>NC_090648.1:202916383-203516383 GCF_040937935.1 Hyperolius riggenbachi
CCATCTAGTGCCTACTTTGGTGCAACGGAAGCGACAGCAAAGAAAAACAACAGGAGGTCTGGGGAATTTCTTTGCTGTAGCACAAGCCAGTCTGAACAATGATCAGGGTGCAGCTTATCACAGAGATATCAATTCTTCAAGGTACACTTTGAAGACATATTTATGGACATGCAGTACAAGGCAAATGTACAGTACTCCATTAGAGCATGTAGCGTATGAGTTTTATAAAACCAGACAATAGTATTGTTACAGAACAATCATTTCAGTGCTAGAAAACTTTGAGTGATTGTACCCAGTACTCATTGTATCCAGGATTGCTAATATAGGAAAGTTAATCTGTCACCAAAAAAGGTACAAGAGGTTTATCATTACAAGCCACTGGGAAATCTTGAGTTATGATACTTGGTCTTGGTGATACTTTCAGAATAACTTGTTTGACTTGAAATGCTCCTACAACTATAATACATTTGGTTATATCAATTCAAAATAACGTATATGAGGGGTCTTAGGGTTAGGCACCACCGGGGGGGGGTGTCTTAGGGGTAGGCACCACCAGGGGGGACTTAGGGTCAAGCACCACCGGGGGGGGTTAGGGTTAGGCACCACCGGGGGGGGGGGGGGGGTTAGGGAGGGAGAAGTGAGGTCTTAGGAATCACTTTTCTTGGCTATATCTGACGCCTTTTATAACCAAAATCACCTTTCTTAGCTATATCCCACACCCTTTTATAACTGAAATCACTTTTCTCAGCTATATCCAGCACTCTATCATTTTTTTAGGCTATAACCGGTCCCCTTTTATAACCGAAATTACGTTTCTCAGCTACATCTGGCGCTCTCTTTTCCAGGCGTCCATTTCAAATTAATGCTAAATGATACCCATATGCAGCCTTGTAGTTTTACCATGCTCTCCCTGGTGTCTGTTACAGGTAGCAGCATCAAAGTGCGTATATTCTACCGCAAAGTAATTCTGCAGAAATGTCCTGAGCCCTGCACTGCCTTATCCCTCCTCAGGTACTTGGACAATACAGTAGTTTGAGAAACACTGCTTTAAGAGAAAGAGACCAGTTACTATTTTCTGGATAGAACAAATGAATCACTATAAGGCTCCCTGCACACTGCAAATCTGTTTTGCGATTCCGATTTGCAATTTCGATTTTCCCTAAATGCAATCAACATAAAAACGGAGTGGAAAACGCAGCATGCAGTAACGATTAAAAGTCGGAGTCGGATGTAAAAAATGATTAAAAATCGGAATCGCATGCAGTGTGCAGGGAGCCTTACAAAGCAACTTGAAATGATGAATTCTATGTGTATTAAAAAAGTTGTAAAGGCTGTGATCTCTATCAACAAATCTTTTGACCTAGCAAAAAAAAATGATTTATGTTGTACTCAAGTTCAATATTTATTGATGCTGCAAAGTAAAATTAAGCCACGGTATGCTGCGAATGATCCTCCACCTTCCATGCAGAATATTTCCTTCTGTGATATTTAATGGTTCATGTACAATGTGATCTATAATAAGTCAGTATGTAAAACTTCCTGTTAATCACTGTGGGAACTCCTCACCTCTGACACATTGTTGTTATCGATTGGCCCATTAAGGTCAGAACGCTGCTGTTTCCTTGGCTGTTCCACACTGTTGCTTACCTAAATATGAGAAAAATTAAAGCTAAATTACATGTGTGCTTTATAGAAACAACACCAAGGTTATAATAACAGCATAGTTATCGATGTGCATCAGCAATATCTAGAGAAGCGGTTTCCCAGCAGTTACATCTGTGAACCCTGAGATGGGAAACTTTTGTAACATATTCTAGTGACAGATAGTGATTGACCATTAAAACAAAAGAAAGAGATCTGGGATAATTAGGTCAAAAGGCCACCTCATCATGCAAAAAGACACTTTATTAATGAAATATACATACTCAAATCTAGTATACAACAATGAAAGGAAACCGACTAGTCAATAGTATCATTAAAACCATGTGCAAAAGGGGTAATGGCCATAAAGCAGTAGTTAAATAATAGGCAAATGTAAATTACATATAGCTGATCAGCTTATTCAATATTCAACCAGCTTTCGTCTGCGCATTAATCACACCACACATAAAGTTCTATTGTGCCAGGATTGATTAGGTGGGGCCCCCCTTACAGGTTAGTAAGTTGAGACAGTCTCCATGCAGTTTGAAAAGGCAAAGCAGCATGCACAGGTAGAAATGGCAACAGTTCCAGAATGAGCAATTTCACTCATGGAGTAACTACTGGCTTATCCAACAGTTTATAGCGTTCAAGAAGAGGAGCAAAATGGCTGTTCCTCCCTGTACTTTTTAAATATCATGGAGTGCTATAGACAGGCAGAGAGAATATACTGATATATGTATATATAGACCTCTATAGAGAGCACTTGCATAAAGTGACACAGGAGGAGGAGACAATCCTACCCCAACTAAGCTCACAATGTAAAGCAAGCCACCCATTATGCAACAGTGAACTGATCCAGCAAAGGACTGATTGCTCCATTACTGGAAATGATTGCTGAAATGTATTGAGAATCTGTGTACAGTGTGTGGCAGTAATAGATTCATCTCAGATCAGATTACAGTCAGAGTGGGATCAGTCTGATGGTCGAATCTGGTGGCCATCTATTAGTGTATGACCACCTTTACCCTTAATACCTACTTTAACTCCTGATGTGTTTAGGCAGGAAATCAATATAGGGCCAAATCCATTTCACCTTTTTCTCCTAAGTTTTCTCTTAGGTGATATTTTTACATTATAAATAAAATGCCTTTTAAGACACCAGCAAGGGAGAAACCACTATTTTTGGTACTTTTTCAATTGCAGAGTGCATAAGTTATTTTTACACAGAAGATGAAAAATTTTCTCCTAGGAGAAAAGTTAGGAGAAAACGTGAATTGAATTGGGCCAATTTCACAGGAAATTAAATTCTTTGGCATTTTTTCCATTCATGTGGAAAAAAACCCTACTTAAAGAGAATCTGTACTCTAAAATTCTTACAATAAAAAGCATACCATTCTATTCATTATGTTCTCCTGGGCACCTCTGTGCTGTTTCTGCCACTCCCTGCTGCAATCCTGGCTTGTAATTGCCAGTTTTAGGCAGTGTTTACAAACAAAAAACATGCTGCTAACAAGCTTGTGATAGGCTGAGAGGAGCTCAGTCTGTGACTCACACAGAGCCTGCAGGGGGCGTGGAGAGGGTGTGTATAGCTTCTATCCTATCACAAGCAGAGCAGCACATTCCTACCTGAGTGCCTGCACCCGATAAAAAGCCATCAGAGGAAAGAAGATTAGATTATATAACAGAGATAATACAGCCAGTGTGCAACTAGGAAAGGCTGCAGTAAGACAGAGCACATTAGAACCGGTATAGGAACTTATAGGATAGAAGAAATAAGGCTGCAAATTTTGTTACAGAGCCCCTATAATATAAAAATATTGCAGGGCCCACTCGAGTTTAAAATGGTGGCATGAGAGGCTGGCGTAAGTGTGTATACAAAAGTCATATTAGTTGTCACTTAAAAAGAAAGTGTTGGTCAGTCAGAGGGTTTGTTTAATTCTTAGCACCAACCCCTGGATATCTGCCTATTTAACTCAATTAGTGTGGCACTCAATATCACTAGTTGTAAGAGCAATATCACCAATTTTTCAGAATAATAATTGTAATCAATATCTCCACTTTTTTAGGCTTATCTGCAGAATACAAAACACAAGTTGTAAAAATAATCCTTTGAAAAAGAAGAGAGAAAAAATTGAGACGTTTTTTAAAATTAGAATTTTTTTTATCGATAAGCCCCATAACTTTTTAGTAAATCAAATTCAAACTTTGGCAGGAACATGTGTTTATAAACCAATTGGGAGTGGAAGTTTAGTTCATTAGCATCTCAGTGCTTCAATCTACAATTTTATTTTTCATAAGAAAACTGACAAAAGTTTTAAAATGTAAAGTGACAGTATGCATTTAAACACCAGAAACTCTTATTCCTCCATGCAGGCAGGTATTCTTGAAAGACTGAAAAGTTCAGAAACATGGGGATCTGTTTTCTCAGGAATACCAGCCTCTGCAAATGAGGGTTGGTGCAGAGCAATCTAGTCCAGTTTTCTGCACTTTGATTCATGTTATGGTATGTGGGGCTATCTACCTCAAAAAACATAAAGCAGTAGGACCAGGGGAGGGTTTTTATTTCAGAGGAATCTAAAAGCCCCACTTAATTATCAGGTCAGTGGCCACCAGATATCCAATAGGCTTCTAACTGATGTTTTGTTAATGAATAGTCAAATAGGCCCATTTATAAAACAGGTGCTAGAATGGCTGCCAGTGCGTGCGTGCCCATGGCAGTCCGCACACCTGCGGGATTCTTTAAGTTAAGCAAAAAGTCAAAACAGAGGTCCAGAAGAAAAAAATAGGTGCACAAATTAGCAGATTTGGTGACAATAGCATATTTAAGGGCGTTGCAAGTAAGGATACACACATCCAACTTTAATTGGCCAATAATTAGCCAATTTTACCTCTTCCATTGAGTATGAGGAAACCGATTTTGCCTACAGTACTATGAACAGATTGTGCAGGCAAGCTCTCATGCTCCATTGAAGGATGCTTTACGCTGATATCTAACTTTACTCAATTCAACTTGGGGGAAGGGGAGTGTTATGTTAAATTTTGAATCCCATGACTATTAAATAACTTTATTAAACTGTACAGCACAAATACCAATGTTGCTACTAATCAGGAAAAAATAATGTAACGAACGAGACAGTTCAAGTCATCTACTTAAAGAGGAGCTGTCAGCCAAACTATCTCAGAAAAAAACACGTATATAAGTAGATAAATACTTGCTCTACTTACATAACATGTAACATGTATTGCACTGTCCACATTTTGATTTTACTGATTTTTCTACAGTAAAAAAAGAAAAAATCCTTCTTAGCATTTCCCATTTTAACTGTGGCTATTTTGAAGCCAATCCTGATGTCATTTCCCCCCTTACTCTCCTCTGCCTGATTGTGTATGCATTGCCCACCCTCCACTATAGAAAATGCATTGTCTCAGCCTGAGAAATATTGGCCAATCAGAGAGAGGTAAAGAAGTGTGGTAGGGGAAACCAGGAGGGAAAATTAGGCTGCATTAGTTAAGTCTGTTGGTGTTGGAAAGTAGAGAAGCAAAAAAGGACAACCCAGCATGCCCTGCAACTTCCTTTGTGAGTACCAAATTTTGTGTGTACCAAATAAGAGTCAGGTAAACTGGGGATTATCATTTATCAACAAGAAAAGTAATAGCGATTTTAACTTTTAGATTGCCCGGTTAGCATCCTCATTACTTGTTTACCAGATAAAAATAAAGAATTGATTTTTGATTTTATGCCTGACAGTTACACTTAAAATACTCATAAAATGTGTAAAAGCAATTTCACCCATTTTTTTATTCATCATCAACAACATATCCAAACAATGTTTTGAATATAAAGCACCCTTGTCACAGAAGCCTGTACTAAACAATGCTCTGAGTAAAATGCAAACAACTGGCATGTTACTATAGCAGCCAATTCCTTTACCTTGAATGCACTCCAGCAGCTCAATGTATTGTCAACCACAGGGTCAGTATATTTTACTGTGTTCTTCCAGGCAAAGCATATGTCACTGTGCCAGTGGGGCTCTGTCTTAAATTTTGTTTGTGACAGCTCCAAAATATGCTTCATTGTAGAGCATAAGATAATTACATTCATTTACTGTCAAACACCTGATATTAGCTGCCCAGAACAATTAAGTTATCTGGGCGGTTAGCTAATGCATGGTGAAAATTATAAGCAGACCAACTGCTTTCATTCTGCAGATGTCAGCGGCATTAGTACTATGGCAGAATCACCATGACAGCTTTCTAATTATACAATTATCTAGAATAAGCAAATGTAAGTGACCAACCACAGAAATAAAGGAATATCGGTGCTGGCTGAGGTTCTCTCTATATGGCTAGCAATCATTTGCGTACACTGCTGTTCTTGCTAGGAGATCATCCTTCATATTGCAAAGCCCACAGAAGACAGGACTGAACTATCTTCTATGGAACTGGCAGATGTCCACATGCAACAGCTGCTGAGAAAACTAGCCTGCTAATTATCTTCTAAGATATCTTTATCTAGCAAATATCAATTTTAAAGGGAATCAGTCACTGCCTGCATTTGTAGATAAATTTATGAATGTGCGAAGATTAAACAAAGGCTGACTGGCGTTACCTTCAATGGAGCCTCTGAGGACAGAAATGTCATACTTTTCGCACTTTACTTAAAAGTGTAGCTTCCATTGCTGTTACTTCTTTTGGAAGTAGGGCTTAAAGAGAATCTGTACTCTAAAATTCTTACAATAAAAAGCATACCATTCTATTCATTATGTTCTCCTGGGCCCATCTGTGCTGTTTCTGCCTCTCCCTGCTGCAATCCTGGCTTGTAATTGCCATTTTTCCAGTGTTTACAAACAAAAGACATAGCTCAGTGTGTGAGTCATGCAGAGCTTGGAGGGGGCCTGGAGAGGGTGTGTATAGCTTCTAGCCAATCACAAGCAGCACAGCACATTCCAGTCTGACTGCCTCAGCCCGACAGAGCCAAAAGAGGAGAGAAGATTAGATCATATAACAGAGATAATACGGCCACTGTGCAACTAGGAAAGGCTGTAGTTAGACAGAGCACATTAGAACAGGTATAGGAACTTATAAGATAGAAGAAATAAGGATGAACATTTTGTTACAGAGTCTCTTTAAAGGGAACCTAAAGTGAGAGGAATATGGAGGCTGCCATCTTTATTCGCTAAAAAACTATGGCAGTTGCCAGACTTCTGTGCTGATGCTCTGCCTCTAATGCTACCAGGAAACAAAAGCACTAAGCAACCCACCCTTAGCCAACGCCCACTGCTGCACCCCCCAGAGTAAGCCGCCACCATGCTAATCCATCGCCCACACCACTGCCTACAACTGTGCCACCCACACTAAGGCTCCACTGCACTAAGCCGCCCCCCGCAACTGTGTTGCTTACACTATGCTGCCACCACACTAAGCTGCTGCACACAGATGTTTTTGTTCAACCTTTGGTTATAATATAGGATAAGTCACTAACCCAGAATGAGCATGCAGATGAGATAATTTACCTCTGGTTTAATTCTGCTGACTGCATGCTTGCTGCAGGTATGTGATTCACAAAAAACTAAAGCTGAAAGCTCAGTACGACAGCCAGGCAAATGGCATTCTTTATAAGGGAATGCAGATGGCTGCCTCCATATTTCTCTCACTTCAGGTTCCCTGTAAAATCAGGGTCTGGTATACTCATAAGTTACACAGGTTATGAAAGCCTCGCTCTTATATGGGCAGTGGACTCCCTCCACCCCAGCTCTACATTCAGAATAGGCATGACTGATGTTCTAGTTATAGAGCTTTTACAAGAGTCGGAAGATGAGGTATCTAACATCAGAGGTAAATAAGTCTCTTCTGCATACTCTAATGTCTACTCTGCAGGGAAAGTGGGGGAGGGGGTCAATGGTGCATCTAGGGGGAGGAGAACACTTTCAATTTATTGATGGGTCATGCCTCTGATATTGTATTCTGACAGGACTATCTAGATTTAGCTTATTCACAGATTAGCTTATCCGCAACAATATATGCTATGAAAGTAAGTCGTTTTTAGCAAAATTTACATTTTTATTACAGTATATATTTTTAGCACACCCTGCTGATTTCAGTTTGGCATGTCCTTCATCCGGAAAAATATCCAGCTTAGAATCTGAGAACACTGCAGGTTTGAACAATACGAATATGCTCTTTGCAAGAGTAGGCCATGACTGAAGAGAAATTGTTTTTTACCTTGCTTTGCATACATCAATGAAGTCTAACTGCCTTCTGCTTCCTTTAACCTAAAGTGCTGAGCACTGACTAAAAAAAAAAGTCTATAAATGTATTCTGTACTGCTTCTAGGCAAAATCCAACAAAGTTGCACACTCATAAATTTAAGAAAGAAAAATCTTTCTGATCATCTCAGCTGTGATATACTGAGGAAAAAAATACCACCTAAAGCAGAAATGAACCCTAAATTTAAAAAAAAAAGTACTTTTTCAACAGAAAGCATTATTTTTCTAAAGTTACAGTGTGTCTATGACGTGGCCATTTTACATTCAAAGAAAATTCAACAATTCCATGATGACAAAATCCTGTTGGTTAACTAGTATGGAGGACGATACAATAAGCTTCTGAATCATGTAAAGATATTATTTTTATGTCTCCAAGAAAGTATTTGCCAATTAAATGCTAATCATGTCTAAACCACATGTTCACCCAAACCTAAGGCTTTGTTCCCACTTGAGCGGAGAGTGGACATTTTTTGACCGTTCTCCACTCATTGCTAAGCGGACAGTGAATGGCCCTATTTTATAAATAAGAGCCGTTCCCATTTGTCACTCTGCAATGGATCCGCGGGATCCATTGCGGTTAGCTGAACTCACTTCTCTGAAGTCCACAATTATCCCGGGCAGGCGGATGTGTTCCCCTATATAGCCTGTGGGGGTAACGCATCCGCCTGTGCTACAGCCAGATCATCAGAGCGGGCATTACACTGTCCACTCCCACTTATCCAGTGCAAGTGGGAACCGAGCCTAAGTCTGTGATTCATTATTAGTGCTACTGCTACTTATCTACAGTGGAAATAATTCACATAACCAAACATGTCGTCAGCGCTCACATGTAGAGTTACCTGTTGTTAGTGAGAGGAATAAGCAAAGCCTAGGGCCAGATAGGCTTACTGCAGTAGGTGCAAATGGTGGGAAACTATGCCAGGCTAGGATGCTGACCTGCACAAGTCATCTACTCATCATGCTATTTTAAAGCTTTATTTATTTTACTAAATAAGTGTGAGAAAGATAAAATAATCAACAATGTTCAGTGATGTTGAACTGAACTGGGATTCTATGTAATCTGTTATTCATTAAAGATACAGGAGCAAAGATAATAAGAGCTTTTGTCCAAGGCAACAAGTCTGATAAGAAAATAAAAACGAAATAAAAATTGATTGCAGCAATGACCTATTTATCTAAACACACCAGAAATTATGTCAGGAAAATCACTTTCAGAAAGGTCGCTTCACTTTGCCACCATGACATTTCGTAGAACCCCAACCATTGTGAAAATATTAGCCACAATCCCATGGGACTGACTGGTATTATTATTACACATTTGCATAGTACTGGCATTTTCCACAGCTCTTTATGAATTAAACTGAACAATTTCTGTTGCTGTCACCTCAAAGAAGCTCAGAATCTAATCTCCCTATTATACTAATCGACAAATGTCCTCGCCATAGTCTAGCAATAATTAAAATATCAGTCTGTTTCTGGAGCAAACTGGAGTGCGTAGGGGAAAGCCTTACACGCAGAGAAAATATACAAACTCTATGTAAATATAGGCATAATAAGCTTGATTCGCTAAGACAAACAGCATGCCTTATCAGAGATAACACGCCTTATCAAAGTTAACATGCCTTATCAGAGTAACATAGCAAACCTATGCCTGCTAATTGGCAATGACGAGAGCTCCACTTGTCTTGCCGTGAGCCTCTGTGGGTTCGTAGTGCTTACTATGCTACTCTGATAAGGCGTGTTATATTTGATAAGGCGTGTTAACTTTGATAAGGCATGCTATTTGTCTTAGTGAATCAAGCCCATTGGGTATTATTTTTTAAACGTTTCTACTACATTTTTCCCAAGTAGATATTTTTATCAACCTAATAAAATACTTGCAACCATGCAAGAATTTACTCAAAATTAGTTTGATATCTCTTAACTACTTTTAAGTACTTTTTCAATTGCTACGTACAGGAGAATAATTATTTAGATAAGATGAAAAATGATCTCCTTGGGGAAACCTCAAGGAAAAAGTTAATATGATATGGCCCACAGTACCCTGGTTAAGCTTTGAGCCTGCTTGAAGGAAAGATTCTTTCTGTTGTTCATGTGATATCCTACTATGATATTATATTGTATGAGTTGTGCTCACTACTCTCTATTGATTCTGAACAATCTATAACTGCGATGAATATTATATGAATAATGAGCTTGTTATAATAAAATAAAAAAAAACATTTGAGCCTGGGACTCCAGCTCTGCAGTGAAAAATGCTGACCATTTAGCCACCAATGTACATAAGTAGTTATCTCATAACAGGAGCAGGTTAGAAATCCCCTCTGGTCCTCTATAATGTTCCATATGTTGTATATGTATATGCCTACTGTATGTATATTCTATATATGTATGTCTATTTAGTATTTAGTGTACCATCACCGATCCCATATGTGCCAAATAATTCTGGGTACAACCCCCCATTGTACTTGGTGAAATAAATATCATTCTGAAATGATAAACCTATGATATCAAATGGACCAATTTTTTTCAAACAATAAAGATCAAAAAGTTGGTGACACATCACCATGAACTTTAAGAAACATATGTGGTACAACCATTTTCTCAGTTGAATACATGATGGTGTTCTGTAAAAAAAAACATTGCTATATTTTGCTAAGTTCTTAAGTCTTACAAAAATGCCAGCAACAAACTTGATTTTATTGAATATAAAACGATTTGGAATAAGTAACATGAAGAAACCTGTGAATTACTAAATGAAATAGCCGCTGCTATATTATAGTGGAAAGAGAGCAGTATATAAAAAGACAGGCAGATGATCAGTTGAGAAAAAAGACATCCGCAAAATAAACCATCAGCAGGGAGCATTGGAAAAATACTCCATCGTGCTCAACAAAGGCCATGGCAGGAAAAAAATATAAATCAGATCTGTATCACCAAAGTGCAGAAAAAAATGTTAACACTATATAAAGGTATACAATTCTGTGCAAAAGTTTTTAACAATTATGAAAAAAAAGCTGTACACTAAGGATGCTTTCAGAAATAGAAGTGTAAATACTTTTATGAATTAATAATACAAAGTGAACAAACAGATGAGAAACGTAACTCAAATCAGTATTTGGTGTGAGGTTCCCTTTGCCTTCAATACAGCATAAATTCTTCCAGGAATACTTCAAGGTGGGTTATTCAACATCAAACCAGCAAAAATGGGTACCCACAGCCATTTTGAAATCTGGGGGCCACCATAGACCACAATGTTAATTGCGGCTACAGTGGGCAATGTGGCTGCCGGAGGTGGCAAGATAACCAAAGCATCGGCTATAGTGGTGAAGGATCACAAAGTGGTGAAAAGGGAGGAACAGATGGCTGCAGTGGGGCTAAGTGATCAGAGGCATGGGATTCAACTTTTATGTTGCGAACCCCACATCATAACTAAAGTGTTAGACATGTGGGGGGGGGGGGGTTATTGTTAGGAGTAAATAGTGCTAGGTTGCTGTTAGGGGTAGGTAGGGGGAAAGGTTAGTGTGAAAGTGAGGTTGAGTGATAATAGATTGGTAAAATACTGATATTCTACTGTTGGTATAAGCAAGCACCAGATAGCATAATATTGGCTTCTCCTGGCACCCAAATTTCCCCAGTGCCCATTGCATGTACTGTATGTGTTCCAAATATCTTGAAGTACTAATGACCAATATTCTGTGGATATAAGCTGCCTCAAATCCTCTCTCATCATGTAATCCCAGAAGCTATCAATGACGTTGAGATCAGGGCTCTGTGCAACCCATGACATCACTTCCAGGACTCCTTGTTCTTATTTATGCTGAACAGAGTTCTTCATGGCATTGCTAGTATGTTTGATGTCGTTGTCCTATTGCAGAACACATTTAGACTCAACCAGATACCTCCCTGATGGTACTGTATGGTGCATAAGTAACTGCTTGCATTTTTCAGCATTGAGAACACCATACATCTCCAACCCCATTTACAAAAATACAGCCCAAAACCTCCAGGCCGGCTTCACACTGCTAACCTGCGGTTGTGGTGTGGTGCTATTGGCTGATCGCACCACAACGCAATGCCAAACAAAGCCCTTGGAGATGTCAGTGGCAGTGTGTGGTAATCTCCATTCTGGCTGCAGGCCAAGCAGGAAGTGAGGCTCTTTAGCACTCCATTCCTGTGTCCGAAATAAGAATTGCGCAAAGTGTAATGACAAAATGCTGCCAAATTGGCAAACGCAACACGACAGTGTGAAAGGGGCCTCAATGATCATCCACCAAGTTTCACTGTAGTCTGCAGACACTTATCATATACTGCTTTCAAGTTCTTTCAGTTCAGTTCAGATATTTCAGTTTTCCTCAGATTTTCTCTCATTAGTCCACAGCACTTGCTGACATTGTTCTGCACCGTTTCTTGTGTTTTTGTGCACAATTGAGCTGCTAGGCCATGTTTTCACTTTGGAGGTATGGTGTTTGGCTTCAATTCTTCCATGAAAATGTGTTTTGGCTGGACTTCTCCAGACAGTCGATGGGTGTACAGGTTTCTGCCAGGTCTGAGCGGCTGGCTCTGCTGGACATCATCGGATTTCTTAGGATTTCATAACCAAACATTGGTAGCAGAGTTTGATTTCCTAAGATGTTTGCACAGTACCATAATAATAATAATAATGACAATGTAGTTCATTGACATATTGTTGTTTATGTCTAGAGATAGCCTGAACGGTTAGACCGCGAACTTTGATGGTTCGCATTCGTGGTGAACCGTGAACTATATGCGAGTTTGACCCGCTCCCTATACTACATCATTAGGGTCAACTTTGACCCTCCACATCACAGTCAGCAGAAAGAGGGTAGCCAATCAGGCTACACTCCCTCCTGGAGCTTCCCCCCCCCCCCTTATAAAAGGCAGGCAGCGTCAGCCTTTTCGCTCACTCGTGTGGCTGCAGTAATTAGAGAAGGGAGAGAACCTGCTGTAGACATAGGGAAAGCTTAGTTAGGCTCTTGTTAGGCCTGTTAGTTTGCTACTTGCTGATACTTATTGCTAAAAAGCACCCCTCAACAGCTCTTTTGAGAGCTAATGTTGTTCTTGTGATCTATTTTTTTTGTGTGTGTGTGTCCCACAGACACTTGTGTTGCATATACAGCCCTGTCAGTCAGTCGCAGCTGGCCCTTGGTAATTTCTACTGTGCCATTGCCAGGCCCAGCACATTCAGTGACTACCTGTGTGTGTGACAGCTGCACATTTGCAATACTAATCACTGCATACCTAACTGTTCAGTGCACCTACCTACGTGAGCGCACGCAGTGTTATATACCACCAGTCAATACACCTGTTCACGGTACCTATATGTGTGATAGCTGCACATTGTATTGATATATTGATACCAGTCACTGCATACCTGTTCACTGCAACTGTGTAATTGCACATTGTATTAGTCAAGTCAGTGCATAACTTTCACTTCACTCCCCCAATATGGGCAAAAGAGGCAGAGGCAGGCCACCCGGCAGATCTGTTCGAGGTCGTGCTGTCGTGATTTCATGTGGCCCCAGACCAAAGTAAATAGTTCAGAAGGTGCGTGCCATCAACCCCCAAGATTGTCAGGACGTAGTTGACTATTTAACAAAGAACACCTCATCTTCCTCAGCTTCCACACGGAAGCGTGACATATCTTCCTCCTCCTGCTCTGATGCTGGCACCTCACTTAACCTCTTGAGGACTGCAGGGCTAAACCCCCCTAGTGACCGGGCCATTTTTAGTAAAAAAAGGCCACTGCAGCTTTAAGGCCAAGCTGCATGGCCGCACAACATAGCACACAAGTGATACCCCCCCTTTTCTCCCCACCAACAGAGCTCTCTGTTGGTGGGGTCTGATCTCTCCCCCCATGTTTATTTATTTTTTAATAAATACTTTTGTTTGTGTTTTAAAAAAAACTGTTTCTTTAAACCCCTTCCCTCCCTCCCTCCAGCCAGCCAATCATGGCGATCAGCTCTCATAGGCTTCACCCTGTGAGAGCCGATCGCTTTCTTGTCCCCAGTGCAGTGCTGCTGCTGATCGCAGAGCTGCACCATGTAAATAGACGGCAATCGCGCCGTCTAACAGTCTCCCGAGCGGCAATTGCAGCTCGGAGACTGAAGGCAGGGCGGAGCTCCGCCCCCCAAGCAGGAGATGCGCGCACAGCCTGCGCGCGATCTCCTGCAAAACAGAGCCCCAGGACTTTATGCCAATCGGCGTCAGGCGGTCCTGGCGCTGCCGTCGCGCCACGCCCATCGGCGTGACGCGGTCGGCAAGAGGATGACGCTAAGTCAGCCACCACCACCAAAGTGCCATCACCCCAGGGCTCAGCGATGTGGACATTTTTTTGTGTGTCTGCCTCAGATGAGAGCAATGCCATCTGTACTCTCTGCCACCAAAAATTGAGCCGTGGAAAGACCAAGACCCGCGTAGGGACAACTTCCTTATGAAGGCACATGGTGACAAAGCACAAACTGCAATGGGATGACCACCTGAGGAAAAGCAGCACACAAAAGCCACACACCGCAGTGGAAATACCAGGCCACAATTATTTCTCAAAAAAGGTGATACCCAAACTGTACCGTGATGTTAAAAGGCAAGTGGTGTCATCTCTGGCACACAGTGTTGGGTCAAGGGTTCATTTGACCACGTGGTCTGCAAAGCACGGTCATGCCTGCCCGAAGACTAAGTCAGTCCCCACACACAGCATCTCTGCCTGCATGCCGTGTGACTGCCTGCCCTAAGACTAAGTCAGTCCCCACACAGCATCTCTGCCTGCAAGCCGCTTGACTGCCTTCTCCGCCACCACCAACAGGGTCCAGGACTCCAGGCGGATTCCGGTATTTTTAAGGCCGCTGGCAAAATGCATGTACATGTGTCAATTCCCCTTCATGATCGTTACCATGCCGTGGTGAAGGGGCTTGCATATCACATTGAAGCAATGACCGCCGGCTATATGAGTGTCTGGGGGGGGGGCACACCCAAGATAATAAGGTTGTTGCTTCATTGTGGACAGACCAAATTCGATCAGCTGGACAGTCACTGTTGTTCTGTCATTGAGCTACCTCAGCCCGGCGACCATATGGGCTTGAAAACCGCTATCGCCTGCACTCTGCCCATGGTGCGCACTAGTCCAGCACGGCCGTCACTACATAAACAGCTGTTTAAGGTGCGTTACACAGTGAGTTTGATCTGTCAGTGTGAAGCAGTACAATAATTACACTACCTGATTGATGTATACACATGCAAGATGTATTAAAGCACTTTAGGCCTTCAATTTAGCATGCAATGTGATTTCTGCCCTTAAAACGCTGCTGTGCGTCAAATCCGGATTTTTCTCGGGGACTTTTGGCGTGTATCCCACTCCCCCATGCAAAAACTTAGATGTTAGACCCTTTGAAACATCTTTTCCATCACTTTTGTGGCCAGCATAAATGTTTGTAGTTTTCAAAAGTTCACCTCCCCATTGAAGTCTATTGCGTTATGCGAAAGTTCGCGCGAACCGAGCTTTTGCGGAAGTTCGCGTTCGAGGTTCGCGAACCAAAAATCGGAGGTTCGAGCCATCTTTATATATGTCTATCTACAGAATATGGATATTAGAAATATCATACAGCTATCTGATCAGGATTTAAATGACACCACATGCCCCCATTTGCCACCGGAGCCTGCTACAGTGGTGATGCCATTAAAGCGGGATTGACAGTCAAAAAAACTCCAATTCCATTTACTGACTGCCCTGTGTTTATTATGCAGCCTGCAAACTAACTCTGCATTGCAGGCATTCCAATGTAACCATAAATGTTTCTGCTGTAAAAATCGTATCTCAGCCAGTCTGGCACTATGTGGTATATGATGACGACAGGGAAGGGAGGGGCTATACGGGTTAAGTTCCACACATAGTAACGTACGCGCATGCCCCTGATGAGTCACCAGATGTGACAAAACCAGTTGGGCGGGACGCACGCACATGGAACGCAGTAGGCGGAAGTGAGGTCGACGTGGCATGCGAGAGCCGGAGTGCAGCGAGACAGCGCCCCTGAAAGCCTGCCAGGTGGCCAACGACCGGGGTTGAGCCTGTAAAAACTCAGTGCCATATACAAAGGACCTAGCATGTGAGTTGTTTAGAATAATTTTTAATAAATTGTTTTAACGTTTTTACGCTATGGAGCCTATTGGTTTATTTTGAGGTGCATATTGATACGGAGCCATTATTGAATTTTGTGGAGTGGATCGGTGATGATCGGTGTAGGCAGAGGGAGGCCTTGATGTCCCTGCAGGCGCTGTTTGACCCAGTCTCATAGTGGGTCAATCTGTTGCGGTGAGTGGGTGTGGTTGTGGTACGCACTGTACGCACTGTAGAGGCTATATACTGTATACATCACTGCTGCGAGTCAAGTATCATAGTGGACTTGTGGACTTTTGATCCTTAAATCATTTTGGACTCCACATGTGCACTGTTTTAATATATATGACTGTATAATCTGATCTGGATAGCGCACCACCGAGTATACACCTTTTCATTAGCGCAGTGTGTTGTATTTTTATTGTATTTTTATTACTATGTGGTATTATGCTGACGAAAAAGAAGCTTGTCATATCCCCTCCCACATTCCTGCTCCTCACTGATACTGGTACTAATGACAGGGAAACTGCATGTTACTCTATTAGCTCAACATGTTGTGCTCATAGGGTAACATGTGCTACTCCTCTGGGATAGAATTACTGTGCACTACCTATGCACTGCAAATGCACTACTGCTTTGTGCGTCAGGCCTATATTCTGCAAAATAAAGTGTACTTTGCATGTACATAAATTTGATAAGCAGAAAGTTTATTATCTGTCATTTTTTTTCTTTGTAAAAGGTGACAGGTGGCGAATATAAAAAACAGCCTTAATGTGTGCTACTTTCATTTGTGCTGTGCAGCAAGAACACGTTGTTAAGAGCTGCCTTGCTGTCTTGAACAGGGAGTCTGTAATATTTCACAAAGGTTCCAAATTAACCCCAATCATTTGTCTGTCTCTGTGAATAAAGGAAGCACAGTGGGGTTGACTAAAAAGATTGCTTGGATCATTGCCTTCTATGCAGAAACACTATAGGGCTATTGTAATAATGAAAATGAGACATTATCTGCAAGTAAATACATGCTAGTATCCAGCAGACAAGTAAAAATTAAGTACCAAAAAGAAGAATCAGCAAATGACAAATCCTTCAGCTAAGCATATACGAGTCGTGGGGACAGAGATCTTTAAAGAACGACTTTGCCTTAGCAAAAATGCATTGCACTAAATTGCTATGTTACATCTGATGAATATAAATATGAATGTATTTGCAGTGATACAATTTCACTTTCCTGTGCCAACTTAGGGGTAACTTCCAATAACATGCTGTCCAGAAAATGCTGTAACAAATCGCGCCAGTGTGAAATAGCCCATTTGATTACATTAACCAAGTGCTTTTCAAAATGCTTGGTTAGTGGTTGGAGAATTGCTGAAAAGTGATCTTGGTGTGAAACAACCCTCAGGCTCCCTGCACACTGCAAATCCGATTTGCGATTCCGATTTTCCTTGAATGCTATCAACAGAAAAAACACAGAAAAAACGCAGCATGCAGTAACGATTAAAAATCGGAATCACATGTAAAAACCAAATAAAAATCGGAATCGGAATCGCATGCAGTGAGTAGGGAGCCTTATAGTGGTAAAGTTACGATGAAACATACGATCTGCGAACATCATTCCTCAAGCCAAATACTTTTTGTTTTTGTTTTAATACTCTAATTCCTTATTAACTAAACAAGCCTCGCCCACAGCTTTTCAGAGAGCCTTGGCATTTTCAGACAGTAGCAAGGGCTCATGGGAGCTCAGTCTGGGCAGGAGGAGGGGGAGGTATTACTAGCCAGAGATTTCAGAGGCAGATGGGAGGAGGTGGGGGGATTAGGTTTTTTTCACAGGATGAGTGCTGAAGATGCAGATAAGCTTGCCTGTGTGTAATATTTACAAACAACATGGCTGCTGTCATTGTATCACAGGAAGAAGTAATCATATTCTATTGAAGCTGATTGCAGCTAGATTTGCTGTGTAAACTATTTAATCTTTAGATAAGATATATAAACAAGTTACTTGTTATAATTAGTTATTCATTTCAGATCCGCTTTAAAGGACAACTGTAGTGGGAGGGATATGGAGGCTGCCATATGTATTTCCTTTTAAGGAATACCCATTGCCTAGCTATCCTGCTGATCCTCTGCCTCTAGCACTTATAACCACAGACCCTGAACAAGCATGCAGCAGATCAGGTGTTTCTGACATTATTGTCAGATCTGACAAGATTAGCTGCATGCTTATTTCTGGTGTTGTTCAGAAAATACTTGAGCCAAATAGACCAGCAGGGCTGCCAGGCAACTAGTATTGTTTAAAAGGAAATAAATATGACTGCCTTTATATTCTTCTCACTACAGTTGGCCGTTAAGTTTTTTAATGCAAGAAAATTATGTACAGTTTGTCATTAAAAGGGCTGTATTACATAAATCAACATTTTGTTGATTGTTGTTAGTTTGATGTTAGAAGATCAACTCCACAACCAATAGTGATGAGCACAAATTTCGCCTAATCGTAATTTTGCATCGCAATTTGGAATTATGATGCGAAATTGTAATGTGAAATTTTTTGGGAAAGTTCAAAATCGATTTCACATGTTAATCTATCCGTAATTTCATGTAATTACGGGAAAATTGGCATAATTTCGTGCCAATTTAGTGGTTAATAGCAATGCCCCCGTACACGCTACCATCACCAAAATTGTTATGTATGTTATAGGGAATTCTGAAAACAAGTCAAAAAATATTTTTTTAAAAGACCTTGTAGTTTTTAAGATAACGGATTTTGAAAATGTAAAGGAAAAATGTTTTTAAAACTCAGAAAAATGAAAGTTTAAAAACCTTTTTTCTTTTGCATTTTCAATTACGCAAAATTACGGATGGATTAGGCAGAATCGATTGCATATCCAAACTGTAATTATGTATTGCAGTAATTGCGAAAAATTATGTACAATTTTGCGTAATTAGATTATGGTCATCGACCTATACCGGACCATACAACACTCGTTAAAACATAAGATTGTTGGATATTAAAAGAACAATCTGACATCTATCATGGAAGATCAATGTAATAATTAGATGGCTCTGTTCAGCTGGGAATGCATGTCATTTCTATGGCGGAGAAAGGGTAGGCAGGTGACCTGTCAATTGGTTGAAAAGTTGCAGCCTAGATATGTATATGCCTCAGTAACAGTTCTCATCATTTGTCAGTGTACTATAAGTACATGTCAACAATGGAACAACCCATCCTCTCCCCTTCAAAAATTAAAGCCAAGATCATTTTAACATTTACATAGTTCTGTGCAGTATGACATATCTCAGTTACATGTAGGACTCACTAAATCCTTGATGGTCCAGATTCCAGATCTTCCTGCTGCCCACCATTCCATTGCAAGATTCCCATATACTTATTCGATTTGCGCTAGGCAAATAGGTTGCCTCCAGTACCATGGATGTGCGCATTCCAACTTGGCAAGTAAGATCTGCTCTTGCAAAGCTTTCTTCCTCCATACACGAGTGCTTACTTCTACAGAGCATGTAGGGATCTTACTCGTGCATGCCCAGTGGGGATGTTCTCATTCATAGCATTGGAAGACACCTGATCAATTTGAGTTGACAGAACAGTAAGAAGATCCGGGAAGCCTCTGAAGCATACAGAGGCTTTCCACTACTGAAATAAGTATCTTTTTTAACACATCAGGGGAATAAAAGTTGCAGTTTCCATATTTGTCTCCTATACTTGTCCTTGAAAAGATGTGCCCTCACTCAATTCCAATGTGAACAAAGCCAAATAATGGAGAAAGTTTGCTTTTCAGTTGAGTTACCTCAGAAGTAATACTATTCTTACTCCAAAACATTTACTTTATCTGATGACCAACACAGTACTTACATAGTGTTGATGAACTACAGTAGTACACTGTCCAAGTCAAATACATATGTCTTTTTGACTTGGACCAGCCAGTCTCTACCAGAGGGCCAGACTAAATCTCAATAAGTACTGAGCAATTGTTCATCAAAGAGCTTAAGCCCCATCTACACCATACAATTTTTTGTCCAATTTGATTCAATTCAATTCGATTCATTGATTCAATTCAATTCAATTCGACATGTCCGATCGGGATTCGATTCGATTCAATTTGTCACTGTTTTGCAATCGGAATTTGAATCGAATCGAATACCAATCGGACATGTCAGATTAAATGGAATCGAATCAATTAATTGAATTAAATCGAATCAGACAAAAATTGTATGGTGTAGATAGGGCTTTACAAGCTAGCATTTCTATCATTGTCATAAATGAATGTCCAACCACATTCCAAGGTCTGTTTTTAGTGAAAGCAAATAACCTACTGATACATTTTTGGCATGTGAGTGGGAAGTAAGGCAAAAAAAAACATATAAACAATCATTCAATAACATCTTTAACAGAACGTGAAAACAAAATTCTAGCACTTCAAGATGAGGATGCTAACCACTTAGCTACCATATATAATTTTTTTGTTAAATATGTAAACCCAGCTTATATACTGTATGTAAAGAATCAACTTGTTTTACTATTTGTGCACACCATACATTAAGTGGAAAAATTCCATGCGCACACAGTGCTTGTAAATGCGCAGCCCCAAATAGCGCAGCCTGCATTACGTAATCAATACACTTACTGCTTCGTATAAGGTGCATTATGCAAACAGCTTAATGCATGTTATACAAGTAACATGAGTCAATAGTACATAGCACAAGTTCCGCTATTTGTGCAATGCCCATTATGTAGTTTGCATAAAGGCTGGTAAAATTATGTGTGCTGTATGCACATGTAGAATTTACCATTGTTCAGTACATCTGCCCCACTATGAGATGATGATAAATATAAAGTTAGCTAAAACTCACAGCAAATTGCCGTACATTCACATGAAGCAAGAAGTCCAGACCTATTTTCGGACAGAAAATGCTCATGTCCGGTTTTATAAATATTATACTAATTGATATTTGCTTAGCAGTTCTTAAAGTAATATATTATTTATATTGCTGGACATTGGTGTGTTTTTACATTTTCACAGTGCATATAAATGTTTGATTAGGTGATGGTTTTCAATTAAAGAACTGTTTCCTTTCATTCCATTTCATTAAAGGGGGGGGGGGGTACTCCTCTAAATACACATTTTGTCAGAATGTTGTGAAAAGACTAAAGCTATTTTGATCTTGTTGTCAGGCTCTTTCACTGGGAACTGAGCCAAATCCAATCTGAAAAGCATTACACAGTTTGCTTTGCAGTCTGTTTTAGATTGAAAACTGCTGGCCAAGTTATGAAAATGGGGGCAATTAAAACTTAGGAATCTCTCTGAATGGAGCTGGAAGAAAACAAAGCAATGCAAGTGAGTCTTGCATCAAACTTTTAATTATTTTAAAGCAAATCTCTACGGACTTACTTTACTAGTCATAAAGATGAGCGAGACTGCACTCATAGACATTGTTTGAATAATCAATCAATCTTACAGCAGCAGATACCATAATAATTAGAAAAGTCAATGCGATGCCAAGTAGTATGGTTTGCACAGAGCTTGAAACTGGGTGAATAAAGATCAACAGGAAGTATATTTGATTGGACTACTTCCAAGTTGAATTCATTTTGCATTAAATTGGCACGCTGGCATTGTAAACATCTCATTGACCATTAATTATCTCAAAGCGCACAGATGAAGTAGATGACACTAATGATAATAGTTCCCATTAAAACCCTGCCCCTGATGAGTCACAGGAAGTGACAAAAACGGTAGGGCCGGAAGCGCAGATGTGGAACGCAAAGGATACAGGGTGGATCGGCATCTCTGCTATACCGGCGGAACACAGCGCACCAGGAGCCAGCCAGATGGCCCATGATCGGAGTAGAGCCCGTTAAAACTCTGTGCTGCCAGTCAAGTCATTGACATGTGAGTGTTCCATTGAAATTTTAAATAAATTTGTAAGACTGTTTTACACTATGGGAGCTTTTTGGCTTGTAATTTGAGGTGAAAGATGAATCAAGATTGCACTACAGTTTTTAAGGTGGCTGGAGAGTCCATTAAAAGCAGGGGGTGGCCTTGATTGCTCCACAAGTGCTGATGACCCAATCTGATAGAGGTTCACATCATAACGGTGAGTGCTCCATCTTCTGGGTGAGGTGGAGGTGGCTCACTTAGCAAGACTGTTATCAGTAGTGTCATCTACTGTTATCAGTAGTGTCATCAACTTCATCTGTACGCTTTGAGCTAGTTAATTTGTTGTAAACTTGATAAGCGCACCACCGTAGAAACACTCTAAATACATAATATTAAGCACAGTGTTTTATACCTATTATCTCACTGACCATGTCTGGTAGTAATTTTTGTTTTCTAAAAAATGAGTTGCACCCATGTGATTCCACAGTAAACGTGCAATGATTTTGATACCGGAATTAATAATAGAGTGATTTGAAGATCTGCACTACTTTTGTTATGAATGAAAAGTGCTATAACGTTTAAGTCTTCTCTGAGTAACTTTTTTAGGTATTGGTTTTGAACACAGAAAAACCTTTTATGAAAGTGGTGCAGATCATGGATTTCTTTGTATGTCTAATAATCATGTAGCGGCAGGGTACAACAACACAAGTGGAGGCACATGTTTCTGAATAGAGGCAGCCCCACACCTTGGTCAGAGTGCCAACACTTACTAAACAAAATATACCAAATGTATTAGAAACCAATGGAAGGAATATAAAAGCAGCTTGTACATGTTGTAATGGTAAAAATATGTTCCTGTGAATACAGGAGAGGTGTGGGATTAAATTGTGTGTTGCGCTGCAAGAACATGGGGAATGACATCATTGAAATTTAGCAGCAATAGTACTGTACATTTATGAAATAATTAACATGCATATGAATGAGGAAATGTGTTTGGGAAAGTTTTTGTTAGGCTTGGTGGTGTATTCTCCACAGTCAGCATGCAACGCATGAGCTGGCGTGGAGGAGGTACACACACTAGCACAAGGAAACAGGCTATCCCTAGTATAGTGGAGGGGAGGACTGACTCCAATAGGAGATTGTGGCGCACAGAGCCGGTGCAGATCTGACAGCCACAAACAATGCTTTCGTTATATCGTCTCAGCGCAAAGTAGCGCTGAGCGCATAAACCAGAACTGAGGAGATCAGGACAGGTAGACAGAATGAACGCTTGCTAGCTAGCGGCTACTTAGCGACAGCAAGCGTCCAAAACCAGACAGACTGGAATGAGGCAGCCAATGCGATGCGGCGATGGCGTGCCTCACAAAGACAGGACAGGATAGTCAGAAAATAGCAGGATTAAGATAGATGAACGTAACACAGATAAATATACAATAAGTATGTTTTCCTAGCGTATTACAATTACAGCTATCAATGAAACTATTTGTAACGTCTGACTAACATATGTATATATCGGCAATGAACCGATATATGACATAAGCAGGAACGCTGACTAGGAATGGAGTAACACAGGGAACAGGACTCAGAAGGATTCGCTATCTCTTCGCAGAGATGAACGCAATCCACAAACGGTAACAGAACAGGATTCAGAAGGATTCGTTATCTCTTCGCAGAGATGAACGCAATCCACAAACAGTAACAGAACAGGATTCAAAAGGATTCGTTATCTCTTCGCAGAGATGAACGCAATCCACAAATGGTAACAGGACAGGATTCAGAAGGATTCGTTATCTCCTCGCAGAGATGAACGCAATCCACAAACAGAACCAGGAGCAGGGTAACTACCTCAGCACGGGTGGTCACGGTACGCGCAACCTACCAAAACGTGCTGGAAAGCTGACTAACTGCACACAGGATATAAACAGTTCGTGTACGTATACATCAGCGACACTGATGTATCAACGTAACACAAATACAAGGAAAATAATAAATGTGCTGGTATGCATATATATTGGCAATGAACCAATATATGATGCAAAGACCAGCAAAGTATCTTTAGAACAAGAAACACGATCGAGGGCTGAAGCGACAGCAAGACAGGCTTAAGCTGAAGCTATGAAAACCCAAGGAAACCCTGCAGGAAGCAGATCTTTATACTGAGGTCATCCAATGGGAGCAGACATGCAGATTCCCACACAGGTGAATGATAATCAGTCACAAGCTGACAGCAGGGAAAGACAGACAAAGCTATGCAGCTTGCATGGAAATAGATCAGAACTGCCTGAGCTGCAGCACTACTACTTCCAGCAATAGCTGCTGCAGCAGCGATCATTACAGTTTTTTACCCCAGTTTCAAAGGTCAAGATTGCCACATCTAACAAACTGTTGCAATAAGATAGAAAAGGCTTATGTTATGTTAAATTTCAGCTTCATTTAGCATTTTGTTTCAGCAGAGTTAACACTTTGTGACAGGAAACTTATGTTGTGTGCACAGCATATAGGTTCCCAATGCGCACAGAATACCAAATGCAGCCCCAATTTAGGCTAGTTTCACACTGGGGCATTCCCTTGCACATCCTGTAAAAGTAAAATTGCAATGCAATAAAGGGGAAAGGTCGGATTCTGCGTTGTGAGCACATTGCTACGCATACAGTGAAGCATGCAGTACATGAAAAGTATGCTTCTTCATCAGTTCTACCCCTTCACATTTGGAAATGTGGAGGATGATAAAGGGCTGAGGATTGCCAACAACCCCTCACACCCTGGCCACCCCTTCTTCAGTCGGCTGCCATCCAGCTGTAGGTTTCGGGCCTTTTCCACCGGATCTTTGAGGCATAGGAACTGCTTTTTCCCCTCTGTGGTCCCAACTTGCTCTCTTCCTCTCTGAGTTTGGCCCTCCCGGCGATCGCATTTCGGTGCTATAGAAGCGTCAAATGCGATTGTGGAAAAATTGACGCATTATTCAGTGATTTTTCTGCGTTAAATCGCGGAAAAATCACTCCTGCAAAAATTGCCAGTGTTTTGCAAACGCAAGTGTGAATGGGCCCTAAATGAGCCCCCCGTCTTGTCTTGTGAAGACACACAACACACGACAAGAGACTGAGATGGCATACGTGAAAGTCATCCAATACATGTGTTTAGTGTCTTTAACCTCCCTGGCGGTATTCACGAGCTGAGTTCGGGCTGACTGACACATGTCAGTAGCGGCGGTAAGCCCGAGCTCAGCTCGGTCTGGGTAAAAACAGTGTGTGCAGCTCTATCCTGGGTCTCACACGTGATCAGCGCTTGTCAGCAGGACCCAGGCTTCTTCTCCTTGGCCGCCGGAGTCCCCATTACCACTCTGATCTTCCAGAACCCGGCGGCCAATTAGCATGGAGGATCGGCAGTGATGCGGCGGTGCGGCGTGATGTTGGGGGCAGCGTAGGGTCAGCTGTGGCTGTTGAGCTGGAGGGGAGTTGGCTGTGATCTCTGTGATCTGTGAGTGCTGATCTGATCTGATTTTCTGCCTACCTGTTACCGATTTTTGCCTGGAATTTGACTATTCTTTCTACCTTCTGCTTGGATTTTGATTGATTACCCGTTGCTGATTTTTGCCTGGACTTTGACTACTCTTTGCCTGCTGCCTGCACCGACCTCTGCCTGAATTTGACAACTCTCTGCCTGCTGTTTGCACCGACCTCTGCCTGCCTGTTGTTTACTATGGCATCATCCTCCAGAAGGCGTCTCACCGCGGAAGCGCTGGCGGAGTTGGAGGACAGCAATCTGCAGTCACTGGCGGACTCCAGTGACAGTGATGCACCTGGGCATCTGTCATCCGACCCAGGTAGCGACAGCGACTCCATTACCAGCAAGGTCAGTGATGTCCAGGTTTGGTACCTCATCGACCTTTCTCATGCTCTGCCACCGCCCCCACGTTTCCCTTTTACTGGGGAGCCTGACCTGAAAAAGATTGCGAGTGCAACCCCCTGGTGTACCTGCAGCTTTTCTTCTCGGAGGCGGTTATTGAGAAGATAGTGGAGGAGACTAATTGGTATGCCACCCAACAATTGGCTACTCCACAAGGAAGCTCTTCCAGGAGCAGGACCTGGGAGCTGGTAACAACAGAGGATATCTGGTTGTTCTTGGTCCTGATCATTCTGCAGGGAGTGGTGGGGAAGCCCCTGCAGAAATGGTACTGGAGCACAAATAAGATCATTGCGACCCCTTTCTTTGGTACAGTGATGTCCGAGTACCGGTTTTCCCTAATAATGAAATTTCTCCACTTTTCCAACAATGACACCTTTGAGGAGTCAACCCACCCTGCTCCAAAGCTAAAATAAATCTGGGAGGTCTACCAGATGGTGGTGGAAAATTTCAGGACCACTTATGTGCCACAGAGGAACATCAGTTCAGCCTGATGGCATACAAACGGAGGCTGAGCTGGCGCCAATACATTTCTTCCAAGCGGGCCTGCTTTGGGATCAAATCGTACACTCTGTGAGTCAAGTACCGGATACATCTGGAACACTATTATGTATACGGGAAAAGGCACCAAATTTTGTCCCAGGTTTAGCGAGTATGGAGTAGCAACATCGTCTGCATTGCCCCTTCTGGAGCCTTTACTGGACAAAGGCTTCTGTCTCACCACAGGCAATTTCTATACCTTGTATGCAAAACACACTGCGCGCTGATACTCAGGTTCCTCCCCCACCTCACTTGACTAGTTCGCCCCCTCTGCACAAAAAACAAATTGAAATCTCAGAGGCTGGCGCTCACAGTCTCCAGCAAACCCCCACGTGTCCGCTGCGATGCAAAAAAAACCCCACTAGTATATATCACATATATCTATGTTATTGCATAGGAGAGTCCATCATCTGGTCAGAACACACTATTTTTTACTCAAAGGTCCACGTCTTCATATGTCAGTCCACATATGTCTCTTAAAGGGAAGGTCCAAGCAAAAAAAAAAATGAGTTTCACTTACCTGGGGCTTCTACCAGCCCCATGCAGCCATCCTGTGCCCTCGTAGTCACTCACTGCTGCTCCAGTCCCCCGCTGGCAGCTTTCTGACCTCGGAGGTCAGGGTCGCATTGCGTACATTTTTACACATTCCCGCTAGTGCAGGAACATTAACACATACATTTTTACACGTTAGTGGTGCAACGCGTACATTTTTGTTCCTGCACTAGCTGGAATGCGTAAAAATGTATGCAATGTGGCCCTGACCTCCGAGGTCAGAAAGCTGCTAGCGGGGGACTGGAGCAGCAGTGAGTGACTACGAGGGCACAGGATGGCTACATGGGGTTGGTAGAAGCCCCAGGTAAGTGAAACTCATTTTTTTTTTTGCTTGGACCTTCCCTTTAATGCTTGCTAGTTGTTCATATACACCTCAATGCTGATCACAGTTTGGACAGATAAAGCCACCACCACACCCCAGTGAGATACACTCACCGTGTGCTGAGACCCACTGTCAGGTCTAATAACACCTTGGGACCATTCTTAGGTCGTTCCCCACCACTCAGGCAATATCCAGCTCCCCTCCAGCAAATTTTCTCTCCAGCAAAGTACCTCAATAAAAAAAACGCCTCACATAGCGTAATACTGTGTCTTTAATAAAAAGTTTAAAATTCCATTACACTTACAATCTCCTTGACAAGTATAGGGCATAGAGTATTTCCACGGGCTCTCTCCCGTTTGTTGGCCAGCTCAAGCACGTCCCCCGACAGCCTTAGGCGTCCTGATCGCCACGCGCTCGGTCACCCACGTCCTCCTCTGCCCGGGATCACGCCGCTTCCCACGTGCGTATACTGTAGCGTCCTCCGCGTCTAGGCCCCGCCTGACATGTTTCGTCACTCTTGACTCATCAGAAGCTGGGGCTAGACGCTATCAGACGCTATTTCATCATCACGCTCCACCTCCTTCACCATTATGTGGGACAATTGGATATAATTTTGACCTTGTTGAATGGACTGGCACTTGAATCTTCCATGACACATATGATCTTTACACACGCTTCCTAAAGGACTTTGTTCAATCTAGGAGTCCGTGAGGTACAAATCTCCGTTTAAGTGCTGCCATGGCCATCTCACCTTTATGACGTCATATATTTAGTGAGCCCATACTCCTTGATTGCTTTTAGAGTTTTATTGTGTGTGTAGGGGGTTAATCTGCTGCAATTGCATCCGGGCTTATGTTATACATTTAAATTTTTGTACTAATAAATTGATCTTTTTTGTACCAATTTATACTCTTTTTTGCAAAGTTATTGGTCAGATCATTTTTGTGCCTCAAACCTTTTTATGATACGCTCCACCTCCTTCCCTCACGCACCGCCCCTTTCCTCCATCCCTTCCCCGTATACCTCTGATACCTGCGCTTACCGTATTAAGCCGCCTATTTCCCCCCTCATTCACTCCCTCAGCAGCCTACCAAGTCTGTATTGGGCTGCGCGTGCCAGGCTACATGGTTAATCCACCTTACACATAACATATCCATCCAATTACAAAAACACCTAATTTTATTTGTTAAAATCCAATAATATAATGAGTATTACAATATTTTCATTTCACTTAGCGATACTATACATTGCAGTAAACATGTATGCATTGACATACGCCGATTTCATCCGCTACCTGTATAAATCCTTCCATCCTATAGACCTATATGTCCTATCCCGCCATATCCCCTCCACCCCCCATTAGTCCCTATTGCACACTTTATGCGTTGAATTCGCCGATGTCTCAGCATACATGTACATCCATAATAAAAAGGTACTTTTCCATATAAAATTCATTATTGAATCTACAACATGAGGACCTAGGTAACCTAATCCCCCAAAAAACATACCAAATCAATGTCTATATTTAACCCTTCTGGTCTCAGGGTCCCCATGTTGTAGGTCCACCTGGTTTCTGCCTGCGAGACCTGCTTCACCCTATTGCACCCTCTCCAATCCGGAATCATTTTTTGTAGTGCACAAAAAGACATTTCCCCAGGGTCACAATTATGCTCATGCCCAAAGTGTGCGGAAAAGCTGTGGTTGGCATAACCCTTTCTAACATTTCTAACATGTTCTCCCATCCGTTCCTTTAGGGTCCTTGTCGTCCTTCCTATGTATTGCCATCCACATGTACACCATGTCATATATACTACATACTTGTCATTGCACGTGATGAACTGTCTGATAGGATATTCTTTACCATTGCTAAAAGATGTTACTGAGGATATTTTTACCCCTTTACTCTCCCTACATGCCTTGCATGATCTGCATGGGAAAAAACCTGGTGTTTGCCACCCCTGCAGTGTCCCCTGTTTTTTTGGTTCCACACAGCTTAGGGCCACTATTTGTTTTAAATTCTGTGCCCTCCTGTAAATAACTGGATAACCTGGCTCTCAGTATATAATCAGTATTTAGTATTCTCCAATGTTTTTGGACAATATTTTGAATTTCCTTATATTGTACACTATATCCTGTAATGAAGGCCAAATCATACTCACCTCCATTTTTTTCTTGCTCCCTTTCCTCCAGCAGTTCCCTTCTTTCCATCCCCCTCACCCTCCCCATCTCCTGGTCCAAAAATTGGGGATCATACCCCTTCTCCCTGAATCTTTCCCTAAGTACCCCCGCCTGCTCATCATAATCCTGTAAGTTACTACAATTTCTTTTCATTCTTAAGAATTGACCCTTGGGGATTCCTCTTATCCATGCTGGATGGTGACAACTCAGGACAGATATAAAACCATTTCTATCTGTTTCTTTAAAGAAACTTCTGTTTTTTACCTCATTAATATCTCTCATACTTTCTAAATCCAAAAAAATGTATTTTTATCTTTACTTTTTTCCGCCGTAAGGGATATTCCAAGGCTGTTAGTGTTCAAAAATTCCAAAAAAATATCCAGACTCTCCTGCCCATCCCCCCAAATAAAAAATAAATCTTCAATAAAACGACTCCATAGTCTTATGGCCGTGTTGTTCTCCACTATACTCTCTTCCCATTTACCCATTAACAAATTAGCCAAACTTGGGGCATAGCTTGCCCCCATGGCACATCCCTTATGCTGGACATAATATCGCCCATCATGCCAAAAATAGTTGCTTTCCAACGCAAACTTCAAAAGCCTTAGAATAAAATCCCTCTGCTCTACCTTGAGCATACCATCTTTATCCATATAGTATTTTACTGCTTCCATTCCCAGATTGTGTTTAATATTTGTGTATAGCGAGGAGACATCGGCCGTCACCAGAATGTCCCCCTGTTTTATCTCTTGTCCCTCAATCTATTGCAGCATGTGTTTGGTATCTTTCAATACATTTGGTAAATTAGCCACCATTGGTTGCAGGTACTGATCTATGTACTGCCTCAATCTATGCGTAACTGACCCTATTCCACTAATTATGGGTCTACCTGGGGGTCTCTCTTTATCTTTGTGCACTTTAGGGACCTAATAGATTATAGGGATACGTGGGTTGTCAGGGACAATATACTTAAATTCCTCATCCGTGATTAATCCCTTATCAAGGCCTTCCTTCACCAATTCCCTCAGATTTTTGAGATACTTACCCGTTGGGTCGCCTCTTAATAAGGTATATGCCTCCTTGTCGGCCACCAATCTGTCCAATTCATTTTTATATTGGGTTTTGTTAAGAACCACCACCCCTCCTCCCTTATCCGCTGGCCTTACCACTAAATCCTTATCCTCCAACATCTCTCTAGCAATGGTCCTTTCCTTGCCCTTTCTGATTTCTGAAATTTCTTTTAGGTCATTTACAACCATTTTCTTAAATACCTCAATGGCATTATAGTTCCCATCAATAGGATTAAAAGTAGATTTATTTCCTCCAGCAGTTCCCTTCTTTTCATCCCCCTCACCCTCCCCATCTCCTGGTCCTATGCAATAACATAGATATATGTGATATATACTAGTGGGTTTTTTTTTGCATCGCAGCGAACACGTGGGGGTTTGCTGGAGACTGTGAGCGCCAGCCTCTGAGATTCCAATTTGTTTTCTGTGCAGAGGGGGCGAACTAGTCAAGTGAGGTGGGGAGGAACGTGAGTATCAGCGCGCAGTGTGTTTTGCATACAACTTAATCTTTGATACACACAGCGCAGCAGATATGGATGATATGGATGTATTTGAACATAGAGCTAGGAGGAAAGTCAATCTGGATGAAGTATTTATTGACAATGGAGAAATTGGTAGCACTATGCAGCAGGAATTTAGGAAATTACACACGGTCATGAGTAAAGAACAGAATACCTGGTGGGATTTGGCAGCCCTGACCAAATATGACAAAGAGGGGGTTATACACAAAAGGTTGAGGTGGGACCTTGCCGCAAATGATGGTGAGGATGACGAACAAAATGATAAAGAATGGGAAGAATATTTTGATACATGTGGGCAGGGTTTGGTCAAATTGTTATTAAAAAGGAAAACCAGGAGGATGGAGAGATTAGGGGGAGAGATAGAAGCCATCAAACAAAAATTAGCTCCAGTCAGTAATACTGAAGAGTATAAGGAAAGGTCTAAGAGACTGACAGAAATGCTTGATAAGAATGAAAAAGACATTAAGGCCGAAAAACAAAGAAAGTTTCAGAGGGATGCTGATGCAACCAGGAAAAAGGAGGCATACAAATGGCAAACTAAAAAGAAAGAGGATAAAAAGGCAATGGAAGCAAAGGAGAAGGAAAAAAATAGAAAATAATGCAAATACTAGTGGTGAGATTAAACACAGACAGGATGCACAGACAAATTGAACCTTTTTTAGACATGGATCCGAGGTATGGGGAAAAGGAATGGAGGAGGGGGAGGAGAGACCATACCAAGGGTATCAGGGGTTCCCAGGAAAAAGAGGGCCTCCGGGTTGTACTGCGCAGGCTCAGAACTACTGAGCCTGCGCAGTACAGACCGGAGGACGTCCGATGACGTCAGCGCGCTGGAGTGGAACGCACAATGGAGCGCAGAAGAGGCCCGACCTGGCCGCCGACCTGGCCAGGTCGGGTCGGCCACCAGAGACTATCGGGAGCCTGCGGAGCGGCGCCGAGGGCACCTCCTGCCTGCCACGGGCTGGAGGAAGCCCCAGGTAAGTGGATAAGGATTTTTAATTTTTTTTCATAGTCCCTGAACCTTCTCTTTAAGACTTAAGAATTGGAGGCCTAAAATGTATAGCTTTTTACTCCTAATTCCTGACAGAAATGCACCACCAGGGAGGTTAAAGCATTTAAATGTATTTAAATATGCAATAGGGCACCAATGAACATTTGCATACCCAAGGTCATGAGTAAAAATGAAGTTTCCCTTGAAGCCTCTTAGCTTTTATTCTAAAAGGTTTTGTCTATGAGCGTACTGACCACACAAGCAGCAGTAGTCATCATATAACCGCATTCTCCCAAGTGTGAAGTCAGATATTATATCCGGCTTGATATTCTCCTTGACAATTTGCAAACCAATAGCTTTCTGACTTATATAAACTTAATCCTACAGGCTGACTAAACTTACATAATGTAACATAATAATTCTTCAAACATTTTCACTCAGAGTTTGTATGTAAAGAACTAGCAAGTGTGACATTGCTGGGTTAGTTATCAAGAGAAATCTAATAGGCGGAAAGTATTCCAATTAGTGTCCACAAGTATAAAACAATCCTTTTAGGGAGACAAAATTGCAATAGCAAAACTTTTTTCATAAAATTATTATTCGAGTTACATTGAACAAAAAGATGATTAATACAGCATGATAGGCATAATTTCCATAATTACTGCCTCAGGGTATGGCGTTCCCTTACAGCGAAGGCTTACAAGCGTAAAACTTTACAATGTGATTTCTCTTGGGATATTACAGCAACTTCTGTCAGCTGTGTGAAAGGCTCTCACTTGCTATAATTTGAAATGTAATATTTTCCATATAAATTCAGAAAAATAAACGCAGTACTAGTACATGGCCTCCACTACAAATAATGTACTAAAAGCCTATAGATCATGCCCAGGAATTATTGACTTTTAACTGTCTCATCTAGTCCCCCCCACCTCCACCACCACCACCACATCTAGCCTCACTGTGTAACCCACTCACCCATTCAATATAAAGCAAGTGAATAATGCACTTGTTAATCGCATGGTGGCTTGTATGGTGGCGTAGTGGTTAGCGATAGGTCCGTGGTTTGAATCCCAGCCAGGTCAACAACTGCAAGGAGTGGGTATGTTCTCCCCGAGTCTGCGTGGGTTTCTTCCCACAGCCCAAAAACATACAGATAAGTTAATTGGCTTCCCCCTAAAATTGACCACAGACTACGATACATATGATACATACACTACAGGATACAAACATAGGCATATAATTATGGCAAGGATAAGATTGTGAGCTCCTCCAAGGGACAGTTAGTGACAAGAATATATAGACTCTGTAAAGTGCTAAAGAAGATGTCTGCGCTATATAAATACTAAGTAATAATAATATTATTCACCTAATGGAAATTATCAACTCTAAGTCACTTTGAGCACTAGGGGCCATATGCAATTAACTTTTTCTCCTGAGTTTTCTCCAAAGTGATATTTTCAAACTTGTCAATAAAATGCCTTTTAAATCACCAGAAAGCAAGAACATCGTTAAAATAGTTTTGATAGTATCTTTTCACTTATTATTTGATACGTTTTAATTGCAAAGCGCTTAAAATTTAATCTAACTAGAGGATGAAAACTATCTCCTAGGAGAGAAAGTTAATTGCATATGGGCCCAGGTGTTTTATGTGGTGTGCTTGGCTACAGTAAATCCATTGGTAAATGTTGGTGTCCAGAAGATGACCAACTACACTGAAGTACCAGTGTCTGGATGTACAACAGAAAAATCAAACACCTAAAAACAAGGTTAATGAAAGGATTAGAGGTAAGGCACAATTTTAATAGGATTCGGATTAGGGTATAATAGTAGGGTTAGAAGGTTAAAGTTGGGTGTAACGAAGAACTGAATGTTAGAATATACCATGAAGCTAACTGTATATTTGCTTCACTGTATTTTCAATGCAATAATATCCATATATATTGAAAACACCCTCAATATAGTGTGCCTGCATGTAAAGTGTCCACTTTACAGTACCCACATCTGTAGTGTGTCACCATATATAACATCTCTCTTATAGTTCCTCCTTTACAGTGCCCCCCATAAGGTGCCATCTATTTTGTGACCTTCTGTGCCTTCTATAAGGTGTACCCAGATTTTCTTACAGTATATGTCATCTGTGCCTCCTACTTGGTGCCCCAGTGACTCTTATACAGTGTTCCTTAGTCTCATTTATATAGTGCCCCTTTAGTGCCTCCTTAGTGGTACCCTCTTAGGGATCCATAGATACTACTCCCTTGTCTCTGGTGGTCTAATGGTCTTCCTAAATGCAGCCAGAGGAGGTCGGCTTCAGTATTAGACACAAGAGAGCTGTTATAATCAAGGTAAGACACTAGTTACCTCAGCATCGCTTCCGTTTACTGATCTCTAGAGAAAGGGAAGACAGTAAGGGGGTGATTGGACATAAGGGAGAACTTCCCTAATTAGTCCTCTTTAGATTCCTGGGGTAGCAGCTGCAGCCATGCACTCCTATTATTGGGCGCAGATTATGTGAATATACTGTAGTACTGGAACGAAGTGGTTAAAATGTATCTGATCTGATGAGCAGCAAAAGTGCTGTAAGGCAACCTGCTTGCCTGTGAACAACATCACCCTGTTGCGTTCGGAAAGCTCAATCAATTTCCAGTGCTTTTGCTCAGAAGCATCTCTATGGAGACAAGTATTTTAATTTTATTTTCCCTTTGTGGACTATAAATCACACAACCCAGGAATTTCTCCTTCGTAATTAATGTGCAGTATGTTTAAAGTAAATGTCACTAATAAACTGTGTTGTATTGTGTATTAAAAATACATTTTTATGAAAGAAATACGGGTATTGCTACTGCTGATGCAGACTGCCTGACTATAATGCTCACCTATTTGATAATAGTTTGAAGTCAATGACCTGGAGTAAGTATGCAGATCACAGGAAGACCAGGCTGCATTGTTCTGGTAAAGTAAGTAAAACACAACTATCAGCATTAGTGTGGGTGTTGGAATTTGGGACCATGTGGTTTAGTACCCCAACACACGCATTCTGCACCATTTTACCCTGTCCTGCTGTTCGGTGCCGAAATGGTGCTGAATGTGTGTTTGGGTACCGAACCAAATGGTCCCGAATTCCAGCATCAATACTTATCAGCATTAAAGCCACAAATCAAATTTTGAGAAGGTCGGCAAGAATTTTCCATTCTGTCTGCTATAATTTGTCTGATTCGTGCTACTGAGCTGGAACTACTACAACTGAGCTGGAAGATGCAACAATTATATTTTTTTTTTGATGATACTTCAGCCACATGAAAGCTGGTTAAATTTCTGAAAGTGCATATCTGGCTAGATAAAGGTGGCTGTACAGCTTTTAGTAGTCAGGCCGAAATTAAAGAGGCTATAACTACAGGTCATGGTTTAATTATACGCTGCAACTGTTGTCCACCAAACTACAGCTTGCATAGTTGCTGTAAGAGCAGGTCAGAAAACCGCTCTCACCCCACACCTTTTTTATATGTACCCGGTTTGCTTGTATTTTTGTGTACAATCACCAGTTGAACAGGAGGAATGAGCTGGCTTTGTCTCTCTTCATCCACCAGACACACCAGGTTATCAATACAGTACAGAGTCAGGTGAAGAAAAAGACCACCCCGAAGGGAGTTAATCAAGGACATTCCCAGTGAGCTGATCCAAATTAGTTTTGTAAACCGGTACAAAGGCCATATGCTAGCATTCTGGGTTGGAAAAGGTACTTGGGAATTTTTTACTTCTGCCTGTGTCAACATGTGAGGGCAAAGTCGCATATGGGATTCAATAGTTCCAAATTTTTTGAAACCTGAATACAGATACAAGGTTATTAGAACACCTGTTTATTTTTGAATTATTACCAGTTGTTTGGAGCCAATCCATTCTTTAATTTGTGTATGTGGGAAAAGCTGAAGTTTACAGTTCTTTCTGCATTTCGTGTGCTTCTTCTAAATCATTTAGCAGCCCAGGAGCTTTGTAATAAAAATGATCAATAGAGCTCAATAGACTTAAACACTGTTTAGCTGCCAAGAGCCATCCATCACTCTAGCACAATCTCGTCTTAGCTGACAAACAAAGCAAGCATTATCCAAAGTACCAAAATGAAATATACATAGATTGCATCCATGTGACATTGCGCCTCAGATACTAAGGCATCTCCAGAGATCTCCAACCATCCCCAATGGGGATAAATGGCTCAGCAAACCTGAACAGGATAAATTAAAACTGTCTTCTATTAACTGATTAGTATTCGTCACCCTCAATTAGGTCATATCAGTATCATAGTAAGGTTTGCTGATAAGTCTGTGAATTAGTGCATGTGTGACTGCAATAGTTCATTGCAGTATCCAAAACATGAATATTTTTCTTTAAAAATAAAAAAACCCACAAGATTGGTGGCAGGGGCTTAACTAGAGATCATATGGTCTCCCTGCAAAACTTTTTCTTGGGTTAGAAGCAGATTATAGTAGTGCAGGTAAATTTGGGCACAGATATATTTTCAAAGGTAATCTGTTACTGATTATCACAAAGGCTGTGTTAAATTTGGGTGTGACGCTATTAGGTAATCACTGATTAAATTATTGGTAAGGTATTAGTGTTAGGTGTACATTAGTGTTAGGTGGGGGTTAGTGTTAGGTGTAGGTAGGAAGGAGGTTAGTGTTAGGTGTATGACAGAAAATAGCATGATAAAGGTAACTTTGCCTACAGGAAGCTTCTAACAGAGATGCATGTTGGGGGAAAAAAACAGTTGTAACAAATGGTGAATTTCTTTCCCAACATGCACCTGGGTAGACAGTTTTTCACATTTCAGGTAAAAATTAAATTAAGGCTTAGCTTCAAAGTGAAAATGACCCTTGTTATGTTGTGCTATATTTTATGATACACATTGTGCAGAGTATTAATTGCAGACACTGTAACTGAAATGACTGTTGCTCTACTTTAATGTTGACATTTTTTTTCACTGTTTAAAACTTCACATTCTACCAACTACACACTTTTAATCTATCTATCTATCTATCTATCTATCTATCTATCTATCTATCTATCTATCTATCTGATAAATGTTTGATCATTGCCCAGGGCTACATGTAAGCAATGGATATGCCTGACAAGTTCCCTTTAGTTCCAGGTATTGTTGAGAATAAGGAATCAGCTCTGAACTCTCAGTTCTATAAAGACTTCTCAGCATGGTGGAGAACAGTAACCTGAAATCAGAGAATGATACGGAATACAAACTCACCAATAGGAACAATGCCTCTGACCTTGTGACAATTTCCATATTACCAAGCTGAGCTTTAACATCCTCCTATACAAATTCAGGTACTTTCAAAACAGGCATGTAAAATGCCAATTATTTCAGCATGAGGTGGTATTTGCATAAAACATTTTGGCTTATGAACTGGCAAATTAATTTTCAAGCTGACAAATCACTAGGCAATTTCTAAAATAGTAAGTTCAGTTATGAACATCCACAGGTCTCAGGAAGCAATGCCTGGCCATCTGGCCCCAAGGACTATAACATTATCAGCATATGTCTACAAAGAAAGTGTTTGGTGGATTCCTCTTGGCCATCCAGAAAGGAGCAGCGGAGGATAGCAGAGCAGCGATGGTTTGAAACTCAAAATACAATTTTTTCTCTAAAAAATTATAGAAAACCTAAAGTGAGAAGGATCTTGAGGTTTCCATATGTATTTCCTTTTAAGCAATACCAGTTGTCCTGCTAGTTTTTTTGGGGTGCAGAAGTGTCTGAATTGCACACCTGAAACAAAATCTAGTCAAGCAAATCTAGTTAGACTTCAATCAGAAACATCTAATCTGCATGCTTGTTCAGGGTCTATGGCTAAAAGAATTATAGGCAGAGGATCAGCAGGACAGCCAGGCAATTTGAATTGTTTAGAAGGAAATAAATAGGTCATCCTCTGTATCCCTCTTACTTCAAGTGTCCTTTCAAAGCAGCAAAAAAAAAAAAAAATAGAAAACATAAAAAATACTGGTGTAGTGGCATTCAAAGGCATATTTACACTTCACTGAAGTAAAACGGATAAGATAGCTGGTTGGAGAATAAACTATCAAGATTGTCTTGTAATTAAGTAATTGTGTGCAAACAAAGTATAGAACATTCTTTGCTTTCCCTGGATACAGCAAAAGATGTTCTGCATTGTTTACACAGCTTTGAATACCTGAAGATAATCTGATAATTTTGGTGTACAATGGCAATGTTATCAGTTATCTTATGAGTGAAGTTTGAGTGTTAACCCACCCAGTAGCTTCGAAGCCATTTATATCTTTTTGATACTTTAGACCACACTGTGCTCGTGACTCCCCAACGGTGCATGTTTTGCAGGAAACCTCACCTAAGCACAGTGTCTCAGCTACTTGAAATCCACCTAACTGAGACGCTGAGGTTGCCTGCAAAACATGCATCGTTGGGGGTGACAAGGACAGGTTTGAGAAACACTGCCTTAGACCAAAGATGAAATTTGAGTTTTATCACATTCCAAATGGAACCTGAAGCAAGAGGTATATGTAGGCTGCCATAATATTTCATTTCAAACAATAGAAGTTGCCTGGCAGTCCTGCTGATCCATTGGCTTCAGTAGTATCTGAATCACACCATAAACAAGCATGCAGCTAATCCTGTCAGATTTTACAAAAATGTCAGAAACACCTGATCTGCATATGCTCCTTCAGGGTCAATAGCTAAAAGTATTAGAGGCAGAGGATCAGCAGGATAATCAGACAACTAGTATTTCTTTAAAGGAAATAAATATGGCAGCCTCCTTATACCTTTCACTTCAGGTTCCCATTAAGTGACACCAAGGGGTCTTAGTTATTACTTTAATAATGTGTAATAGAAGTCAAACTCTGCTTATTTTTTTTCAGGTCACTTGAAAAGCAGAACCTTTACAAAATATGCAAAATGTTTGTCATCTGGTAATTTTGATTACTCCAAGTCACCAGCTGTACTGGACATCCAGTTTATATGTAATTTGTATAGTTTTACTCATTTTAGATGCACAGGTTAAGTGAAGGATAGAAGCCGTGTGACTATCATATACTGTAATTTAAACCCACTCATTGTAAGCTCTAGTAACAGTTTCCATAATTGAAAGTGGATGGATAATATGTTAAAACAGTTCACCTATCTTAATGTACACCACAACTAGATGAAAGAAGTTGACATTTACTTATCTGGGGCTTCTTCCAGCCTTGCATAGTCTTTGAGGCCCCTCAGTGTCTTCTTGGTCCCCTCTGTGTGCCACTGTTGCCCCTCTCTGATTTGGATTTGTTGCAACTCTGGCCTCCTAAATCAGGCTCCCACGAGCAATCTGCACATGTGCGGTTAGATTCTTTTGTGAACCGTGCATGCACAAAATGCTCTTGGCCATGACAGCATGATTAAGGAGGTGTGCAGCAGGTGCCGCGGATACACAATAACTGGGACCCAACCAAGTCAGCAATTTCTATGAGGGGCGACAGCAGCATAGTGGAGGGGACCCAGAAGACACAGAGAGGCCTCAAAGATTACGGGGGCTGGAAGGAGCCCCAGGTAAGTAAAAGTGACATTTTTCATCCGGTTTAGGTGTGTTTTAAAGTATCACTGCACTTCCCAACAAATACAGTTGTCCCCAAGATGCATAAAAAAAGAAAGAAAACAAGCTTTTGACTTGAATGTTCTTCCAGCCCCCTGGAGTCCTCCTGGTCCTTTGTTCTCATTCCGCGCTGTTCTGTTCCTCTGGACGTGGCTCTAGTAAGTTGGGTGACTATGTGAGTCAGCAGCCACTGAGCATGCTGAAGTGTTCTGCGCATGGACAGAAGCAATTTCTACTTACTGCACAAGATCCGAACTCTCCTTTCCACGAGAGTGTGATGGAGGAGGTGCTAGGCACAGGGCCGAGCATGAAGCATTTGGAGGAGGATGGAGGTAGAATGGAGCAGGACGGCATGACAGCGAGGGACCAAGAGGACTTCGGGGGGCTGGAAGAAGCCCCGGGTACGTAACTAACTACTTTCAATTACACTTACAATTTTTCTTTCAGTAAGCTGTCCATTTACATAAATCTTTCTGTCCACTGCAGCCTCATGTAATCCCCTGTTCACCTTAAGAGTTAGGTGGTAGACAGGAGGCACAGCTGAAGGTAGTAGGCCAGGCAATGGTAGTCTAAGACGCTTTTTTCATGGTTGTTATGTATTTTATTATCAAGGCTCTACTGCGGCATCACCTCTTATGCATAATAATACAGCCTGGCCAGACTTCTGGTAACTTGTTTTTTATATGTTTTTATAACTTTGCATTTTACTTTTACTTTTCAATTAATACATTGCTTTGCATTTACTGGAATGCTAGTAAAAGTTCTTACACTCTTTTTGTTTTGTTTTTTCTTTTTTTGCTTATTCCCCCACCTATTAACGCAATAATATCATCACACTTCAAAATACAGTTACAATTAGCCTAGCAAGGACAGAAGAGAAATGATACCTGTTGTGCAGTCACAGCACTGAAATTAATTATGTTTATTGTCAGTATACAATGTGCAAGAATGCCATTGTAAAATCCTTTTATTTACCGGCATGTGCATTATGCATTTTTTGGAAATGCAATACTGCTTTGACTGCTGCAGTATCCCTTCACGGATGCATACCTCTAGTGAAAGCAACTAGTAATACACAATCTGTTTCCTGCAAAGTCATAACTCTGATTTCTTATTTATTTACTGCATTCTATTATAGTTCTGGAATATTGTGACCTACTTTACATACATAGAACTGATTCTGTCTGTGCTTGCCCCTCATGATGAACAATTCGAAACCACAACGATAAGTAAACATTGTACCTGTTGAAACTTTTGTACTGATAAGATTTCAGCTTAATAAAAAAAAAACCATAAGGCCCGGTTCACATCTGCATTTGCCAACGGAACCGGCTGTACCGTTCCGTGGTCCATTCCTCTGAACGGACAAAAAAATGCTGCAGGCCCTAATTTTCCGGACCGTTTTGTTCAATGGAACGGAAACAGAAGGTTTTGCAACTACATAGTAACAAATAGAAAACTGACAGTTTACAGCACACTGGCTGTAAAAACTGACAGTTTTTCCTGATCCTGATGGCCGGATCAGTACGAACGGCTCCGCAAAAAAACGCTAATGTGAACCGGGCCTATACTGAACTGCATATATTATAAAGCCACAATGCTGATGATTATCAAACTTGTCTCTGAATCATACTATTAGTGTGCCTTTGTCCTGTAAAACCGAGGTATTGAGCTCACTGTGGAAGAATAACTGATCTGAAATGTGTGAATATAAATTCTCAGTACTCAGGCCTTCCATACTTTCCATGAAATAACACTTCTGATGTGTCTGCACTATATTGGCATAGGTTGCTTAGCTTCCCACGGAAGAAGAACATGGTGTGTTTGACTGTTTGAATGCCATTCTGCTCCATTTTTATCCTAGTAGGTTTTATGCTGCAATTATTTTTTTTAGAGCAGAGAAAAGATGCTGCATTGCATACCACTTTAAATTAATTAACCAAAAAAGAAAAAAAATCTGACAAAGCTTAAATTGTAACAAAATGTGTAATTTGGCCTCCTCTCCTTCAATGCAGAGGATGCTTACTCCATGCATCCAACTGAGTCTTCCCAAATGACCATGCAAGCCATGGGAAGTGGGAACTCCCACCGCCAGCCCAATAACCAATCAGTAAAGAAAGCCCCCTTTCTGAATACAACAATAGCAAAAAGTTTTGAATCTGGATGATATCATTTATTGGCTAACTTAGAGGTAAATAAAAAGTAAGCTTTCAACTGATAAGCCTTTTCCAGGAATGTGCGGTACATTGTAGTAGCTTTCAGCATAGTAGAAGCAGTAGAGTGTTGTACCATGTTAAAAAAAAATGTTAGCCATCAGTAAAAGTAAGAAGTTTTGAATACAACATTATAATGGATTTTTCCATTACAAAAAGAGTTAAACAAATGTTAGTTGTTGGAGTCAGAGCAGTGACAGCTTGAAGGGGGAAACAGAAGTTTGGAATTGTGTATGATAGGACCAGGGATAGTTCTTATGTAAACCTTGATCAATCAGGTCCGTGTTTTTAGTTTTCATGAACTTTTGCCTGCTGTGCTGTGGACTGTGTAGTAATATTACATTACAACCATTTATGACAATCAGCACTCTCTGAATCCAGTTGTTCGCTGTACTGTGTGTGTCACTGTTAGTGTACAGAGCTTTTTAAAGAACACCTTTTTGTTTTACTCATTTTATTTTTTAATTTATTTCATTTATTTAGGATACATTTTGGGGGACTGATTTTGAGTGTAGTTAAAGCAAACATTAAGTGAAAATAAACCTAATTGTACTGTATGTGTTTTACTAAAGGTAACTATAACGTACAACTGAGTCTCATATTTTTATGTTATGTTTAAGGGCTTCATTTAAAGACTTAGGCTGAGACACACTGCAGAGCACTTTTTGATCCGCTAGCGCTGTTTTTGTGTTTTTAAAACACCTTCTCATTGAGTAATGAGTAGTCGTGAGTAAAAATGCCAGAAAAATTGATTTTAATGCAAGTCAATAGCAGTGCGTTTTTAAAAACGCAAACGCAGTGATGATGGAATGACAAATGCTCTGCAGTGTGTATCAGCCCTTTATTCTAAACAGCAACCGGGACAAATCAGCCTTGCTGAGCTGAAAAACAAATATATAACCCTTTGCATTTCCCAGCAAACTTTATCACACGCCTTTTCTTTCTCAAATAACAATGTTTTTGCTTCTATTTCTTAGTAGGGCTAGTACTACATGTGCCTATGTTTATCTCATCATGTCATGTGTCACTTATGGTTTCTTTTAACTTCTTGCAGGTGAGTGGCTTCTCATAAAGTAAGTTCTGCATTTCATGTGAAGGGGAGCAAATAAGTAGCAGATGTTTAGAAGAGGGGTACAGTATATAAATGCTGGCTGAACAGTCACATGACTGTATTTAAAATGTTTATTTAACTTTCTGTCTGGAGTGTAGCCTAAATAAGTGAAATGTGCATTGTACAGGAATTTGTTTTGTATGCCGGTAAAATGAATGTTATAAAAAATACATTTTTTAAAATACATTTCTAAAAAAAAAATAGCTTACCTGCTCTTGAGTCCACTTCTGCCTTTCTTCTGGAGTTCTAACTTTTCCTTTGTAATTTCTTTGTATTTCACCAACTGGCTTTGAAGCTGAAGGAATATTCAAAGATTTTGGCCGCCCTTCATGTCTGTTGGCAGTAAGGGCAGTATCAGGTTTCTGACATGTTTCGTTGTGGTCATTTGGCACAGTTTCAGGTCCACTATGCTCAGGGCTCATGTCAGTAGGACTATTTATGCTGCTCATACTCATGCTCATTTTGATCTCGGCTACAATCTGATCAATGTCCTCCTCTTGATCCTCGGTTTCTCCATCAGTTTTCCTTGCATGGAATGGGGATTGTGGGAGTGAATTACCATTAGTCTCTGCTGGATAGTAGTCCTCCTGATATGCTTCTTCATTTTCACTATACTGAGCAGTTTCCTCGGGGTCTTGAACCTCCACTGAAGAGGAGTTGTCCTCCTCCAGCATTTGAATCTGACTTTCATGCTCAATTTCTTCATTTCTACATTCCTGTTGCTGTCTCTTGGAATCTGTCCATTCATCTTCCACTGCTTCAACACATTCATCTGTCTTTAAATTATGTTCTTCATTATTGATATACTCTTCACCATTGCAGTCCATTCCTTCAAGGTAACTATCATCTTCTGGACAGTACCGTATATAATATGTGATTCCGTCTTCTTCATCAGGCAGTCCTTCATCATATTCTTCATCTGAAGTGTTATTCACATAGTCGGAACTTGAATCTCCATCACCACTGTTGTCATTACATTCTTGTTCCTCCTGATTGGATGAAGAGTGTCTGCTGTTGGGTATCTGTGTATTAGTGTACTCATGTATTACCGGCTCCTCATACACAGAGTCCTGGTTTTCACGAATGGTGATTTGCGGAGAAGACGGACAGGACCTTGGTCTCTGGTCCAGCATGCTGGCTGCTGTACTCTGACGTTTCCTGTTTGCCATGGTTAGTTGGTTACACAGCCATCATTTCACGAAATGTTCTGTAGAAGATAAAATAGAGAATGCTAAGATTCCTTAATATTGACCTAATTATCATAATTAGACAACTGATTAGAATGAGAAAAAACAAGTAGCAGGTACCTTGAGATAGCAAAACATCATATTCAAGATGGTGTAAAAGACATTTTGACATGTTTTTGAATTATACCAAGTTAACACACATGAACTTGGACAAAAAAAGCTGACTTTTACTTACCTGGGCCTCAAAGACTACAGGGAGCTGGAAGATGTCCCAGTTAAGAAAAAGCCTTCCTTTTAGTCCCAGTTCCAATATAAATGTAATTTAGGTCACTAACAGAAGCAATATACAAATACATAAAATTCATTTGAGATCCTGATAAAAATATCAATTTATTTATAAAGAAACAAATATGTTGTAGTAAATATTCACTGCATGTTTGTCAGGTGGAAAAACAGCACCCCCATAAGGCTGTTTGTATAGCTGAATTATGAGGGTACATTTGTAAAAAAGCATTACAGAAAAGTATTAATTTCTACAATGTTAAAAAAGGCAAATAGAAAAACATGTCACAATTTTAAGGCATTGAGATCATATGCTATAATATATCATTTAAAATAAAATGTAAATCACAATATAGTAATTAAATGGCACACACAGACATGACAGCAGAAATCTAGATCTAAATTAACTAATTAAATTGACGTTGCCATTGGTCTTTTACTACTGGCTCTAAATGTGCGTACACATGCACAAAGAATGTCATCCATAGGGTTGGGTCTCAGTCTGTTGCTACAGAGTGAGGAGAAGAGAACACACTACACTACAGTGCACAATAGAGTGGCTTGTGGCAAGAGGGGTAAGGACAGGGCCAGTACTACCACAGGGTCAAATGGGTGGTTGCCCCAGGGCCTCTAGCCGGCTGCAGGCCCCCGAGGTCACTTTCTCCAACTTGACTATGGTTCCCAGGACCAGAGTCTTGGGCAGAGTAGCACCTAACCTTCTCCTCTTTCAGTCCATGGCTCCATGCACTCGCCATCTTTATCCTCACAGAGGCGCCTGTCCTCCATGACCTAGTGCACATTATTACATAATAACATGCTGCGGGTAACAGAAAATTTTGCCAGCAAAGGATGAAGAAAGGAGTGCATGGAGCCATGGACTGACAGGAGTGCATGGAGCCTGCTGGGACAGGGGAGATTTTACTCTGCCGAAGACTCTGCAGGTGCCCTGGGAACCATAGCCAACTTGGAGTAACCTGGGAGGACCAGTCACTGTCCTGGGGGCCCTTGAGGGGGGAATTTGGCTTCAACCAAGGGTCCCCTAATGTTGCTATAGGAAAGGTGGGGTCTGTCAGTGGGGACCCAGGTTATTTTTTCCTGAGGGCCCCATTGTAAATAGAACCAGCTCTGGGTAAGGATCTGAATAAGGTGCTTGCCCAAATCAATCCAGAACTCCAGATCTCTCTGTATCGAATCAAGAAGGCTATACACAGAAATAGATTCTCATAAGCAAGACAGCCCTGACCAGCTATCTTCTGACAAGAACCCTTTAGCAAAGGAAAGAAATCAAAACTCAAGTGCTGCTCTATACCTTTGTGGAAGATATCAGTAAAGCTATGGCTACAGCATCACCTTTGCTGTATTCTGAGTTGTTCCTTTGTTTGATTTACTGCCTTGATTATAAATAAACTATTTAGCACATCAAATCTTATGCTGGGCATAGACGACTCGACTCGGCGGCTCGACTAGCCGCCGGATCGACTCCCGCTGCGTCCCTGCTCGCCGCCGCTCGTTCCCGTGGGCGGCGGGATCGATTCCCGCTCGTCCCCGCGGGCACTCCTTACCTTGCGCTCGATTCCCCGCTATTGAGCGGGGAATCGATACGGCGGGTCATCGGACCTGTTGGATATTATCAATCGAGCCATCAGCGGCTTGATTGATAAGGAGGTGTCGACCCGTCTATGCCCAGCATAAAATAACCATAAATTTTATTTTTGTTTTGGATCAGTTGGGAAGGTGTTAGAATTTTTGTTGTGGTTATAGCTCTAAACAGTCAATTTACAAAGCATAACTTATGAGGTATCACAAGTGATATGATCAACATATGTATAGTGCTCTTCAAGTTACAGTGCACAGCTGTAGAATAGAATATATTTCAGAATGTATGCATGATATTTCTTTGCTTACTGATGACTCAGGCTGCTAGTGTCTAGCTTTCAAAATCAGGCATGCAAAACGTATCTCCGATTCAGTGGCTTTATAGCCAGCTTATGCAGAGTAGCTATTTTAACACCACCTGCTCTTGCATGGTGTATAGAATGAAGCGAAATGTAATCAGTGTGTTGTATTTACTTGTCTTACTGTAACCCCGTGTTTTCTGAAGTGTAGGTCACATTACACTGGTGACCAGAGTGCAAGTGATGTGCGTAATGAAGCCCTTACAGGTGAACACTTGTACTCAGGTTTAATCAGTGTGGTCCCTGTAGTGTTGTGTTTGGAAGCCAGGAGGCCTGCTGAGCAGGGTAAAAAGCATCAAGTACGAAATATGTATTATTCAAGTATGAAGTATATAGTATTCAAGTATGAAATATTTAGCACAAAATATTTAGCATGAAAAAGGTCCTCCTAATGTATAAACAGCAAAATATATGGACAAATCTTTGGGGGTCTAAAGCACACCAGAAGTGAGAGGGAGATGGAGGCTGTCCTGTTGATCCTCTGCCTCGAATACTTTTAGCCATAGACCCTAAACAGGCATGCAGATCAGATGTTTCTGCCTGAAGTCTGACTGGATTAGCTGCATGCTTGCTTCAGGTGTGTGATTCAGACACTACTGCAGCTCAAGACATGGGCAGGTTCAATCAGGCTGGCCTATGAGAGCTATTTAGAGACAAGGCAGAACTGTGGGCAGCCTGCTGGAGCCTACCCAGATAAATTACGTTAATACAACTATACAGTGAATGTTGGAAGGAGGTGAAGTTTGTTGTGATCACATCTTCCTTTATTTGGAGACATTGTACTGTATTTACGAACAATCCATAATGTTTCAGTGAAAGCTGTTTTGAGATGTTAAAGAGAAACCGTAACCAAGAATTGAACTTCATCCCAATCAGCAGCTGATACCCCCTTTTCCATGAGGAATCTATTCCTTTTCTCAAACGGATCAGCAGGGGGCTCTGTGTGGCTGATATTGTGGTGAAACCCCTCTCACAGTGTGATGTCAGGACCATCATTCTGACATCACACTGTGGGAGCCTTGTTGCATTATGGGAAATAACAGCTGTTTACAACTGCTAAAAAAGCAAGCAGCATCTCTTTCCAGTGACATCACCTGCCAACAGTAAAAATGTTACCATGCGATAAATGTCAGAATGTAAATCAGGGAGAGGAAAGATTTTACAATGGGAAAACACTGACTAAATCATTTATACATAAGTATTGTAGAAATTAAGCACATTTTTATTACATTAATTTCACTGGAGTTCCTCTTTAAGAAGCAGAAGCTAGCACTCTGTTGTGTCGAGACAGCGTGCTGGGAAAACGACTGTGAAAGGAACTGCTTCTTCGCTTTCAAAAACGATATCTAAAATCAGTTTAATTTATATTATTCGTCACTGGAGATGGTGTTATCATGAAGTACTTAACATAGAAAAATACAATTTTGCTATTACTCATGCCTTGTTTTTTCATACTATTAATTGGTAGTAATTTTGTGTATTATGTACTCATAAAGAACAAAAAACTATAGTTATGTCATCACCTAACAAGCTATCGAGGAATACACACAGCATGAGATTTAAAGGCCTTGCTAAGAATCAGCAATCCCAAGTTAACCGCCTCAACCGCCAAGGTGACACCAAAGGAATCTCGTAATAAAACAAAGACAAGTCACACAATTTCCTGTAGAAGCAGAACAACATTGCTCCTCATTAAATATTTTTCTGTATCCATTACCGGTGAGACGGATTTACTCTCTCATTCATGACTGTAATTTAGCCAGATACCATCAGGACTAGAATGAGCTTTCTTTCATTTACTTTATTTACTCATTATTTCATTCCTCACAAACCAACCGTACATCGTACCAACGTATGGTCTACCAGACCATTCATGTTTGGAGCTGTCGCAGATATGGGAGGGCAGTCAGGCATGAAACAACAGCTATAATCTGTTCTTCTAAATTCATGTAGGAGATGTAATAGCTTCTCAAAATTGAAGTCATATTAGCAAAAGACTTCCAGTATTTACATAAAATAAATGAAAAAGTATATGATCATTTGGGTGTAATTCTTGTTTTTGTGGGAAGCCAATACCGGGGATGAGCAGTTTATCATCTCCAGTTTCTGGTTGCCTTTCTAGCCAACAGTTGAAAGCATTATGACTTACCTCTGCTTAGGCTCGCTTTAATGCTCAAAAAATTCCTTAAATTTGCTTTTTTCCCATAATATTTCCATTCTATCTTCACTGCACTATAGTAGCAGCAATGCTTATGGAAGTTGGTGCTATATCCTACTAAGGGCCAGTGCACACCAAAAACCTCTAGCACATCTGCAAAACGCTAGAGGTTTTTGAAGCAGATTTCAGAGCGATTCCAGGCATGTTTAGAGAGGTTTTCGAAACATGCCTAGCATTTTTTGGAACGTTTTTGTGTAGCAGATTTCATATATTGTTACATTAAAGCCATTACTGAACAGCTTCTGTAACAAAAACGCCTGGAAAACCGCTCTGATCTAGCATTTTTCAGAGCGGTTTTCCACTTTCGTATACTTTAACATTGAGGCAGAAACGCCTCAGAAATCTAAAAAATGCTGCAGCCTCCGAGTATGCGTTTGTGGAAAAAAACAAAGTGCTCCGGTGTGCATCACTTTGCTCTAAAAGATTATTTACAGCATATAATATACTAACACAATGTGTTTTTTTAGTAAAACAGCATTCAAAGGGTTACATCACAGGGCTGACTCTTTCTTCTGCAGGGAGAACTCGCATCCGAACTGCAGTTAAGCTTATCTAGTGTACACATTCTTTACTTGATACATTTATGTAAACATTATCTGGCTGTGCAGCACTTCAGCTGATGAGTCCTGGGGTGAAACACAGGTCAGAAATCACTGCTGGCTGCATTCACAACAGAACTACAACAGTTATAAATAAAATGCACCAGCAGCTTTAAAAATAAATTAACTGAACTTTGGGAAGTTATAATGTCTAAATGAATAATAATACTTGTGCACAAAAGCAAATATGATAATTGTATAGGTTATAAAAAGTAGGAAAACACATTTTTGTTGAAAATTTTGTCAGAGTTTTAAACTGCTTTAAGCTGATTTCCTATTTACTTTTATGATTTATTGATGCTATGAGCCCATAAATCTGCAAACTTGATTTCATTTATACTAAACAGAATAGGCTGCATGATTGCATGCTAACAGATGCAATCACAGCCCTCACTAGCAGACCTAGAATTCACTATGTAATTCCCAGCCATTGTTGTGATCAAACTGATGGCAGGTGGGTTTTATCATTTTACTAAACAAAAATGTCAAGCAAAACATTCTTAAATCATCCATGCAAGCTTGGATAAGTATTCATTTTACTAATAAAAAATGTTACCCCCTCCCCCAAGCTTAATTAGCCCATTGTCCAGAATACAGATTTTGCAGCCAGAAAGCAGAAAGATAGAGCCTACAGGCATGGTGTACGATCACCTGCCACTAACTTCACTGCCTCTACTCCAAATACTAACCTAGCCGCTATACATATCTTTCTTCTACCTACCCCCACGATTGTTGATACACATGACAAAAACCTCACTGCTGCTATTTTTAACACTAACCTCACTGTTGCTACTCCTAGCGTCAACCTCACTGCCACTACCCTTAACACTAACCTTACTGCTGCTGCTACACATATCACTCCTCTTTCTACCCCTACACCAAACACAAATGTTACTTAGTGATCTATGGTTTCTGCTCACCGATCGTTATACCGTTTGTTCACTGCTTGCCGAATATAATACTGCTGCTCTGCCACTTGCTAAATCTCCCTTATTCTATTGCCAGCTGGCAACCAATCTAAGCACGCTATCACAACAAAGATGCAATTAACAGTGCAGGCTATGATACAGGATGTTGCTTGCCCCGGCGTCAAAAGCAAGTGCTTCAACCCACCAACAGAAAGGAACATATAGGAAATTGGTACCTTTTATTCATACCTACAAAAAGTTAACAAGAAAAATAACCCACAATGTGATCAAGTATTTTAACAAAGGTTTTGAAGAGTATTGTCTCAAAACCCAGCATAATCTTCAGTGTCAGTTATTCAAGAATCTAAGTCAGTGTTTCACAGGGAAAAAAGGTGAATTGTTCAATTCCTGACAAAGACTTCCCATTGGCCTAGAACAGTGGTTCCCAACCCATGTGCCGCGACACATACATGTGTCGTGGCAGCTTCGGGTATGTGTCGCAGTGTCAGCTCTCGGAGGAAAGCAGCACAGTAGAGTGGGGCCGAACGGTTCGCCTGCGAACGGTTCCATGCGAACTTCAGTGGTTCGCGTTCGCGTCCCGCAGGCGAACCTTTGCGGAAGTTCGGTTCGCCCCATAATGCACATGGAGGGTCAACTTTGACCCTCTACATCACAGTCAGCAGGCCCAGTGTAGCCAATTAGGCTACACTAGCCCCTGGAGCCCCACCCCCCCCCCCCCCCTTATATAAGGCAGGCAGCGGCGGCCATTACGGTCACTCGTGTGCTGCCTGCGTTAGTGAGAGTAGGGCGAGCTGCTGCAGACTGTCTCTCAGGGAAAGATTAGTTAGGCTTAACTTGTTCCTGTCTGGCTGCATACCTGTTCTGTGAACCCACCACTGCATACCTGTGCTGTGAACCCACCACTGCATACCTGTGCTGTGAACCCACCACTGCATACCTGTGCTGTGAACCCACCACTGCATACCTGTGCTGTGAACCCACCACTGCATACCTGTTCAGTGAACCTGCCACTGCATACCTGTTCTGTTCAGTGGACCCGCCACTGTATACCTGTTCATTGAACCCACCACTGCATACCTGTGCTGTGAACCCACCACTGCATACCTGTTCTGTGAACCCACCACTGCATACCTGTTCAGTGAACCCGCCACTGCATACCTGTTCTGTTCAGTGGACCCGCCACTGTATACCTGCTCAGTGAACCCGCCACTGCATACCTGTTCTGTTCAGTGGACCCGCCACTGTATACCTGTTCAGTGAACCCACCACTGCATACCTGTGCTGTGAACCCACCACTGCATACCTGTTCTGTGAACCTACCACTGCATACCTGTTCAGTGAACCCGCCACTGCATACCTGTTCTGTTCAGTGGACCCGCCACTGTATACCTGTTCAGTGAACCCGCCACTGCATACCTGTTCTGTTCAGTGGACCCGCCACTGTATACCTGTTCAGTGAACCCGCCACTGCATACCTGTTGTGTTCAGTGAACCTGCCACTGCATACCTGTTCTGTGAACCCGCCACTGTATACCTGTTCTGTTTAGTGAACCCGCCACTGTATACCTGTTCTGTTTAGTGAACCCGCCACTGCATACCTGTTCTGTTCAGTGGACCCGCCACTGTATACCTGTTCAGTGAACCCGCCACTGCATACCTGTTGTGTTCAGTGAACCTGCCACTGCATGCCTGTTCTGTGAACCCGCCACTGTATACCTGTTCTGTTTAGTGAACCCGCCACTGTATACCTGTTCTGTTTAGTGAACCCGCCACTGTATACCTGTTCTGTTTAGTGAACCCGCCACTGCATACCTGTTCTGTTCAGTGGACCCGCCACTGTATACCTGTTCAGTGAACCCGCCACTGCATACCTGTTGTGTTCAGTGAACCTGCCACTGCATACCTGTTCTGTGAACCCGCCACTGTATACCTGTTCTGTTTAGTGAACCCGCCACTGTATACCTGTTCTGTTTAGTGAACCCACCACTGCATACCTGTTCTGTTCAGTGGACCCGCCACTGTATACCTGTTCAGTGAACCCGCCACTGCATACCTGTTGTGTTCAGTGAACCTGCCACTGCATACCTGTTCTGTGAACCCGCCACTGTATACCTGTTTTGTTTAGTGAACCCACCGCATCAGTGCGCATACCTGTGCAGTTAAGTGAACCCACCTACCTACGTGAGTGCACGCAGTGTGATATACCACTCCGTGCATACCCGATATGGACAAAACAGGTAGAGGAAGAGGTAGTGCCAGAGCCAGAGGAAGGCCACCCGGCAGGTCTGCGCGAGGTCGTGTAAATGTAATTTCGTGTGGACCTGGCCCACAGTACAGTGCTCGGAAGAAGGCACGTCCCATCACCTCCCAAGATTGTCAGGACGTGGTTGAGTATTTAGCGACACAGAACACCTCATCTTGCTCAGCCACCAGCGCTACTACTAGCACCACTTCCGCTGCATTTGACACTTCGCAAGAATTATTTAGTGTTGAAATCACTGATGCACAGCCATTGTTGTTACAGCCAGATGAATTTTCACCAGCTAATATGTCTGAGTTACGCGGCAACACTATGGATGTAACGTGTCAGGAGGATGAAGGACCTACTGATGGTGCAAGTTTGGATTTGTCTGAGGCAAGCGAAGCTGGGCAGGATGACTACGATGATGACGGTAATAGGGATCCTCTGTATGTTCCCAATAGAGGAGATGAAGAGGGGGACAGTTCAGAGGGGGAGTCAGAGAGTAGTAGGAGGAGAGAAGTTGCTGAAAGAAGCTGGGGCAGCTCTTCGTCAGAAACAGCTGGTGGCAGAGTCCGGCACCATGTATCGCCACCTATGTACAGCCAGCCAACTTGCCCTTCAGCATCAGCTGCTGAGGTCCCCATAGTGCCCACATCCCAGGGTGGCTCAGCGGTGTGGAAATTTTTTAATGTGTGTGCCTCAGATCGGACCAAAGCCATCTGTTCGATCTGCCAACAAAAATTGAGCCGTGGAAAGGCCAACACTCACGTAGGGACAAGTGCCTTACGAAGGCACCTGGAGAAAAGGCACAAACAGCAATGGGATGGCCACCTGAGCAAAAGCAGCAGCAGCACACAAAAGCAAAGCCACCCTCCTTCTCCTCTTCCTCCTCCATCAGGTGCATTATCTGCTTCTGCCGCTTTCTCCCTTCCACCTTCACAGGCACCCTCCTCCACTCCGCCTCTGCCCTTGAGCGGTTCCTGCTCCTCTGCCCACAGCAGCAGTCAGGTGTCCGTGAAGGAAATGTTTGAGCGGAAGAAGCCAATTTCGGCCAGTCACCCCCTTGCCCGGCGTCTGACAGCTGGCGTGGCGGAACTGTTAGCTCGGCAGCTGTTACCATACCGGCTGGTGGACTCTGAGGCCTTCCGTAAATTTGTGGCCATCGGAACACCGCAGTGGAAGATGCCAGGCCGCACTTATTTTTCGAGAAAGGCCATACCCCAACTGCACTGTGAAGTTGAGAGGCAAGTGGTGTCATCTCTTGCGAAGAGCGTTGGGTCAAGGGTACACCTGACCACGGATGCCTGGTCTGCCAAGCACGGGCAGGGCCGCTACATTACCTACACAGCCCATTGGGTGAACCTGGTGGTGAACGATGGCAAGCAGGGCGCAGCGGACCAAATTGTGACACCTCCACGGCTTGCAGGCAGGCCTCCTGCCACCTCCTCTCCTCCTGCTACATGCTCTTCGCTGTCCTCCTCCTCCTTGGCTGAGTGGCAGTTCTCCTCTCCAGCTACACAGCCCCAGCTCCGCAGGGCCTATGCTGCATGCCAGGTACGACGCTGTCACGCCATCTTAGACATGTCTTGTCTCAAAGCGGAGAGTCACACTGGAGCAGCTCTCCTGGCTGCTCTTAAGAAACAGGTGGATGAGTGGCTGACCCCGCACCATACGGGAGATAGGCAACGTGGTGTGCGACAACGGCAGCAATCTGCTTGCCGCTTTGCATATGGGGAAGCTGACACACGTACCCTGCATGGCACATGTCATGAATCTAGTGGTTCAAAGATTTGTGGCAAAGTACCCTGGCTTAGCGAATGTCCTGAAGCAGGCCTGGAAGTTCTGTGGGCATTTGAGGCGGTCTTACACAGCCATGGCACGCTTTGCGGAAATTCAGCGCAAAAACAACATGCCGGTGAGACGCCTCATTTGCGATAGCCCGACTCGCTGGAACTCGACCCTGCTCATGTTCTCCCGCCTGCTAGAACAGAAGAAAGCCGTGACCCACTACCTCTACAACTACAGTAGAATGAAACAGTCTGAGAAGATGGGGATGTTCTGGCCCGACAACTGGACACTGATGGAAAATGCATGCAGGCTCATGCGGCCGTTTGAGGAGGTGACCAACCTGGTGAGCCGCAGTGAGGGCACCATCAGCGACTTAATTCCCTACGCTTACTTCTTGGAGCGTGCTGTGCGTAGAGTGGCGGATGAAGCTGTGAATGAGCGTGACCAGGAACCGTTACGGCAGGAACAGGCATGGGACCAATTTTCATCAGACCCAGCTGTTTCCTCAACACCTGCGGCAGCACAGAGGGGGGAGGAGGAGGAAGAAGAGAAGTCGTGTGCAGAAGACGAGTCAGACTCAGAGGATGATGAGCAAGGTGTTTCTTTGGGGGAGGAGGAGGAGGAGGGGACAGCGGCAGGAGAACAACCTCAGCAGGCATTGCAAGGGGCTTGTGCTGCTCAACCTTCCCGTGGTATTGTTCGCGGCTGGGGGGAGGAGGTTGACTTACCTGACGTCACTGAGGAAGAGCAAGAGGAGATGGAGGGTACTGGATCCGACTTTGTGCAGATGTCGTCTTTTATGCTGTACTGCCTGTTGAGGGACCCCCGTATAAAAAACCTCAAGGGGAATGAGCTGTACTGGGTGGCCACACTACTAGACCCTCGGTACAGGCACAAAGTGGCGGACCTGTTACCAACTCACCGGAAGGTGGAAAGGATGCAGCACATGCAGAACCAGCTGTCAACTATGCTTTACAATGCCTTTAAGGGTGATGTGACGGCACAACGCCAGCAAGGTACCACTGCCACTAATCCTCCTCCCGTGTCCACGCAGTCAAAGACAGGACGCTCCAGCGATCTCATGGTGATGTCGGACATGCGGACGTTCTTTAGTCCAACGCCTCGCCGTAGCCCTTCCGGATCCACCCTCCACCAACGCCTGGAACGGCAGGTAGCCGACTACCTGGCCTTAAGTGTGGATGTAGACACTGCTGTGAACAGCGATGAGGAACCCTTGAACTACTGGGTGCGCAGGCTTGACCTGTGGCCAGAACTGTCCCAATTTGCCATCCAACTTCTCTCCTGCCCTGCCGCAAGCGTCCTGTCAGAAAGGACCTTCAGCGCAGCTGGAGGCATTGTCACAGAGAAGAGAAGTCGCCTAAGTCACAAAAGTGTTAAGTACCTCACCTTTATCAAAATGAATGAGGCATGGATCCCGGAGGGCTGCTGCCCGCCCCAAGACTAAGTCAGTCCCCGCACACACAGCATCTCTGCCTGCACGCCGTGTGACTGGCTGCCTGGCCTGCCCCAAGAAGACTAAGTCGCTCCCAGTCCCTCCACACAGCATGTCTGCCTGCAGGCCGCTTGACTACCTTCTCCGCCACCACCAACAGGGTCCGGGACTCCAGGCGGATTGCTGAATTTTTTAGGCCGCTGCTAGCAGCGGCCGCTGTAATAATTTTTCTGGTGCGTGTACATGACTGCCTAATTTTTCTGGCTGCACTGCGGGCAGCTGCAACAACAAAAGAAAAGGCATGTACATGCGCCCATTCCCCTTCGTGATCATTACCTTGCCGTGGTGAAGGGGCTTGCGTATCACAATGAAGCAATGACCGGCGCCTAGATGAGTGTCTCGGGGGGCACACCCACGATAATAAGGTCGTTGCCTCATTGTGGTCAGACCAAATTTGATCAGCTGGACAGTCACTGTTCTGTCATTCAGCTACATCAGCCAGGCGACCATATGGGCTGTAAAGCCACCAAAACCTGCACTCTCGCCATGGTGCGCACCAGTCCAGCACGGCCGTCACTACACAAACAGCTGTTTGCGCTGCGTTACACGGTGAGTTTGGTGTGTCAGTGTGAAGCAGTATCTTAATTACACTACCTGATTGATGTATACACATGCAAGATGTTTGAAAGCACTTTAGGCCTGTCATTTAGCATTCAATGTGATTTCTGCCCTTAAAACGCTGCTTTGCGTCAAATCCAGATTTTTCCCGGGGACTTTTGGCATGTATCCCACTCCGCCATGCCCCCCTCCAGGTGTTAGACCCCTTGAAACATCTTTTCCATCACTTTTGTGGCCAGCATAATTATTTTTTTTTTCAAAGTTCGCATCCCCATTGAAGTCTATTGCGGTTCGCGAACTTTAACGCGAACCGAACCTTCCGCGGAAGTTCGCGAACCAGGTTCGCGAACCTAAAATCGGAGGTTCGGCCCAACTCTACAGCACAGTGGAGGGAGAGCTGTGGGCAGCGGCGGAGAAGGGGGCCATCTCCCCCCTTCCCTCACCTTAGGGTGCTCTCCCTCCCTCGCTCTCTCCTCCGGAACTAACTGTGGTCAGGCGTTTGCAGCGGGCGGGACTTACCCTCCGTGTCGCTCCAAGCGCCGGAAGTTCTGGTGCCGCAGCCGCTGCTCTGGTTTGGATCAGACCAGAGTAGTGGCAAATCATCCCGCGCCTGCGACGAGACCAGACGGAGACACGGAAGGTAAGTTCCGCCCCTCTGCCAGCCACCGCACTTCGTTCCAGAGGAGAAAGCGAGGGAGGGAGAGCACCCTGAGGTGCCGCTCTCTTTTCCTCGCTCTCTCCTCCTGGGAGGGGGGGGGAACCTGGCTACATATACTGGGCACATATACACCTGACTGCATATACTGGGCACATATACCCCTGGCTACATATACTGGCACATATACCCCTGCCTACATATACTGGGCACATATACCCCTGGATACATATACTGGGCACATATACACCTGACTACATATACTGGGCACATATACCCCTGGCTACATATACTGGGCACATATACCCCTGGCTAAATATACTGGGCACATATACCTCTGGCTACATATACTGGGCACATATACCCCTGGCTACATATACTGGGCACATATACCTCTGGCTACATATACTGGGCACATATACCCCTGGCTACATATACTGGGCACATATACCCCTGACTACATATACTGGGCACATATACCCCTGACTACATATACTGGGCACATATACCCCTGGCTTCATATACTGGGCACATATACCCCTGGCTACATATACTGGGCACATATACACCTGCCTACATATACTGGGCACATATACACCTGCCTACATATACTGGGGACATATACATATACTGGGCACATATATCCCTGGCTACATATACTGGGGACAACTAGCTGTTTGTCATTATGTGCATTTACTGGGGAAAAGCTTGTCTTTTATTATGTGCATTTACTGGTGAAAAGCTGTCTCTTATGTGCATTTACTGGTGAAAAGCTGTCTCTTATGTGCATTTACTGGTGAAAAGCTGTCTCTTATTATGTGCATTTACTGGTGAAAAGCTGTCTCTTATTATGTGCATTTATTGGTGAAAAGCTGTTTCTTATTATGTGCATTTACTGGTGAAAAGAGGTCTCTTATTATGTGCATTTACTGGTGAAAAGCTGTCTCTTATTATGTGCATTTACTGGTGAAAGGCTGTATGTCATTACCTGCATTTACTGGTGAAATGTTGTCTCTTATGTGCATTTAGTGGGGAAACGCTGTCTCTCATTACATGCATTTAGTCTATGTGTCACGGAGATCTGAACGTTTGGTTTTTATGTGTCACGACTCCAAAAAGGTTGGGAACCACTGGCCTAGAACCTTTCAAATTAAATTAAAAAAAACCCAGCAGGAAATGCAAAAAAAATTCTCATGGATTTCAACTGACCCTCCTGCCAAGCATCCCTGCTGGTCCAAAACAGTGTGTCCATATATGTAATTGCTCTGCAGATTTCAACTTTAATTTTCGATTTACAACAAAACCACAAAAAAGCTGCTTTCATATAGAACATTATGCTGAAAGCATCCACAGCTGAATTTCCTGAGCACCAGCCTACATATCTGGGAATCAATAATGGTTTGCCATTCTAATCTCAAAGAACAGCGAAGCAGCAATGTTTACAGTGGTCTGCCACCAACCACATGTGACTTATCAGCTGGATCAGGCAAACATAATTTCATACACTAAACAACAAATGAGGGACAAATGATTTGATTCTAATTAACCACTTGATGACCCAGCCTTTACCCCCCCCCCCCTTAAGGACCAGCGCTGATTTAGTAGATCTGGGCTGGGTGGGCTCTACAGCCCCCAGCACATATCAAACAACAGTCAGAGCTACCAGATCGCCCCCTTTTTTCCCCACTAGGGGGTTGATGTGCTGGGGGGGTCTGATCGCTCCTGCCTGCGTGTGGCTGGCGGGGGGGGGGGCACCTCAAAGCCCCCTCCACCGCAGGATTCCCCCTCTCCCTCTCCTCCCTCCATTCCCCGGAGATCGGAGGCTGCACAGGAACGGATCTGTCCTGTGCAGCCTCTAACAGACTCCTGCCTGTCATGTGACAGCGATCCCCGGCCACTGATTGGCCGGGGATCGCTGATCTGGTACAACGCTGCTAATTATTTCCGCTTGTGTTTACATTTAGCCTGCGAGACGTGATTGGCGGCCCGAAGGCTATTCACGGAGCCCCCCGCCGTGAATTGACAGGAAGCAGCCGCTCGCGCGAGCTGCTGTTTCCTGATTAATTAGCCTGCAGCCATCGACGCAGATCTGCGTCACTGGTCCTGCAGCTGCCACTTTGCCGACGCGCGTTATGGTTATGAGTGCGCGGTCGGCAAGTGGTTAATAAACATTACATTAAAACCTAATCTATTGTCACAACTTGTCTGCAAGCACACACGTTAGCCTTGCATATCCAGGAACGTGAATGTAGCGGGAACGCTAGTAGGGACAACCAACCTTGGCATACTCAGGACATCTCTTCTTCTTGCTGGATTGCCAGAGCTCAGTCCCCGGCTATGAATAGGGACACACGTGTAAGTGATAAGGGCAGATATCACCAACTAATTAATCAAAAACACCTGCAAAGGGTTCTCATTTCATATATTAGTTTCACCTTTTATGTTGAATTACTAAAATAAATGGACTTTTGCATGAAATTCTAATTTTTCAAGTTTCACCTGTTCTGTTGAATAATTACAAATTTGTTCCTACAGTATTCATGGCAATACCAGTGCATGTCTTTGCCACACCATACAATTCCTAGCTGCAGGGAGCTCTGTACAACCAATCTATCTGCATAAGCCAATGTTGTACTAGATTTACCTTAGTAAGTCATATCTAGATCTACACAGTAATGCACAGCCTATCCATTAGTACTGCATCGTTATGGGTTTTCTTTATCAGCCTTATTGCTGTCAGACATCCTGTAGCAAAGATCCACGAAGTAAGTTATGCACTCTCTGTAACTTTTATAGCTTACTTTCAAAGTGCTGATGGTTGAATAATTTAAAAATAATTTGATTTTATCTCTGTTAAAGGAAAGGAAAGTCAAGCATTGCTTCAAGCTATCTGCAAATAAGCATCTGAACATGTTGTTTGTTTGTTAATTGGAAAGTTCAGCATGTCTATGTTTAATATGCTGAAGTTCGGCCTAGGGAAAAATAATCATCGTATTACTGTAAAGGTAGACCATTTGACTAAAAAAACTGTCTTCATGCAGAAATTCTGGAAGAAACCCACTCCTCAAATGACAGCCCTCTTCAGTCATCACCTCAGCAGTTATTGCTGAGGTGATGCAGCCCAGCAGTAGACACGCAAACTGGTAGTCTACAGTATCAGTCAGGTTCATTGGCAATTACCTTTTAGCTCCACTAATCCTTAATTGTTCCCATGGTCTAAAGCAGAGTGTCTCAACATCATTATAGCATATTATCCTTTATGAAAGACTCAAATAGATAAGGATGGGATCCTGCACACTGTTTAGCAGACCAGCTGTAGTGTGGGTACTGTGAGCTAGCAAGTGCATGGAGCCACTTTTTTAGCAGATAGGGACATGTTTACAAGTAAGTACTTCAATCATTTAAAATGAATACTTTTTTATTTTTTTAACTTTGAACTATTGATCAAAATGAACATACCGCTAATCACAGGATGACAGAAAAGTTGTGGTTTTTTTTTCAGATAAAACAGCCTCCCAAAACGACCCTGAGCGGGCCCATCAGAATTTCTGCAGGGGGGCCCGGTGGTTCGTAGTTAAGCCCCTGTGTACAATGATGGTTTCCTCTGCTCTTGGTAAATCAATCAGTGATCAAAAGGTATGGGCCACCCAACAGAGTGTATCAGCCCTACCCTGAAGAACGAATAGTAAACCAAGCCGACCATAGTCCCCATATCTGTAGAGAATATCTGTACTCCTGGAAAGTGAGTAAGTCAGTTCCTCTAACTTATATATGGTTTAGATTTTGTTGATTAACATTAGTCTGGTAGGTGGGGTGTGTTCCATGTTTTAGCTACTAGCAAGGTGGCAGCATTACAAACTTGGGACACAAATTTGTTTTAAAATGTTGAGATCCAATCTACTTTTTTGTGAAACAGGGCAATCCAGGGGCAAGGGGAGATTAAGGTTTCCAGGACTTCATATATTAAAGTGAAGCACTCTGTCCAGAAGGCTTTAACATAAGTGCAGTTTCACAAGCGGTGATGCTGATCTTCACAAAGGTTACATCTCCTGAAGCATTTGTCATTACCAAGCAGCCACCACCTACATAATTTATCAGGGGTCCTATACCAATCATGTAAGATTTTATATGCCCGTTTTCTCATTATGTTATTGCTGGAGGCTGAAGTCCACTGGGAACTGTTTGCCAGGCAAATGGTTCTGCCTTTCCTACTCAACTGTGATCTGTTTGCAGCCAATTAGAGTTTGCAAAGGGGTAATAAGCAAGTGTTTGGCCTTCCAGTTGGGACTGTCTATGACTTATTTTCTCTGGCATCTTAGTAAAGGGACTTCCACTAGACCTGAAACATGGGAATAAACTAGAACACTTATATCACTTAACAATTATGCTTACTTAAAAATGTGCACTTTAAAGAAATACAGTGTTTACCAAGTACCCTCTATTCTGGGTTGCGCAGGCACAGTATGGCCACGCTCGTGTCTGAAGAGGAGCGTGGCTCCAAACCTCCTTCTGACAAACCCTTGTCAGAACACTTCAGGGGGTCTGCCCTCAGCAGCAGGAGACCAGAGGAAGGCATGGGAAGCCTCTATAGGATTATTATTATTATTATTATTTTTTATTTATATAGCGCCAACATATTCCGCAGCGCTTTACAAAGCACAATAAGACGACAAGGGGAACATAGATACAACTAACAAATATACAGCAGGATTCAGCGGCTTCCCTCCTCTTAGGTAAGTATATGGCTTTTGACCCCAGATTTGCCTTGTGTACACTTTAATATACTCTGTAAACAGCTGTAGAAGGAGCATTAGTGCTATATAAATTAATAATAATAATCACTTGGAATAGCAAACATTTTGTGAAAAAATAGCAAAAAAAAAACGGCAACTCTTGATGTAGAATAAAAAATGTGCTTATTTATATTGTCCTTACACTATATTTTAAATTTACCAAATAACAGAAAAAAAATATTTAAAAAATGATTCTTAACTTTGAATAGAATAAAAAGTACATAAATGTGAAAACATACAGAGTTCCTTCAAATGATTTGCCATTTTTCTGGCCACATTTCACTTTCAATTTTCAATCAGGCAAATCATATGCATTTTTACCTTCACATCATTGACACTATATAAAGTAAGGTACAAACATTACGCAGCTGTGAAAGCAGACAACAAACATTTCAGTCATGTTTGTTCCCAGACTTATATTCCAACCCAACAAAAAGCATAATTAAATTCATTTAGAAACTAATGGATCCTGTTCATTAGAGCAGATTTTCACAATTAGTGGGTAGTTTCACATTTGGCAAAGCACTTGTTATTTTTTTACCTAAAAACTGAAAGCAGTAAAGTTGCTATTACAGAAAATAATTGAGCTTGTTGTATCGTTTTCTGCAGAAACAATATACATATATACATTTCCATCTGCTAATGGAGGTAAGATAAATGATAACTGTGCACCACAACAATTTCAGATAATTAGCTGATCTTGGAATGAGCTTTTTGTTTGCTTTAGTGAGCGAGTACAGTAATGTGGTGGGTCACATGGGAATATAGGCTCACTGCAGCTCTAAACTCTGCTAAATGTTACAGAAGAACTGTAGCGAAAAGAACTTCATGAATAAAACTTCTTTTTTTTTTTTTTTTTTTACAATACACATTTATACATTATTTAGTCAGTGTTTGCCCACTGTAAAATCTTTCCTCACCCTAATTTAAATTTATCACAGGTGGCGACATCTTTAGTCCTGTCAGGTGCAACTCTGTGGAATTTTTGTTTACAAAAAATTCAGAAGACAGTGAAAATAATGCCTGGTTTCCCAGAATGCTCTGGTAGTGAAATTTTGCATACCTAAACAGCCTAGGCTAAGCATCACTAGGAGGGTGGGGCTACATATCAATATACAGCAAAAACCAGGAAAATTACAGTAAAAGTGGGTATCTTGAATTGTTTACTGCATTTTTTACTGCATTAAGTACATCACTTTAGGCTCAAAATGGCTGCAGTTTTGGTTGTTTGTAAATAATTCAATAGGTCTTATTTTCATGATCTATCTATCTATCTATCTATCTATCTATCTATCTATCTATCTATCTATCTATCTATCTATCTATCTATAGATAGATATATATAGATATATATATATATATATATATTGCTTTTTATATAATTTACTGCATTCTACTATACGTCCTTCCAGTGCATCTTTAACTCTGTCACTGTATGTTTTGGCAAAAGCTGAAGGTGTGAGGAGATATAGTGCAGCAGGCAGATGGAGCGTGTGCAGAGGAAGTCTACGTGTAACAAATACAGAGGGCCCTGCTGTGATCCTGTGGACTTGCAGTATTTGCACGGGATTTGTTGATGATCCTGTCAAAATGATAACATAACTTTTAATTCTGTCTTCACAGAAGAAACAAAGTAGTCTATGATCAGTAATGTAAATACATTACAATGAATTATATGAAGTATCTTTGTGCATGTATAGCTGCAGCACAAAGCCTTTCCGCTTGACCTGAATCATAAAACTTATTATAGTTATAAATGAAGGCTGTGTTTACAATTATTATTGCTGATGCATGCATTTTTTCGCATGTGCATTTTCCAATCCAAAACATAAATCCTTAGGTTCACCCCAGGCTATAAACATACCTCAGGGGCAGGGACATTGATAGAGTCCCTCTGCAAAATAAAGAAGGAACACACGTGCGATGCATGCCTCGCCATGGTGACAAGTAGAGATGGCCCGAATGGTTCGCTGGTGAACGGTTCCCGGCGAGCTTACGGGGTTCGTGATCGCGGGGAACCGCAAACTTTTCCGGAAGTTCGGTTCACCCCCATAGTGCATCATGAGGGTCAACTTTACATCACAGTCAGCAGGCACATTGTAGCCAATCAGGTTACACTCCCTCTTGGAGCCACTCCCCCCTTATAAAGGCAGGCAGCGTCAGGCTTTTCACTCACTCATGTGCCTGCATTCATTAGAGAAGGGAGAACTGTTATGTAGAGACCTGTAGGGAAAGTTTAGTTAGGCTCTTGTAGGCTTGTTAGCTTGCTCCTTGCTGATTCTTATTGCTAAAAAAACACCCCTCAATAGCTCTTTTGAGAGTTAATCTTGTTATCGTGTGTGTGTGTGTGTGTGTGTGTGTGTGTGTGTGTGTGTGTGTGTGTGTGTGTGTGTGTGTGTGTGTGTGTGTGTGTGTGTGTGTGGCCCACTTGCATTATATACAGCCCTGTCAGTCAGTCTCACCTGGCCTTTGGCCCCTTGGTGGTATAATTACTGCTGTGCCAGGTGCACATTGTAATACCCATCACTGCATATACCTACCTGATGTTCACTTCAGTGTACCCACCTACCTATGTGAGCGCACACAGTGTCACTGTGCCTGTCCGGTACCTGTCTGTGTGTGACAGGTGCACATTGTAATACCCATCACTGCATATACCTACCTGTTGTTCACTTCAGTGCACCCACCTACCTATGTGAGCGCACGCAGTGTCACTGTGCCTGTCCGGTACCTGTCTGTGTGTGACAGGTGCACATTGTAATACCCATCACTGCATATACCTACCTGTTGTTCACAGTGTTCCCACCTACCTACGTGAGCGCACGCAGTGTTACTGTACCTGCTCGGTACCTGTGTGTGTGTTCACATAAGGAGTCTAGCGCTACACCTCACACATACAAGGTTCTAAAATATAGAGTCCAGCAATAAAAGTTGAAGCTGCCCCTTCTGGTCACACCGTTATACACTTAAAACAGAAGGTATGGCGCTACACAACCAAGTTCATGTGATTAAATTTGCATAAAGAGGCATCAACCGCTGAGTCCGCATCTGAGGATCACAATATAATAACTTCTTATCTTCATCTATCCTCCACCATCACCCGGTGTGCAGACACTCACCAGAAAGACAGACCTCAATTAGGTCTATCAGCGCTTTGGGACACTTCGGGCCGTCCCCCACCACACCGATCTGCTGTATGTCACCACCGGAACTGATTCTCCTATACTTTCCCCTTCACATTAGATGCCGACTTCCATGCACTTATTACCTCAAAACAAATGCCTCACATAGTGTAAAACCAGCGATGTTTATTTTTATATAAAAAAAGATTGCACTTACAATTTTCCTTCTTTAAAAAAAGCACAGAGTTTGTTTGATACGGGCTCTCCCCCGTTTTGTTGGGCCCCGGCTGGCACTTGTAGTCCCTCTGCTGTGTACGATACGGTGTGCACTCCCGCTATCCCCACTGCTCAGGACGCCACTCTGCCCACGTGGATCAGCTGTTTCTTCCGCATCAGGCGGGGTTACTGATGCGGAAGAAACAGCTGATCCACGTGGGCAGAGCGGCGTCCTGAGCAGTGGGGATAGCGGGAGTGCACACCGTATCATACACAGCAGAGGGACTACAAGTGCCAGCCGGGGCCCAACAAAACGGGGGAGAGCCCGTATCAAACAAACTCTGTGCTTTTTTTAAAGAAGGAAAATTGTAAGTGCAATCTTTTTTTATATAAAAATAAACATCGCTGGTTTTACACTATGTGAGGCATTTGTTTTGAGGTAATAAGTGCATGGAAGTCGGCATCTAATGTGAAGGGGAAAGTATAGGAGAATCAGTTCCGGTGGTGACATACAGCAGATCGGTGTGGTGGGGGACGGCCCGAAGTGTCCCAAAGCGCTGATAGAACTAATTGAGGTCTGTCTTTCTGGTGAGTGTCTGCACAACGGGTGATGGTGGAGGATAGATGAAGATAAGAGGTGCACATTGTAAAACCCATCACTGCATATACCTACTACCTGTTGTTCACTTCAGTGCAACCACCGACGTACATGAGCACATGCAGCACCACTGTGCCTGTCTGGTACCTGTGTGTGTGTGACAGGTGCACTTTGTAATACCCATCACTGCATATACCTGTTGTTCACAGTGCACCCACCTACCTACGTGAGCTCACGCAGTGTCACTGTGCCTGTCCGGTACCTGTCTGTGTGTGACAGGGGCACATTGTAATAACCATCACTGCATATACCTACCTGTTGTTCACAGTGCACCCACCTACCTACGTGAGCACACGCAGTGTCACTGTGCCTGTCCGGTACCTGTGTGTGTGTGACAGGTGCACATTTGCAATACCCATCACTGCATATACCTACCTGTTGTATTCAGTGCACATACCTACCTATGTGAGGGCACGCAGTGTGATATACCACTCCGTGCATACCTGTTAACTGCACCTGTGTGACTGCACATTGTATAAGTCAGTGCATACCTTTAACTTCATCCCCCCCGATATGAACAAAACGGACAAAACAGGTAGAGGCAGAGGTAAAGGCAGACACCAGCGCTACTCCAAGTACCACATCCACAACATTTGACAGTTGGCAGGAGTTATTTGGTGGGGAAATCACTGATGCATTGCCATTATTGTTACAACCAGATGAAGGCACTAAGCAAGTTACACCACCTCATATGTCTGAGTTAGGCGACACTATGGATGTAATGTGTGAGGAGGAGGATGATGAAGTACCTGCTGCTGGTGCAGTTTTGGAGGTGTCTGAGGCAAGCGAAGCTGGGCAGGATGATTATGATGATGACGATGATACGGATGCCACGTATGTTCCCAATAGAGGAGATGAACAGGGGGACAGTTCAGAGGGGGAGTCAAAGAGGAGTAGGAGGAGATGAGTTCCTGAAAGAAGCAGGGGGAGCTCGTCATCGGAAACAGCTGATGGCAGTGTCCGGCGCCATGTATTGCTACCTATGGACAGCCAGCCAACATGCTCTTTAACATCAGCTGCTGATGCCACCATAGTGCCATCACCCCAGGGGGGCTCAGCGGTTAGGAAATTTTTTATTGTGCCTGCCGTAGATCAGAGCAATGCCATCTGTTCTCTCTGCCTCCAAAAATTGAGCCATGGAAAGGCCAACACCCACATAGGGACAACTGCCTTACGAAGGCACATGGAGAAAAGGCACAAACTGCAATGGGAAGAGCACCAGAGGAAAAGCAGCACACAAAAGAAAAGCCACCCTCCTTCTCCTCTTCCTCCTTCAGGTGCAGCATCTTCAGCCGCTTTCTCCCTTGCACCTTCACAGCCTGGCCCGGCAGGTAGCAAACTACCTGGCCTTGAGTGTGGATGTAGACACTGTGAGCAGTGATGAACCCTTGGACTACTCGGTACGCAGGCTTGACCTGTGGCCAGAGCTGTCCCAATTTGCCATCCAACTTCTCTCTTGCCCTGCCTCAAGCGTCCTGTCAGAAAGGACCTTCAGCGCAGCTGGAGGCATTGTTACTGAGAAGAGAAGTTGCCTAAGTCACAAAAGTGTTCAGTACCTCACCTTTATCAAAATGAATGAGGAATGGATCTCGGAGGCCTACTGCCAAGACTAAGTCAGTCCCCACACACAGCATCTCTGCCTGCACGCCGTGTGACTGCCTGCCCCAAGACTAAGTCGCTCCCCACATCCCCACACAGCACCTCTGCCCACAGGCCGCTTGACTGCCTTCTCCGCCACCACCAACAGGGTCCAGGACTCCAGGTGGATTCCTGAATTTTTAAGGCTGCAAGCAGCGGCCGCTATAATAATTTTTCTGGCGCGTGTACATGCCTGCCTAATTTTTCTGGCTGCACTGCAGCTGCAACAACAAAACAAAAGGCATGTACATGTGCCAATTCCCCTTCGTGATCACTACCTTGCCACGGTGAAGGGGCTTGCATATCCCAATGAAGCAATGACCAACGGCTATATGAGTGTCTCGGGGGGGGGGGGGGGGGCACACCCAAGATAATAAGGTTGTTGCTTCATTGCTTCATTGTGGACAGACCAAATTTGATCAGCTGGACAGTCACTGTTGTTCTATCATTGAGCTACCCCAGCCCGGCAATCACATGGACTTGAAAACCACCACGGCCTGCACTCTCGCCATGGTGCGCACCAGTCCAGCACGGCAGTCACTACACAAACAGCTGTTTGCGGTGCGTAAGACAGTGAGTTTGGTGTGTCAGTGTGAAGCAGTACTCTAATTACACTCCCTGATTGATGTATACACATGCAACATGTTTTAAAGCACTTTAGGCCTGCAATTTAGCATTCAATGTGATTTCTGCCCTTAAAACGCTGCTTTGCATCAAATCCAGATTTTTCCCAGGGACTTTTGGCATCTATCCCACTCCGCCATGCCCCCCTTCAGGTGTTAGACCCCTTGAAACATCTTTTCCATCACTTTTCTGGCCAGCATAAGTGTTTCTAGTTTTCAAAGTTAGCCTCTCTATTGAAGTCTATTGCGGGTCGCGAAAGTTCGTGCGAACCGAACTTTTGCGGAAGTTCGCGAACCGAAAATCAGAGGTTCGGGGTGGACATGATCAAAAAGACTGTTGGCAGAATCTAACAATAAACCTAACATCAATGTATCTAAGCCTAAATTACATAGTGTGGGTATCATAGTGATGTGGAACACTTGCAACTGTTCTATTAATAAGATTCATTTTTATCTCCTAGGAGAAAACTAAGTAGAAATATTCATTAAATAAAGGCCAATGACTGTTCTGTCCTCTTAATTTTACTTCTTTTCTGACTTATCTTTCATGAAGTTTTCTGTCATGGTGACTTTTTCTCATTCACTGTAAAGTCATATATTATTTAAAGAGAAACCATAACAAAATATACTGTAATACAAGAAAAGATGCAGGATATCCCCTTTCATGTTAAATATCCTGGTTTCAGTATCAGAAAACATGTAAAAGGAAGATACTGTGCACCTTTCTCATAAACAGTTCCGAAAATTTATTCCGTTCCTCAGCCGGAGGTAAACAAATTCGTTGTGGTGCCCTGCACAAATATCACTTGCTGCACATCTCTGAACACTTCCTGCAAGCCCGAATGAAGTTGTTTACTTAATGTCAAGGTGAAGGTGTTATATATGGTATGTGATGCAAGCGCCCTCTGAGCAAGGCCACCAACCCCCAAGTTCTAGCATTTGAGTGCCAGACCTCAAGTTCTCCCACTATATTGTATCAGTATCAGAAAAACTTCCTATAGCTATATGTTGTTATTCAGCCTCGCTTCACATAGGTTGTCTATTATGTGAAATTCTCCCCTCTGCACTTTCCTGAGCATTCTGGGGGGGTCAGAGATTTTTTTATACTGGCTTTAGAGCTCTTAGTAAACAAACATTCTGCAGAGATCACCTGCCAGTTCTAAAGATGTTGCCATCAGTGATACATTTTACAAAGTAAATCAGGGAAAGGAAAGATTTTACAATGGGCAAACACTGACTAAATTATTTATACATGAATATTCCAAAAATAAGTAATTTTATTAATTATGTTATTTTGACTACAGTTCATTTTAACCCTCCTGGCGGTCTATTAAAAACCGCCAGGGGGCAGTGCAGCAGTTTAAAAAAAAAATAATAATTTTAAATCATGTAGCGAGCCCAGTGCCTGCTACATGATAGCCGCTGTGCAGCGGCATCCCCCCACCCGCTTCGATCGCCTCCGGCGATATGCGATCAGGAAATCCTGTTCAAAGAACGATTTCCTGGAGGGCTTCCCCCGTCGCCATGGCGTCATCGACGATGTGACGTCATTGGGAGTCCCCCACCCCTCAGCGCTGCCTGGCACTGATTGGTCAGGCAGTGCACGGGGTCTGAGGGGGGGTGGTGCAGCGCTGCGCCGGCAATCGGAGTGCACACACAGCTAGCAAAGTGCTAGCTCCGTGTTGCAAAAAAAAAAATTATGCAAATCGGCCCAGCAGGGCCTGAGAAATCCTCCTGCGCGGCTTACCCCGAACTACGTTCTGGGTTACCACCAGGAAAGTTAAGCCTCTTTAAATAATATTTGCTTTTTGTTAAAAAAATATTGGAAGTGTTGGTAGTGTTACCTTATTTCTGGATATTTTTTTATTCTGTGTTTGTCTGCAAGTTTGTGTTGTAATCAATAGTAACTATAGTTTACAGTAATTTGCGTCAGTAAATCAAGAGAGGCTTTTATCCAGAATATAATTGTAGAAAGAAAGAAAGCTATTATAAGCGAGCAGTTGAAAGCAACTCTAAAGAATAAGATGGCTATGACTGAAAGAGTGGTAAATTCAATGTTCTTTATAACAGTAATCTCCAGCTAGGGCAGATCAAACAAGAATGTACAATAGATAATCAAGAATCTTGTGAAAGGCATTTAGACATTCAAAGTGAACTCATCCTCATACAGACGTACCTGAGGGTTTTTGTTTTTTGTTCTTTGTAGCCATAATGCACAGTACATCATATCAGCACAAGCATCTCATATCAACTGTATAGTATAGTGGTGGAAAGGTGAACATTTGGGCTTATTGTACAGCCACAAAACATGGGCACCATGTACTCCTATGTACACCAAAGTTTTCTGGAATCAAATGTAAAGCTATATGTGTGACAGCCAAATCTTGGCTGCATTTGGACCTTGCAACAGGACAATTATAACAAGTGCACCAGAAAATATACAAGAGTATGGTATATATATATATTATATATATATATATATATATATATATATATATATGTCTATATAAATGTATATATATATATATATATATATATATATATATATATATATATATATATATATATATATATATATATATATATATATATATATATATATATATATATATATATATATGGAGTGCAGAATTATTAGGCAAGTGGTATTTTTGAGGAATAATTTTATCATTGAACAACAACCATGTTCTCAATGAACCCAAAAAACTCATTAATATCAAAGCTGAATACTTTTGAAAGTAGTTTTTAGTTTAAGCTATTTTAGGGGGATACCTGTGTGTGCAGGTGACTATTACTGTGCATAATTATTAGGCAACTTAACAAAAAACAAATATATACCCATTTCAATTATTTATTTTTACCAGTGAAACCAATATAACATCTCAACATTCACAAATATACTGTAATGATCTGCACAGGCAGACAGCTGTTTGACCATTCTTTAGGTCTAAATGCTGCAGGTCTCTGGAAAAGTTTCAGAGTTGCTCTGCTGGTGAGGAATTTGCATACACTTGTCATGCAAATTGCTTGGCTGCTTCCTTTGATGGCTTGCAGTATAAATGCCTTTTGCTCCCAGAATTCCTGGCTGATCATGATGGTTTGTTCCTGCTAACTCACCTGGAGTATCAGCCTTGCTATTGTTTGCTAAGATTATCTTAGAGTAATTCCTTGGGACTGCACTAGGCATCCCTTCTAGCGTAGTCAGGTTGTATTATCTGTTTTGCCTTATACTGTCTATCTGTTGCGATTGTCTTGTCGCCAGCGGCGGTCGACAGGAAATCGTTCTGTCTGTAGGGGTGCAAGCCAGAGCAGCGGTTGCTACTGGTTGCTCCATCTATTTGTCTGGATCGCATTCGTCCTAGCGGTAGTGGCGGTGGTTCCTTCTGTACTGTTCTGTCTTGGGGGTGCAAGCCAGAGCAGCGGTTGCTACTAGTTGCTTCATCTGTTTGTCTGTCTGGAACGCATCCGCTCTAGCGGTAGTGGCGGTGGTTCCTTCTGTGCTCTGTCTGGGAGTGTAGGCCAGAGCTGCGGTTGCTGCTGGCTACTCCTTCTCTCTGTCTTGTCTGGTACGAACGCTTGCTGTAGGCTCGGTGAGGTAACCGTTTAGCAAGCGCTCGCGTTCTCTATTTCATGTTTGTGTTACATTGGTTAGTTAGGGTGTCACGCTTATCAATGGGCGCCTAACGCGCGGTGATCGTGTCTTTAATGCGTTCGCTGTTGCGAATGAGTGCGGAGTTCGCGTTTAGCTAGCGTTTATTTTCCTTGACGTTCTGATCATTGTTATTTGCTATGTCTTTCTTGCTACACTTGTGCTCTGTCTAACTCGGTCTTGTGTCTCTATTGGCAATCACCACTCTTGCGATTGCGTTCCCACTTCGTTTCCGCTGTTGTGTGTTCACCGTCGCTGGGTGGCGACTAGATTGGTGGACACACATACATTCTGTTTCTGTGCTCTCTCTTTCTTTAAGGACTATCTTGACCTGCATTGCTTTGATTCGTGCAATTCCCATCTGGCATCTGTGGCAGGGCAGAGGCTGTGTTTCTCTGCACTCCACAGCTCCATCTGCCAGTGGGAATTTGCCTCTACAGGTGCATAGCACCATAGCTGGGTTCTGTTATATTACACGCTTGTGGAGGATTTCCGTAGTGTGAGCGCACATCTTGTGCGCTGACCACGGAAATAATTCCGCAATCGTTACACTTTGTATGTGTCAGAGTGGTGCAACTAAATATTTTGAATTAAAAAAATGTTTGGTTTGGGTCTGCTTTAAAGGGATACTTAAGTCAAAAATAAAAAATGATTTTTACTCACCTGGGGCATCCCTCAGCCCCCTGAAGCTGTATGGTGCCCTCGCAGCCTGGCTCCGATCCTCCTGTCCCCGCCGGCGGCTACTTCCGGGTTCGGCGACAGCCGCTGACAGGCTGGGAACGCGAGTGATTCTCTGCGTTCCCAGACGCTATATCACCCTCTATGCTGCTATAGCGTATATGTTATACGCTATATATGTTATACGCTATATGCATGTGTTAATTATTTAATTGGTACTTACTGTATAATGCCCTTACATCTTCTTCAGCACTTTACAGAGTATATAGTCTTGTCACTATCTGTCCCCCAGAGGGGGCTTACAATCTATTCCTTACTAAGTAGTAAACCAAGCTCTCTGAGATTTGTGAAATCTCGTTTGGCATAATGCATAAACATAGGGCCATATTTATACAACTGTGATAAAACATCAAAAAGGCTTTTTTACTGTTTTATCTCCTATTTGCCTCTTATCACTGGCTTCTATTTAATGCAGGAATACATAAGAAAATGGCAATGATACAGCTGCTCCCTATCTTTGTCACTTTATGACCACAGCAAAAATGAGTGCAGTAGTAGTGATGTGGTGGGGTATAAGTGTCTGTGCACCGTCTGAAGAAAAAAACACAGGAGACAGGAACGGGAGCCCAATAGTGTAGTATGTCAAAACAATGATGGATATAAATAATGGAAAAAAGTTACTCACAAAGGTGGGTTGCAGTGGGGCAACCGATCACAGGAAGCAGGTGGAGACAACAAACTCGACTCCACTCGGGGTGACCCCTAGGGATCTGCATGCAGTCGCTCTCCTTGGGAAACAGAAGGGAGACAGATGTCCACCGTGGTAGAACCACGTGTTCTGTCTCAACCCCTCAAACCATAAGGTATGGGGGTATAAGATTCACAAATTGGGTAAAAGAGGCGCCCTTGTGGTTTATAAAAGCACTTAAAAACAGTTTAAAAATGACAAAATACTTTGAGGTGGCTTACCTCAAATGACGAAAATCTTTTTTAGAACAAAAGATTTTATTATTAGCACAGGCAGCGCGTTTCACGGGTCTAAGGCCGCTTCCTCTGGCCAAATAACAGTGACTACACAGCAGAGAGAGACTCCTCAATATACCAATATCTTAACGCATTATACATATTTTTTTATATCAACAGTTGTTTTCATCACATTAACAAGTTTGTTTGCAGACTGCAAGCTCTGCTTTTTGGTTTTCAAAGTTTGCATGTATAAAATATAGAGTATAATGTATATAGTAGTCTCAGACTGAATATGGATATCAAGTAGTCAACAATGCAATCGGGTCGGCACCACCAAAATAGTATAAAGCTCTTTTATTCCATGAAGCAGTGACAGACGCTGTTTCGGGCTATGTAGCCCTTTCTCAAACTGCTAGTAACAAAGTGCACACAAACCTAGCCACCTTATATACACCCACAAAGAGGGCGGAAACACTAAAAACGGACCTGATGGGGAACAGATAAACACTTACCACGTGTAACAACGTGTCCATACGTAGTATGCTGTAGTGAGCATAACATCATGCGGGTCAAAGGAACCAGCTGACGCCCCGCATCACGAGCGCACATCCAATTGCAACTCAGGTGCGCAATGACGTCAGACGCCGCTCCCGCAGCCAATCGCGGAGAGCGCAACCCTACCGTCCAGCCAACATGGCTGTGGGCAGACACAAGCCACGCCCATCGACGTAGAGAGGAGTCATATGCTAATGGGAGTAATCACTCCCCACAGGGCCCGCCCTCCGCAGCGTGTGCGGATAACACATACAGCCAATGTGCAACAAAGCCTATCACGACCAATCAGCTTGCGCTACGCGAGCAATGCATGCCAAAATCCTGAGTCCATCACAAAGCCTCACCACGCCCCCGTTGCCAGATAAACGGAGCAATATACGGGGCTAATCAGTTCACAGGCATAGACCCAATACATTAAGGCTGTCTAAGTTACATTGATCCGCATATGTACATGCACATACAGCATTGTAACAATGTATTAAATATAAAAATTACTTACAGTAATCTCCCATCAGATCCGTATAGCAATATTCTAAAAACATCAGAGATGCTGTGAGACAATCTATAAATAAATACAGAAGAAAACATGAGATGGTTACACCAGACACCCATACATAGTGAGATCAAATGCAGAATCGTAAATCATACTCCCTGTTTAGTCCCCCCGCCCCCATGGTACCCAATTTCCTAATCCAGAAAGCCTCTTTGCGCAGTAATGCTTTATCCCTGTCTGCACCTCTCCAATTAGAAGGAATACTATCAATTACAGTCACTCTCAGCTGGGAAACTGAATGTTTATACTCATGAAAGTGATCTGCTACAGTTAAAGTACAGGATAAATTACGAATGTTGGACTTATGAGAAGCTACTCTGTCCTTCAATCGCTGGGTGGTCTTACCTATATAGGCAAGACCACATGGACATTTTAACATGTATATTACATATGTAGAATCACAATTATATAATCCATGAATCTTGAGTGGGGCACACAGAGAGGGATGTGAAAAAGTATCTCCCCTTGTGCAAAATATTCCATCATACCTCAAGGATACATCCATGTTTTTGGAAAAGTTGCGAGGGTTATCTGTTGCTAATGAGGACATCTTTTTGGTGACAATGGATGTTGAGAGCCTCTACACCTCCATCCCACACGATGGAGGTGTAGAGGCGGTTGATTGGTACTTAATGACGTGTACAGATCTCACGTTGGAACAACGCCAGTTTGCCATTGCTCTTTTGGAAATAGTGTTAAAATTTAACTACTTTTCTTTTGCAGGAGCGTATTATCAACAACGACGTGGCACAGCGATGGGCTCGAATGTGGCCCCCTCCTACGCAAATCTCTTCATGGGCCTCTTTGAAGAGGCCTTTGTTTATACTAATACATTGTTCCACCAGCATGTAGCAGATCACTTTCATGAGTATAAACATTCAGTTTCCCAGCTGAGAGTGACTGTAATTGATAGTATTCCTTCTAATTGGAGAGGTGCAGAAAGGGATAAAGCATTACTGCGCAAAGAGGCTTTCTGGATTAGGAAATTGGGTACCATGGGGGCGGGGGGACTAAACAGGGAGTATGATTTACGATTCTGCATTTGATCTCACTATGTATGGGTGTCTGGTGTAACCATCTCATGTTTTCTTCTGTATTTATTTATAGATTGTCTCACAGTAGCTCTGATGTTTTTAGAATATTGCTATACGGATCTGATGGGAGATTACTGTAAGTAATTTTTGTATTTAATACATTGTTACAATGCTGTATGTGCATGTACATATGCGGATCAATGTAACTTAGACAGCCTTAATGTATTGGGTCTATGCCTGTGAACTGATTAGCCCCGTATATTGCTCCGTTTATCTGGCAACGGGGGCGTGGTGAGGCTTTGTGATGGACTCAGGATTTTGGCATGCATTGCTTGCGTAGCGCAAGCTGATTGGTCGTGATAGGCTTTGTTGCACATTGGCTGTATGTGTTATCCGCACACGCTGCGGAGGGCGGGCCCTGTGGGGAGTGATTACTCCCATTAGCATATGACTCCTCTCTACGTCGATGGGCGTGGCTTGTGTCTGCCCACAGCCATGTTGGCTGGACGGTAGGGTTGCGCTCTCCGCGATTGGCTGCGGGAGCGGCGTCTGACGTCATTGCGCACCTGAGTTGCAATTGGATGTGCGCTCGTGATGCGGGGCGTCAGCTGGTTCCTTTGACCCGCATGATGTTATGCTCACTACAGCATACTACGTATGGACACGTTGTTACACGTGGTAAGTGTTTATCTGTTCCCCATCAGGTCCGTTTTTAGTGTTTCCGCCCTCTTTGTGGGTGTATATAAGGTGGCTAGGTTTGTGTGCACTTTGTTACTAGCAGTTTGAGAAAGGGCTACATAGCCCGAAACAGCGTCTGTCACTGCTTCATGGAATAAAAGAGCTTTATACTATTTTGGTGGTGCCGACCCGATTGCATTGTTGACTACAGAGGGCCCCAAGAGGCACTGGGGCAGGGGTCTAGGCACACCTTCAGGTTCATTGGTGCTCCTACCGCTTGAAACCTTGCACTATATGGATATCAAATATTGCAGGTATTAAAAGTGTGTAAAATAATTAGTTCATATCAAGTACAAAAAGGCTGATGTTACTTTTCTTACACACATTTTGCCATAAGATAATTACTGGCAAAAAAAAAAAAATATTGATAATAATTGAATGAATAAATAAATAATAATTGAATGAATAAATAATAATAATAATTGAATGAATAAATAAATAGAATCTAATTCTCATAGGGTATGAACTGAATATAATAAATAACTACATAAATACATAAAATATTCCTACGAGACTTGGCCAGCTAAATAAATGGATAATAAGACACATTACAGGGAGCGCTGGGCTGATAGAGCTGCGCTAGCCTATGAATTAAAAATTGGCTATTTTTAACTCATAGGCTAGCGCAGCTCTAACAGCCCAGCGCTCCCTGTAATGTGTCTTATTATCCATTTATTTAGCTGGCCAAGTCTTGTAGGAATATTTTATGTATTTATGTATTTATTTATTATATTCAGTTCATACCCTATGAGAATTAGATTCTATTTATTTATTTATTCAATTGTTATCAATAAAATTTTTAGCGATCGCTATTAGATATATTTATGAATTTATACTGCTTTTCTAATTGATTGATTTTTTTAACTAATTAATTAATTATCTTATGGCAAAATGTGTGTGAAAAAAGTAACAGCAGCCTTTTTGTACGTGATCTGAACTAATTATTTTACAAACTTTTAATACCTGCAATATTTGAAATCCATATTTAGTCTGAGATTACAGTATACATTATACTCTATATTTTATACATACAAACTTTGAAAACCAAATAGCAGAATTCGCAGTCTGCAAACACACAGGAACGGGAGCCCAATAGTGTAGTATGTCAAAACAATGATGGATATAAATAATGGAAAAAAGTTACTCACAAAGGTGGGTTGCAGTGGGGCAACCGATCACAGGAAGCAGGTGGAGACAACAAACTCGACTCCACTCGGGGTGACCCCTAGGGATCTGCATGCAGTCGCTCTCCTTGGGAAACAGAAGGGAGACAGATGTCCACCGTGGTAGAACCACGTGTTCTGTCTCAACCCCTCAAACCATAAGGTATGGGGGTATAAGATTCACAAATTGGGTAAAAGAGGCGCCCTTGTGGTTTATAAAAGCACTTAAAAACAGTTTAAAAATGACAAAATACTTTGAGGTGGCTTACCTCAAATGACGAAAATCTTTTTTAGAACAAAAGATTTTATTATTAGCACAGGCAGCGCGTTTCACGGGTCTAAGGCCGCTTCCTCTGGCCAAATAACAGTGACTACACAGCAGAGAGAGACTCCTCAATATACCAATATCTTAACGCATTATACATATTTTTTTATATCAACAGTTGTTTTCATCACATTAACAAGTTTGTTTGCAGACTGCAAGCTCTGCTTTTTGGTTTTCAAAGTTTGCATGTATAAAATATAGAGTATAATGTATATAGTAGTCTCAGACTGAATATGGATATCAAGTAGTCAACAATGCAATCGGGTCGGCACCACCAAAATAGTATAAAGCTCTTTTATTCCATGAAGCAGTGACAGACGCTGTTTCGGGCTATGTAGCCCTTTCTCAAACTGCTAGTAACAAAGTGCACACAAACCTAGCCACCTTATATACACCCACAAAGAGGGCGGAAACACTAAAAACGGACCTGATGGGGAACAGATAAACACTTACCACGTGTAACAACGTGTCCATACGTAGTATGCTGTAGTGAGCATAACATCATGCGGGTCAAAGGAACCAGCTGACGCCCCGCATCACGAGCGCACATCCAATTGCAACTCAGGTGCGCAATGACGTCAGACGCCGCTCCCGCAGCCAATCGCGGAGAGCGCAACCCTACCGTCCAGCCAACATGGCTGTGGGCAGACACAAGCCACGCCCATCGACGTAGAGAGGAGTCATATGCTAATGGGAGTAATCACTCCCCACAGGGCCCGCCCTCCGCAGCGTGTGCGGATAACACATACAGCCAATGTGCAACAAAGCCTATCACGACCAATCAGCTTGCGCTACGCGAGCAATGCATGCCAAAATCCTGAGTCCATCACAAAGCCTCACCACGCCCCCGTTGCCAGATAAACGGAGCAATATACGGGGCTAATCAGTTCACAGGCATAGACCCAATACATTAAGGCTGTCTAAGTTACATTGATCCGCATATGTACATGCACATACAGCATTGTAACAATGTATTAAATATAAAAATTACTTACAGTAATCTCCCATCAGATCCGTATAGCAATATTCTAAAAACATCAGAGATGCTGTGAGACAATCTATAAATAAATACAGAAGAAAACATGAGATGGTTACACCAGACACCCATACATAGTGAGATCAAATGCAGAATCGTAAATCATACTCCCTGTTTAGTCCCCCCGCCCCCATGGTACCCAATTTCCTAATCCAGAAAGCCTCTTTGCGCAGTAATGCTTTATCCCTGTCTGCACCTCTCCAATTAGAAGGAATACTATCAATTACAGTCACTCTCAGCTGGGAAACTGAATGTTTATACTCATGAAAGTGATCTGCTACAGTTAAAGTACAGGATAAATTACGAATGTTGGACTTATGAGAAGCTACTCTGTCCTTCAATCGCTGGGTGGTCTTACCTATATAGGCAAGACCACATGGACATTTTAACATGTATATTACATATGTAGAATCACAATTATATAATCCATGAATCTTGAGTGGGGCACACAGAGAGGGATGTGAAAAAGTATCTCCCCTTGTGCAAAATATTCCATCATACCTCAAGGATACATCCATGTTTTTGGAAAAGTTGCGAGGGTTATCTGTTGCTAATGAGGACATCTTTTTGGTGACAATGGATGTTGAGAGCCTCTACACCTCCATCCCACACGATGGAGGTGTAGAGGCGGTTGATTGGTACTTAATGACGTGTACAGATCTCACGTTGGAACAACGCCAGTTTGCCATTGCTCTTTTGGAAATAGTGTTAAAATTTAACTACTTTTCTTTTGCAGGAGCGTATTATCAACAACGACGTGGCACAGCGATGGGCTCGAATGTGGCCCCCTCCTACGCAAATCTCTTCATGGGCCTCTTTGAAGAGGCCTTTGTTTATACTAATACATTGTTCCACCAGCATGTAGCAGATCACTTTCATGAGTATAAACATTCAGTTTCCCAGCTGAGAGTGACTGTAATTGATAGTATTCCTTCTAATTGGAGAGGTGCAGAAAGGGATAAAGCATTACTGCGCAAAGAGGCTTTCTGGATTAGGAAATTGGGTACCATGGGGGCGGGGGGACTAAACAGGGAGTATGATTTACGATTCTGCATTTGATCTCACTATGTATGGGTGTCTGGTGTAACCATCTCATGTTTTCTTCTGTATTTATTTATAGATTGTCTCACAGTAGCTCTGATGTTTTTAGAATATTGCTATACGGATCTGATGGGAGATTACTGTAAGTAATTTTTATATTTAATACATTGTTACAATGCTGTATGTGCATGTACATATGCGGATCAATGTAACTTAGACAGCCTTAATGTATTGGGTCTATGCCTGTGAACTGATTAGCCCCGTATATTGCTCCGTTTATCTGGCAACGGGGGCGTGGTGAGGCTTTGTGATGGACTCAGGATTTTGGCATGCATTGCTTGCGTAGCGCAAGCTGATTGGTCGTGATAGGCTTTGTTGCACATTGGCTGTATGTGTTATCCGCACACGCTGCGGAGGGCGGGCCCTGTGGGGAGTGATTACTCCCATTAGCATATGACTCCTCTCTACGTCGATGGGCGTGGCTTGTGTCTGCCCACAGCCATGTTGGCTGGACGGTAGGGTTGCGCTCTCCGCGATTGGCTGCGGGAGCGGCGTCTGACGTCATTGCGCACCTGAGTTGCAATTGGATGTGCGCTCGTGATGCGGGGCGTCAGCTGGTTCCTTTGACCCGCATGATGTTATGCTCACTACAGCATACTACGTATGGACACGTTGTTACACGTGGTAAGTGTTTATCTGTTCCCCATCAGGTCCGTTTTTAGTGTTTCCGCCCTCTTTGTGGGTGTATATAAGGTGGCTAGGTTTGTGTGCACTTTGTTACTAGCAGTTTGAGAAAGGGCTACATAGCCCGAAACAGCGTCTGTCACTGCTTCATGGAATAAAAGAGCTTTATACTATTTTGGTGGTGCCGACCCGATTGCATTGTTGACTACAGAGGGCCCCAAGAGGCACTGGGGCAGGGGTCTAGGCACACCTTCAGGTTCATTGGTGCTCCTACCGCTTGAAACCTTGCACTATATGGATATCAAATATTGCAGGTATTAAAAGTGTGTAAAATAATTAGTTCATATCAAGTACAAAAAGGCTGATGTTACTTTTCTTACACACATTTTGCCATAAGATAATTACTGGCAAAAAAAAAAAAATATTGATAATAATTGAATGAATAAATAAATAATAATTGAATGAATAAATAATAATAATAATTGAATGAATAAATAAATAGAATCTAATTCTCATAGGGTATGAACTGAATATAATAAATAACTACATAAATACATAAAATATTCCTACGAGACTTGGCCAGCTAAATAAATGGATAATAAGACACATTACAGGGAGCGCTGGGCTGATAGAGCTGCGCTAGCCTATGAATTAAAAATTGGCTATTTTTAACTCATAGGCTAGCGCAGCTCTAACAGCCCAGCGCTCCCTGTAATGTGTCTTATTATCCATTTATTTAGCTGGCCAAGTCTTGTAGGAATATTTTATGTATTTATGTATTTATTTATTATATTCAGTTCATACCCTATGAGAATTAGATTCTATTTATTTATTTATTCAATTGTTATCAATAAAATTTTTAGCGATCGCTATTAGATATATTTATGAATTTATACTGCTTTTCTAATTGATTGATTTTTTTAACTAATTAATTAATTATCTTATGGCAAAATGTGTGTGAAAAAAGTAACAGCAGCCTTTTTGTACGTGATCTGAACTAATTATTTTACAAACTTTTAATACCTGCAATATTTGAAATCCATATTTAGTCTGAGATTACAGTATACATTATACTCTATATTTTATACATACAAACTTTGAAAACCAAATAGCAGAATTCGCAGTCTGCAAACACACTTGTTAATGTGATGAAAACAACTGTTGATATAAAAAAATATGTATAATGCGCTAAGATATTGGTATATTGAGGAGTCTCTCTCTGCTGTGTAGTCACTGTTATTTGGCCTGAGGAAGCGGGCTTAGACCCGTGTAACGCGTTGCCTGTGCTACTAATAAAATCTTTTGTTCTAAAAATGATTTTCGTCATTTGAGGTAAGCCACCTCAAAGTATTTTGTCGTTTTTAAACTGTTTTTAAGTGCTTTTATAAACTACCAGGGCGCCTCTTTTACCCAATTTGTCCAGTAGTAGTGATGATCGCACCCCTGTGAAGCTGTGATTCTGAATAGATCTCAGCAGATAAAAGACCACAATTCATCATTCTAAAAGCTAGGCATGGTTCTGTGTGGCTCCATGCAATACAAACCACCAGTCAACCACTTGACCTGCTGTCGGTTTCATTAAGCTCATCCATTGCATCCACAGTCCCAGATAATTTTGCCTTCAATGTTAATCAATCTTATCAATCCATTTTGGGGAAAGCAGGTGGTTAACATAATTGAATTTGCCTTTAAAATCTATGAGGGTTATCAACTAGCTTTAGGTTATTCTTACAGGGATGGGAGCAGTAGGTGCTGGGGAGTTGTAAAATGTGTCCCATAGGTATCTGGATTTGCCAGTGAAATGGATGACGTGGTTTAGGAAGTAAGGCCTCTATTCTTCCAGTTCTGCACAGCCAAATACTGTATCCGCAGTTAAGCAGTTAATCTTTCCAGAAGGTGATTTCTATGCTTTTTAAATTGCTTGGCCTGTTGCATTCAGATGCTCTGTCCACAGGAAAAAAATGACAGCTGTGACAGCGCTGTGTTGGACCCTGATGCTTGGGGGTGACAGGTTCATATCCAGAGAAGGCCTCTCTAGACAGTTTATTCTGCTTCCTCCAATATCAACATAAAGACAGCTGTCAATGAGCACACACAAAAGACTTAACAGGCATAGTAATATGCAGTGATTAAAACAGCTCATTATCTTCACTATGTTTAGCAATGCAGTGATTACAGAAATACACAATTAGCACTATTGTTTGGAGATCAAATGTGTTTTAAGACACTCTGGAGAATCTTCAGTAATGTGTGTGCTGTAAACCTGGCAATCAGTGTAGACTGCAGCAAAAATATACAGATGATTCCCGAATCGTTAACTGAAAGACCTCGCTTAAAGGGCAAGAAATTATTTCTCATTGTATATAATGCATAACTGAGGTGACTCCAAGGTGAGCATTTGCTGATGGAATGTCAAACCCTATAAAAATCACCAGAAATTAAAGCTTTGCCTAAAACAAAGATAAGTGTTTATAATTACTGCCCCTTGTCCAAAATGGAACACTAATATTACAGTAAAAAATAGCAAAGGGTGATACCCAGAATCAGTTCCATAACTTAACCTTCTGCCGACCACGTCACGCCAATGGGCGTGGCCGCGGTGGCAGCCCCAGGACCGCCTAAAGCCAATTGGCGTAAAGTCTTGGGGCTCTGTTTTTCAGGAGATCACGCGCAGGCTGCGTGCGCATCTCCTGCTTGGGGGGCGGAGCTCCGCCCCGCCTTCAGTCTCCGAGTGGCTATTGCTGCTCGGGAGACTGTTAGACGGCGTGATCGCCGTCTATTTACATGGTGCAGTGCTGCGATCAGCAGCAGCGCTGCACTGGGGACAGCCGTGTGACACGGCTGCCCCCCTGGGGGACAAGAGAGCGATCGGCTCTCATAGGCAGAAGCCTATGACAGCCAATCGCCATAATTGGCTGGCTGTGGGGAGGGAGGGAGGGAGGGAGGGAAGAAGCTTAAAGAGAACCCGAGGTGTGTTTAAAGAATGTGATCTGCATACAGAGGCTGGATCTGCCTATACAGCCAAGCCTCTGTTGCTATCCCAAACACCACTTAGGTCCCCCTGCACTCTGCAATCCCTCATCAATCACAGCCGTGCTGTGAGGATGTGTTTACATCTGTAGTGTCAGTCTCAGCTGCTCCCCCGCCTCCTGCATAGCTCTGGTCCCTGCCCCCGTTCCTTCCCTCCAATCAGCAGGGAGGGAAGGGATGCAGGCGGGGACTGAAGTTCTGCAGGAGGCGGGGAGAGCAGCAGACTGACACTATAGAGATAAACACAGCCAGCTCTGACAAGCCGTTTGTCAGCAGCGTGGCTGTGATTTATGAGGGATTGCAGAGTGCAGGGGGACCTTAGGGGGGTTTGAGATAGCAACAGAGGCTGGGCTGTATAAGCAGATCCAGCCTCTGTATGCAGATAATATTCTTCAAACCCACCTCGGGTTCTCTTTAAAGAAACAGGTTTTTTTTTAAAGAAAAACAACAAACAACAATATTTATTATAAAAAAATAAACATGGGGGGAGCGATCAGACCCCACCAACAGAGAGCTCTGTTGGTGGGGAGAAAAGGGGGGGAATCACTTGTGTGATGTGTTGTGCGGCCCTGCAGCTTAGCCTTAAAGGTGCAGTGGGCTATTTTACTAAAAATGGCCTGGTCACTAGGGGGGTTTAGCACTGCAGTCCTCAAGTGGTTAAAGAAGAGCTTTACTGAAAGCTAGTAGTAGAGGAGAAAAAATAGACATTGAAAAGACAGAAGTAAAGACAAAAAGACATTGAAAAGTCAGAAGTAAAAAAATAGATAAAAAATAACAAAACTTATTTTCGATGGAATTGTCGCTCATGGTGTCACACACACGCACAGAGCAATTTCGGTTTTGGTTGCGTGCTGTAGTAGCAGCCCCGCCAGCACAGGCACACTGGATTCTGACCAAGCCGACAGGAAGATGGGGAGACAGGGTAATTACAGGTACCCGGGGAGGCAGAAAGGAGAATGAGGGGAGCAGTGAGCATTAGGACAGCTCACCATACATGCCTGCTCCCCCGGTCTCTCAACTTCTTTTGGGCTCTGGTATCCTTTAAGGCAAGGACACCAGACATCTGTCCCTGTGCAGACCCATACTGCTAAATAATAGTCATCCCCTCGGTCCATCTATCCTTCCTTCCAGCTAAACATAAAGATCATCAAGCACAAAACTGTCTAAAACCGTAAATGGCAAATAGGAAAGATATTCTCAAGACTTGGGAATGACAGTCACTCTTGCTGATCAGCCAGCAGACTCCTGCCTGCATTGTGCAGTCATGTTGCCTAACTGCTGTTCCCACCTATAAAAATCTAGGTGGAGATACTGCAAGTCTGAGGGTTTCAACTACTAGCTTGAAGTTGGATATGAACAGTTGTGATGTGATGAACAAAATTGTGCTTTCATACTCAGAACCAGTTTCTTTCCATTCCATACATGCAGACAAAAGACCATTCAAAGCAGCAAGACATTATAAATTATGAATACATTACTACTCTAAAACAGTGGAGAATAATGTGTAAATGAATGTGTAAATGTATTATTCATTTTTATTGAATGCTTCATTTATACTAAAATAGAAGAGATAACGCCTTATTGTTTACCTAGAAGATATAGTGGCATTCATAAATTCATATACTGTACACCTATGACTTTTTTTCTCTAATCCTGCAGCTGTGCTGCTACAATCACCTTCCCCAGTAGAGGGTACCTCCCCCAGTAAAGGGAGCAGAGGATCTCTCCAGGTAAGTAACAGAATGGTTACTTGTACCAGTACAACATAGCACACTACTTAGTCTATTGTCCTGAGGGGGTTAACCCTCTCAAGGCAGGCCATTTTGCAAACTTCTGTGTTATATCCACTATGGCACACTTTTCATTACAACACCATTTACAGTTCTAGGATATAACCCTCTTTATATCATGTTTCTTGTGCTGCGTTGTCTTTCAGGCGTCCAAATAGCCTTTTTCTGTCTCCTCCACCAGAACAGTTTATTTCAGCATGGATGCAGGCTAAGTTCCATATTAATTTTTTATTGTCTGACTAACAGATGATAATTTAGTAATGTACAACATTTCATAAGCGTCCTACTTTTTAAAGTTAAAAACAGTATTTTAATTTTTCAATTTTAAAAACTGCTACTTCTGTAACAAAATGATCTATGTGACACTACATTGTTGTGAATAAATCTGGTTCTGGCATCCTGGGTCCTCGTTTTCTAGGTTATTTATAATAAGACATGACAATTAGGGTTTTTCTTGTTACTGAACTTATTTTAGTCAAAATGAATGTGTCCCAACATTCCCTGATTTCCTATTTATCTTTAAATAGGTATGGAACTCAAATTTCATCCCTGATCTAAAACAGCACAGCATAAAATGAATTCAAAAACCATATATGACTGTTGTAAAGCTACTGGAAAAGTGAATAATTAAACTTCACTCAGAAGCTTATTGATAAGATTGCTATTGCTGTGGACAAAAGTATCAGGAGTTTTGGTTCACCATGAGCTTGCTGGGCAATCAGTCACTTCCACTCACTTCAGGTGTACTTTAAGCATACATAGTGTGAGTTGTTTTATTATTAATAGCTGATGACCCAGCATTGCCCAGGTATGTATCTGGCTACTGTTGGCTCCGCCCACTTTTTCTAAACCTAACACACAATTACTCAATGACCAAGTTTGTTAGCGTTGGGGTCCTTGGCATCAATCATTTGTATTTTCCCATTTAAATGAAATAAATCTGTTTGGCTGTTTGTGGCTCCACACCCTTTTCTGAATTTGAACCCCAGTCACCCAATGACTGACTATACCAGGTATGAGGCTTGTGCCATTAACAGTGCAAGAATGGCAGCAGTTGAAATATTCATCTTGAAAATCAATAGGTGAATTTTGATTGGCTTTTGTAGACTCCACCCACTTTTCTGAATATTGATCCCAGTCACCCAGTGACCAACTGTGCAAAGTTTGAGAATTCCACCATTAACAGTGTTAGAATGGCTGCAGTTTATATTTTCCCAGTGAAATTTGTATTTGTCTCCACCCACTTTGTGTAACCTTGACACACAGTCACTCAATGACCAAGTTTGTGAGCTTTCAGGTTCCTGGCATCAAAATTGTATGACTATAAGCAGTAAATCCAGCAAAGAAATCTGATTGGCTGTTTGTGGCTTCACCCCCTTTAGTGAATTTGAACTCCAGGCACTTAATGACTGACTGTTGCAGGTTTGAGGCCTCTGTCTTTGGTTGTTGTAGGCTCCACCCACTTTTCTGAATAGTAATCCCAGTCACCCAGTGGCCAACTGTGCCAAGTTTGAGAATCCTGAAATTAACAGTGTAAGAATGGCTGCAGTTTATATTTTCCCAGGTAAAAAGTTAGTTGTTTTTGGCTCTGCCCACTGTTTCTAACCTTGAAATGCAGTCACTCAATGACAGTGAGTTGTAGTCATTTGATAAAATCCTTATCTTTTCTTTCATATTGTCCAAAGGGGACATTCTTCAGCCATGGTTTATGATGTGAAATTATGTGACTTTAATAATGAACTAATTACAATTTACTGATCTTGAAAAAAAGTGTTGGAATAAATATGCGTGTCTCAGGGTTTAGAAAAATATGAACATCTAAAGGAAAAAAATCAATCATACTTTAATACATATTTCCAGTATAGGTTAATCTAAACTTGTGGGTCAGTGTATTTGTAAATATCCTCTGGCAGCCCTTACCACATACAGAGGACATCATCTATGAGATGGTGATTGAGAATGAGCCTTGCGCTACCTCTTTATTAAGATCAGGATGTCAATGTTACCCATACACCTACTGCAAAAAAACTTCCAGGAAGTGAGTTTATTTCCCCATGAAACGCTTTGACAATAAAGTTTAAAGAATTACGATTTCATCACTATCCAGAGCTGTGTCCTCCAATACCATTACATTCATCTGATGAAGGTGACTGTTTACATCTACTAGCCCAACAGCTGGCTTTCAAGCTCAAATAGGATTAAGCCTTTTCGTTGTCCAATGATAAGAGTTCTGTAACGATTGGGGAATTATTTCCATGGTCAGCGCACAAGATGCGCGCTGACACTGCAGAAATCCTCCACAAGCGTGTAAAATAACAGAACCCAGCTATGGTGCTATGCACCTGTAGAGGGAAATTCCCACCGGCAGATGGAGCTGTGGAGTGCAGAGGAACAAACCCTCTGCACTGCCACAGATGCCAGATGGGAATTGTACGGGGTGAAGCAATATAGTGCAAGATAGCCCTTGGAGAGAGAGAGAGCACAGAGACAGAATGTATGTGTGTCCACCAATCTAGTCGCCACCCGGCGACGGTGAACACACAACAACGAAAACCAAGTGGGAACGCAATCGCCAGGATGGCGATTGCTAATAGCGACACCAGACTGAGTAATACAGAGCAAAGGAACAGAATAAAGACAGAACTGATAACAAACAGTGATCCAACACACAGGAGCAGACAGGACTAACTACATGTGGTCACCACACGTTAGGCGCAACAGCGACAAAGCGCGTGCGCGGCACGGTCGCCACATGAGAAGCGCAATAGCGACAAAGCGTACCAACCCTGACTAACCAAAGAAGCACGAAAACAAAAGAGAACGCGAACGCTTGCTAAACGGTTACCTCACCAAGACGACAGCAAGCGTTCGTTCCAGACAGACAGACAGATGGAGCAACCAGTAGCAACCGCTGCTCTGGCTACACTCCCAGACAGAGTACAGAAGGAACCACCGCCTCTACCGCTAGGGCGAATGTGATCCTAACAGACAGATCGATTTCCTGTCAACCGCCGCTGGCGACAAGACAATCGCAACAGACAAGACAAGGCAGAATAGGCAGTACAAATATACACAAGCTGACTGCACTAAATAGGAATGCAAGGAGCACTCCCAAAGGGTAACTACTCTAAGCTAGCAATAATAGCCTACTATGAGCAGAGGGCTGAGACTTCCAGGCAAGTTAGCAGGAACAAACCATCATGACCAGCAAGGAATTCTGGGAGGAAATGGTTTTTATACTGCAAGCCATCAGAGTAAGCAGCTAAGCAATTTGCATGACAAGTGGATGCAAATTCCTCCCCAGAACAGCAACTCTGCAGCTTGCAGAGTGGAGACAGGTATCTTTTCCAGGGACCTGCAGCACTCAGACCTAACAAATGGTCAAAAAGCTGTCTGCCTGTGCAGACAGCAGAGCAGATCATTACAAGTTCCTGAGCACTTTGCTGCATGTGAGACCATTCCTAGAGGAGGTTACAGCTGAGTGTATTATGCACAATGCTCTTTTTTGTCTTAGTTTATGGATAAGTATTTGACTTTCTAGGCCACTGTGTTACATTTGGCAGATGTTATTGTTCTCTGAAGCTCCTCCCCCCAAAAAGCCCCCCCCCCCCCTATTGACTTCAAGCATATTGACCTGGCTGAATACAGTACAAGTTAAGGACATAGTCTCTGACATAGTAAACTAGGGTTCGAATCTCGGCTCTTGTTATTCAGTAAACCAGTATCCTATTCAGTAAGGAGTCCCTAGCACTACTATTGCCTACTGAGCACACACCTAGTGGCAGCCTTACAAGCGCTTTAAGTCTTATTTCCCAAAACTGGCAAACCGTAGAGGTGTTAATGGGGAATAGTTTATTACGGTCTTCACCCTATAGTCCAAATAGTTTTGGTTGCTCCTTTGACATAGTATCTGCTGTTGCTGGAGGGTAGGGTGTCTATTTCCAGGCATCGCTGGCATGGTATTATACATAAAATACAGTAGGGAATAAGAGACCCCAAAATTAAATGAATAAAAATGTAAACAATAAAATAAAGTAACAGAGGTAGGTGACAAACTTCATACTAAATGGAAAAAAAAAACAAATTGGCAGAAAACTTGATTAAAGTATAATATTAAAGTTAAAGTATAATATTTGCAAAATAAAGTGGAAGCATCCTGTTGCATATATTTGTAAATTTCAGTTTCAGACGAATATTAATAATAATGATAATATAACATATCAGGTTGAACATTTTAATCAGAATATATCTAGCTGAAGATTACCAATGTTTTCCTTTATACACATAACGGGTCGTTTTTAAATAACTGAACTTGAAATGGAAGGCAGTAAATGCACAGCTACCATTTCTTAAGGTACGCACTTCGGTGCAGACACAGTGCATTTACAGCCAAATGACTACAGTACTTTTAGCTTGTCCTTAAGATTTAATGGAAGGAGAGAGAAAAGTTTTCTGAGTATAAAAGCTGATGACTAGTCTTTCAATAGTAGCTGCTACTGCAGAGACACATTAGGCAAAGTTTATGCAGGGCATATCAAAACCTTCCAATCTTCCTTTTATCATTATTTTCATGATCCCTGCCAAATAAAGTGCCATGGCTACATAGCTGTCTGAATTTTAATGAGCAAATGAGTGTTCTAATAGAAACATTACTTCCTATCATACAACTTTAGAAAGATGTTCAGAGGTCATGTTTCCAAAATGCATATTCTATTTTTTTAACCTTTTTTCCTGCAGTCATTTCATTACTTCACTAAAATGACTTCAATTTCTTCTTCTAATATAGACTTTCATTGCCTTTTTTTACATTAAAGGGAATGAATTCTGATTTGTTTCCCCCTTTAGTTTTATGTATGTATTTATTAGTACTAAAAACAATTATGTTTTTTTTTTTGTTTGTTTTTTTTGAAAAGTGTTGTCTTACAAAAAGTATTTCTTTTTTTAACAATCAGTAAGTTATTAAATATCACAAATAAAAATGCTGTATTTGTTTGAAGTGCCACCTTTTAATTTGACTGGCAAACTTGTCAATACACACTGAATTGTCATTTACACTTGATATTTCTGTCCCCAAAATGATTATTTGTGAATATCCTGGACAGAAATTTAGCATGTCCTGCAATGCCATAGCTCTACCTTCAGTGATTTGGTGCTGGATGACTGTTGTCTGACCACAAATGTTGTGTTATGGAACAGGCTGCTTAGATAGCCTGTTCAATAGATAGAAGGAGCCGGTGTGATTCTTGGTGGTCGATAACGTCTCCAAATATCTAAGTAAGAGAGACCAGGAGCATCGTTGGTACAATATGATGTAATGTAATGTATGCATTATACTCTCAAGGATAGGTTGCAATAATCTGCAACCACCATTCAAGCCTAAGGGAATATAACCGTTCCTGCTCGGTATTCCAGATCCACTTAGCAGGTTCTGGTTGGTCACACTCCTTGGATGTCTTAGAGACACTGGGGTTGTAAATATGGGACTCAGAAGGGTAATAACTAATCTAAAATCACTGCTGGAGGCGTCCTATATATCTAGTACCAAGTAAACGTATGTTAGGAGTAAATGGATCTTACCTCCTTAAACAACAAATCACAAAGGTAAGTATAAGATTTTATTCATGCACATAGGACAACGTACTTCATGGGTGCTGGCCTGCCTCTCTAGGTCAACACAAAAGTGCCTTAGATTGCAGTGAACCACGGATGTGACATGCAGTTAACCACGGACGTGACAGAGGCGCTCACGTCTGTGGTTCACTGCAATCAAAGGCACTTTTGTATTGACCTGGAAAAGCGGGCCAGCACCTGTGGAATGCGTAGTCTTATGTGCATGAATAAAATCTTATACCTACCTTTGTGGTTTGTCGTTTAAGGAGGTAAGATCCATCTACTCCTAACATATGTGTGCTTGGTACTAGATATATAGGGTGCCTCCAAAAGTGTTTCTAGATTGTTCAATAGATAGCTAAGTATGGTTTCTGTACATCAATAAATCTTAAACTGTCAGCTGAAACCATCACAGTCATTTTGGGCAATAGTTATTGCAGGCATGTATGTAGCTTTACTTCAAAAAAGGCAATTTGGTAAAAAAAAAATAAAAAAAAAAGATACCTCAGAGAACCACAGAGCAAGTTATCAATCACTAAACCTGTAGACTTTGCATTGTAATGTTAGAAACTTGTTCACTGACTTAATACAGCAATACACGCTTCTGCTCACAAAACTTTATCTGTCAAACCAACATGCCATACCTCGTGAAAAATAAAGAATGATATGCTCACTTCTCTCAGAAACGTCATACCTCATTAGACTGCAGTCATCTCTAAATGGCATGTCTAATTATACCTCAGTGTCCCTCTGTGCATAATGTACCATTATACCTCAGTCCTTTCTGTACCTCATGTTCCATTAGACCAGGATCCGACCTGTACCTCATTATAATGCATACATCTCATGCCTCAGACAGTATATTTCATTCTTTCTTAGCTTCTTAATTCACTATTCTACAGTCCTCTACCTGCCTTATCCCTCATTACACATCAGTCAATAATGCCTCAGTATCATTCAGTCCACAATGTGCATCATACCTCAAACCTTTATGCCTTATTGTACCTGCATTGCATCCCTCCTTCTTTGCCTACACAGCTATCAAATAATGAACCCCTTTTTCTACTAGGCAAATTATCCACCCAACCTTTCTTGTGCTCCCTCGCCATGCATGTTCCACTTCAACAGAAAGCCAACACAAGATACTAAAATGCTTACGGTTTTATAAAATGAAAGCAATGAAAACTGATTCTGGAAATTTCAGGCGGAACCAGTTTTTCAGCAGCAATATCTGAAGTGCTAGCTCATCCTGCACTTGGACCTTCACAAGGAAATATGGAATGGAAACCAGCTAATACCTGCCACCTTTTCACACTCCTACCCGCTTCCCCTTCCACAAACCGGCACAAAGATGCACAATGAAAGACTGGTAATTCCAGCATCCCATGCATGTTCCGTTATGCTACAGCACATGGTAAGTGTTGAAAAATGATACTTACCTAAGAAGAAGAATTAAGCCTCTGGATCCTGTAGAGGCTTCCCACACTGCCCTTCAGACCACCATGGCCACTCGCAAACCCCTGAAAAAAAATCCAAAAAGCTTGTCGGATTCCAGATCCAGGCCATGCTTCTCTTCATGCACAGATGCAGCTGCACTGTGTCTGCGCAAGTACGGGCTATGCCTGTCCCCGGAATCCCTCTCTGAGCCCTTCTGCTCAATGACTGTCCTATTAGGTGCCGGGATCAGGCAAACTGGCTAGCCTAAGATGTGGTGGAAAAATCAAATAACTGTGAACCACAGAAAAAAGTAGTTTGTGTTCAGATCAGGTGTTACCGGACTTATATACTGGCTGCCTCATGTCTATTGACTAATTAATGGCATAGCATTTGCTTACCAGAAAGTGCAAGATCTAAAACTACCTCGCTGCTGCAGTGCTCCCGAGCAGTGGATGCTCTGTGGGGGCGCCTGCACTGCCCCCATTTCTTTGGGGTACAAGGAGGCCTGCACGTGGCACCCCTGTTGAGATGCAAAGCATTTTGCGTAGTCTAACTCCTGCAGCATATAGCAGTGAGGTCATTTTAGATCTGCCACTTTCTGGCTAGCAAATGCAATATGCAAATGCTATGCCATTTTAATTAGTCAATAGACATGAGGCAGCCAGTATATAAGTCAGGAGACACCTGGTCTGAGCACACACTACTTTATTTTGTCCATGGAAAAATCACAAAATTACATTGTACGGCTCTGCTGCGCAGCAGCGCCGTAAGGCAGATCGGCGATCCCCGGCCAATCAGCGGCCGGGGATCGCCGCCATGTGACAGGGGACAGCCTGTCACTGGCTGCACAGGACGGATAGCGTCCTGTGCAGCCCCGATCACCGGGGGGGAGCAGGTAGGAGAGGGAGGGGGGAATTTTGCCGCGGAGGGGGGCTTTGAGGTGCCCCCCCCCCGCAACATGCCTGCAGACCGGAGCGATCAGACCCACCCTGCACATCATCCCCATAGGGGGGGAAAAAGGGGGGCGATCTGATCGCTCTGCATGTAACATGATCTGTGCAGGGGGGGGTGCAGAGCCCACCCAGCACAGATCATAAAAAGTAGCGCTGGTCCTTAAAGGGGGGTAAAGGCTGGGTCCTCAAGTGGTTAATTTCTTAGCCAATCACAGCCAACATACTGGGTGAAGGCATTTACAGAGATTTGGCCAAATTGTTAATGCTTTTAAATAAAACAAATTGCAAGGATGTTGTTATAAACATTTTCTTTAATGAATATGTAAGAGAATATGTTTATAAAACAGTCCTACATGTTTTTCCATGCAGGAGCATTGCCAAGTATTAGTTGGCGACCGCTGCAGCCACTGCCGGGAGCGTGATGATGATTGGAATCACAATATGAAATAACCCAGTAGCTGCCAGCAAGTACACAATCCAGAGGTGTTTTTTGCAGATTTAAGCAAAATATATAAATCAGGTACAGGGTGTTTACACATTTGGACTGGAGAATTATCGCTCATTATACATAAATAGCAGGACAGAAAGCTCCTCCAATTTAATCTGGCTGCAATTAAACTAAAAGAAAAGTTTCTGATTATTCAAAATACCTATTAATTATTTTGCTCCTCTTCAAACATCAAATGAAAATCTCCTGAAATGATTATCTAGGTGATGTAGATCTTTCAGTAGCAGGTTTCTTTATATAAACTCAACTGGCAACTTATCTGCACGGACTATTTTTTCCTTGGTACTCCCCTCAAGACATTTATCTGAAGGAGCGAAGATATTGGTCCCAAATGTCCTAAAATAAACACATGCAGTGTTCTCCCCAGGCTCTTTTAGGCGGGTGCTCCACCTGGCTAATTTTGGTTAGCACCCGGCGGTCATCGACTCCCCTCCTCATCCTCCTCCTATGTTGTAAGAAAACCTGCGCCCGCCCTGCAATCCCCATCGTGCCCCACCCGGCTAATTTTCATGCCACCCGACTGGAAGAAAATTCTGGGGAGAACACTGATGTGATCCTGATATTGACAGGTCCTGTTCCATCAGTTTCAGTTTCGTTTGTGGGTATGGCTGAAGCCAGCCAAGAGAAAGCTGAAGGAGCTCTCCTCCTTTGGCATATGCTCTGTCCAACTCGGAGGTCTCTGTTTGTCCACACTCCCACCTAGCTGTGAACAGCAGCTACGGCTAGGAGCATTCTGGATATGCACACTAAAGAAGTGCCGCTTGTGCAATTCAAGTACCCTTTCATACTACAGGTAGTCCTCAGTTAACGAACGAGATAAGGACTGTTGGCTCATTCTAAACCTGAATCTGTCCTTAAGTTTAGACAGCCACCTTTGCCCGCGTCTTTAATGTAGAGTGGACGCAGCGGAAGGTAGATAGAGGACATCTCACCTGTTCCACGGCGGTAGAAGGTCCCATCGTGCTGCCCGGAAGCTGCGCGGTCCGTCCTCTCTCTCCGTCCACTGTCCCCCCAGCGGCTTCACATGCGTCGCATAATGATGCATTAGGAGGCGCCGCCACTAGGGGGCTTTTCATGATTGCATCATTATGCGACGCATAAGAAGCCACTGGGGAACAGTGGACGGAGAGAGAGGACGGGCCGCGCAGCTTCAGGGCAGCACGATGGGACCTTCTACCGCCTTGGAACAGGTGAGATGTCCTCTATCTACCTTCTGCTGCGCCTACTCTGCATTAAAAATGGCAGCAGAAGAGGTAGTCCCCTGGCGGCATGACGTCATCTTGGCGGGTCGGCGGGCGTTTGTATCGGCGGCTCGTTCGTAAGTCGGGCATTCATAAACTGGGGACTACCTGTATTAATAAAGATTATATCTTAGATCATTTTTGCCAAGGGCTAGTTTTAAGTGCTTAGCAGGTTTTTTTTGTTTTGTTTCCATAACATAATCCAGCATATCTAGGTTCTTTTTGTTTATTTTTTTGTTGCTAAATAACATTAAGGGTAGATTTATGTGCGCATTTTGCAACTACTATTATCTGATAATGGTGCCAAGACAGCTTAACAGTGCAACACCTTTGGGGACAGAAAAATGAAATTAGCTGCGCTGCATACATCAAATGCAGACCTGCTGAAATAATCCATATCTGTTGTCGAAACCTTTTTCTAACACAACATGTCCCAAAGCTGCTATGACAAATCAGTCTGTGATTTATGTCTTACTGTTCAGAAACACATTCAAAAAGCTCTGCACCATCCCATATGAATTGCCTACCAGGTGCAGAGTGAAACACACAGATACATTAATTGTACTTCATATGCAATCACCACACTAATTAAAACCCCAAGAAAAGTAATTGAAGTTACTTGTTAGCGCGCTGGGGGTTATGTTTTTGAGCACTTATGAAAACACATAAGGTTCGGGATTTTCTTCCGTTCACCACCCACACATCAATAAGGATACATTTCCATGATTTTCTTGTGGCTGAAAATTGAGCCTAACAATATTTCTTCAGCACTGCAGCAAGTGGAAAAACGTGCGCCTCGGTTTTTACATAATAATGCCCTCTGAAATAAATATGATTCACTGATGTGCATGCTACTTAGTCAAGACTTTCGGTATACAATGCATAGCAGTATTTATTTCATTTTTAAAGGAAATGCCTCTGAGACACATTATATAGTAAAATGCCTGTATTTATCCAAATAGGAACTCAAGTAGCAGCTTGGATTTTTTTTATTCCACCCCAGGATATCAGATCCACAAATGCCAGCTTTTCCATGGCAGAAGTGGGGAGATGTACACGTGTCTTTGTTATGTGACTACAAAGGTGTACTTTGATAATTCTACACATTATATTATTATTGAAAAGTCATTTTATCACCTGAAGGCGTGCATGAAATAGGGGTGCGAGGAAAAATGGGTGCCTGTTTTGGTTACTAAAATTGTTATTATCTACCAAAATGATTTGTTTTTAAAGTGTAAATAGTATAAATTATTGTAATACATTATCAGCATATATTAACAATATTTTACTACAACTTAAACTAATAATCTTAACCTAATTTCACACAGAACCCTCCTTTCTTGAAGCCTAATCCTAGAATCTAAAAGCCCCTTCTTGATGCCTAACCCTAAAACCCCAATTCTTGTCAATTAGCCATAAAACCCCCTTCCTCATGCCTAACCCTTAAACCCGTGTCCTTGACAATTAACCCAAAAACCCCCCTTCCTCATGCCTAACCCTAAAACCCCCTTTCCTCACCTTATAATATTAATAACAATACATTTAAAAATTATAACATTCAAAAATGAATCATTTCTTAATACTAAAAATGTAAAATGTTAAATACGAACGCTCTAATTTTTAAAACAAGAAAAAAAAGATAAAAAACTATAATAACAATAATTATTGTGCACCCAATTTTCTGCATTGGGTGCCCATATCTACCTGCCTGAAGAGGAAACTAGGACAGTCCAATTCATTTTGATTCATTACAACAGGTAGTTAGCTTTTTATTTTGAAAAGCCATACATTAAAAATAAATGCATTATTACTTGCCAATTTCGGGGGGGGGGGGGGGGGGGTGGCGGCACAGGGATCACCATAACCATAGCAACTTCTGTGGGGCCTATAGCCAAGGCTTGTGATAAGTGGGCCCACCGGATGCCCAATAAAGACCCACAATGGACCCCCTGAACTGCAGATTGGCAAGGGGAGTGAAATAAATCACCTCTCCACACTCCAGGGATGTGATCCTCCTTCTTCCTAAGCATCCCTGTCTCCATGGTCCCTGCTGCATCTCTCTCATCATGTGATCCATCAGCACCTATGCTGACTCCTCTGGGGGAAGGTCGACTGCGTCTCTGGAGTGCGATGAGGTAAGTTACCTCTCTGCTCAATATTTTGAATGATTTGCAGGCTGTGCCACTGTGTCACGGGGCACTAGGCAAATGTCCCGACCACTTCACAGAGCAGGAGAGTGTCAACTGTTTCACTGCCTAAAGCTTTCATGGGAGCAGGCAAAGGGTTAACATCCAGTGTTTATATATCAGCTGTGCCTGCGGAGGACTGCCACATTTATGTGCTGACAGCTGAGAAATCAAATTACCCTTGTGATTACTTGAATATGAGTTGGGAATTAGACAGACTCTTCTCACTAAAAAAACACAGGATGCATTTCTCTGTTTTTCTTGTGTCCTGTGCAAGAGTTCAGGTCTACTGATTAACAGAACTGCGCATGTATTTCTGCACACAGATTGGTAGATATACTGTTACCCAAAACAACCTTACACAGTCGATTGTCTCTATGGCTCTGATGCACTACATTTTTCTTATGCGTTATCTCACCTTATCCATTTTCTTTATTTGTATAGCTGAGATTACAAAAGAAAAAAAATAATAAGTTATTTACAGTTAACTAAAGTTTTATATAACTTTTTTCTAGCATGTTTTCACATACAAGGTAAAAAGTTTTTATAAAAACCAAGGCAACAGAACAATAAAGAGTGATAAGTAATGGAGAATGCTTTATGCACTACTAGAGTGTATGACACTAAGCACATGAAGGACAAAGCCACGACACAGAGGTACATTTCATTATATTTCTATGACAATCATGAAACAACAGTCTGTTCTAAAGTTCCCAATGGTGCTCATACACAAATCAATGTTTAATGCCATTATTTTAAAGCAAACTTTAATTGAAAATAAACCTATGAGATAATTCATTGCCTGTGCAGTACTACTGGTAAATAGAACATTAGTAACATAAATCATATTTTCATACTCAGTTTAAGATCAGAATTTTTGAGACTGAATTGTAAACAGCAGCCATGATTGTCTGTTGTAAAATCTGCTTCATGCAGCTAAAAAACAAAACAAAGTAAGAACTTTTCAGCACTAAAACATTATTAGCATTGTTTTGTCAGCCAGATTAAAATGTTTGACTTCTATTTACTTTTCAGGACATCAAGCTAAATTTGCCTTTCTGTTAGGCTCATTTTCATAGTTTTTCAAAACTTGCTGTATAAGAAAATAAAAAGGGACTATGTTTATATCATCATGTTACATGTCAGTTGAGGTACTCATCCACAACTTAAAATTAAACAGCCATCAATTATATGTAAAATTACAAATCAGGTTATAATTTCTTCAATTTGATGTTAACTGAAATGTTTCAACTTCTCCAATCAATTTTCTGGAAAAAAAATATTTTGATAAGTTGATTTTACTTTGATGAAGACAAATAACTAATGGGGATATACATAACTTATTTTCCTTTCTATCAGAAAAATACTATTGATTATTCCGCTTAATTGAATACATCTAAAAATCAGACCAAGGTGCCATATATGAATGATTGATTTTTCAGAAAATCCATAAAAATTATCTAATTATCAAGAAAAGTTAGACTTAGGGTATGTTCACACTATGAGCGCTTTGAGATTGTTTTAAGCGCTGGCAATTTTAAAAAGCACTTTAAAAGCACTCGAGCAATACATTTCAATGTGAGTGTTCTCACATGAGCAATGAGCTTTTTTTCCAATTGCAAACGCGGCTCCTGCACCATTTCCTGAGCATTTGCGCTTCAATGGAAGGTACAGGAAAATCGCTAAGCACTTTAAAAAGCGCTTGAATAAGCGAATTTGTGATCGCTTTTCTTTACAAAGTACATTAAAGAGATTCAGTTCCAGGGCAAAGCGTTCACTTCCTGAATGTCTGTAGAAAAAAAAGTGGTAATCGCCAAACTAAAACGCTTACAAAAGCGATTTGAAAAATCACAAATCACTCAAAAAACACCTGGAAAATTGCTTTAAAAGGTGCTCACAAAAGTGTTCAGCACTTGCGATTTATAATGTGAACAAAGCCTGACTATGTGTTCTCAGATACCACTGATTTAGATATATTGAACAAAGGTGGTAGAGTAGAGATCCAGCACACACTCATTTTTGGGTTTCTAATTCATTACATTACATCATTGCTTCCTGTGACTCGTATAACTATTTTCCAGAACTATGTTTTTGTTTGTTTTTTCAAATTACATTTTCAAATTTTCATTTGTCTAATTGACTTTCCGTATTTTTTTGTCTATAAATAAAGTAAGATGTATTTTTTTAATTGTATTCCATTTTATATTATTATAATTATTTTATCAACTCTACCATACACCATTCAATTTTCAAAGCAATCTACCTGATTTTCCAAGCACATCTAATCAAATCTTTATTTAAAAAATAGAAAAATTGATGTTTTTTTAATGATCAGAAAATGTTTTTCTTCCGATTTTTTTTTCAGTTGAGAACTGGGGAAATCAGTTGATTTGTTTGTATCGTGTGGACTGTGGACCCTCTAAGACAGATACTATGATCAATTCAACTTATCACATCAATTGTTATGCTGAATGTTTGCACTGTAGCACGTGTGGCCAGAAAATGGTATTTGGTAAATATTACTTCTAGGCAAGGAACTGCACATCACAATCCTCCTTCTAAGTGATGCTGCAATCACCTAAACACTAGTCAAGTGGCAACGGATGATCAACAGTGTGAAATATTTTAATTTTGGAGCTGTGACCAACTGCTACTTCGGCTACTAATGGTTCCATTGAAGTGGGTAGTGCAAGTACACAGTACCATCATGTGGCCACATCTACTACCTGCCTCTTGTGGAGGAGGAGGTGACATAGTCAGCTCAGTATTCACAGGAAGAGGCTGGCTGGTGACCCCTCCCAGCTCTTCCCTGACTACTTCCTATGGGCCATGATAGAATAGCAGTTTGTTCAGTCCAGGAAAGCTGCATCTTATTTTAGCAAAGCAAATCAGTATTGCAAACACTGCCAGCAAGGTAATAACTGATTAATAAAGTAGAAAAAAACAATTATATGCAATGCACAAAATAATTTAACTTAAGATATATTGTGCACAATATGCCTTTAAAGAGGAACTTTAACCTAGGATTGAACTTCACCTCAATCAGTAGCCAATACCTCCTCTACCATGAGAAATCTTTACCTTTTCTGGAATAATCAGGGAAGTCTGTGTGGCTGATATTGTGTTGAAACATCTACAGTGTGATGTCATGACCAAGGTCCTGACAGTTTGCTGTCTGTGAACCTCATTGCATTGTGGGAAGTAATGGCTTTATCCAACTGCTAAGTAAGCAGTATCACCCTCTGTGCATAGAGCTCTCAGAAAACGAACCTTGTGTACAGATCACCTGGCAATATTACAAATATCACCACCAGTGAAAAACTTCCTAAAGTAAATCAGGGTGAGGTAAGATTTTAAAATAGGCAAACACTGACTAAATAATCTGTAAATTAACATTGTAAAACATAAGCAATTCTATTCATTATGTTGTTTTCACTACAGTTCCTGTAATTGAGCCTGTGATAGGGCTTTAAATTTAATATCTACGAGTAAAAATGACTTTTACTGTGATTAGACTTAAATTTATTTTTTACTTTTTTTGTTCTGATTCAAGCCTGACCTTTTATTCACACATAAACCTCACAGAATTCTCGCTGAAGTTTAAGCTAAGCCCTGAATATCCCCAGTCTCTTCTTTTCCCAGACATTGCTCAGACTGATGACAGACTAAACAGAGTCTTTGGAGTTCTTGAACTAGCTTCCATTTTTGAAAAATTCCATTTGTATGTCTGATTCATTCTTTACAGGGGGTTTACGGTTCCCCCTTTAGCCTGCTGTCAACACATACACTCATCAGGAATAACAATACAAAACTATGGTTCTCTGTGGAAAAACACAACAAAAAACATGGCTATATATAAAGATAATGAATGGTCCGGGTTTGGAAACTGTTTTATAATTATCAGTTAAATACATAAACTACTCTTCAAACTAAATCTCATTGTATATCGAAGTTAGGTCCATAGGGATTTCAAAGAGGAGATATTTTAAAAAACAATAAACCTTACATGCCCAGATAGTGAACTACACAATCACAGAAGTAATATTTGCAGGCATCAAACCAGCAAGCATTAATTTAGGTAATAGCTTTAATTACAAACTGTGCACTGTTTATTGCAAGCTTTCTAACATTATGGGTTTTCTTCAGGCATTAAACAGAGCTGGATCAGAACCGTACCACAGAAGTAATAAACAGAGCTGGATCAGAACCGTACCACAGAAGTAATAAACAGAGCTGGATCAGAACCGTACCACAGAAGTAATAAACAGAGCTGGATCAGAACCGTACCACAGAAGTAATAAACAGAGCTGGATCAGAACCGTACCACAGAAGTAATAAACAGAGCTGGATCAGAACCGTACCACAGAAGTAATAAACAGAGTTGGATCAGAACCGTACCACAGAAGTAATAAACAGAGCTGGATCAGAACCGTACCACAGAAGTAATAAACAGAGCTGGATCAGAACCGTACCACAGAAGAAATAAACAGAGCTGGATCAGAACCGTACCACAGAAGTAATATATAAGATAAAATCCAGATAAGGGAACACATGCAGATGAGCAATAGCAAAGGTGCAGCCACATTGAACACATCGTTCAAGGTGGCTGCAAAGTGTAGCTGTAATCAGTTATGCAGATTAGAGTTGTGTGCGCCGATATTTAAACTTATGGTTAGTGCAAAAATGTATTTGCAATAAATTACAATTTTGCAGAATTCATTCAGAATGTCGGCAGATTCAGAATATGGCAAGTTGGACTATCCCTAGTGCAGATGTGTTCCAAGAGAGTCATCATTGCCACAGAAAGGATCATTCCCCCCACCCCCCACCCCTTCCATCACTCAAACTTTTCTACTCTTTCAGACTGCGCTCCAGGGCATCAGAATAGACCTCTCACACCTCGGCAACCGTTATCTCAATCTTCTGCTATCAGGCCACCACTACAGGTCCTTATCCACCAAGACCACCAGACACAAAAGCTCATTCTTCCCCCAAGCCATCCAGCTCCTCAAGCTAGAACCCCCCCCATCTAGTGTCCCCACCCATGTAGGCGACTGTCTATGCCTCACCACTGTATATTTTTCTTTTTCTTTTTGTTCTACTATACTTTGTGTTTGTTTTAGTACTACTGAGCCAGTCTGTGCCAAAAAGCAATTCCACGTACAAACCCCTCTGTACTTGGCAAATAAACCTTCTTCTGATTCTGAAGCAGGCATTGATTGGGCAACAAGTTCACAATGGTAAAAACGGTTGTAAAGGGTAGAAGGAGAAGAAAGACGGCACTGCTGTTATCTGCTCTTTAATAGAACCCACGTACACAGGGTCTCACGACAAACATGTACAGCATGTATGTAACATTTAAGCAGCATGTACTTATTGCTTGTCATGAGACCACTGTGTACATGCGTTCTATTAAAGAGCAAGTAACAGCAGTACCGGCTTTCTTCTCCTTCTTCCCTTTACATCAGTGCTGACTCATTTGCCAGAGCACGCTACAACTGGAATACAGTGAAGGAGTCATTCCCCAAGCTACTTCCATCTAGCAAACTGCTTCCGCTGTAGTGCCAACCTGTCTCCATACTCCACAATGGTAAACACATTTCTGTCCTATTTTTTAGCATTTTGTTGGCTCCAGATTCATAAACGACAATATTTCTTACTTGCTATGCTGTCTTAGTACTATTCTCAAATAAATATAATTGACATAGTTTGGCATTCGTCACCTATTGTCTTTAATTTACCTATCGCACAGCATCACTTTCTTGGAGCTGAGGTCATTCAAGGAATAACTAAGACATTAAACTTTTTAAACAATGAAAGGCCATTCCTTTTACAGAAGAACTCACCAGTAGCATTTTTCCCACTCACTCAGGAACTAGTCTGACCCAGAATATGCTGATGGCTAATAAGAGAAAGAGATGTTGTTGTGTCAGGTTCTGCTTTAGTGAATGAACAGTATGGGCGGTCAGAGTCTGCCATTCAAAAGGCACTGGGCACAAGTACACTCCTACATGAGTGACAGTCTTCCCTATTCTGAATTGAAGCTCATCCAAGCTGAAAACAAGTGTCCAGTTCTTGGTTCACTTCACATTGATTGAAGACCAGGAATTACTTCCTTTTCATGTTTTATTTTATTTCTCCCTCAGAAGCAAATTAAGCTGGTATAGCTGAAAAACTGCTGGAGTGTGCACTCTAAAGTCTATGGCTGGAATAGGGAAAGTCTGCCCGAACTACATCACTATACTGTGATAAAATTACATCTGATATACCATAGTGACATCAGTAGTTGGAATAGTAACTCTGCAACAAATGCAGGGGCGTAACAATATGGATCCTTTGGGGGGCCTGCTCCTCTTCCCTCCCCACCCACATGCAAAGTAGCCCAGCAGAGTGCAGAGTGCCTATATCTACCGACGCTCATTGAGTCTCTTCCTCCTCCCAGCATCCACTTGCTCTATGCTGCTACCTCTGGCATCCGATTACATGTCATGCATCTGGAGGCCAGCATGCAGCAGAGCAAAACTGCCAGGAATCAATAGGAAAGGAGGAGACAAAATGGAATGGGGGCAGGTGAATATTTTACACAGCGCTCCGCTGAGATCACTCTGCCTCTGCAAGAGCTACAAAGAAGAAGAGGGCCTCCATAGCCCCCAGACTTCTGGGGAGGGCATGCGTGGTGCTGCAGGTGGCCCCATGATGTTTTCTGAGGGGTCCAGAGGGGTGTTACGCTCATGAACAGTTTGATTTGTGTTTTGTATCGGACAAGTACTTAAAGAGGAACTTCAGCCTAAACAAACATACTGTCATTAAGTTATATTATTTAAAATAGATAGGTAATATAATCTCTTACCCAGCCTGTTTTAAAAAAATACAAATGTTTGTGATTTCATGGGGCAGCCATCTTTTTGGTTGCAAGAAGTTGACAGGGAGCAGGAGACACAGTTCCAACTGTCCTATGTCCTAATCATCCCTCCCAGTTGCTAAGCAATGAGAACAACAACATCAGAAATCCCATCATGCTTTGCACAGCATCAGGGGAAAAATGCCCAGGCAGTTTTCTTTGATGGGGCGGAGCTTAGCTTCTGTGCAGCTACAAATTAGGCTAGGGTAAAAAAAACAAGTTCTGATGCTGTGAAACTGTTAAAGAAACACCAAACCTTTTTACTGTAAGCAAAAGGGAGCACAGCTTAATTGTAGAAAGGATTGGGACTGAGCATATACATGTTTATCGCATCATGTCACATCAATTTTCAGGTACCCTTTAATCGCACATTCAGTGACATTAGCTCAGATTTAACTTTTAAAGTGTCAGATTTCCTAGCAGAGTTTGGTCATTTTAAGTGCATCAGACTCCCTTGCATTTGTCAAGTGTCTCAGAAGTCCCAGAGGCAGAGCCTGTCATACAGTCACCGGTCAAACAAACCTGAAATCTATTGTTTATGAATGCAAGAAACATCACTTCACTGACGCAACTCATTTGTTTTATCTGTTTTTATACAGAAAGCTGTAATGGTTGAATTATAAACACAAATGTTTGATTTTCCATAATAAACGCTATAATTAATTTTCTTTTACCACAGTGTATTACAGCATATAGTCCCTTTTTTCTTTCTTGTCTCACGGATTTGTCATACCTTCGCTTTTTTGCGGGCAAGTTAATCTCACGCTTTTGTGCTCCAGATTAAAATGAGAATGAATGTGTTTCCAGAATACGATGTGCTTATGAAAAATCAGCAGATGGGAACTGAAGATTACTCTGGTTGTACATCATTTTATGGAAAAAAGTATTGTTCTGCCTTTATAATAATGAGTAACATGGCTACACTGAATTTATTGGTTCCAGCTGCATGCATGTACTGTATGTTTTGTTGCTTAGATTCATTATATAAGAAGTATTCAAATAGGTGTCATTACATAGTTACATAGTTACATAGTTATTTTGGTTGAAAAAAGACATACGTCCATCGAGTTCAACCAGTATAAAGTACAACACCAGCCTGCTCCCTCACATATCCCTGTTGATCCAGAGGAAGGCGAAAAAAACCCTTACAAGGCATGGTCCAATTAGCCCCTAAAGGGAAAAATTCCTTCCCGACTCCAGATGGCAATCAGATAAAATCCCTGGATCAACATCATTAGGCATTACCTAGTAATTGTAGCCATGGATGTCTTTCAACGCAAGGAAAGCATCTAAGCATTACATGTGAACTAAAGGTGGAATAGTAAATGGCTGGGTCCAAACTGAACAGCATGATGGACAGAGAAGCAATTGGGGGCATAAGATAAAAAGGTTGAGAGACATATTTGTGTACAAAACAATAACTCCAGAGAATTTAAAGGAGCCCAGCCCCATTCCCGGTGCAGACAACGGTTTTTATATTTTTTTTAATTATTAATGCATAAAAGTATAAAAAAAAAAAAAAGAACCTTACTACCTCACCATTTCAGAAACTCTCAGGTACTAGTGCTGATTGCACTCACTTCAGTTCATACCCAGCCAGTCTGAACCACTCCTCTTTTAGTCACATGGCATAAAGGAGGAGTGTGAGTTCTGTCAGCTAAAGCTATGCCTTAATGCTGACTGACAGTCTATCATGGCTTCAGACTGACAGAGAGAGAGAGAGGGGAAGTAGTGAGCAAGCAGCAGAGATTGCTGAAAAGGAGTTGCAAATGTATGTAGTAGGCAATTTCCTATTTTTATTTTGCAATTACAGTATATATATATATATATATATATATATATATATATATATATATATATATATATATATATATATATATATATATATATATATATTTAGAATATACATCAAGAAATGATTAATACTCTCCATGTAATTGGTTGTTGTTTGATCCACTGTGACATGCAGGTCATCATCTATACTACTTGCAGACGAGTAAAACAGCAGCAACTGCCCCTAGCAATAAACACACCCACTAACAATGTGATTGGTTAAAAGGTTCTTTTTTGTTTTACATATATATATATATAGTTTTATATATATATAGTTTTTTACATGTATATAAAAAAGACCACAATCTGTGCTTTCTTTGCCAGAGACCATGCCTTTTGACCAAAGTAGGTGATTATAAAACATTCTAGATATAAAACATTCTAGTATGATAGAAAAAGATTTCAAGAAAGAATGAGTCCATTTATACCTAAATATGAGAATATCTGAAGGGATTTTACACACACACACACACACACACACACACATATATATATATATATATATATATGTGTGTGTGTGTGTGTGTGTAAAACAAAAAATAACCTTTTAACCAATCACATTGTTAGTGGGTGTGTTTATTGCTAGGGGCAGTTGCTGCTGTTTTACTCGTCTGCAAGTAGTATAGATGATGACCTGCATGTCACAGTGGATCAAACAACAACCAATTACATGGAGAGTATTAATCATTTCTTGATGTATATTCTATTTTTGAACTTCTCACTTTGCAATGTATTGATTTATTTTTCCCCTACTGCTATCTTTTGATACATTTCCTCTTTTAAGTGTACCTGAAACGGTATACACATCATTAGTCATACTTGCTTGAGGCTTCCTCCAGCCCCATGAGGTGTGTGGGCTCCCTCGCCGTCCTTTCCTGGCCACTTCGTTCCCCTGTGGTAGCCTTCGTCACGCTCCTGTCGCTGGGAACGTTCTGCACCTGCGCAGAAGAGGATGACTGACCCTGAATTCCAGTGGCTACAGCTGGAGAATGGAGGAACCCAGGAGGACGGAAAGGGAGCCCACACACTTCATGGGGCTGGAGGAAGCCCCAGGTAGGTATAAATAATGTTGTGTGAATAGTCTCAGGTTCGCTTTAAGCGTCATACACACATGCGAGGACTGTGGCCCAGAAGGGATCGGGACTCAATCCCTCAAGGCAATAATTTATAGCTAAGGCTGTAGCAATGCATCTGTTACTACGAAGAGAGGAGGGACTACGCATGGCGCGCGACAGAGCCGGGGTGAGTAAGAGGACAGTGTACTCGGGGTCCCAAAGGAGTCACATACTGCTAAAGATCCAGCATGATAGCATCTGCATATTCTTACTAGATTTTTGCCTTAGGATGTCTGTAGAGGTGCGTACAAACGCACTATTGTAACAAACGATGGGTCCGTCAGACCCTCCCTTCGCGCAGTCGTTCTGCCGACAGTAGTACGTGAGTACAAGCTGTCGGAAGACTGATAAGACTGTTTCTGACTGATCTGCCTGGTCTTTCTCCTCAGTCTTCCGACAGCCTATACTCACGTACTACTGTCGGCAGAATGACTGCCCCACGGGAGGATAAAACATAATACTAATCAAACACTATTTAACTCAACAATACTTTCTCCAATAGAGAAAATAAACAGGAATAAAAAAAAGCTTGATAGATGTCAAAACATACATTCTATTCAAAACTGTGAATAACATTTTAAATTGAGTCCCACTTTCAATTTTCCTCTGCACAACCGCAGGTTAGATCAAGTGCAGCTGAAGTGACTGAAGAAGTATAAATAAGAAGTGAGAGCATTTGTTGCTACCCTGGCTGATGGCAGTTTTACCATCTGGTCTGAAAAGGCTGGAACACCATGCACTTTGTGCTAATGACCTTGAAAGGTATCACGTTTACAGAATAAATAATATGATTCACTGCTATTTGGCAGCTGCACCGCTTGTGATAATATTGCCTTACCAAGAATACTTATAGCCTGTATCTACAATTATTCATTGTGATTCCTATGATATGAACCAATGCACCATAAAATGCTGACATTACTTTCGTTTAGAACAATAAAAGTATAAATTACAACAGAAATGGACATTAACATTCATATTGCGTGACTTTGTTAAATTCAGAATATACCCAAGCATTTTAAAAAATGTTTATTTTACAAGAAAGATATACTAAACTAACCATATTTTTATATAATAAGAACAGTAACTGGGTAATCCAGGGTAAAAGCTTAAAGAAAACCTGAACTGAAAATAAAAAGTCAAAACAACCATACCCAGGTCATACTTACCTCCTGTGTAGTCTACTCCTCAATCTCTTTCTCCTCTCCTGCATCCCATTTGTCCACAGTGATCAATGGAATTTCCCATCCTCCATTTTAAAAATGTCCAATACCCCCTAACAGTTTCCGGGTCAGCACACTGTTAAACTGTAATATCACCCACTTGAGCCATAGGGAAACATTGACATTACCTTGCACATTCAGTTGTAACTGACAGCTGCTGATACATAACTGACAGCAACTGGTACATTTCAGTTCTGACAAAATATTGTCAGAACTGGAAGTGATCACTGTAAGAAGAAAATTGTAAGCCTCTGAGAGAAACTGACAGTGAGGTTAGTATGTAATATTCATTTGCAACGTCATGTGTTTATTTTAAATAATTTTACTCGCTTCAGGTTCCCTTTAACTTACTTTTTTTCTATTGGATGTTAAGAATCGGCAAACTTTGCCTGCATCACACTGGACCATGCCAAGGTTTGCTGAAAGTGCAGGCAAATGCATCCACACGCATTGAGAACTTCATAAAAGAGCATCCAGGCTGTCCTACATTTATTTAAAAGCAAACCCAGCGAGGTTGCGATTACATAGCTGTAATATTACATCCATTAATTCATTGTTTGGCAATCCTCATGGTTGCCCATATTGGCCCAGACAAGGTTTGCTATCTGTTGCCAACTAATAGCAGTTAAAAATAAAATGTACAGGTGGTGGGTACCTTCCCCACCTAATACCAGTTTTTACTACATCCAATTTTGGTTTGATTGACTACTTACTGTATGTCTTCCAGTTCTTTCTAAATTATGGACATCGCTGGGAATTTCTAGATCAAAAATCATAAAAAACAGATACCAGTATAGCTGCACACTTTTAATTCAATAATTCAGCATACACAATGAATAAACATACCTATATAATATTCCCTCACTAATAATAAATATGATGGTAATGATTGAATTATAGTGCAATATGCTAATGTGCACCAAACAACCAGTTGTTTTCATATGTAGTTAGAGATCTCAAGCTGGTCAATTTAAGTTCACCCATAATTTCTGGGTACTTAGATAAGTGAACCTATTACACTTTAAATACAGTCCTGTGATTGTAAATAAATAAGTTAACCACTTCACCTCCAAGGGTTTTTTTTTTAAATAATGAAAATGTATTTCATTTTTCTATGGGAAGGTATATAATAGGGTATTTGGATGTGGTTTTACTTTTTGACCACAAGATGGAGATACAGGGTTAGTGTGTTCTAAAAATAGAAACAGAACCAAGTGTTTACATGTGTTTATATTTGTGTAAATACAGGGTGTAGATACTGGTGCTGGGAATCAGTGGTCCTTAGTAGGATTATAGTTAGCAATAAAGTTACCGTATTATACTCGCGTATAGGCCAAATATTTCAGCACAAAATGTGCTGAAAAGTCACCCCCTCAGCCTATGTTCGAGGCACCTATTTGTGGAGCTTGTGTCTGTAGGAAGACGTGTGCAGACTGAGCTGCTGAAGATCAGGGAGTGCAGTGGTAGTGCGGCAGTGATGCAGCAGCGATGCTCAGCAGGCTTGCATTGTCTGCAGCGACTTGCTTTCCAGATGATTGGGGCTGAAGGGGAGCGCACAGAGTGAACAGCTGAGTGATCGGATGTCTGGGGGAGCGCACAGAGAACAGCTGAGCGATCGGATGCCTGGGGGGAGCAGAGCAGGAGCGATGGATGGGAACCCAGAATAACAGCAGGAGTGCTCCTCTGTGTACATAATCTTGCACTTCCTGCTGTCACTACACCTTGTAAGCTCATTGGCTATTACCAGTCAATGAACTCACAAGGTGCGGAGACAGCAAGAAGAGCACTCCTGTTGTGATATTGGGTGGCCATCCATCTCTCCTGCTCTGCTCTCCCGAGAATCCGGCCGCTGAATCTCTGCTCACCCCCAGGCAAGTTTTTTTTTTTTTTCAGAAGCTGCACTATAATGGCTAGTATCTATCCACTGTCTCCTAAAAATGACTTTTTAGATATCCCACAGTTTTATTTTATATTTAAATCTAGCTTTTAAGTTTTTACTGTTTCATTGTCTCTGCTCAGTGACACCTTCATTGATGTATGTCAGAGCTCAAATCTATGAACTATTGACCCTTTTTATCTCTTTTCTGCTCCCAGAAGCCATTTACTGACAGGAAAGTATTTTTGGCTGTAATTCCTTATCAGCAAGGGTTATGCTATAGTCTGACCCAGTCCAGACCCGGATAGAAACTGTTACTTCCATATCTGATTTTTAACTTTTTCAGGCATAGAAAGAATAAAAGGAACATAGCATAGTCATTTGTGTGCTTGGCACTGTACATACACTTGTCCATCTCATCATGTCAAATGTCACATCGGTTGTCCTTTAACCCTTTCCCCGCAGGCTGCCATGTGCCATCCTAGTCATTTCATGCCTGCTATAGCAATTAAGAGCAAAGAAAAAGGACGAAAGTGTGTGACTGATAACTTCAGCTTATGTTCATAGACATCAGTGTATACAAGCAGACAGACATATGGAGAATAACACCGGCATAGGCCATTTACTGAGATGGATGATACTGTCAGGTCATAGCCATTATCATATGAGTACACTGGCCATGCACTGATACAGCTGGCAATACCTTTATACTGATCATTTGGTCTGTGTTTCACATGGGGGTTATTGCTGTTGGGAGGGGTGTGGGAGTGGAAGTGCATTTCCTAACCTCAGCTTATACACGAGCCAATCATTTTTTCCTGTTTTATGAGGTAAATTTTGGGGGCTTATACAAGAGTAAATACAGTAGATTAATTAGTATAATCTTCACCTTATCATGGACATAGCCAGGAACTACAGGAAGGACACCCCCAGAAATACACTTAAACAGTCAATGTATGCAAACCTTTGCTGAGGTCTATGGATAAATATGTGAGTGGCTTAAAGGGCAACTGAAGCAAGAGGGATATGGAGGCTGACATGTTTATTTCCTTTTGGGCAATACCAGTTGCCTGGCTGTCTTGCTGATCCTCTGCCTCTAATGGTTAAGGGTTCTGCCTCTGACGCAGGAGACCAGGGTTCAAATCTCGGCTCTGCCTGTTCAGTAAAGCCAGTACTTATTCAGTAGGAGACCTTAGGCAAGTCTCCCCAACACTGCTACTGCCTATAGAGCGCGTCCTAGTGGCTGCAGCTCTAGCGCTTTGAGTCCGCCTGGAGAAAAGCACGATATAAATGTTATTTGTCTTGTCTAATACTTTTAGCCATGGCACCTGAACAAGCATACAGCAGATCAGGCGTTTCTGACATTATTGTCAGATCTGACAAGATTAGCTGCATGCTTGTTTCTGGTGTGGACTGCAGCCAAATAGATCAGCAGGACAGCCAGGCAACTGGCATTGTTTAAAAGGATATAAATATGGCAGCCTCCATGTGTGTCTCACTTCAGTTGTCCTTTAAATGCGGCCAAAGCTAAGCCGAGAATGGTTCCTGCACAGTCATAAGTAAACTCACACTTCCATCAATCTTTGCCAGATGCATGTTCATACTGCACTACCCATTATGGGTACCTAAAGTTTAGTAGCATGAGTCTTGCATCCACAGACTTTTTTTTCCAATGACAAATGTTGCACTCAATTGCAGTACTAAAATTCAGTGTATGTGACTGATACACTGTTTCATAGAAAATAAGACTTCACAAGAACAAGGTGGTTCTGAAATTCATGCAATCTGCAGTATCTACAGGAACTGGAACTACATTTAAATGAGCTTGGATGTCTAAACAAGGTAGAAAAAAAGAAAGCAAGTAGGGTCACAAAAAAAAACTACCTAGATCTAGGTCTGGGCTCTGGCTGGACCACTCCAAAAGGTTAATTTTTTTTTGTATGAAGCCATTCTATTTCTGATATGGATGTATACTTAGAGTCACTGTTGTGCTGAAAAATGAAATTCCTCACCATGTTCAGCACACTAAAGCCTCATCTACACGGTACAGTTTTCCGTCAGAACGGATCTATTAGACGGATCTATTAGATAATTTCCAACCGGTCCAATCGGATTGAGTTAGATTTTTCAATTGATTTTGGGTACTTATCAAAGCAAAATCTATTGCAAAATTTATCTGAAACAATTTGGAGGTCTACACACGATGCAATTACTTTTTAGATCTATCTAATAGATCCATCTATCTGATGGAAAATTGTATCGTGTAGATGAGGCTTAAAAGAGACAAGAATTTGGAACTGTTCATAATTCCCTCCAAGTTCTAGCTGAATAAAAAGTAAAATCAAAGCATAATATTGCCACCACCATGCTTCACCGTGGGTATATTTCTTTGGTAATGCAAACCGTTGCTTTTACTACAAACACACCTTTTGGAATTGTGGCTAAAAAGTTCACCCTTGGTCTCATCAGACCAGAACACATTTTGCCACACGCTTTAACCGCTTGCCGACCGCATCACGCCATTCGGCGTGGCCGCGGCGGCAGCCCCAGGACCGCCTAACGCCGATTGGCCTTAAGTCCTTGGGGCTCGCAGTGCAGGAGGTCGCACGCATGCTGCCGGGCGGATCATTCAAAAACAACCTTATCAGTCCGCCGACAGACGGTACACACGCTGTACTGTGTGCTGAAAACCCGCCCAGCGGGAGGTGCCGACGGAGCCATCGTTGGCTGCAGTCAGGCGTGTGTACGAGCCTTAAGCATTAGTGTACCTCTGTGTTTTTATGAACAACAGAAATGCAAATTAAACTTATGATATAGATATAGAGTAGATGTTAATTAGAAATCTAAACTAGTCCTTTGTAAGAGCACTTGTAGAGGCTATAGACAGCAACAAAGAACATCTATCAGGCCCTAGGCAATATAACTGTGGGTACATGTATAAGTGATGTGCAGGTACTCTGCAGGAGAATGAAGGGGTTCTTCCTCTATTACACATTTTTCAGGTACAATCTGAACCAGGTTTATGGGTGATAGACAACACCTCTGTGTTCAATGTGCACAACATTCTCAATGGATTCACAACAGCCCTTCAGGGAGTGCATATGTGGGTTATAGTACTATGGTGTAACTTAATTTGTAGTCACCAAACCCAAATTTAATAACATATGTAGTTAATTTTTACATTTAAATCTAGTAAATTTAGTACATTTCCTGAGAAAAAGGAGTTTGAAAAGAAAAAAAATCATATCCATGTATCCCTCTAACTTCTTATCTGTGTAACTCCTATCCTCCTTCAGTGTGTTTTTTGCCCCCAGCCTTCCACTGAAACAATGTCCACTAAAATCACCAAAGACCTCCTGGTAGCGAAATCCAAAGAACCAGTCTCTATACTCCGCAACCTTTCCACATGCTTAAACAAAAGTGTAGTTTCTGGCTCTCTAGACTAAAACATTCTATTTTAGATTACAGAAAAAATGCATTAAATATATGCATTAATGAGCAGGTGTGAACAGACCCTTAACTGGCAAATGTAACCAGGCCCCAAGGGCTTATTCACAGAGGCGTGCAGATGCAAGTGCAGAAAACATGTTCAATTATACACATTCATTTCAGCTAAGATAATTCATATCTAAGTGTGTTGAGAGATATGTGTGTATAAGCACATTTGTGTACATTGTAAAATGAATGTAAACTTTAACTGCATACATTTTTTATTTATTTATTTATTTTAAATATGTATATAGCACCGACATATTATGCAGTGTTGTACAGAGTATATTGTCTTGTCACTTACTGTCCCTCAGAGGGGCTCACAATCTAATTACTACCACAGTCATATGTCTATGTGTGTATCGTGTAGTGCATGTATGTTTTTTTGGGATATGGGAGGAAACTGCCCAGAGGAAACCCATGCAGACATGGGGAGAACATACAAACTCCTTGCAGATCTAGACCTGGCTGGGATTCGAACCGGGACCCAGCGCTGCAAGGCGAGAGCGCTAACCACTACGCCACCATGCTGCCCTTGGGCATAGGTGGGCTGTAATAATGATAATGGGCACAGTCAACTGTAATGGGGCTTAATATGACAGTAAATATAAGCACTTTACAAAGCCCAACCTACATTCTGGTGAAAATATTCTGATTTATGCATGAAGCCTAATATATGTTTGGTTATTTCACTTGACTTTCTGAAACCAAACAAATGTTGAGATTTATGTGTGGTCCAACATACATTTAGTAGATTGCATAACTGTAACTGATACAGCTGTTGATTTCTCTCTATGAACAATTCATTAAAGTGGACCCAAACCAAAAATACAGATTTCAGAAATAAAATTTATTTTCTAAATTATAATAATAAATAGCAGCCTTTTTTCAGCTGCATGATGACAAATATAAAATATTTTACATTTATTGGGGGAACCCCTCCCTTCCTTTCATATTGCCGGGACAAAATCCGGCAAACTGGTGGAGTAGATGGTGTCCGGCAATGGAGGAATTGCTAATGGCTGCCACCTGTATAACTCTAGTTATGAAAAGAGAAGGGTGAAAAGCAAGCACTGAAATGCTCATAGGCTTGAAGGAGTGTTTATTTATCTTTGTATGTGTCAGAGTAGTGCAACTAAATATTTTGAATTAAAAAAAATGTTTGGTTTGGGTCCGCTTTAATGCTACTGACATTGTTCTTTATCTTGAAAAAAAAATTCTAGATGATATTTTTGTATTTAAGCAGAGCACATAACTTTGGAAAGATTGATGTTGCATCACTTGCTTGCCCCGTATCTGCAACACAAGCAGGATTAAGATAAACAGTATTGCTGTTCTCTTCCCAAGGGCGAGATGTCAGAGTATTCCCTGGAAATAACCTCTTATCTACAAGGACAGCAGGAACATATGTTTTAAAGCACCGAAATGTGCAATATAAATCCAGACAGCCCACATGTCCATTTTACTTTGCTGCTACAAATAATTCCAAGTGCGTAGAAGTGAATTGATTTTTCTTCAGGTACACTCCACTCAAACATGGAAATTCTATATTTAAAATGACTCAGGGGACACAGTGTACCTGTTGAGTAGTTGTAATATTTATTGGAGCATTCATCTTCTGTGCCTGCCTGTCCTACTAGTCACCCTTTGTAGTCCTTTTTTTTCATTGTTTACTGAATGGGAATGGATGTATGCCAGCAAAAAAAATCTGGTTCCAGGCACTGCCCAGACAAAGAAGTCACCACAATGTGTGTCTAGCACAAAAGAGGCCCCATGGAGCAGAAGAAAGTTAACCACCCTGGCGTTCTGATTAAATCGCCAGGGTGGCTGCGGGAGGGTTTTTTTTAAATAAAAAAAAAACTATTTCATGCAGCCAACTGAAAGTTGGCTGCATGAAAGCCCACTAGAGGGCGCTCCGGAGGCGATCTTCCGATCGCCTCCGGCGCCCAGAATAAACAAGGAAGGCCGCAATGAGCGGCCTTCCTTGTTTTGCTTATATCGTCGCCATAGCGACGAGCGGAGTGACGTCATCGACGTCAGCCGACGTCGTGACGTCAGCCGCCTCCGATCCAGCCCTTAGCGCTGGCCGGAACTTTTTGTTCCGGCTACGCTGGGCTCAGGCGGCTGGGGGGACCCTCTTTCGCCGCTGCTCGCGGCGAATCGCCGCAGAGCGGCGGCGATCAGGCAGCACACGCGGCTGGCAAAGTGCCGGCTGCGTGTGCTGCTTTTTATTTCATTAAAATCGGCCCAGCAGGGCCTGAGCGGCAGCCGCTGGCGGTGTTGGACGAGCTGAGCTCGTCCAGACCGCTCAGCTGGTTAAAAGAGGTTGAAGTCTTCAAAGCATTAAAGGACAAATGACCTGAGCAAGGCTACCTAAAGTAAGCACAGATGTATGTTTATCCTGCATGCACATACCTTTGTGCATTGTCTGTTACTCTCTATATTCTCCCAGGCCCCCATAATCACTCCTTGAAAATTTTGACTTTTGTCTTATGTCAAATTTTCAAAAAGGAAGAGGCAGGCTTGCATAGATATTCCCTCCTATCACCATCCTATTCCTTCCCCTTAAGGGAAGCGAATGGGGCTAGGAGGAGGAGTGAATGGGAGCACGATAAGAGGGAACATTGCAGCAAGCCAGCCTCTTCCTGACTGAAAGGTTGACCATAGTCAAAAGTCAAATTTTTTTAGGTTTGAAAACAGAAACTGGGGAAGAGGTATGTGGATCCAGCATTAGCATACCTCTGTGCTTACATTAGGTAGCTTTGCCCCAGGTCAGGTGTCCTTTAAGGGGCATATTCTAAAAGAGGAGTCAATATGCAAATGGTTCACCACTTCCTTGATCATCGTGCTTTTAGTCGGCCACCCTATTTTTTTTTTTAAGTGGCAATCTGCTTTTTTACTGTAACAACCGGTGCTTAAAGGAGTTGACAGGCAAATGTAGTAAAATTAGGTTTACTCACCTGGGGCTTTCTCCAGCTACTTTCAGCAGACTGTCCCACGCCGAGCGCTCTACTCCCCACCGCTGTGCCGGTCTCGCTGCACGGTGCAGAGGCCAACCGCAGGGTCAGCCTTACTGCGCCTGCGCGAGCCGCTGCTGTCAATCATCGCCGGGACCGGGACAGTGGCCAGGAGCAGAGCGGTCGGCGCGATACAGTCTGCTGAAAGGGGCTGGAGAAATCTCCAGGTGAGTAAACCTCATTTTACTACATTTGCCTGATAACTCCTTTAAGGTTCCCATACACTGGTCGATTTCATCCATTGATCGATCGGAGATCAATTCTATCAAATCTATTGATCGATTTGCGGCCGATTTCAATCGATTTCGTCTGTCTAACAGGATGGAAAATCTAGGTCAATCTGCTGCTAGCACTGCAGCAGATCGATGGCCCGTAGAGTTGCATTGGATCTAATGGTGCAGTAATGCCTTTAGATTGATTTCCAATAGATTTCAGAATGAAATCTGTTCCTAGTATGTGGCACACATCAGATAGTTTCCTGTCAGATTCGACAGGCATCTGACAGAAATCTATCTGACGGTCGAATCTGCTGAAAATATATCAGTGTATGGCCACCTTTAGATCCCCTCCTGTAATGCCCAAAATTGGTTATCCTTAAGGGGCCCATACACTGGTCGATTTTAGCCATCGATCGACGGCTGACTGAACTGTTTTGATTGAATCAGCTAGAAATCGATGCAGCAGAAAGCATGATCGATTGGCGGATCGATCGATTTCCGGCCGATTTCGATCGATTTGATTGATCGGTCCGGATGGAAAATCTGGGTCGATCAGCTGATGGCCCATAGGGTTGCATTGGATCTAATGGTGCAACACTGCATTTCGATCGAATTTCAATAGATTTAATTCTGAAATCTATTGAAATTCGATTCCTACTGTGTGGCACACATCAGATACATTCCTGTCAGATTTGACCTGATAGGCATCTGACAGAAATCTCTCTGATGGTCGAATCTGCTGCAAATCTATAAGTGTATGGCCACCTTTAGTTCCATTCACATAAATAAAGCTGGGTTCAGAAGTGGCACAGTGTTTTGCCAATGAAACGGGGCCTCCACTGAATTCAACTGTGGCCATGATAGAAACTTTTAAAAGTGGCAATCTGTGCTAAAAGTGTCAAACAACTGTTCAAAAAAGCAGCCTGTGCCTCATGCTGTTCCATTAAAATCAGGGGCATTCTCAAATTTCCAAGTGGCGAAAACTAATTTGCACTTATAAGTGGAGATCATGTGGTTCATTATTTTTATGCTGTTCATTTTTGTTAATAAATATGATTATTAAACACTAAATAAATCCACATAAAACCCCCTTCAGTCCTGCATATATGATTACAACAAATTCCAGTCTGGGTTTTTAATGCATTTCTTTCAACAATGCCCTTTTCTTTATTCAAATAGGCTGAATTACTGCCTGACCCCAGCGTATGTGCACCGCTGGGGTTACGGAAGTACGTGACAAGTGTGGATGATCCAGAGTTTTATAGCGGCAGGCGGCAGATGCACCCCCATGCAATGCCATCTCCAGGATGAGAAGAGCAGAAGAGGAGCGCAGTGCGGAAGTACAGAGGACCCAGAGTATATAGCGGCAGGCGACCACTGCGTTACCATACATCGCCAACTCCAGGATGAGAAGACCAGAAGAGTAGCACGATGGCATCCACGGGACCGGAGCGAGGGCAAGAGGAGGGCAGCGCTGGGTGGGTAAGTGCTCCCTGCGCTCTCTGCACTTCTTTTACCATATATGCGGAATATAAGGCTATGAATATAAAAAAATAAAACTCTTCCCCAGTTTTTTTGGGGAAAAAGTATGTCATATACAGCAAAATACGGTACTCTGGTGAGTGTAACAAGCAATATATGAAAGGGAAAAGGAGGAAGAAGAAAACACTGTTCTGCTTACCAACACTGTATTCTTTTTAAGATGTCTAGGAACACATCCAAAGATCAATTAGTGTTGGGTGGATGTCCCCAGACATCGTTCAGAAACTTGAAAAAAACTATTTGTTTTTGGCCAAAGATTGTGTCATCATATATTGCTCTGTTGTTCCTAAAGACTAGTTTGGTAGTGAAGCAGTAGATGCTTACCTTTCTGCTAACTGCAGAACTATAGTTAGTAGTAGGGTAAATCAAGACATTGCAAAATGAGAAGTTAGAAAATAGTAGGTAGATCACTAAATGATTTATACTTACCGTGTAATACTGTATACTACCTCACCTCTAGCCCCACCCCCTCTAATGAAAGAACTCTCTTACCCTTTTGTGTTTTGGAATTTGTTATTCATTTTGTATCTGTTATACATTTTATTCGTCATGTTACATTTGTCACTGTAATTACTAATTCTGTATTTTGTACCAATGTCTATGTTTGGTGTATACCATTGTCTGTATTATGTATCACATTTTTGTTTTTCTTACTTTGTACAGCACAACAGAATATGTTGGCGCTTTATAAATCAATAATAAGAAATAAATAATAATAATAATAGCTGGAAAACTTCAAGTTTATCAAGGACAAAAATGATCTCTAAAAAACCATCAGATTTAACACATCACTGACAAATGTTGGAGCTGCCTCAGAATCCATATCTAGTTGGAAAAAAATCAATGTCAAAAGCACATTTTTGATGTCCAGTGAAAAATAATTTCTTCAGCCAAATAATATTAACCCAGACAGGCGGTCAAGCTAAAGCAAATTATAACAACTGTGTTATTTTTCAGGCCACTCTGATAAGAGAGCGACACAGTAGAACTATTTATTTATCAAGTAAAAGGTGCAGGACTACCAGGATTTATTTTTTTTAATTCTCACACAATCACACACTACATCACTAACATTTCAACAACAGTAAACATGGCCTGATATACTGCAGGTGAGGGCTGCAAATTACTTGATACCTAACACCAGACCATAAGGCCTCTTTCACAGCGGGACGGTGCATTTGATGCGACGCTAAAGTCGCACAACGTGCCCCTAACGCAGCACATGTAAGTTATGAAATTGGATGTTATTTTGCACTGTGTTATGTGTCTCTTGGTGCGCTTCACTTTCCCCTTCACTACCAATGTCGGCTGTCATTATTATCTGTATCCAAACTGCTCCTGATCGATCCCGTTGTCGGGAAATTGCATTATGAGTACCTGGCATGATGTCCTACAATATTATTGTACTGTATTATGCGTGGCTGAGGGAGACCTTTCAGGAATCCGCCTACCCCCCCCCTTGAAAATCCTGGGTTTGCCCCTGATCTACTATGTGCCATATATCAGCTACAGCACTAACATCCCCTCATATGTTTCCATAATATCCCCAATCCTATATATGAAATGCAGTGGTAATGCATCTAAAATGTTACGTGCACCATAATGCCTCCAAGCAGTTCTACTTTGGCAAATGTACAAAAATGCTTCCCAGTGTATTAAGTTCACCATTAATATCCATAAGGACATCCACTGCAACCATAATATACCTCTTATATTAAGTGAATCCAGTTTTTCTCATCAGTAAATCAAGTGCAACCATAACACCTCCCAATATGTCAAGTATAGCCACCCTTTCATTCATGCTTGGCAGTTGGCAACAGCCATAATCTCCCACAGCCTCACACAATGCAAGAAGATTCACAGACAGGAAACTGGCATGGCCATGGCAATGGCATCACACTGTGAGCTGGGAGGGGTGTCCAAACTCAGCACTCCCATTTAGACCACATATTAACACATGAAATTCCTCCTGCTGCTTAAAATGCTTGTACATGCTCTAATCATATCCCATCTTGACTACTGTAACACCCTATTTTGTGGTCTGCTGAAAACCAGACCAGCACCTCTCCAGTCCCTACTGAACTGCTGTTGCTTATCTTTTAGAGCAGAGAGGGCGTACTGAGTTGGGGTCTGCTTTAACATGGGCAAAGTAACTGTCCTGAAGCTCACATGAGGGATTGGAAAATGTTCAGGCTTAAGCAGGTCCCTGTAAGAGTTACAATGTTGAATCAGTATGGATATGGCTGTACTGGGAAGAGTCTTCTACCTGGACAGGAGGCACCATTCCAGGACTGTTCCCTACAAAACCAGACATGTGCCATCCCTTAGGTAGGGCTGGAGGTTCCATCAGACTTTGACCTGATGTGGGAAATACACTGGAGCTCAATAAAGCCTTATTGTACACAAGCGCACACATGCATTTTAAATGACTAAAAGTGAATTCACATCTAAACAAATAATAATAATAATAATTTTCATGAACAATGATCCACACAATTTAAATCATTTTTCACAAATATGAGAAATATAAAATAGACAGCTGCGACCCAGGCAGATTGTTTTCCTTATTATACATCGATGCTACATACAGCATGAAAAATTATAAGAGGGTTTTTTTTTTTCCAAAAGCAGAGCAACATAAAGTACCTCCTATAATTAAATAAAAATGATTAAATTAAACACAAAGCAATGGAACATTATAAAATATTACAAAAGATCTGAAACAGAAGATGGTTTGAAAAAATGAAAAAAGGCATTAAAACAATTTATGTTGTAAGGACAGAAAATTAGTCATGAAAAACACCACCTGATACATGGAATCACTGATGTCAAATCAATGTGCGCTACAAAGACGCACTATGCTGTACCTTATATGTGGATGCCGCTGTGATGGTAACTTTTTATCCGATTCAGGCCGCACTCAGGTCTGTCCACTCTTCATATCAACGCAGTTCTTTTTCTTCAACAATGCTGCTGCAGAAACGTCTTTATCACCTTTCTATAAAAATAGACATACACAGTTCAGGTCCAGGACACCATTAAGCGGGTTAGCCATAATAATAAGCAAACAGCAGAAAAAAGACACATTTGTCGAAGGTCAAACCTGATTTGATTAAGAGTTTAATGAGCAATCCATCATGGCGATAGAGCGCTAATGACAATCTGCTGATTGATGTGTTTTATAACCGTATCTGACAGTTACAAGAATGTGAAATTGCTTGAAAGTTACTGTAATAAAGAAAACAGATGTCCTGTAAGATATTTGTTTCCAGGATCAATCAGAATACAGTATAAGCTGCACTATATTGACACTTCTATCTAGGGTGTGCTGTACACAATTTGCTATTTAGCATACCAGCATCACATGGGCCTCATTGATATTTGACTGTACCGCTAGATAACAACAGGTGGCAAGCACCCCAAATAAAAAAAATGTCACTTATGTGATAAATGATTATATGGACTTCCTTTGTTTAGTGGCAGCAGTTTTGCACTGTCAGCAAACACTAAGCATCCTGTATGTAAAGAAATATGGATACATTATTGCCATAGCGATCTAACAGCTTGTGACTACTGTTCCCCAAGTGATGCAGTGTATAGCTGAGCAACAGCACCCAAAAGGGTACTTACGCATTATCCGGTCTGGAAAGATTGGCAGCTTTTTGTTAAAGTTCTGTTTGATCCCCTAGCCAGATCTAACCATTTTTGGAAAGCTGAAAGTCCTGGTTTTCCTTTGCCCCATTCCCAAGTTAGAGGGGTTAGGGGGATGGGTGTCCCCTGCACTTTGCTGCAGAGAGCACAGTGGAATTGAGTCTCCTGCCCATGCCAGTAACACAGAGAAGAGGGTGCATAGCTGTGCTGCTCCTTTATCTGTAATGACAGACCCAGGGCGCTTTACATACGTTTTGAAGACACAGATTTATGCTACGAAGAAAGAAGACCTACTGGGTGTGCTGCTTATAATCATGTTGGGTTCTTCCCGTACTTCTGTAATTGCACTTTCTGCAGCCAAGTTCAGGGGACACCCCTCTTTCAAAACCCCATCACTTGGGAACTGAGCATCATACTGACCTTCCTGGGGCAGCAAACAGAACTTTAACAAAAAGCTGCCAAACTTTTCAGATGGCATAATATGTAAGTACCCCCAAAAGTTACAGAAATTACTCAGTTAGGGTTGGAGATAAGCGTTAGGGACCTTTCAAACTCACCATGATCCACCCCGTGTTACCCCGTTGCGTCGCAGAAAAACAACAGCAATATATGATAGTCCTTTGGGGCTATCCCATTGACTGCAGTGTGGTGGGTCCCATCGGGATGACGCAACAGTAGCACTGATTCATGAGTATTTAGCACAGAAGTGAAGCATACTTTTATTGTAAAGTATGCCTCACTGTATTATCACACCACAGCGGTAACATGCGGTGCAACCTTTCAGGACCATTGCAGTGTGATTGTATAACAACTGCACTGCTTCAGAATGTTGGAGGGTTAATTTTAAGGGATAGGGTAAGAAAATATTGTAATAATAATTAAGGTATACTGGTAGGTACTGTATTTTTTGGACTATAAGACCCAAAAAGTGGGAAAAAAGTCACTGCATCTTATAGTCCATATGCAGGGAGTTCCTGACTTGTGAACGCCTTCCAAAACAAACCTCCAACCTGCCCCAATGTCAGGGACTCTCTGTACTGTGCCCATGCAGAGGAGGACAAAGGAGGACACAAAGGGACATAGAGGAGGACACAAGCGGGACACTAAGGGGCATAGAGGAGGAAAAATGCAGACACATGGAGGACACAAAAGGGACAGAGGAGGACACAAGAGGTATGAGGGGGCATAATCCACAAGATGCCCTTTCACCATGGATGCACCAGGTTTAATATATATTTTTTTCCCCTGGTTTTTGTCCTCTAAACCTAGGTGCGTCTTATGGTCCGAAAAATACAGTATTTGTTAATTCAGTAATGATATTCAATCTATTTTGCATATATCATCTAACTATCAATGTTACCAATATAACACTTATGAAGTAAATTTATAAAAAAAAATGGGTATAATGCAATTTTTGATGATCAAAAAAATGCAATTTGAATACAAATAAATTTAATCCCATAAAATCACAGTAACTGAATTTTATAATTGTGCCATCACGTCTCAAAACCAGCTGTAACAACATACGCTCAAACATGGAGTAAGAATCAAAAAGGCCAGATATTTCAGGGTCAGTGATCTTGAAAAAATATGAAAAATGATTTGTAACAATTAGGTAGGGTTTGTGTCAGGGAGTATTAAGAACTAGGAAAAGTAGGCAAAGAAACAAGGTCACTAAAGGATTTCTTGAATGGAGCGGGGACACATTGCCTAGCTGCATGGCCTTGATTTGTTTTTTTGCAACATAAATGCACAGGTATGAACTCTAGTAGACCTTTATGCCTATCCTATACAATAAAACTTAACTGTCCCTGCGTCATCCACTTTCCCTGTCCGTTCGTCCGTGGCTCTTTTGTACTGCACATGTGCGCAGTACAGACAGCCGTTGGGACGGGAGGTCGGGCCAGGGAACAGGGTGGGCGGGTGCACGCGGCGGGCAGGTGGGTGCACGTGCAGCGGCGGGTACGCGCGTACTGACTGGCGGTGGTGGCGGCATGGTAATATCACTACCTAGAGCCCATTTTTAAACGGGCTTAGGTAGACTAGTGAATAATAAAAGTCTTATGCTGACGATTTACTATGCATAGCCACTCATACATTAGAAAAGCTCTAGTTGCAGCCGAAAGATAATGATTTAAAATACAATATTTTGTTCCAATGTGTTTTCTTTGAAACAACTGCACCATTCTCTGTAACTTAATCCAAAGTAACCACACAAGGAAAAGGATTTTGACAACTTCATATGACAGTTTGACAGTATAGGGAATGAATACAACAAATCATCCTAGTGTATCAGTGTATCAATGTCACACCAAAAGTCAACTTGTCGGGTTAAAAAAGTGTTCAGACAATTAAAGATTGTTCAGCAGTGGTAATGCAGATATGAGGTGACATTGCTGTTCAAAGACTCCAAGATTGAGTCAGCAAACCTCATTGGTGCCATTAACACCTGTTTTAACTTCTATTTTATAGACTTCACTTCCATTGCTTTATCATAAAATTCAAAAAGGATTTAACTAGGTGAACAAAATCTGTAGATTAGAACAATTGTGTCATCGTTGCATCTACCAGTAATTAGCAAGTGTCGGGTTTTCTAAGTTGGCCATATCAGGGTCAGTTATAACCCAACATGTCAAACTCAGTGATCCCTATCTGATAGGAATTCAGTCAAATAGTGATCAATTATATCCATACCTGGATTCCTTCCATGCCGATTTTACCAGAAATCTATCAAGCATTAATCAACCAAAGAGTGTTATACAGCTCAATAGATTCAGTGTAGCACTATGGGCCATCAATCCCCACTGATTTTACCCAGCATCCATCACACTGAGATTTTCTAACAAGATGGGTAGATGACCAGCATTCTCAAAGTATGCATATCAAAGTGATCAAATCAGCCGGAAAAATGAATAGGTGTGTGACCAGCTTTTTGGAAATGAAACCACAACTCAGTTTGCTGTGCAATAAAGAGTTTCCACAAACAGATTCCTAGAGCAAAATGGTGAAGAGGAATAGAAGCCCTGGTGTGCTTAAGCCAAGACTTTAACGTAATACAGGTTGAATGATTACAGGACACTATTATCGATAGATGTTCATATCAGTGAGTGTTAGTTAAGGTGTAGTATTAATAAGTCTTATTGATATGTTACAACAACCTCTCCCAACTCTAATAAACGGGATTGCTTTTCAACCAGTGGTAAGTGGCCAGAAAGCTTTTGTTTTTACGGTCAGTCCTGCCATGGGCTGACTGTTTTACACTACCTGTGTGTTTGTGTGTGTGTGTGTGTGTGGGGGGGGGGGTTGGAGCTTTCTGTATTGTGGCATGCGGAGTAAGGGGCAGGTCACCATCCGTGCTGAAACTATGTTAGCTCTGTGATGACTTGCTGTTTGCCCCAAGGGTCTTTCAAAGTGTTAGTCTTTAACACTATGCTATTAAGAAACTACATTCTAATATAGTATTTACAGTTTTGTAAAATTAAGATATTCCAGTTGGGATGTAACGATACTAATGTAACTGATGTAACTTTACACATCTGCTACTCTGTAAATATCCTTTTTGGTGAGCAGCATATTTATTTAATTATTGTATTTATAAAGAGCCAACATATTACGCAGCGCTGGACATTAGTTAAGGTTACAGACAATATTTAGGGGTGACATACAGCAATAAGACAACACAGGAATAAAGCGTACTCACATTAATGAAAAAGAAGAAGTCTAGCACCAATATCGGTTGCTTCCTGTCATCTTGCCCATTAAGGTGGCTTATGACCCATATATACCAGATATTTCTACAGCATACTGACATTCCTGTCCTGCTCTCTATGAATGGCTTGGTATAGCCACTCAATAAATTAAAAAATAAGCCTTAAAATGCCTGTTAATAAAATATATAAAGAAATATGTTGTAGAAATGCCAGTTGCTGAGCCCTGTAAATGTGGAAAATTGATATTCCAAACCGCGTACGAGTGAAATCACTACCGGGAGACTTGGGTGCAGGATACAGCCGATATACAGCTTACCCTGCTCCTGCACAAGTCCCGGCTGTATTAATTACTACCCCCCCCCCCCCCCCAGGTCCACGTGGATGGTGGGTAATGATGTAATTGCTGGCGGCCGAATTACAATGTTTTAAAAGTAACTTCAGCTCATACTTCTGATGGCGCCACTGACCGCTGCTATAGCCGTAATTTCTATTACGGTCTATGGTGGCGCCAGCTGTGCCCAAATCTCCTGCACGCTAATCGACGTGCTCGTTCCAAACCTGCTCCCTGTAGGAAACTTGCTGTTCGGACGCAGAGACAAATATTGAAGTCAAATCATTTTCTTCTAAAAGCGCACAAATCAGAATAAAATGTCTTATTCAAAAGGCTATTATACAGCAAAATAACTTCTTAAACAAAATGTTTACTTGGACTAGCAACCTGTAAAAACACATTTATACTGAACTGCAGCTTAATTTGCATAGGTCTTGAAAAGATGATACATGCTGAACACTGAAGGCAAAATTATCATGTCACAAGTGCATTCAATAGCCAGTCCACTTTCTGTAACTATGGCAACAGATCATCATTTCAAAACTCATATACTTATAAACTAACCCAAAGTCTGTTATTAATTTTACTTTGTGTGGGCACTAGACAATGAAACGAGTTACCTGCAAGCTCTCATTCTTCTTCCCCACTTAAAAAAATGGACCAAACAAGGACACGAGCATTTTCTAATTTTTGTATAATACTATTTAAAGTACACCTGAACTGAGAAGGATATGGTGGCTGCCACATTTGTTTTACTTGTAAATAATAAGTTGCCTGGCGGTCTGGCTGATGTCTTTAGCTTCAGCAGTGTTTGAATCTCACACCTGAAACAATTATGCAGCAAATCTGGTCAGTCTTCGGTCAGAAACATTTGATCTGTATGCTTGTTCAGGGTCTATGGATAAGAGTATTAGAGAAAGAGGCTCAGCAGGACAGCCAAGCAATCTGCATTATTTCAAAGGAAATAAATATGTCAGCTCACATAGGGGTTGATTCACAAAATCTGAGTAAAATTGCCATGTCCAGGCAGCGTTTGTTAATTCTACCGGTGTTTACGCCATCAACCTAACCTATGCTGTGCATATAGCGCAACTCACATTATGTACCCAACATGTGCGTTGTTCATTTAACACGCACTACTTTTCTGTGAAAGTTCCTTACTTCTCTCAATGTAATTCAGGGAAGGCTACAGAAGAAAAGAGCAAGGGCAAGGGCACTACATGTTTTAAAGGAAGAGTTACACCAATATGTGCAAGTGTAAAAAATCTGTGTACACTAAAAAGGGGTTCTGCAGCTCAGCTAAAGTGAGCAAAAACAGCCAGTAAAGCAAGTGTGTGTCTCTGCAATAAGCTGTTCAGTTAGCTGATAACAATGGACACGAGTTTATGGCTCTCATATTTACTTCCTAGCCTTACACCACAACAGTCACCACTGTCTGCACTAGATTCAAGGCACTTCCTTTGTGTGCAGCTAAGCTCTCTACTATATCATGCCAATTAGTACCACAGTGGCCTGTCACCTGACCAGCGCATAGTCTCATGAGGGTCAGCAGTGCTATAGTACTGTTCTTATTTGGAGACGCTAGCGGTAGGTTTCATTACTATTTGTTGTTTAAACAGTGCTAGCATCTTCTGCTGTAGTTTACAGAGTGCGTAGTCACCTCATTAAATGCCCCTTAGAGGAGCTCGCAATTAATTTCCTACTATGGTCACAGTTCAAGTCCTTATCATGGTATAAGGCCATTTTTCTTGGGGGGGAGGGGGTTTACAACAATTAACCCACCAGTATGTCTGTCAGTCTGTTTTTCTTCGAGGGAGGTAAGTCCACCATAACTTTCCCCTTTTAAATGGGTTTTAGACTTTTTATCCTACCATGGCCCCTCTGTTGAAATATCTATACATAACCTACCAGTATGCTAACCATTTATCTTATTCTTCTTTACCTCTTTTATGTACTGTTTAATTATGTGTGCATAGCAAATGCAAGCAGGACCACAGCAGGGAAGCATTAATGCATATCAGCGCTGCGTAATATGTTGGCGCTTTATAAATACAATAAAGAAATAAATGCATAGCATTTGAAATTTGGACTTTAGTGTCTAAAAATAGTGTATAATTGGGTTAGAGAAGGTTGTAGCTAAGCCTGTGGGATGGAACCTTTTCAAGTTGTTACTAGTTAGACTCTTGTCACTTCACGTGAATGTTTCATTTAAAGAAACACTGAAGCCAGTTTAAAAAACGGCTTTTTACCTTTTATTTATGTGAGGCATTTTTGCCCCTGTTAAAACGCCGCTATCCTGCGGCAGAACGAGGGGTCTTTACCCCTCAAATCACCCCTGCAAAATCCACGACTTTCTTGGTCGTGGATGTTGCTGCTCATAGAGGCAGAGCTTTCGGCTGTAGCTCTTCCTCCATGCGCGTCAATCAGCCGCGGATCTCTGCCTCTCCCCGCCCCTCTCAGTGAAGGAAGACTGAGAGGGGCGGGGAGAGGCGGCGGTCAGCGCTGATAGACGCGTGTAGAGGCAGAGCTACAGCCAAAAGCTCTGCCTCTCACGAAAGCGCTCCCCGCAGTGTGCCCCAGGGCATTTGGGGTGGTAAAAACCCCTCGTTCTGCCACGGGATGGCGGCGCTTTAAGTGGGCAAACATGCCTCACATAAATAAAATGTAAAAAGCCATTTTTAAACTGGCTTCAGTGTCTCTTTAACCACTAGACCACTGAGGGGTTTTACCCCTTGAGCACCAGAGCAATTTTCACCTTTCAGTGCGCCTTCCATTCATTCGTCTATAACTTTATTATTACTTATTGCAATGAAATGAACTATATCTTGTTTTTTTCGTCACCAATTAAGCTTTCTTTAGGTGGGCCATTATGCCAAGAAATATTTTATTCTAAATGTATTTTAATGGGAAAATAGGAAAAAATGTGGGAAAAAAATCATTTTTCAGTTTTCGGCCATTATAGTTTTTAAATAATGCATGCTACTGTAATTAAAACCCATGACATTTATTTGCCCATTTGTCCCGGTTATTACACCATTTAAATTAAGTCCCTATCACAATGTTTGGCGTCAATATTTTATTTGGAAATAAAGGTGCATTTTTTTTCAGTTTTGTGTTCATCCCTAATTACAAGCCCATAGTTTATAAAGTAACAGTGTTATACCCTCTTGACATAAATATTTAAAGAGTTCAGTCCCTAAGGTAACTACCGTATTTATGTATTTTTTTTTAATTGTAATTTTTTTTTTTTATTACAAAAAAAAAAAATTGGGGAGTGTGGGAGGTTATGAGTTAATTTATAATGTAAAACTATGCATATGTATATGAAAAATGCTTTTGGGTGTAGTTTTCTATTTGACCACAAGATAGCCACAGTAACTTTTCGTGAATGCGTCCTGCAAGCGTAGGAAGTACGCTTGCAGAAAGTTCAGGGAGGCTGGGAAACTTTTGTTTTCACAATGAAGCAGAAGCAGCCGATCATTGCTGGGGGGCTTAGATAAACGAACGGGAATGGTTCATTGATCTCCGGGCGAATGGGCGGCGGCATGCACAAGTGCGGGAGCAAGTGCACGAGCGAGCGGGAGCGCGCGTAGCGGCTGGAGGTGCGTATATCTCCGTCGCTGGTGGTTAAAGGTTGTGCAAAGGGACGGAGATATACGCACCTACGGTAGTAAAGTGGTTAAGAAACATATTTTCTCTGCTGTATCCCCACAAACCAAACATTACTGTGGTAAAATATCAAGCATCTGAATGTTTGACCTCCTCCTCTGCCATATATGTTGCATGAATTTACATGAAATCTCTCAGGCCCAAGCATGTAAACAAGTGTAAACTACAAGTGCTTTAAAAAGATCAAGCTTCTCATCTTGGCTGTGGGGGAAGGCAGTGCAGTTTAATTAATTCCCTGGAGATAAACTTTTCTTCATATGATTTGCCACAGAAAAGCAAAATCAATGGTGGGTCATAACATGCAATAATTTAATACTGTGAACCTTGTCTTACCAGCCAGCGGTACAGAACTCGGAATGGCAAGGTCTTGTATGGGATATTTTCAAGGACAAGGATAAATCAGCTCATTTTATAGCTTGTGTCATTTAAGACTATTTTCAATTCATTACGTGTTTTCCATTTAACATGTCTTTGCATGAAGGTTATTAACTATTTAGTGATCATGCACACAAGTTTGGATGGATACAGAGGGGCAAAATGCTCCCACATGGTTTTTGCCATAGTTAGCATGAATGAACACTTTCTTTATAGGGGGATCTGTGAGGCTATGTGCAACTGAGCCTAGAGCCATCACTGTCTTTAGCACATCACTATGGTCATAAGTACATTAATGCCCATGTACAGAAAAGGTTTTTTTGGAAACAGAGGAGGGGCTGGACTGAGGAGGAAGGAAGTAGAGAGAAATTATTACCTAAGTGGTGTAAGATAATGGAGCAGGTTAGAAATGAAAAGCCTACAGTAAAGTTTACTTATAGTAGAATAGTTGAGAATAGTAAAATGTGGGATTGAGTTTTGGTAACAAGTGTGATTTTAGGGTTTAGGGTAGTTGAACAAAGTGACAGGATTTAACTGCTGGTGGATGACGGATCTTGTGTTTCTCAGTGCTGGAGATATTTTAGTGTCCTTCTAGCTGAATTCTCTTAAAGTGAACCTCCGGACTAAAAATCTACTCAGCAGCACTGAAAAGGCTTGGTGTTTCTTTAACAGTCTCACAGCATCAGAACTTTGTTTTTCTTACCAAAGTATCATTTTTAGCTGCACAGAAGCTAAGCTCTGCCCCATCAAAGAAAACTGCCTGGCATTTTTCCCCTGAGACTGTGCAAAGCATGATGGGATTTCTGATGATGATGATCTCGTTGCTTAGCAACTGGGAGTGGTGATCAGGACACAGGACAGTTAGAACTATGTCTCATGCTCCCTGTCACATCCTTTCAACCAAAATGATGGCTGCCCTCATGAAATCAAACATTTGCCTGTTCTTTTAAAACAGGGTGGGTAAGAGATTATATTACCTTTCTATTTTAATTAACATAACTAATGTAACTTAATGACAGTATGTTTTTTTTAGGCTGAAGTTCCTCTTTAAGTTCCTTTTACACTGCAAACAGTCTGTAGCAGTGTGATTCTTCCGCATATGCACTGCAACGGTCCCAAAAAGGTTGCACCACATACAGTGAGGCATACAGTACAATGACTGTATTCCTCGCTCACATGGTAAATGCAGACATTGCACTGTTATTGCACTGCATGAAGTGCATTACTGCATTGGAACCCACCACACCGCAATCAATGTGGCACAGCAATATTATTGTTACTGCTGGCAGCAGGCTTAATGTGAGTTACAGTATTACGCGAGTAACATGAGCATTACTATGGTAACTGATTAAAAAATTACAACATGGGTGTTTCTATTCATGAAAGACTACATAGGTGGTACCGTAATATTTCCTCACTCTGTTTCAGAGGTTGCATGAAATGAAGCAGGAAAAAGAAAGAAGGGGGCCGCCATAGGCGGCAATAATAAAAGCAGTGATTACTGGAAATAGGCAGAAATGTGGGTGTCCAGAGGCCCCCGATAAAATACCGGGCCCTGCGGCTAGCCGTTTTGCAAACTGAAGGCCCCACCAGGCATGGCCGGTTTAAGGGGCCCTGGGGCAAACTGTACCCCCCCCCCCCTCGCCATTACCCCTCTGCTCCCCGGGGCCTTGCAAGGATAATAGCAGCCATAATTATCTATTAGTCCCGGCGGGTGAGCGGACGGTCAGCGGCTGCACTCAGAGACATGCTGTCTCCCTCCCAATGTATGACCTGGCGCGTCATGTGTAAACATGAGCCGGGTCATAGAGTGGGGGGGAGACAGCATGTCTTAGAGTGCAGCCGCTGCCCGTCCGCTCACCCGCCGGGACTAATAGATAATTATGGTTGCTATTATACTTGCAGGGCCCTGAGGAGCAGAGGGGTAATGGCGGAGGAGCATGCAGAATGTAGCAAGGTCGGCGCTGTAGGGGCCTCAGCAGAGGTCGGGGCCCCGGGGCAATTGCCCCTTTGCCTCTATGGTAGCGCCGGCCCTGCCACCAGGGGATTAAAATTAGGCTTCAGTATAGGAAGGGTTCTGTGTGAGAGTAGGGTTAGGTTATAGTGAAATAACGGTAAAGATTACTGATATTTTACTACCGTCTTTCCCCTAAAGTAAGACCTACCCCGAAAGTAAGGCCTCCCTTATATTTCAAGCATGCTTGAAATATAAGGCCTACCCCGAAAATAAGGCCTAGCTGGGGGCGGGGCGCTGTGTGTATGGGGAGGTGCGTGGTCTCTTACCGCACCTCCCTTGTGGCTGCGTCCCCCTCCGTTCCTGGTAACTCCTCCGGTGGCGGCGGCATAGTAATCCATCTGTGAGGGCGCCCTGTGACCCTCACGCAGTACGCTAGGCCGGCTCTGCGCTGGCGCCCTCTTCCTGTCATCATGTGCGCCCGGCAGATGCGTCCCAGGCGCACATTGATTAATCAGTGTGCGCCTGGGACGCATCTGCCGGGCGCACATGATGACAGGAAGAGAGCGCCAGCGCAGAGCCGGCCTAGCGTACTGCGTGAGGGTCACAGGGCGCCCTCACAGATGGATTACTATGCCGCCGCCACCGGAGGAGTTACCAGGAACGGAGGGGGACGCAGCCACAAGGGAGGTGCGGTAAGAGACCACGCACCTGCCCATACACACAGCGTCTAGCCCCTCCCACCCCCGAAAATAAGCCCTAGCACACATTTCCTCCCCAAAAAGAATATAAGACAGTGTCTTATATTCGGGGAAAGACGGTATCAGACTTAGGTGGTAGATCATCGGTAATTTTACAGATATTCTACTAGTGGCAATACCCAGTGGCCTTTTTACATGTAAGCCCGTGAAAGCACGGAATGTTTTACACAGATGGTGGTCACACCACTTAGCCTGAAAGTTTTAGGGAGAAGTACAATAGATGATAAACAATAAATTGAAACTAACAATAAGTATCTCCCCACGGCCTGCGTTATTGGCACTTCCAATCCCTCAACTCAAAAAACCTATTAAGAAGCTTATCAACCTTGTCCACTTGGCAGCTCGTTGGAAGGTTGCCAATTCCTGGCAGTCCAGAGAGCTACTTCTAATGAAAACATTATAAAAAATACAAGACATTCCTTTGAATTAATTACGTTTAAGCATTGCTGAGGGAACAAAAGAGAAACATTACCAAATATAAAACTTCTGGTTTCATAATGAAGCCCTAAGCTTTGTCTTCATTCTGTTAGGAAATATTTTTTAGCTACACTGGTGTGCCTGGAGACCAAGGAGAATGGATAATGGAGGGAAACTCTTACTTTTACACTTTTATTTTTGCTCCATGCCCTAATTTTTATTATCTACATATTAGGTTGCAATCTAATAACAACCACGAACTGGACAGTAAAGAGACAATAAATGAAACAGTTATTTAGATGCAAGTGATAACACTGTTCAATTATCAATTATATTACATTTAAAATTGTTATTAGTATTCTAATTTTATATATCATCAACTTGAGTGACTTTTTCCCCCTTTTTTTAAATTATAATTTTACATATTATCTACTTAGGTGACCTTCTCTAATTTTTTTATCCTTCTAATTTTATCGTTTATACCATCTATAAAGGACAATTTTGTTTCTTATTATTATTGAGAGGTTATTACACAAGTATTTTGTTGAGTATATGCTGTAATTTGTCCTTGCATTTTCTTTTGAGCACCTAGGCCTGGTAAAATATATATGTAAAACTGCTATTTTGCGTTTGTTAACAATTCTACAACAATAATCCTTGTATCTCTTGCTGTTCTTTTACGGTCACAGCCCTGCTCTCAATCTATTTCTATGGAAAAGTTGAGTGGGAAAAATGCATCCTCATTTTCCTCAGGGATTTGCAACATTAGATCCTGAAGAACAAGGCAATACTAGTGAAGCGCCCACCTGGATTATACCATTTTTTGTTGTGGAACCATTAGCCCTACCTGTGGATCATTCATATTTCATCTACTTGGGTGAACTTTTTCCACTATTTTTTATCATATACATATGTGAAATGTTGATCTTTTGAAATCATGATTATATCATTTATACCAGGTGGCACTGATCTCTTTTGGGTTTGAACTAGTTTATGTATTTTTTTACATTGCCACATTTTTGGCGCACTTAATAATACCACCTGAAATTATGGTGCATGGTGCAAATGAAGTGTGGCTATATCGGAAAAGTAATACAGCTGATGAAAATTGGATATATCCGCAGTGTTATGCACCTGGTAGCTGTTGCGGAACGTTGTGTTGTGGTTAGATTTCTCATCTGTAATTTTGGTGCCTGTGTAAGGCCCTGTTTACACTTAATCAGTTGGTATGCATTAGTATGCGTTAGTGCGCATTGGTCTGCATTTTTTTCCATAGCAGTGCATTGGGACGAAGATTTCAGTTAAAACGCGTTAAAGAGAAACTCCAACCTAGAATTGAACTTTATCCCAATCAGTAGCTGATACCCCCTTTTACATGAAAACTTTGCAAATTCTTTCTGTTTTAAGAAAGCAAACTTTTGTTTTTCTTTACATGAGAAATATAATGCTTTTCCCAAACAGACCATCAGGGGGCGCTGTATGACTGATTTTGTACTGAAACCCCTCCCACAAGAAGCTCTGAGTACCGCTGTACTTTTGGCAGTTTGTTACAATGTAACAAGGTTCACAGACAGAAATTAGCTGTTTACAGCTGTTTCTAACAGCCAAAACAGCTAGCAGCAGCTACATAACCTGCCCACAGTAAAAATGTCACCATAAAATAAATGTCAGAATGTAAATCGGGAAGAGGAAAGATTTTACAATGGGAAAACACTGACTAAATCATTTATACATAATTATGGTAAAAAATGAAGCACTTTTTTTACTACATTATTTTCACTGGAGTTCCTCTTTAACCTATTTTGGTTCCTGGACGTAGAAACTACGTCCAGGAACCATGCGCGCTACTGGCCGCGAATTCGGTAGCCAGGCAATCAGTGAATCGGGCTACGGTGCCCGATCACGGATTCCTCTCCCCCGCTGAAAAAGCGACAGCTTCTCTCGGAAGCTGCGCCTTTTCTGGCTGTTCCCTCCCCGATGCGTCACTCTAAGCGTGTGTTACGCTTAGAGTGATGTCATGTAAACAAACTCATGGCCTCCATCTTGTGGCCAAAAAGTAAAGCTACAACTTAAAAAAAAAAATGAAAATCAACACACATTTAGATTACAAACCTATTGTTTACCTCCCACCCTCCCAAAACTACCCAAATAAAATGTTTACTATAAAAAAAAAAAAAATTACAATAAAATAAAAAAAACATGTAAATATTTACCTAAGGGTCTAAACTTTTTAAATATCAATGTAAAGATGAAATATTTCTATATTTTTTTTATTTTAAACTTGTAAATAGTGATAGATGCAAAATGGAAAAAATGCACCTTTATTTCCAAATAAAATATTGTCACCATACATTGTGATAGGGACATAATTTTAACGGTGTAATAACCGGGACATATGGGCAAATACAATACGTGAGTTTTAATTATGGAGGCATGTATTATTTTAAAACTATAATGGCTGAAAACTGAGAAATAATGAATTTTTCAATTTTTTTCTTATTCTTCCTGTTAAAATGCATTTACAGTAAAGTGGCTCTTAGCAAAATGTACCCCCCAAAGAAAGTCTAATTGGTGGCGGAAAAAACAAGATCTAGATCAGTTCATTGTAATAAGTAGTGATAAAGTTATAGGCTAATGAATGGGAGGTGAACATTTCCCACGTGAAAACGACGGAACCTGAATGGGTTAAGTGTGAAAGGTGCCATAGGAAAACATGGGCATTACTTTGAAAATCAGTTTTCTTTCAGTTATAACTGAGAGCAACTGATTAAGTGTAAAAGGGGCCTTAGTAGGGCACTTGGGTAATTATGGTGCTGGTTGAAAACAATAAATTATTGCAGATAGAATATCGATAACTATATCAATATTCAAGGATGGCCTTCCCTATTCTATCTCTCACACTAACCCTCCCCTACCTATGCCTAACACTAACTCACCTCTACCAACACCTAACATTACCCTTCCACCTACTCCTAACACTAGCTGCATGTGAAAGGGTGCCCAGATAATTACAGCGCTGGTTGAAAATGGTAAATAGTTGCAGATTGATAGAACATTGGTATCTGTACCTATGTTAAACTATGGCTTTCCCTATCCTATCTCTCACACTAACCCTTCCATACCTATGCCTAAAATTAACTCCCATCTACAAAAAAGTGTCCTGTGGTAGTCTATAAACAACAATAATAAGGCTTTACTAGGTAGACTAATGCAAAAAAAAAATATATTGTGTTTTTTTCTCATGAATTGTTGGTATTATTCATTATAAATGTTATACTGTATAGGCATTTTTGCACAACACTTTATTCCATGTCATGTATTTCTTATTAACGGCTTTGATTGGAGTCTCCCCTATATGTTTTGGTTCCCAACATAGCATTTTAATTAGAAACCCAGGATTCTTGTAGCAAATTGGTTATTTTTTCCCTGTCTGCTAGTCTAATTAATTAGTCTAGTTAAGTATTTGACGGTCTACCATTTGAACATTCCAGATAATTTTACATTATTTAATATGGCTATATACTGTAATTGATTACCTGTGTCAGATCTTTATAGATAAATAGAGAGTTTTTATTCTCTAGTAAAGTAGTGAAGTCATAGGTTGTACATTCACATATTCATTCACTTTAAAGGGACACTTAAGTTAAACAAAAAAAATGAGTTTTTCTCACCTAGGGCTTCCAATAGCCCCCTGCCGCTGTCCGGTGCCCTTGCCGTCTCCCTCCGATCCTCCTGGCCCCACCAGCAGCCACTTCCTGTTTCGGTGACAGGAGCTGACAGGCGAGTGATTCTTCGCGTTCCCAGACACATTAGCACCCTCTATGCTGCTATATGGTATATGATATATGCTATAGCAGCATAGATGGCGCTATTGTGGCCAGGAACGCGAAGAATCACTCACGTCCCCAGCCTGTCAGCTCCTGTCACCGAAACAGGAAGTGGCCGCCGGTGGGGCCAGGAGGATCGGAGGGAGATGGCGAGGGCAACAGACAGCTGCAGCGGGCTATTGGAAGCCCCAGGTGAGTAATACTCATTTTTTTTGTTTGACTTAAGTGTCCCTTTAAGATCTCCTGTGTTATGTATATTAAAGCTTTTGGTGCTTCAATAACCTCCTAAGAGACAAATTTCTTTACCAAATGGACCTATCACAGAAATCAGGCTGACAAACATTTGTATTTACCATGGTCAATTTTTGGAGGGGAAGCCAATTATCTTGCTAGCCTATTTTTAGGATGTGGAAGGACACCAAAGTTTCCAGAGGAAAGTCATCCAACACTAGGATAACATACAAATTCCACACAGAGAGTGTAGTGGCTGAGATTCAATCCTGGGACTCCGCCGCTGATATGTGGCCGCCAGTCCGGGCTGGCCTTCAAAGCATATATTTTTTGATTTTTTGCCTGTTTCTTTCCCGAGTGGGATGGACGCCAGTCGGGACAGAATTGGTAATTTTGTTCTCACTAGCCCAGACTGGCCGCCGCGATTAAGACGGACGCCAGTCTGGGAGGGTGAGATGTGGTTTATATTCATTTTTTGTGACGTTCGGTGTCTGGCCGCCGCTGTGGGTGGCCGCCAGACACCTAGCGTGAGTTTTGTCATTTTTTCCTTTTTATATTTTTTTCAGATTTCTCTTATCATATATTATATATTGTTGACACTCATTCCTATTAGGGTTAGGAGCATGTACATTTTTCAATCGGTATAGATCAATTTTATGCGTAACCGGTATAGGCGATTGGATTGAAACGTCTATGGTTTAGACGATTTTTTGCTTCCGGGTGTTTACGCGTACGTTTTTACGCATACGCATTAATTTTAACCATATGCGGATATCCAATGCGGATTTCCGCGTGGTCATAGTATTGGAATATGGTTTTACGCGTACGTTTTTACGCATACGCATTGAACGCAACCACATGCGGATTTTCAATGCGGATTTCCGCATGACGGTTGAATGACGTTTTTTCCATTCAGAACATGCTCTACCCCCATTGGTCGGCCCTCTAGCGGCCATTTTAAAATGATTGGAGTGTATAAATAGATGTAGTTCCCCATCAGGTCCTCCACCAGATGGGAGGGCCTGCAAGCAGGAACTTAACCTAATTGGTTGATGACAGGGCGTCCAGACCATTTTTGATTGGCTCCCTAGTGGAGCAAGGACTATTTAAGGCTGATTGTGTCTTATGTATTCAGAGGGCTTGTCAGCTTGAGAAAGAGAGGAGTCGCCTCTCGAAACGTCGCACAGACTTGCCCTTTTTGTCTTTTTGATGCCTTAAATAAATAAAAGAGCTTATAATACACTTGAAGACGGTGCTGGGTCTCTTCTCTTGGAAATCCTGGGACTCTAGTGCTGCAAGGCGGGTATACTAATAATAATGTTTTGTCACAGCAAAATAACAGAATGCTGAAACCGTAAGAACCATGTATTGGTGACTTCCAGTGATACCTTCTGGATATATTACCTTGATAACAAGACCATGTTGGTCTCAAAACATTGAATTGTCTCAATTGCATGGGATTGAAATTTGGTGTGCCTATTCAGCATTGTGTTATTCTGTTCTGAAGCAAGGTGGTGGCATCAACCTGAGTAGAGCTTGCACCTAATTTATATATTACTAAGCTATGAGTAAGGGCATGTGGGCCTAAAACATGTTAAACCAAAGTCACTCTGCTTCCTGACTAGGAATCCAGATGCATATAAAACAAAGGGAAAACCAGGAGCCCAATGGTGCAGTATCGTTAGATTGTTTGGGGTCACACAGAATTATAGATGTGTTTACTCACACAATGTTTTGCAGATCCTGCAACCCCCAAATTGAGTCTGCAGGGAAAAAGACCAACCTGCTCAGTCTTCCAGATTATACTGTTGACAACGCATTTCACAGGTTTCAGCCCGCTTCCTCAGGTCAATAATCACAGATAATAGCCTTGTCTTACAAGCTACGTGAAATGTTGGCGCCCCTATAGTGTTTACAAATTAAAACCGGGCGCCTCCTATAAAACAAAAAAAAACTTAAACATGTTAGCTATTTTTATCTGCGGTTTTGATCAATAAAGAATATTTCCTTTAAGTATGTGCAGACATATTTCGTATTGTATATAAAACAACACTATGGAGAGTGCTGGGCTACTTGCACTTTGCCATAACAAAACCAACATTTTTTACCAACACTTTGCCACAACAAAACCAACAACAACACAACATGCCCATTTTACAGGACTCTACATATCTTTACATAGTACTCCAAGTGTTAACTACACTTAAGTTAGCTACACTTAAATATGTGAATATAATAAGTATACAATGTAAGAGATGTTGCATTTAGAACACTAGAAGCAGGCCTGAACTGTAAAAACACCAGCTCTGGATTGCCCAGTTCTGTTGAAAAAGCAATATATGTTCTAGCTGCCAATGCTATTTCTCAGCACTAGTGCACAAGCTGTAAAAAATGAATCCATTGAAAATTCCAGGATTTTAATTATAAATGATGTGCTTAACATGAAACAAATGTGGCTCTTAGAAATAAGGAGTTTAAAATTTGATTAGATTGCATGTTAATTAAATAGTTCAAAGACACAAGTAGCAACAAATTGTATTAAACTTCATCCCAATTAAAAGTATTGGGGTGGTGATGTATGCCCCTGATGCTAATAACCTCACTTCCCATTTATTTATGGCGTTTTGATGGTGTTGGGCACATTTGATGAGGAAGATTTACAGCAGATCTCTTCATAAACCTGTTACTTATAATGTTTAAAGTCCCCTACATTGTGGGAAAGACTACTGAATCAAGCCTATGGAGGGCTAGTTTACTGTATGCTGAGAAGCTTGATACTGTTTGTTGTCTTCATTCATCAATGAAGAAGAGGACTAGGGGAAGGAACCCCAAAGACAAAAGCACTATCATGCTTTGCAGGGCTTGATTCAACTTTCTTCCCTGATTCAGGGGGACTTTATGAGGAATTCCACTTTTGTTAAAAATAATGGCTGTGTGATATAGCAGTGCTACACAAATCATATTGGAATTGTATTTACTATTATATTATTTTAGTTTGCAGCCAGGATTACATGTCTTAAAGGGAATCTGAAGAGAAAATAAACTTATGATATAATGAATTGTATATATAGTACAGCTAAGAAATAGAACATTAGTAGCAAAGAAAAGAGTCTCATGTTATTTCTAGTACAAGAAGAGTTAAAAAAAAAAAAAACTTCAGCTTCTCTAAGCTCCCTAACCCATCTTGGGTCTGAGACAGTCCTGTTTTCTGAAGCACTAATACATCAAAGAAACAGTGAAAAAACGGCTTTAGATAAAGTTTTACTGCAGGGGAGTTCTGCTCTGTTTCCTAATTTAAAATACAGTGTGTTGTTTGTAATTGCGAATATGACACAATGATGCAATTTTATTTTTAAAAAAAGCTATATATCAGAAAATAGAGAATATGAGACTCTTTTCTTTCCAACTTATGTTCTATTAATTATCTGTACTATGCATACAATTCATTATATCATAAGTTTGTTTGTTTTTTGTTTTTGCTTCAGTGTCACTTTAAGAGGCCTGCAAGTCATGTTTTTCAACCATGAAATATGTACATTTTAATGCTAACTCTAAAGTACATCCTGCTAAGTATCTCTCTTACTTATGCATCAGATCAGTAATTATCTACACAGAGGAACAAGAAGCACTTCATCTCTAGAGGAGTATCACTTGCAGTAATAAACAATCTAACAAACCCACTATGCATTGTACTGTGAGCAAAGCTGTGATATGGTAAGGTGAGCTCATAATTTGCTTATAGTCATCCAAATCTTTAAAGTCTGCCCAAGCCACCCAGGTCATAATAGTTCAGTTCTGTCCTCGGCCATTAAGATGGTCTCTTCCATCTGAGCAGTAGTGTTTTGGGATTTCAACAAAGCTGGTATCACAGCTCTCACTGACTTCACAAATTGAACTACTGCAGATTTCTTGTATGATTTAAAAGAAATATTGTTGCTATTTAACAGGTTTCTGCTTTATAGGGCAGTTGAATTGTTGAGATCTTTGCAATCCATTATGGACTTCCAACCGAAGCAGGTGGTTTTGGCGCTGTGCTCCAGCTGCAAAGTGCCTGAGTTGGGCACCACTAAAGCACTAGTGCTATAGTTTACGGCCCAGGCATAGATAATTAGGGGTTCCGGCGATTGCTGGACCTCAAATTTCTTCTCCCTCAGAGTTGTTACAACTTGGAGGGGGAATAGTATTTAACGGTGCTGGTAATTTGAGCGGCAGCAGGATGAGCCATCATTCAGCTCACCCTGTGCCCAACTCACTGGCGGCGTACATATATGTATGCCTTAAGACTCGTATTGCCCCCTTTTTGAACCACTTCTCCAGGAGTTCAGGACATATTTTGTGTAATGTGGGGGAGGGGTTCAATGCCATCAAGATAATGTTTTAAAACCCTGTTCTTGAGTGGACCCATTAAGGGAGTCCCTGCGTGTTAACAGAAATATTCTGTCCCATTGTTTATTAAAAGGCGTAAAGGCGTGCAGATGAGTGTCTCTTTCCACTTCAGTTGAAAGGGGAGTTTCTCCAGAGAATTGAGGGACACTTACAGTCTATATAATCAAGAAATCATTTGTCTGTGAGGGTGAGACTCAAAGAATGTGTCCTCAAACGCTGAGCATAGATTGGTTGTAGCTTAAAATGAACTGATAAAGCCATGCACCTGTAAAATAATTCCAATATGGAAATTTCCCCAAGGTGACAAGCATTCAGCTCAGATAAGAATTTAATTTTCACTTGAGTGAGGAAGTCCTGAATATATAGAGACAGGAAGTGTTTCTGTTGCTGCAAACAGGGAAATTAACCTAAAATTGGGTATCCTATATAATGTATTACATTCTACTACATGTTGTTACAGTGCCCCTTTAATGCATTAGTGCAATAAGAAGAAAATTAATAAGAATAACAAATCCTAAACATAAAGTGATATCTGTTGCATCAAAAAGTACGACATTAAAAAGACCTAGCTGAATAATACAAAAGGGTAGCTACCAAACTGGTAGAAACACAGTTAGAAAGACCAGGTCTAAGATTTTTGTCTTAGCTATTCTAGATTTGTCCTGGTGCATTTTCCAGCCAAAGGCCAGCTTCATCAGAGGACTCACAACGAACTGATTGGTGAAACCAGTCATTCCAAAATTTCAACATAATGAAAAATACGAATGTAGTTACAACTTTATGTACTTATTAGGCCTATGAGAACTGTAAAGCATGTCTCACCTAATGGCGCAGGAATATGGATCACAGCCATCATGTTTCCCAGTGCATCTTCCTGCCTGTGGGGACATCACATGATGGGCGGGAACGAGAGTTTGTGCGATTGCGGAACTCAGCTCGGGAGTCATCGGGTATCTTAAAGATACAATCCACAGCGACTGTCGTTATCACCAAAAGTTATTCGTGTAATCACGTGGCTGGTACCTACACCCCGAGATTGTGGAAACAATTGCTCAAAAAATCATCGGTATTCGGAAAAATCATGTAGCGGGTACAGGACTTTATGAAGTGAAGGAAGGGACTAGATGTCTGCATGTCAGTGTCAGTGCTGATAAGATCTGTCTGGATGAACCCATATGAATCAGTGGCATAACTACAATTCATGGGGGCCCCCAGCAAAACTTTGATGGAGCCCCCCCAACGGTCACACCGCTTAGCTTGCCTCCCATTGATGCCCTTTATGGCCTTGGGGCTCATCTCACAAGGGTCATAAAAAAGTGTGGCAATCATTATCTTCACACCCATGACAAGTTTAGCCACAAAAAAACCTGATGTGAAGTATAGTCCCCAGTATCAGTAAAAAAGGGAAGGTTAGTAGTGGGGAGAGCCCCCCACAGCTCTGGGCCCTTCTGTGATCGGCGGTTCTGCTCACCTCTAGTTACGCTGCTGATATGAATAGTGAAGATGAAAACACAAGCGTGGCGGGAGAATTCAGGCTGTCTGAGTTCCTTGGCTAACTTATATACATAGTAATGTCTACTCTCCACTCTCTGTCCCTATCCTATCATAAGCCAAGCATTCATTTTCATGATCTACTGATCAAATGGCTGACAGAATTAATATCTCATAACATCTATGGGAAAATGACTGGGGAAATCAATACTGAATTGTTTACTTCTCAAAACATGTCAGTGCAGTTTAAAACGAGATTTTTTGCATAAATTTCCAAATTCCCTACAAAATACAACCTCAGTCTGTACCATGAAAGTGGTACCCCACAATTATTATGTATTATGAATAAGCAAAACTTCAATAGATGCTTATATGATTATCTATCCATTCTAAACAAAATTCCTGGAAATGAGGAACCTGAAAATACAAGCCAGAATGCTTACAATTCTGATATATGTCTCACTGCTCTACAGTTAATTTAGTAACATGTCATCCTTGCCATAATGCAATGAATCTGTCACGAAAATCTGTTACCCTGAGGCAGAAAAAATGTGCTAACTTGTGTTCCTCAAATGAACTGGCTTCAAACGGCTTGAAATGACCTGACTGCTGGGATGAGCTCCACATGACTGTCCCTTCTGTGCTGCATTTGTGCTTGCTGTATTTACTGCAACTTCTATATAGGTCAAACATTTTTTAGGCCCTATTCACACCTGCAAAACGCTTGCGCTTTTGCTACCATTTTGCTCAGGCGATTTTTGGCGATGAACGTGAAAAAAAATCACCGATTACACTTGGCGATTTTTTTGCGTTCTCGTTTAGCGCTTCTATAGCACTAAACGCGATCGCCGGAAAATCGCCTGAAAATGGTGCAGGCTACACGTTTTCGTTTGGCGATTTGCGTTAATCCCCGGCGATTAACGCAAATTACCCAACTGAAAATGTCCCATAGGGTATTATTGCACCAGCGCTTTAAAAAGCGATAGCGCTTGAGCGTTTTGCCTAAATCGTCGAGGAATCACTCTAGTGCGAATGAGCCCTAACACTGCTTTCTGTACAAGTGTGTGTTTAAGTCAAGTCACTAGTTGCTGGCTGAAATAAACCCAGATGTATCAATACACCAGAACCAATGCTAGAAGTTACCTAAATGAAATGTACTTACGTTAAAATAATCGTAGATCCTTTTCTGGAGTATAAGTAAATGCAGAACACATTTGCTATAGTAAATCAACCCCAAGTAGCCTCCTGATGTATAATGCAACTATAATGCATCACTGATTTAAGTAGAAGATTGTGAACAATAAAACATTTTCCTGTAAGAGGATGATTTACTAAAATTACTCCTAAAGTGCAGTAACAACTAATGGGCTGGCTGCTGGTAAACTTTGCATCTAAAATAAATGAAATTTACTCAAATTTACCTTTACTCAAGTTCATGTTTTTAACTTTACATTTACTTAAAGTGATCCTGTTCTAAAAATAGATTGTTGGATCCTGACGCCTTTCAGCAATGATGAAGAAGTGGAAGGGGTGTCTTGTAAGGAGGGGGAACTACCATCTTCACAAAACGTCATGCCCATTTTTAATGAGCATGGAATTTGTTCGAGGAGCACATAGCTTCTTGGGGAAGGGATCAGATAACTATCTCCAGCAAGTTATTATTATGATTATTTTTATGTAGCAGTGACATCTTTTGAAGTGCTTTTCAGAGTAAATAGCCATGTGACTAACTGTCTTCAGAGAAGCTTACAATTAGAGATGGGCCGAACCTCTGATTTTAGGTTCGCGAACAGGGTTCGCGAACTTCTGCGGAAGGTTCGGTTCGCGGAAAAGTTTGCGAACCGCAATAAACTTCAATGGGGAGTCGAACTTTAAAAAATAGAAAAAATTATGCTGGCCACAAAAGTGATGGAAAAGATGTTTCAAGGGGTCTAACACCTGGAGGGGGGCATGGCGGAGTGGGATACATGCCAAAAGTCCCAGGGAAAAATCTGGATGTGGCGCAAAGCAGCGTCAACCCAAAGGTAGTTGTATATGCAGTGAGGTGAGTTCACTGAACACAAAAAGTAGCTATGTGCAGTGAGGTGAGTTCACTCAACCCAAAGGTAGTTATATATGCAGTGAGGTGAGTTCACTGAACACAAAAGGTAGCTATGTGCAGTGAGGTGAGTTCACTCAACCCAAAGGTAGTTATATATGCAGTGAGGTGAGTTCACTGAACACAAAAAGGTAGCTATATGCAGTCAGCTGAGTTCACTCAACCCAAAGGTAGCTATATATGCAGTGAGGTGAGTTCACTGAACACAAAAGGTAGCTATATGCAGTCAGCTGAGTTCACTCAACCCAAAGGTAGTTATGTGCAGTGAGGTGAGTTCACTCTACAGAAAAGGTAGATATGCAGTGAGGTAAGTTCACTCAACTTAAAAGGTAGTTATATGCAGTGACGCAAGTTCACTCAACACAAAAGGTAGTTATGTGCAGCGAGGTGGGTTCACTCAACACAAACGTAGGTGTATGCAGTGATGAGGTGGGTTAACTAAACACAACAGGTACTAGTAGTAGGTAAATGCAGTACTGGGTAGGTAGTACAATGTGCAGCTCCCTGTCACACACACAGGTGTCGCTGAATGTGCTGCTGAATGCTGGTGGGCTGCTGGCAGTGGTACACACACATTATGAATTAGCAATGCTGTCTAAGCAACACAAGTGTATCACACACACAGGTAGTAGTCACTGAATGTGCTGCTGCTGCTGGCAGTGCCAGTGGGACACACAGTATGAATTAGCAACGCTGTCTAAAAAACACAAGTGTCTCACACACACAGGTAGTCACTGAATGTGCTGCTGCTGCTGGCAGTGCCAGTGGGACACACAGTATGAATTAGCAATGCTGTCTAAAAAACACAAGTGTCTCACACACACAGGTAGTAGTCACTGAATGTGCTGCTGCTGCTGGCAGTGGGACACACAGTATGAATTAGCAATGCTGTCTTAACAACACAAGTGTATCACACACACAGGTAGTAGTCACTGAATGTGCTACTGCTGCTGGCAGTGGGACACACAGTATGAATTAGCAATGCTGTCTAAACAACACAAGTGTCAGTTTCAAACACAGAAAAAAAAAATTGATCACAGCAGGATGAGCTCTGAAAAGAGCTTTTCTGGGGCGCTAATATAGCAATAAGATTCAGCTAAGCAAGCTAAGAAGGCAAGAGCCTGACTAATCTGTCCCTAGGAGAACAAGTCTGCAGCAGCTGTCCCTATTCTGTCTCTAGCAGGCACACGAGTGAGGCTAATGGCCGCCGGAGCCTGCCTTATATAAGGGGGGGTGGGGCTCCAGGGCTTAGCGTAGCCTGATTGGCTACAATGCGCCTGCTGACTGTGATGCAGAGGGTCAAAGTTGACCCTCATAGAGCATTATGGGGCGAATCGAACTTCCGGGAAAGTTCGCCTGCGAAGGCGAACCACCCGAAGTTCACCTGGCGAACCATTCGGCTCACCTCTACTTACAATCTAATGTCACCATAGTCACAGTCTAAACCCCTACAGTATGATTATGTATTTATATAGCACTGACATCTTTTGCAGCACTTAATAGTACATAGTCACATGTACATGTACTGTCCTCAGAGGAGCTCACAATTTCCCACCATAGTTAATGTCCTACCATATTATTATTATTATGTATTTATGCATCTGCTCCCTAACAAGCTGGCCAGATTGTGGCTCCTCAGCGACAACAGGGATCTTGTCAGAAATACTCTAGTCTTATTCTTCATGGAAATGTGGCTTCACAACAACATCCCAGATAGTGCCCTACATCTCACAGGATCCAGCCTTATCCAAGCAGACACCACCCTCTCTGGGAAAAATAAAGGCAGTTGCATCTGTATTTACATCAGCTCCTCATGATGCCCCAACACATCAGTACTAGCCAAAAAATTCTCCCAGAAACTAACTCTTTCTTGTCAACTGCAAGCCAACATACTCGCCCAGGGAGATCTCCTCCTATGTTCTTGTTGGCGTTCACATTCCACCTGATGATGAAGTCAAAACTGCCCTGTGCAACCTCAGGGTTACCATCTCACAGTGGGAGACATCCCTTCCAGACTTGCTATTCATCATTATGGAGGATATAAACAGGGCCAACCTCCACCGAATGTTGCCTGCCCCACTAGGAACTTGAACACCCGTGGCCAATGCTACAAAGTCCTGAATGACACATACTGTACAAGGCTTTCCCATGACCTGCATTATGGCTCCTCTAACCACTGCCTCATCCACCTGATCCCCACTTACAGGAAGCGCCTGGAATCAGTAAAACTGGTCCTAAAGTCCATCAAAGTGTGGACAAGTGAGGCTAAGCAACATCTTCAAGTCAGGGATTTTATCAGGACTGATAACACGCAAGCTGATCAGTGAAGAATGAAACAGAGAGCAGGGTAGGTGTTTTCTCTAATGTTTTCACTGATATACATGGTAAAATACATGAGGGTGCTTCATCTCTAGTTAACTTTAAGGTACACCCTACCATATGCCTGTGGATTACGGACTTCCTCACCAACAGGTCCCAAGTCGTCAAGTTGGGTGTTATCTCCTCACAACCAAGGGCTACAAACTCAGATGCCCCACAGAGCTGCGCCCTGTCACCGATCCTATTCTCTCTATATATATGAATAAGTGCATATCCATGGTAAATTCTGTGAAGGTTCAACAAATTTTCTGATGACATCATCATCATTGGCCTTGTTACCAACAACGATGAGCAAGCCTACCATTAGCAGGTTAATAGCATATGCTTCTGTTGCAGGGAGAAAAGGCCACTCCTCAACACAGCCAAAACAGTTGTTATGAATACCGACTTCAAAAAGCATGCCCCCACTCCACCTTAAATCTACATTGATAGCACTGTAGTGAAAGATTACCTTGCGTCCGCCTCCTGGGCACAACCATCTCCAAGGACCTGAGATAGAATGCCAACACTGCCTTCACCCAGAGGAAAGACCGCAGAGACTATTCTTTCTTAGCCAACTAAAGATATTTGTTATGGCCCAGGAGCTTCAGGCAAACTTCTATTCCGTCATTATTGAATCTGTTCTCTGTTATTCCATCCTGGTCTTGTATGCTGGCTCCTCCACCAGTGACAGGCACATACCAAAGAAGGTCATCAGATCAACGGAGAGAATCATTGGGAAACATCTTCCTCCACTGGACCTCCTCTACAACTCAATATTGTGTTCCAGAGCATTGAGGATTGCTAATGATCCCTCACACCAAGGCCATCACTTCTTCAGTAGGCTCCCATCAGGGCACAGGTTTAGGCCAGATCCACCAGGATCTTAAGGCATAGAAACAGTTATTTCCTCTTGGCTGTCAACCTTTTGAACTGTCTTCACGTCCCCTCATGCCTCCTGCCCCCCTCCCCCCACTTAAGGTTCCGGACGGTGGTCACTGCTACAGACAAATGGAATATTATTCTTCACTGTTTCCTGCTTACACTGCTGTATACTGTGTTTACTCTGTTGTACATTGTCTTTATTCCTCTGTATACTGTGTGTCAGTTCTCTTACTTACGTCCTGTATGAGCCAATTCCTATTCCGGGCTCAACCCAGTCGAGCGTGGCGCATAGAATTATTCTGATACAGCACTAACATCTTTTGCGGCACTAAGTTAATCCATGCCATATGTATGATAACTAGGGCATAACTTTTTATTAAAAGAGAGGGGGCTTCCTCCAAAGTTTTGCTGGGAAGGCCCACTGTCTTTAAATGGTTCAACTATTTATTCCATGTTTATTTGGGCCTGCCCATAAAGCCATAATGAGTACCCCCACTTTTCAGTGTATAGCCATTACCAATTTTATGCATGCCATAGTAGCCAGCAACCTCACTATATAAAAATCCTAGAGCCACCCTGATCAGTAGTAGCAGGAAATTAAAATAATCCTGCACTACAGGACTCTCTCTAAGCAAAGGTACTGTTTTTGCACTAAATAGAGGTGCTGGATGTGGGGTCTGTTGGGTGCCTTAACCAGCTCTTGAAAAAAAAAATAGAAAAAGATGTAAGATCAAAAACTCGAGCGTTTAATTCTCTATAGAATGCAAATACAGTCAAAATGTTGTAAACGCCTTAATACAATTATTTTAATTTCTATTGGAAAATGCACATAAACACAGCTAAGCTCTGTGGATTTAAACTCCTCAGTTTTCTTCTGCCATGTGAGTTGGGGCATGCCTAAATTTCCTATTTACCAACTAATTGAATCACACTGTAGGAGGGAAGCATGCTATTTAAATCTCTCCTGTAGAGGTATACAATGAGGTGGCAGCGATCAAAGCTGTGTCCACGTCTGACAAAGTCAGCCACCCTGTCATTAGGGAACTACAACAAGGAGCAGTGGTGGCCACATTGAAACCTTTGCTCCCATAAAAACAAGGTATTTAGGGGGCTTCTGACATTATTAGATTATTAACCATAATGTAGTAGGAGAAAAAACAGAGCATAGACTTAATAAACAGAGCTGATCCTTAGCACCCATGCATGTTCCTAATTCTGTCTGAAGGCCAGTGGCAGAGAATGGGCATACAGAGAAGCTAGGAAATTCAGGATGATATTAAAATTTAAAATGGGCAACCGAACTTCCAAATCAGCTGTGTGATCTGTACAGAAGTTTCAGTAGAATACTTTTAAACAGGTTGATGCAGGTGCGTGAAATCACTATGATTAGCAAAATAAATAACCATCAAAGCTCCGAGCCTGGAAGCCTTCAAACATACTCTTAATACACACCTGTTCAGACAAGCCTATCATTTGCTATACGTAGCATTGGAGGCTCACTGCCTCATCCACTAACCCCTGTGTCTCATTCCCTAATGTCTCCAACCCACTACAGTCTAGATTGTACACTTGCAGGATCTCCTCCTAGTGTTTCTTATTCCACTGGAATTTATCATATGATCCTGTACCGGTATTAGAAACTGAATGCAGGTGTGCTTTAAAGTCCACTAATGTAGCTGCCAAAATAGCAATGGTTCTCAGTCCAAAGCAAACAGAAATAAAAATATCAATGTGCCGCTGGTTCCTCTTAAGATCTTTGCAATATGCGTATCTCCCATGTTACCAGATGCACTGTCACCACACCCAACACAGGTGCTCCCTCACCGGAGGCTATTTATCATACGCTACATGACAGGTTGGTCTGTCTGTAACTCCGGTGAGGGAATACCTGTGTGGGGTGGGATGACATCTTGCATCTTGCAATGTGGGAGTTTGATACACACATTGCGAAGATTTTAAAAGAAAACCAGTGGCAGATTCTTGCGCCAGTATTGGTGATGCCTCAAAGACCACATCACCCATCACTTATGTATGTATTTGTACGTGTATTGCGGGATGTCCTGATTGTACAGTTTTGAACTTCTCCAGAATCTATGCCCCCCACTATTTGCGTTGTACTATGTACAGCACTGTGGAGGATGTTGGCGCTATGTAAATAAAACAAACAACAAATATAAATGTTAAACTGCAGGCAGCATTCTAGTGCATACCTGCGCACAACCTCCCGCCCCGCACGCTATGTACAGCTCCTCACGTATCACTCACTGGCAGTACCTGGCTATAGGGTTTATTCATACACTCTTTGTGTAATGGCAAAGAAAAGGAGAGAGGCTTTCATGACTACAGAAGACAAGTTAGTGATTAGAGGTATTTGAACAGCACAGAGATTAGGAAAGACAATTATAGCTCAGTGGCATGTGAGAAATGGAGGTAATGGAAATAGGCTAATCAGTTTCACTGTGTGATCCATAGGATTGCCGTTACACTATAACTGTAGAGGAAGCCAATATCAACTATGTAAAGATACTGCATGATTGATTTGGCATAAATTCAGTTGCTAAAAATAATGGCACAGTTACAGTTTGAGCATCCAATTGTGTGCAAAGACTTTCGCTTCTTTTCTGTTTTTATTAAACTGCACACAGCCAGACGCCTGACGTGAAGATAGGCCTGACTTGACTACACTTCACTAATGTATATGAGATCACAGCCACATTGTTGATATACACACATGTATAAGGAACTACACGAGGCATATGAATCAGAACGATAGAATAAAGACAGTAAGGGACAAGGTTAGACAATGCCAAGTTGCTTTTACTGTGAGAAGTCCCTGGCTACCTCCAATAGGCACGTGACTGTGATAAAAAAAATCATTCATGTGTGTGAAGCCAAAGATTGTCCTCTGGGACGGCTCTCCAGGCCGGCATCTAGCAGCTGCAGAGAAAATAGTGGCACATCCTCTGGTCTCTGTGTTTCTCCATATCAGCTTTTTGCTGTGCATAGAGTACATGTGCTACCACTGGAGGGATAAAAGCATTCTGCTTACGTCTATTATCTTAGCGAGAAACATTACCCGCTCTCCCGTTCTGTTGAATCATTGTATCCTTTGTATAAAAGAATGTTTTCTAGGGCAGTACATTTATTTTTGTACCACATCAAGCGCCAGCATTGCAGTGAACATTAACAGAATAGACAATAACTGCTTGCTAAAAGCAATCTGATTATTTCCTTGTTTATACAGCGCTGGCATACACTGAGAAAAGAATCTGCTCCTTTCCTCATTTCTCTTATTATGCCGTGTATTTAAAATTGAATGCGTTTTGATGTATAGGTGGAATTTAATATCAGACAGCGCATTCAGAGGAAACACACAGCGGGTTTTTAAACTGTTACTTTTTGTTATTTAAAGTTACTGAACTCTCCTGCAACAAATAATCTAAGAAGTAATCAGGTGATGCAGGGCATGACGAAGTGGTGATTCCCTAAAGAAGCTGTCAGGCCTTTCCACTACACCCCCACTGCTAACCACTGTATCATTTGCCCAGCTGAAAACAAAGGTGCATTGTTTACAGGTACGGTGCCTCATTTACTCACTACTATTTAACAGAACCGACTTTTTTTTTAACCAATTCATCCTAAGGGTTTTTACCCTAACGGACCAGAGCAATTTTCACCTGTCAGTGCTCCTCCCTTTTATTCCCTAATAACTTTATTACTACTTATCACAACAAAATGATCTATACCTCGTTTTTTTAGCTACCAATTAGGTTTTCTGTGGGTAGTACATTTTGCTAAAAAAAATGTTATTCTAAATGCATTTGACGGGAAAAATACATTTTTTAAAAAAAAATTCATTAATTCTCAGTTTTCAGCCCTTACAGTTTTAAAATTAAACATTCTACTGTGAATAAAACAGACACATTTTATTTGCCCAGTTGTCCCAATTATTAAACCATTTAAATTACATCCCTATCACAATGTATGGTGACAATACATTACCATATATTCCGGCGTATAAGACGACTTTTTAACCCCTAAAAATCTTCTGAAAAGTCGGGGGTCGTCTTATACGCCGGGTGTCAGGCTGCCGGATTCAGCACATGTGTTAGGCTGACCTGTAAACGGGTGCTGCTGTCATCGGGAAACATTGCAGGCTTTGGGATCTTTGTTTTGAGTTAAAGTTTCCAGCAATCCAGATGGCATATTGCGATCAGCCGCTCGTGTGGGTAATAGAGCAGCTTCCTTGTTCGGGGGTCACCTGACTGGTGACGTGTGCGGCTGTGCGCTCCAATGGTGGCATGTGTGCTCACGCCGGAAGAGATTGCCGGCGGACTGTGGAGCGCACATGTCACCGGTCAGGTGACCCACAACCAGGAAGCTGCTCTATTACCCGCGTGAGTGGCTGTTCGCAATATGCCATCTGGATTGGAAAGCCCGAAGCCTGCAACAATTTCCCGATGACTCCAGCACACGGTACAGCGATGGAGTCATCGGTCCCCGCATGGCCAGCACAGCGCGATCTATGTTCCTCCCACTGCAATGCCAGTTGCTACTACTGGTATCTTTTATTCAGTAAATATTTTATACAGTTCTGTTTATCGCCTATATTGTCCTATGATGTCCTATGATAAATGTTTTATGATACAATAATTTTGATGTGAGGTAATGTGAGGTGCAAAGGGGTTGGTATACAGGGGTGGGACAGGTGGATGGAGGATGCAGAGAGGGGGTAGTCTTATACGGCGAGTATATCCCAAACGCTATATTTTAACTGGCAAAGTTGGGGGGTCGTCTTATACGCCCAGTCGTCTAATACACCGGCATATACAGTATTTGGAAATATAGGTGTTATTTTTCTGTTTGTTTTTTTTTGTCCGGTCCATAATTACAAGCCCCAATGTAGTAAAGTAAAAGTAATTTTCCCTCATAAAATATAGATTAAAAAAGCTGAGTCCCGAAGGCAACAATTTATGGTTTCGTTTTTTTAACTGATATTTTTACAATTGTTTTTTTTTTGGGGGGGGGGGCTTTGGAAGTGTAGGTTATTAATTTTATTAATATTGTGCATGTATGTATGTATGTATGTGCCTGTATGTGTAATTTAACTTTTTGGCCATAAGATGGTGCTGGTGAACACTCTCCCGTTTTATAGGAAGTGTTCACTTTTTACATTTAACTACGCTCTGACTGTTTCCTGTTTTATAAATGGACGTAGCCGCTGATCGCGGTCACGTCCATTCATTCCAGGCATTGCGATTGGGTAGAGGACCGCTCAGTCCTCTTCCCCAATCACAGATCACGGAGACCCGACGGAAACAGCGGCGGGAGCGGCGCGCACATGTGCGAAGTGGCGGTGGCAACGAGGGACTTATTAAAATGTCCTGTTGCTGTTAACAGCCTCAAACAGAACATTTTAATAAGTCAGGATGTTGTTAACTGGTTAAGGTGTACCCGAGCTGAAGCTCAGGTACAAAATCAGATACTTACCTTAACAGAGGGAAGCCTCAGGATCCAATTGAGGCTTCCCTCTCTACACCATTGTCCCCTGTTGCTGAGCGGGCCCTCCTGAAAGATTAGCAACAAGGCATGGTCGCTCCTCTTCCTGGATCACGGGTGCGCAATAGCCAACCGAGCCCGCCCACGCATGCGCAGTAAGCCAGAGCCATGGACATGCATAGTTAATGCACGTCCATGATTTAGGAAGAGAAGCTGTGTGACCACAGTCCAAATTACTTAGAAGAATAAAGCCCATGAGGGATTTGAAATAATTAAAATATTTTTACTGATTAATGTTTTGGTCACTAGCAGTCAGTCCTTACTAGCCAGTATTGTAAGTTACCCATATTTAACTTGACTGGAGTTAGAGACTGGAAGCCATGACTGTTGTTTCTCAATAAAATAACAGTGATGTTACACGGCCCATAGGCTTTCATTGCAGACATGCACTTCTGCTTTTTAAAGTGCCAGTCTGCAGCAAAAGTGCCAAAAAGGGTTTTGAAAAAAAAACAACAAAACACTGCTATTCAACAATCCACATTGTTTTCCACTTTAACCTGCCACCACAAAAAAGTAGCACATACTACCTGGCAATCATGCGGATGCTTAGGCCACATTCACAGTGGTGAATTAAGGTACGGTGTACCAGCCACTTTGTAACACAGCTTACCGCACTGCAATGCACCACCTATGTGATGTTCACAGTGCGTCGGGAGTGTTACAGTATGAGTGGTTGCAGAGCCGGGACAAGGTCCTCCAGCACACAAGGCTGAGACACCAAAATGTGCCCCTCCATCCCTCCCACCTAAGCCGTCACACACTGATTGCTATTAGACTACGAGGCACCCCAAGGCCCCCAACCCCTTATTCTCTAGTTATCTGGCTTGTAGTCACTGCCATGTATCCCCTTTTCTTATTTCTCTTTGCTTCAAACACAATAGGGGAATGATAGCTGAGTGAGTTGTGGGCCCCTCCTACACTGCACCCTGAGGCTGAAGCCTGTCTCGCCTCTGCCTCAGTGCGGCTCTGACTGGTTGCGGCATCATAACGCACTGCAGGTAGCGCGTTACTGCTAAATGCATGCATTAACAATAGAAGCGAAGCATACTTCACTGACTGTATGCTTCACAGTACCCATCGCAACACAAGCATAACATCTGGATTGATCCATTGAATTGCGTTCCTGCTATCACAGGGAATGCAATGCAATGGCCACCGTGTGAATGTGGCCTAAAGTCCTGCTAAAAGCCATTAGTGGCGGTCCTGAAAATGGTGACATGGCTGAAGAGTGTCAAACTTTTTAGCTGATAGCGCTTTTATAAATAGTGCTAGCTGGAAAATACTGTTATATCTGCACAAAGGGCCACCTTTATAAAATGGAAAACAATTTCAGCACTGCAATTCGACTTTGTTCAGATCACAATCTCTTTAGACAAATTGGAGACTGCATGTAGGTTCCAATTATTGTCTGAATCTTCCAAAATGACATGTATTGTTATTAATGCCTTTGTATCGTTTGGCAAGATTCCCCCTCTCATCCTTTGTGACAGCAGGCAAGGGACAGAAAGTGTGATAAACCTCAGAACTCTAGTGATAACTATGTAAGGTTATTTATATGCTCAAGTCTTGCTTTTTTCCATTAACTTTCTTCCTCAGCATAGGTATAAGCAGCAAATTTCCAAAAGTAAGCTGTGCAAACAAAAAAGTCACTAGCTTCCAACCAATTAGTGTTAGGGCCTATTTCCACTAGTTCTACGTCAGTTCTGCATCAGTTTTTCTGGATGCAGAATTCTGGATGTGGCTAACCAGCTTCTAGGTACATGATTGCCAGCCAGTGGCTTTCATTTGCCAGCAAGGATTTCACTTCTTGGGCTAGTGGAACTTTGCATGTTGGGATAACTTTCTGCTCATCACTACTTTGGGATATGAATGCGTCTCATCTCTGGGACAGAAAGTAATGAGAAATCTCACTAATGGGGACACAAACTATAACTAAAAAATACTAACATTTTGTCATAGAGATCTGTGAACCACTACATAGAGATTATTTTAGTTTACCTCCCTTTTAGGTGGTTGTTTAAAGAGAACCTGAAGTGAGAGGGATATGGAGGCTGCCATATTAATACCAGTTGCGTGGCTGTACTCCTGATCCTGTGTCTCTAATACTTTTAGCTACAGACCCTGAACAAGCATGCAGCAGATCAGGTACTCTGACTCTGCTGACTCAGGTTTTACTGGATTAGCCATATGCTTATTTCAGGGTTTTGACTCAGACGCTACTTATGCCAAAAGATCAACAGGGTTGCAAGACAACTGGCATTGTTTACAAGGAAAAAATATGGCAGCATCCATATCCTTCTTACCTTGGGGTCCCTTTAAACAGACTGATACTTTGTTCAAACCTTCTGTTTCCAATTTAAGTTCAGTTTGTAACTTGAAGTCTAATTTTACAGATGAGTAGCAAGCCCATTACTGCTTTCTAATGGATAAATCCCTAATAAAAGAATTAAGAATATTGTCAATTGCACTGCAGAGGGAAATGTGCTGTGTTGCCTTGTTTTAGTTGTTTTATGTGGAAAATAAGAGCAACAAATCATGAGATCAATGTTCCAAATCAAAGCAAGGTTAATGCCATGTCGCTAGCTCCCCACAGAACATCAGAGATAGAATGGCATCACCAATCATTTACTAGACTAGGAAAACAAACATTAAAGCAATCATTAAATAGTCAAGTACAAATACTGTATACAATCATGTTTGTTCAAATACTGTTTGGTCTTTGTGAAGAAATTGGTAGGAATGACTTTCCAAGCTTTCATTGTAGTACTGATATTATGCTTGATCATACAAGCCTACAGTTATAACACATTCATTGACTTTTACATACATATTTAAAAAAAAATCAAAGATACTGCATCACAAATAGACATTGATAAGAAGTTTGTTCCTAAAGCTATGTACACATGTCCAACAAAGTACACAACCAACACCATGACATGACCGACTTCACGACAAACTGTTTACACGACTTGCATTTTCCGCGCACCAACCAAATGAATGACCAACTTACCGGTAGTTACATACTGCCTGCTCAAAAAAAAATGACGGACTGCAGGACATGGCCGCATTCAAAATAAGTATGTTGTTCAAAAAACGTACACGTGGCCAACTGCACGATGATCCGCCAGATGGTTTGGGCAAACCCCTTGTTATCAGTCGCCTGTCTAGTCGTTTGTCACACATACACATGCCACAGATACACACGAGGCCAACAGACCAAAATTATAAAATAGAATAATAACTAACATTTCTATAGCGCTTTTATCCCATAGGACTCAAAGCGCTTAGGCTCTCTCAAATTCAGTAGTTGGTAGTAGGATAAAGTATTCGCACAACAAAAATTATATTTTTGCAAATGCCAAACTGAACAGGTGGGTTTTCAGTCTGGATTTCAACACATCCAGAGATGGAGGTGTCCTGATCTGCTGAGGTAAGGAGTTCCATAACGTAGTAGCAGCATGACAGAAGGCTCTGGGACCAAAAGTTTTCAGGTGGACTCTGGATATGACTAGATTTTTAGAACCTATGGATCTGAGATGTCAGGGATTGCTACGCAGCTGTAACATTTCTTTCATGTATCCAGGGCCCAGTTTATGTAGTGATTTAAATGTCAGTAGGCCAATCTTGAATAGGACCCTCTATTTTATAGGTATAAGGAACTTGCCTGTTGATGATAATGGTTCCTCCGAGACCCAGGGGGAATCCGCTGATTCCGGGTCTCTGAGCTTGTACCCCGCTGATGACGCTGCTGCTTGGAACACAGGTCGCACATTCTGATAGGCGGAGGGCGCGTTCCCAGTACGCCCTCCGCAGATGTAAACAATAGTCACAGCGCGGTTTCAGCTGATGCTACAGCTGACACCTAGGTAGGTGTACCGCTGTGTGATTGGATGTGCGGAGTGTGGCCAGCCACTGATTGGATAAAAGTTGTATTTAGGCTTGCAGAGTGCTCCCAGTCATTGCCCGTGATAAGCATAGCTGGGGCTAGTTGCTGGGTGCGCACTCACATTGTCTGAATTACTGGAACTCGACCTTGGCTTGTATTTGAACATTCTTGTCTGCTGTTACTAACCCTTGCTTTGATACCTGGATACTCTTGCCTGCTGCCTGGACCGACCTCTGCCTGTTACCTGGATACTCTTGCCCGCTGCCTGGACCGACCTCTGCTTGTTACCTGGCTACTCTTGCCTGCTGCCTGGACCGACCCTTGCTTGTTTACTGGACACTCTAGTTTATACCTGGACTGACCCTTGCTTGTTGCTTGGATAATCTTGCATGAACTGTCTGTTTCCTGAACCATCTGTCATTACTGACAATCGACGCTGAGGGCTTCATCCACCTAAATCGTGTACTAGTCTTGTGTGATACTTATGAACTATTGAACTGTGTTATACTTGCCTCAGTGGGGTTCTGGCGGGTTATTGTCCTCTCTACTTCAGTCTGTATGCCTTGCATGTTAAGACCTGGAGGTAACCATAGTCAGGAGACAAATAAAGTGTCTTGTTCACACGGGGGCTTGTCTATAGGTGAAGACCGTGGGCCGGGCTCAGACCTGTGGCAATAGATTGAGGCATAGAGACTGATTGGGGACATATCCTGTCAGGCCTTACGATAGGTAGCCGGACTGGTGTTATGTGGCAGTGACGGGTTGGTTAACAGTCTGACAGCAGTATTCTGTATCAGCTGAAGGTGGTACAAGTACTTTTTAGAAAGGCCAGTGTAGAGAGTATTACAGTAGTCCAGTCGGGATGTAATGAAGGCATGAACTAAGGTTGGCAGATCTTCTGGGGGGATGAGGTACTTAATTTTTGCGATGTTCTTCAGGTGTAGTCAGATCAAAATCAGACAACAATAAAGCACTAACCATGGTGGTCTGAGAGAAATCTTATCAGCTGCCCAGTAGAAATCATTCATAAAACTGTCATATAGGAAAGTAGCATTACAGGAATGCATAAAAAGAAAACTAAAGCCTTTGCTATGTGACACTTATCAGCAAAGAATCAGAAGCAGTGTGGTCAGATGATAAACTGTTAGTTGAAAAGAGTTTAGCCCAGGCATGGGCAAACTTGGCCCTCCAGCTGTTACGGAACTACAAGTCCCACAATGCATTGCAGGAGTCTGACAGCCACAGCCATGACTCATAAAGGCAAATGCATTGTGGGAATTGTAGTTCCGTAACAGCTGGAGGGCCAAGTTCGCCCCTGCCTGGTTTAGCCACTAGTTGATTGTGAAGTATGTGCTCTATTCCTCCATCATCACACAGAAACAATTAAATGGATGGGGCATAGACTGGTGCGTACATTTAAAATGGTATTTTAAATGTATAACGGTATCTGATTAGTCTACAGCTGGCTGCGATCTTGTAGCAGAGCTCAATGGAGCAGTGAGTGTGTTTTATAGCACATAATTATTAGCAGAGGTATTAGTGTACCTTTTTAGAGTTTGCGCAGCTTATTACATTGTTGCACTGGCAGCAGAAATTGCCCTCTAGTGCAGATGTTAGAAGCAACACTAAAAATAAACAGAAAAATCAGACACCTAATCAAAGATTAAAGCTTGGCAACTTCATTTATTTTGAAAGTCATTTTATTAGGCTTTTGCCATCTGCTCATTCTCTAATTATAATTGCTAAAACATATTTCATTACAGATTTACTGAGAGCTTCATAATATTATTCTTTGCTCAAACTGGAATACAACCTCTGTTGTTTAATTTTCAGCATTCATGCTTAGAGAGTGTTAGGGTAGTCACCAAAGGCATCACTAATAACTAGAGGAAAAAAGCTTATTGCTAGTAAGGGCTAGGGCACAAAATAATCGCTAGGCGTAATCACAAACTCTTAGCAAATTTTGTAGCCATCTGCAGTAGCATTTCTGGGCATGTGCCTAGCAAAAACCTACAGGAAGTGTTTAGAGGCTGTAATTACTGCAAAAGGAGGATCTACTAAATATTTATTTCATTTCTTTTATGCACCTGCCTAATTTTGTTTAAACAAGTATTGCACACTTTCCGTAAATCCAATAAACTTCATTTCACTTCTCAAATATCACTGTGTGTCTCATATATGATATATTAAACTGACATTTTTTTATCGTAACAACCAACGATTTATACATGAAAATCATGACGATTAACAAGGATGCCCAAACTTGCGCATCCCACTGTATATACAACAGCAAACATATGAGAGCACGTATCACACAATATATACAATGGCGATACACAGGAACATGGATGACCCAATATACAGTATACACACTGGAAAATATACAAGAGTAACCATCCTGCAATATACAGTATGTACAGGAGTTTATAAGCAAGATCAGCACACAAGAGAATAATCAGAGAGGCCAGGGTCAGTATGCAGAATAACAGGTACAGACAATAAGTAAAAAAGATAGTTAGATAGGCAGAAGGTCAATATCATGGAGACAGATATCGGGAGCAGGGCACTGGAGACAAGGACCAATACCAGAATCACAAGGCAATCTAGCAAAATGTCCAGCTGGTAGAAACAGCCTTAAATATTCTGCACAATAGTCAGGTGACCATTCAGTAAGTCTAGAGAGCTTCATCCTCAGGTAATCCGAGGAACTGCAGTTTCCAGTACAAGTAGAGACACCTGCTGGTGGACAGAGGAAGTCCACAAATGCTGCCACCAGCAGGAATTCAAAGGCAATATTCGTTACAACTGTATCCTGGTCGGAGTTGTGTAATCCAAATTTGTTAATGCATGCATTTACCACGTGTGTTGGGCACAATGTGAGTACCATCAATGTGTGACACAGTAGGATGCAAGAACATCAGAGAAAACGCAGAAAAGGAATTTATTGAACTAGCACATGATTTACCACACAGACTGGGAGACGACATGCTACCATCGGCAGTTGCACCTGTGTGCAACTAAACCATTTGCAACAAACTGCATAATGCACAGCTGTGTGCACAGCAGCCAGCCACTGCGATGCCATTAAGCTCTCGACACAGGGCTGCACGTCTGGCATGGTGTTGCCACCATCGCAACTGGACCAGTAAATGGCATTGCACATTGTTTATGGATGAAAGTCGCTTCTGCCTGTGGAGAAATTAAGCCATGGACAGGTAAGGTGGCGTCCCAGGGATCCGAGAATCACACCAACTCCACACAGAACATCATGGCTTGGGGTGGATGACTTGGTTGCACAAAGGCTGGCTATTTTGGAAGTTACTTGCTATTGTAAACTGTGCTGTTTGGTAAATCTGCCATTTTGTGTGCTCTGTCATGCGCCTGATCCACTACCTCTTCAATGCTTTCTCTGATGTTCCTGTGTCCTATTAAAGCTCAACACACACCATACAATCTTGGTTGTACAGATTTACCAAATCTATGTAGTATAAGGGCCAACAGATTGAAAATACCTTGAATGATTGATTGGATAAGCTCTTATACTACATGAAAGTGGTAAGATTGAACAACCAAGATTGTATGGTGTGTGTTGAGCCTTAGTCACACATCACTGAATAGTATTCACGGGAATTGCAGGCAACTAAAAATTCAGGTCATGCGGCTCCAGGATAGTCTCACCGGAAACCGATGTCACGTGACCCAATAAATACGAAAACGTGATAACTTTCACAAGACTCTTTCTTCTACTGACCCTGTGATTTGCATATAATTGTGTGCATTTTTTCATTGTATTTTTAATTTACATATTGCATATGAGCAACTTGTTTCCACTTCCGCCCAGGTCTCTATATGTTGGTAATGATCCGCTCGGCTGGCTGCACAGGCAGACAGCTGTTTGACCATTCCTCTTGTCTGTGGGCTGCAGGTCTCTGGAAGAGAGACCTGTCTTTCCTTTGCAAGTTTCTGATCTGCTCTGCTGCTGAGGAATTTGCATACATTGGTTATGCAAATCACCTAGCTGAATCCTTTGTAGGCTGGCAGTATAAAAAGCTATGTTTTCCCAGAGTCCTTTGCTGGTCATCCCTTCAGGGTTTGTTGAAACACTCTTAGAGTGTCAGCCATGCTATTTCTTGTCAAAGTTATCTTAGAGTAATTCTTGGGACTGCACTAGGCAGCTTCCCTAGTGCAGTTAGGTTATTATCTGTTTTGTCTGTATTGCCTATCTCTTGCGATTGTCCTGTCACCAACGGTGGTTGTCAGGAAATCTAAATATTAATCTATGTTTTGTGCGCTCACTCTATGCAGTGTAAACAATCACTATCCCAATGTGACAGGAATTAATACAAACATAAAAATATAAAACTCAAACAAATTAATAATAAGCGTCCTTTGTACAGTCCAAAGACTTAATTACATGTCCACGGATCGCCGCACCAATCATCAAGCATAAGATGTATATGACAGTTCTCCTTTAAGATGCTGCGCTCACATGTACTTGCAATCTTCTTATAGTTGTGTCACTCAAAAACAAACAGAAATGAAACCATAGCGTAATACTGTATTATTATGCGGCACTGTTATAATACAGTATTACGCTATGGTTTCATTTCTGTTTGTTTTTGAGTGACACAACTATAAGAAGATTGCAAGTACATGTGAGCGCAGCATCTTAAAGGAGAGTTGTCAGGAAATCGTTCTGTCTGTCTGGGGGTGCTAACCAGAGCAGCGGTTGCTACTGGTAGCCCCTTCTGTTCATCTGTCTTGCTTGGATCGCACTAGCCTCTAGCGGTAGCGGCTGTGGATCCTTCTGATCTGCTTTCTTGGAGTATAGCTGGAGCAGCGGTTGCTACCAGCTATCTCATCTGTCTGTCTTGCTTGGATCGCACTAGCCTCTAGCGGTAGCGGCTGTGGATCCTTCTGATCTGCTATCCTGTTTCTGTACCCGGATCGCACTCGCTCTGGCGGAAAGAGCAGTGAATCTTCCGTAGCCTGTTCCTGAACCCGGATCGCACTCGCTCTGACGGAAAGAGCAGTGGATCTTTCCTCTCTTATTCCTGTTTTCCGTTTGTCTGTCTCGTCTGATACGAACGCTTGCTGTAGGCTCGGTGAGGTAACCGTTAAGCAAGCGCTCACGTCCTCTGTTTCGTGTTTGCCTGTCGGTGGTTAGTTAGGCGTGCTTGTCTCTGTTGCGCTTAACGTGCGGAGATCGCGCTGTGAACGCGTTCGCTGTTATTTTTTCATTGTCGTTTGCTGTGCCTTTGCTACTCTTGTGTTCTCTTCTGATCTGTCTTGTGTCACTTCTGGCGATCGCCTTTCTCGCGATCGCGTTCTTGCTTTTGCTTCTGCTGATGTGTGTTCACCGTCGCAGGGTCGCAACTAGATTGGTGAACACACATTCATCCTGTATCTGTGCTCTTTCTCTTTAAGGGCTGTTCAGCCCTGCATTGTCTTAGATCTGTACAATTCTCATCTGGCATTTGTGGCTGTGCAGAGGCTGTGCTCGTCTGCACTCCACAGCGCCATCTGCCGGTGGGAATTGCCCTCTGCTGGTGCATTGCACCTAGCCTGGGTTCACATAACTATACGCTTGTGGAGGGTTTTCGCTGTGTCAGTGCGCATCCTGTGCGCTGACCACGAAAACGATTCCGCAAACGTTACAATGTTTGTGTAATGTTTAGTCATGTAATGTTACAGCAGTTTATACCTAACGTTACTGTTCGGTTTCTGTTTCATGCAAGAGATGGTCAGGTGACCCTGTGGATGACAAATCTTAGACTTGTCTGGTTGCTTTAGATTGGTCTTGACATGCATGCTTCAATCAGGTCCCCATAGGCATTTGTATACCTTTCATCTATCTGTGCTGCCTCCCTGGTTGCTTCAATGCTTTATTTCTCACAAGGCCCATCTTTAATTTATGTGCTGATTTCTACCAAGTGCTGTCAGGCAGAATTTTTGCTTGGTTATGTTAGCAGTAATTTCTGACACTAGAAAAGGGGGGAAAAACCTTGGAAATTAGCAGTTGAAGAAATGTTATCAACTCTAGCAATGTAATCTTTAATTATTAACTATGTTGCTTCAAGCTGTGTGCAGGCAAGATAAAGCATTCTATAAACACCTTGCATTTGTTAGCTATGATGAATGAGAATGATCAAGGCAGAATAATGTACTGTAAGTGTTTTTGTTTCTTTATCCTAAAATGCCACCTAGCCCATCTGCCCTAATGTTAAATTGCTAATTAGTCACATATTTGTTTATTGCCACTGCTCTTTAGTCTCTTATTGAATCAGCTCCCCCATAATTTTATAGTCAGAAGGAAGATCCTGGATATATCTGGAGGAATGAATAAAGCAGCATTGAAAACCAAATAGTAAGCTCACTATTTCAATATCAAAGCCTGCCTCTATTTATGTGTGCACTGTGCAATGAGGCTAGTGGTGCCCCATTGCTTCTCACTGCATGAATAGCAGCAGTCCCTGAAATGTGATCTTTGCTATTCATGTCTATAACACTGCAGAGGATGTTAGGATTAGCAGCAAACACAAGCCCCTCACACTCAGGGGACTGGCTTATTTATCTGACTGAGGGGGTGGGAATTCTCTCTGTCACTGGTCAATCAAGATACATGACCAACATCAGCCCAGCCAACAGTGTGCCAGAAAAAGGGGTAATACTGCATGTTACATCAGTGTTCTTTCGTCACAAAAAAAGGGGAAAAAAACCCAACTGTTAAAAGTGGACCTGAACTATTGCTCAGGACACAAGGAAAACACAGAACAATCCACCCTGTGTGTATTTAGAGAGAAGAGCCTGTCTAATCTCCCCTCATCTTCAAGTAATCCCAAGTGTAATTTGAGCTCTCAGCTCCTGTCAGCACAGGAATTCGTCAGTCTCGGCAGACACAGGAGGTTAACATTTTCTATGCTTCCATGAAGTAGACACACTGCAGATTTACAGTTCTGTAAGCTGTAACAAATAAATGTTTTTTTTAAAGGTTATTACGCTGTTGCTTATCTTTTAGAGCAGAGAGGAAATTTTGGGTTCAGGTCTGCTTTAAAGTAGGTGAATGTTCCTAGCTGTGATTGTTTTCAACATGTACCAATGTGAGGTAAGTTGTAAAAGAGCTATACTTGCTTTATGAATTTGCTGAAATATGGCCCAAGTTGCCAATCTGAATTACACTTTATAAATGTAAATAGTATGTATGACGAGGGATCAGGCTGATCACCATTCTATTGCAAATCTTCTGACAAATGTAGTAAAGAAGTCTATCCAAGTCAGCTATCCTGAATTCTTGAGGAAAAACTCTAGTAAGGAACATACATACCCATAAGTAAAATCCATTAGATACGTATGAGGAAATCGCATGGTGGGGATTGGTACCCAATCCCTCCTAACATTGGATATTGCAGAGGCTGACCGACACCTCACTGTCTGTAGGCTAGCAATGTGTCCTGTTGCTTTGCGTGGGGGGGGAGGGTTGCGATGGCTGATGGAGTGGCATAGGTGTGATGTTACACGGTGACTGGGTAAGTGGGGAGAACAATGAGCTAGGCCAAAGCTTGGCCAAAGCAATCTGCCAGGTTGGATTGCTGGCCGAGCGGTCAAGAGAGGTTAAGGGCTGCCGTGCACAAGCTGGCAGAGGTAATTGTTATCGGCCACCTCTGGCCAAGTTTTATCTACTGTGCGTATGAAGCGTAAAACACTAGCTTTGAGTGGGATCGGCATCAGAATCTGTCAGATCTATTTGATAAATACCATCCATTGTGATATAAGTTTAACTGAGAAGATTCGGACTATCTGCACCTTTCAGGCAACATCTTACACATCTGCAAAACTGCGGGCAAACTTCATAAACCACTTACATTTTTATTTTATTTATTTTTTTCCCATGTAAGTGCTGCGTTGGTATTAAAGACCTTGTAGCCATGCATACTGAAATACTGAAGACAGAGGCGCCAGCTCACTGGCCAATCACAGCTTATTTTTACTCCATGTACCTGATGACAGCCACAAGTATTTCATTTCCGATCTGTAATGTTTTGGCTCCACATTTTCATGGATAAACCAAATTTTGCCTGAACTATTCAGTAAAAACAGTATCAAAAGACAAAACAGATTTCTACAATGTTTCAGAATCGTATGTACTGTTATGACCCAACTATACATGAGATGGTATCACTTTAACATTTCAATTCATTGCATATTCCAAAAACTGCCACTGTAATGAATGTTGGCAGCAGCTCTAAATGCCATTAAGACATTCAATCAGGCTTAGAAACTAAAAGCATATAACTTATTCTCAAAGGACCAGCTTTTAGTGTAAGAATGGACCAGCATAGCTTTCACTGGCTAAAGCCCAAATTCAATCATCGTTCATCCAACAGGCTAAGTGAGAAATGGCTGATATAGCAGTTTTGGAGGACAATCAGTAGTTTGAGTTACCCGTTGGCTTAATTTATAAGCAACAGCTTCTGGGAGACCCTTCTGCACTAGTTTGTGTTGAGAGAATATTGGGTCTCTGTCCATGGCATGCCAAGAGCTGGCACTAAGTCAAATAGCCAGACTGACTATAAATCCTAGGTAGCCTACAATATAGTAAGCATTTCAAGAGGGGTTACTGGTTTAAAGTGTTCCTGAGAACTGTATTGGACCCTCCTCAGGTGCACTCTGCTAAAACCCAAAGTGTCTCTAAACTTTGTTGGATTTTCTGGTTTGGAAGTTCCACCATAAACTCTACTGCTTTGACCAACCCCCTTCCATTCATGTAGCACCATCATCACCCATACTGTGCTCCTCCTTCACCAGTCACACCCTCTTTCCACTCTTGGATGCATTACAGAATAGCAGGCACCACATAAAGCCTTGTACACACACTCAACTAAAGTCTTTTGAAATTTCCATCAAACAATAGATTTTGTCATCTTGGACAACAATCATGTGCAAAAATGTAGCCAAACAACATGACGAGTGACTGATATCAGGAATTTTGCCTGCTCTGCCCGATGCACTGACAACGTACCGTATTTACTGTGTAATTTTACTGACATTTCAACTGAATGCGGACATGTCGTGCATACTGTTGTTTCCACTTGCGCGTCCAGTATTTAAATGAGTTGGTCGTTTGCATTATCTGTATGTGGAAATGACAAGTCTTTTCAACTACGGCACCAGTAAAAAAGTTTCTGCGGCATTGGTCGTTTGTTTTAAACAACTTTTGTACGGACCTTAAAAGGGACACTTAAGGCAACATAAAAAAAAAAGTTTTACTGACATGAGGCCTCTACCAGCCCCCTGCAGGTGTCCGGTGCCCACGCAGTCTCACTCCGATGCTCCTGTCGCCCCGCGCAAGTAATTCTTCGCGTTCCTGGCTGCAATAGCGCCCTCTATACTGCTATTGTGGCCAGGAACGCGAAGAATCACTCGCGTTCCCAGGCCTGTCAGCGCCTGTTGCCGAAAATGGAAGTGGCTGCCGGTGGGGGACAGGAGCATCGGAGCGAGACTGCATGGGCACTGGATAGCTGCAGGAGGCTGGTGGAAGCCCCAGGTGAGAAAAACTCATTTTTTTATGTTGCCTTACGTGTCCCTTTAAAGTGGACCTGAACCAGAAGGAAAACAGAGAAATGCACCCTGTATGTATTTAGAAAGTTTAGCCTGTTTAATTCCCCCTCATTTGTGTGTAATCACAAGTTGTAATTTTATCTCTCCTCGTGTCACATGACTGCCATTGCAGAGATGGCAGATGAGCTCATTTGAAAGCACAGGCTGTAAACAATATGTCTGCTTCCATGAATCAGGAAGTAGAAACAAAGCAGATTTATTTTAGTATTTGTATCAGCTATAACAAAGAAATGTTTTTTTGTTTAAAGGTTATTATGCTGTTGTGTATCTTCTAGAGCAGGTTCAGGTCCACTTTAAGGAGGAGTGAAAGATTTGGTAGTCAAGTACCTATCTGTCTTCTCATCTGACTTTGGAAATCTTCCGGGGTTCAGTAAAGGCCTATGACAGCAGTCTGTGCTGCTTAAAATTAGCGACATGCAGGGCGCTCAACAAAGTTCATACAATCAGGGATTCCTCTTTTACAATATACATATCATAATATTCTAAAACGTCCTAGCATCTTCTTCGCTCCTCTTGGCTCCGCCCAACTAGTTTCGTCTAATGACTCATCAGGGGCTTGCTACATTAGACGAAACTAGTTGGGCGGAGCCAGGAGGAGCGAGGAGACGCTAGGACGAGCCCGGGAGAGATTTTATTGATATGCGCATATAATTTGAAAACTTGTAAGTGCACTACTTTTGTAAACTTTTTAATAAAAACGGATTCACACTATGTAAAACATGTTTGAGTCATAGGAACTGGGTAACTGGAAGAAGTGGATGTGACATGTATGACAAGTGCTGTTTTGCTGATCTGTACCAGGTTAGCAACAAGATCTGATGAGAGGCTTTGTTTACTGTTTGGTGGCAGATCACTGGGTGCTTATGGTTATTGCGGGGAGCACCGGTGTCAATCTGTGTGTATAAACCAAACAGTGTTTGGTTTATACACACAGATTTTTGCATGTGTGGAGTATTGACGATCGCAGGACGTAAAGCCATAGGATTTTGATTGAGCTGGCGAGGCCAGAGGCGCATACTGCTGATTTTTACTGGATCAGCCACATATTCTGGTGAGCATATACTGGTACTATTGATGTATGGAAGCTGTGGAATAGTTTGAACACACCATCAAGTTTATTGGAAGACTTATATTAAGGGGCCTTTTTAGAAACTTATGATATGATGTGAGTATTTCTGGAGTAGTATACACACTTATTGGGCAGGTACGATCCAATCCATAGGAAGCAGTTTATTCAAGCAGACAGTTTAGAAATAGAGGAGCGCAATTTGGGATTTTATCTTTTAATCTTGTAGTCTGTGCTGCTTGAGGCAATCAGGCTGCATATTAGAAAGCTTGACCGCCAGTTAGATATGCAATGAATGAGCGACTACTTAGACAAAAATAGAATCCCCTTTAAATATATTACTTGCTACTAGGGATGCTCAAATTCGGATTCGGGAGATACCCGGATAGTTGCTATCCAGATATCTGCTGGTAAACCTGTGCAGGCTGTCTGACATCTTCTTCAGTCCGTCCCTCGGCACCTCCCACGATGCGGTCCACGGGGCGGTCACGTGACTACAAACACTTACACCTACCGGGTTGAAGGAGGAAGTGTTTGTAGTGACGTGATGCGCGTGGACTGCATTGTGGGAGGCGCCGAGGGACGGACCGAAGAAGACGTTGGACAGGTAAGCTTGACCCCCCCGCCCAGGTTTACTGGGAGATATCCGGATAGCAACTATCCGGGTATCTCCCGAATCCGAATTTGAGCATCCCTACTTGCTACTGATTCTCTACCTTCTAAATGGCTGACCCATATAAAGAATGCAGATCAGGTTTTCTGGCCGCCTGCCTGGCTGCATATCAAGTCTTTAATTCAGAAATGAAAGAAGAAAAACATGACAGAAAACTGTTGTTTTGTTAAAGCAGGAGGATTAGCCATACTATGCCAGGTGAAAAAAAAACACATATATAAGTAGATAAATATTTGATCTACTTACATAACACATGTATTGTACTGTCCACGTTTTGATTTCAGTGAATTTTATATAGTAAATGAAGAGAATTTTGTTCCTGGTGGGAACCATGTCTTTTGCCCACAGTTTGAGGCTAAATACTGATGTCATTTCTTCCCTTAACTTTTTTTATTTTCTCCCCCAATCGCTGAGTCATCTCAGCCTTGCTTGTAAACACAAGTGAGCAGAGGATCATGTTTCAGCTAGCCAGGGAAATAAAGGGAAGATAAGGAATATATTATAGATAAAAAGAACCCCCAGCATGCAACTGAATGGCAATGGCTATTAAAGAGTAAGTGCTCCTAAGGTGTGTGATAATGCCAAACCATAACAGCAGAAAAAGTTTTGAAAGTTTTAAATGCAGGATTAGCATCTTTATTACTTAATACACTCAGATCAGTTGCTGTTGAAATTTGATTTTTATGGTGACAATTCCGCTTTAAAGGAATATAGCAAAAGCAGATTTTATGCTTCCTTCACTTCAAATTTTCTTTAAAGAGAACCGGTCACAAATAGGCATTGGTAATCATCTGCATATTCACTCTGACATTGTTCTGGCAGTGGCTTTTTACCCTCCAGGAATGGAGTTCTTCCCCCAGTAAAGAGCCTGCCCTTGAACATCTTTTATCAGTATAGATTATTCATACTGCAAGCATAACGTTTCATCAAATTAACTTTTGATCAGCCTCAAATTGCATCCATTGTAAATCTGCAGTTGTTGATGAGCTTTGTTTTGCAGCTGTTTTGTCTTTTGTCTTAACAGCATTGAGATACAATGGGCCATCCAAATCCTATCCACAAATTCCATTTTAACAATAGCATCTACTGAAATACTAATTTATTGTGTTTTTACAAACAATGCTAGCTATAAATCTTTTCAGATTGCGCGCTTAGAAGTGTTCCTTCTCATTTTATGAATTCTGAAGAAAATGAATACATTTTCTGAAGAAGATGAATGTACTGTAATGCTAAGCACCATTGACATGACTGGTCAGGTCATCCATGATTGCACTAAAGAAAAGAAAGTCCAAGCATATCTTTCATATCCTTTCACTGGTTACTGTGTGTCCCTCACTGTTATTTATACTTGAAGGAAACCTGAGATAAAAGAAAGACAAGCATTTATACTTACCTGAAGCTTTCTCCAGCCCCGTGTAAACTCCCTCGCCTCCTGGGCAGCTCAACTATCCCACAGTCAGCTCCGGTAAATTCCCCAGTCGCACTCAGTTGAACTCCACTGCGCATGCACTGTCTCAGCAGCATGCACACTTCGTTCATGCTCCCATGGCCGGTAATATCTGCGCCTATGCAGTTGCAGTCTTAGAGGACGTGCTGAATGCTCGCGGCTATGGGAGTGTGAACAGGGGCCCCGCACAGCCGGGACTGCACATGCACAGTGGAGCGCAACTGAGCGTGACTGGGGAGTTTGCTGGAGATCCTGTCGTAAAGGTTCAGGAAGTCCCAGCATTGGAACAGCGAGATGGAGGGAGACAGAGGAAACCTATGGATTATCCAGAAGCTTCCCTCTATTGAGCCCATGTATGGCTTTTTTCCCCTACACATGGCTTTAGGGATGAGCTTCCGAATTCCGCAGGATGGCGATTTCCAAGTTTCTTTGAGTAAATATCCATGGAATATCGCATTACCGAGACATGGAAATTTTAGGTCAATCACAAGACTCAGAAATAGTGGGTCAATCTGAGAATCAGTATTGTACCATGCAAATCAGAATACCACAGAAATTGTAGGCAAATCATGAGACCCGGAAGTATTGCCCCAATCAGAGAATTTGTTTTGTACCATGGAAATCGGAATACTGTGGAAAGTTTAGGCCAATCACAAGACTCAGAAGTATTAAGCCAATCAGAGAATTCGTAAGTATAATACAGTTGTATGCATAATAGGGTGCATCTGCAACATATAGCAGATTCTGAAAAACAAACAAACAAAAAAACCACCCTTTTTTAAATTACCTAACATTATTAACAAAAAAGCCAATTCATTCCCAACTGTATTTTGATGAACACAAAGTGTGAAATGCCTGTATTGAGATTTAACAGATGCCCAAAACAATCAAGAACAATCATTTGACTATCAAAAGTTTAATGTCTGTACGTATCATCAGTCTATAGTACATACCATATTTTAATATTGTTATACTACTTTAATTATCTCAGACCTGTCTGGGAGCTAAATTAAAATGTGTCACTGTGCAGACATGTTGATGTGCTTTTTCCTTTGTTAGTAATTAACTGTTACAATTAGTTACATGATTATACTGCAAAAGAAAAGCCACTTTAATAGTTCTCTATAGATCTCTCACAAGACGCACTACCATAAAGATTGATTAGTCAATTAAAATATTAAATAATGCAAAGCCCAAACAGGTTCAGCAAGTAATTTAAAAGCTGTGAACAGGACCACTCATCAATTCTCTAGTTCCACCACGAGAGCAACAATTAGAGGTCGCACACAGGTTGACAAGTTGCAAGTTGCTTAATTCATTTTCTGCAGTTCTTTATCTTCTAAGCTAAAGCCACATTAATGAGTGATTTGGAAACAGTGCTTATGCTAAAGTTTTAGTTAAGATATGTGACTAAGGGCCCATTCACAATGGGGACCGGTTTTGTGGGCGTGATTTTTTTCTCAATAAACGAGTATTTTTCACTGTACATTTGAACGATTTTGTAGTGATTGCAATTAGTGCTTTTTTAACATTGCAATCGCTAAAAAATCTCAAAAAAGCAATGCACCGTGTTTGCGTTTACTGCAAATCACCAGCAATTGCAGCAGTGAGATCACTGCCATATATTTCACATTACACTATCGTTTTTAAAAGTGCTAGCGATCGCCATTGATTCGGCTCTCCTTGGTAAAGGCCCATGAATCGTCCCCAGTTTGAATGGGCCTTAAGAACATGTTTTCTGGACTGTAAAAACTGTGGAGGTTCCAGTCTATAATGAGGAACATTTATCAATGCATCCGCATGACAAAGTAGCTGTACCTTGTGTAGCATCTAATTTGAGTTGGATTATTTTAGACTTTGCAAAGTGATGGACTGCTAGCTACCGCAACAGGTCTCCGACAATCAGCAATGGATTTTAAATGCAAATAGGGTTAGAAACAGGCACAGAAATAAGAACTTATTTCAGGCACCTTTTACTTTTGCACAGTATGTATGCTGAGCGATAAGGAGGGAAGATTATGAAAGGGGTTGCGCAGCTATGCAAAATACATTGCAGTGCAGCCTGACTCGTGATTTAATTCTTTGCAAGCAAATGACTAAATCTCCCTGAATGAAAATTCTAGGAGAACATTAAGAAGACATCGTAGTGACACATAGTGAATGCAGTAAATTATTTAGGATACCCACTTTTACAGTAATTTTTCTGGTTTCAGCATCACAAACACTTCCTATATTTATGTACACTAACAAACTATAAATTTGGCACATTGTTTAAGACTTCTATTTTGTGCAGGGCGCAAGTAATTTTTCCCAGCAGCTTTCACATAAAGATCATGTCACTTTTGTTGACCATGTTGCAGTGGGTCACAAGGCCACAAGTTTGCATATGTTCTGTTCATATTTGCTAGCATTGCCTGTCAATTTCTTTAGACATAACTGAAGTAACTGAGACATAAAGGCCTTCTTGTTTGCACATTTTTTTTCAGTTCTGTCCACACATTTTCAATTGGATGGAGGTCAGGGCTTTGTGATGGTCATTATAATACCTGAGCTTGTTGTCCTTGAGATATTTTGCCACAGCTTTGGAGTTATTCTTGCTTTTACTGTCCATTTGTCTATTATATATCTAAAAATATTATTCCCAAACAGGTTAAAAATGTACTAAGTAACAGTGACAGACTGTCAGTCTCAGTATGCTGAGATTAGGTGGGTGACGTCTTTCTTTCTTAAAGGGAACCTGAATTGAGAGGCATACCACCAGCCATACTTTTTTCCTTTTAAACAAAACCTTTGGCTTGGCAGTCCTGCTGATACTTTTGGCTGCAGTAGCATCTGAATTACACATCTAAACAAGATCTGCTCAGACTTGTGTCAGAGCACAAGACCAGCATGCTTGTTCAGAGTCTATGGCTAATGATGATCAGAAGGACAACCATGCAATTTGCATTGTTTAAAAGGAAATAAATATGCCATCCTCCATGTCTCTCCCCTCCAGGTGTGCTTTAAAGGGAACCTGAACTGAAAATTAAAAGTCATAATAAACATACATACGTCATACTTACCTCCTGTGTAGTCTACTCATCAATCTCTTTCTCCTGTCCTGCACCCTGTTTGTCCACTGTGATCAATGGAATTCTCTGTCCTCCATTTTGAAAAATGGCCGTTACCCCATAATAGCTTCCTGGTCAGCACATTGTTAAACTGTAATCTCACCCACTTGAGCCATAGGGAAACATGGACATTGCCTTGCACATTCAGTTGTAACTGACAGCAACTGGTATATTTCAGTTCTGACAAAACATTTTCAGAACTGGAAGGCATCACTGTAAGAAGAAAATGGTGAGCTTTTGAGAGAACTGACGGCGAAGTAAGTATGTAATATCATTTTGCAGCTACATCATCTTTTTATTTTAAATAATTTTACTCAGTTCAGGTTCTCGTTAAGGGGAACATGGGTCTTCTTGCCAGTAAACACTGAATGTCACATGAATCTTACTAAACCTGCTGTACTACACTCAACAGCTATTGGGAATGTGTTTGGATGCATGTGAACTATGAAAGGAGAATCCCACCAGTAATCAATAAATGAAACAGAATGGCCAACAGTGCCAATGACAATATCAGTCATTCAGCGCCCCCTGATGATCTGTTTGTGAAAAGGAATAGATTTCTCATGTAAAAGGAGGTATCAGCTACTGATTGGGATGAAGTTCAATTCTTGGTCACGGTTTCTCTTTAAGAATCCTGTTAGCAAATGCTGAGAGCTGAGGAATCACTCATATTTAGCACAGCAGTTCTGTGACTACAAACTGTGCTGTAACAGTCATGTCATTGCTTATTGCAAAAGCCTTAAAAAAAAAAACAGTCGCACTGGGCCCTTGACATCAGATAACCTTTACCTAGATCAGTCATGAATGGTTGGAAAAAGAAATGATCTTTTGTCTGTCCTCCGAAACCATAAGGTCTGTCCAAGGTGAGTCAGTGGTCCACATCCACCTTCTGGATTTTCCCAGTCACCTATAATTGTTCTTCCTGAGAAAGGCCCTTTTAAGGGCCTGTCCTCTGTCATGCTCAGTTCCCCATTGCTAGAGAGGATGTCTATCTGTCTACTAAGGAACACTGTGAAGCTCCATAGCCCACTGCAGTGGTCACTGCACTCAAGAGCTCATGCATGCTATTCTATTGGATTAATGGTAACGCATCCACTGTTTGAGACAAAATTACACCTATATGGTTTGTCTGTTGCAGAAATGTAATAGGCAAAACTGTACACACTAACATGAACATGTATGGATATGCCCATAGGAAAGCATGAGCCTTTTCAATATGTCTATTGATCTGCTGCCATCCATAGTGATGAAATGACGGGTCATTATTTTTCTGTGTGGCGCAACTTCCTGGCATTTACTGTGTCATTTAGTTAATTGAGGGGGAGGAGATAGATGATGAGGTGGACTATCTTAAATAGGGTGAATGCACAAATAAATACAGCATACATCTAACTAATATAGAGATTTCATTGCCTTATTATATATAGTCAGCATGCAGTCTATTTGTGAGATTATTACACAAAAGAGACTTCATCTCCCAATCTAGATATAAGATCCGTAGCACAAGTCATTTAAGTGCAAGTTACCTTAAGGGATATCCAAGGCGACAGGTTGTAAAAAATGTAATTACTTATTTAGTTACTTAAATTTTCTGGGACACGGTCTGCGTCCTCCTTCATCCCCTCACCCCCCCCGAATGCATCCAATTACATGCTAAAGTGTCTGGACATTGCCCTGTCCCTCCCCTGGGTTGACATCCTTGACCCTGATGTCCCCATCATGCACAGTTGATATGGATGCGTGCACCTGCACAGGTTGGAGGCCCTCTTACACCACATCCTCGCTCCCAGGCCACCAGGAGCAAGGACACGGCGGCAGAGGACTTCCGACCTGTGCAAGTGCACAGGCAGCCATGTAAACGGCACAGGCAGGCAGTATTTCGGACTTCTGCTTTCAGGTCAAGGATGCCGACCCAGGCAAGGGTCAGGGCCCATCCGGAAACTTAAGCATGCAACTGGAGGCAATCGGGGTAAAAGGAGGACACAGACCGCGTCCCAGCAAATTTAAGCAGCTAAATAGGTAATTACTTTTTCAACATCCTGTCGCCTTGGATATCCTTTAAGCAGAAGAAAGTACGGGAGCTATACCTAGCTCACTAAATTGAAATAATCTTTTTCTGAATACCTAAAATTATACTGTACTGATTGGCACACCGTTAATGGACACTTGACAGAACTGGAAAACTCGGAAAGCCAGAATTACATTGACACATCAGTGCTGAAGGGAATGGTGATAGGAATCCACAGGTGGCAAGTGAGCCCAAGATTGCACTATACATAATTAGCCCTCTATTGTACTTCTATAAAGACACATTCATTACAGCCATGTAATATCTGTTTGAGTCAGTGAGAAAAAAAACCTTCCTAAAGAAAATATTGCAAGGAAAATGCTCCTAAAATAGTAGCTCATAATCCACTTCATCAGCAACCATTACTTTTTCTTTGTAAGATAAAATGAGAAGTATGAGAAATGAAAGTCCCACATTAATACTTGTACAGCTTGCAAAACAGTATTTTAAATAGCACTAGATTTGTCTAGAAGATCAAAATTAATCATTCCTCTAAATGTCACTTCAGTATTCTTTTTTGCATTCATTAATGTTGTATTTTCTTTCTGTATCACACAGCGATGGTAATGTAAATAAAACACTGTGAATTAAAAAAAAAAACATAAACATCTTATAAAACAAATGGAGTGGATCAGTTGTTATAAGCAAAAGACAAATAAATTGAACAGACTTTCATAGATTAAAGCAACTGTGAACTTAAATAAAAAACGGACCCATATTGTGGAAGCTCTCAAACTGTAGAAGTTCAGACTAACCAGCAAGCTCATGGTGACCCAGAACTCATTGGAGTGTGTGAGGGACTACAATGGTCCTAAAAGCCCCCTTACTAAGATGTTAAGAAAAACAAAAATTTGCTTTCTTAAAACAGAAAGAATTTGTGATAATTCAGGTTGGAGTGAGCTTGAGATGTCTCCCAGTGCATCACTGATGAATATATGCACATTAACCATTGTACCCATAGCAGCTAAACACACCTCGGGGCTTTTAGGACCACTGTAGTCCCTTACACACTCCAATGAGTTCTGGGTCACCATGAGCTTGCTGTTAGTCTGTACCTCTCGGTGTTACAAGCATTACTGCATAGAGCCAAATTAATCCATGCCATGCACTGATGAGGATCAAACAATCCGAAACAGTCTGTATGCATGTTGGATTATTATGGCTCTGTAGAAATTAACAAGCTGACACATCATTGCATTCCAGCGGTTCTGGAGGTGTGTTTAGCTGCTAAGGGTACAATAGTTAATTTGCATATATTCAGCAGTGATGCACTGGGAGACATCTCAAGCTCACTCCAACCTGAATTATCACAAATTCTTTCTGTTTTAAGAAAGCAAACTTTTGTTATACTGTAGAAGTTATAACTAATATTTACCTATTACAATGTCCTACACCAGTGATGGCTAATCTTAGCACTCCAGCTGTGACAAAACTGCAAATCTCATCATGCCTCTGCCTCCCCGAGTTATGCTTAGAGCTGTCAGAGTATTGCAATGCCTCATGGGACTTGTAGTTGCAACACAGCTGGAGTGCCAAGGTTTGCCATCACTGTCCTACATCATCCCTACACATCTCAACACTCACAACCCTTCCTGCTTGTAAGAGCAGCAGCCTCAACCCCAGTTCAGAAGCAACAAGCAACCAGTCTCTGGACCTATAGCTGGATTCACACCCTGCACGTTGCATAACACGTGTTATAATGTGTGTGAGCTACAATGGAGACTGGGCATAATCAGGTCCGGTCCTAGACTTTTTGCTGCCTGAGGCAAATTTGAGAAGATGTAAACCACCACCACAACTCTCCCCCCCCCCCCCCCCCCCGATTTGGAATGTTCACAACACAGCACCCGACAATTTACTCTGCTTTATTTAATGTTCTCACATGACATGCTGCAGCTCAACACAATAGCAAGCCCCATAGAATTGTATGGGCACATTAGGCATGCAGAATCATTCTGCAATGCAACTGATGCAGTATGAAAGGACCCTTAGGTGGGAATATATGGGAGAACACAAATATATTAATGTTAGGGTTTCAAGATAAATATGTGCAAGTATGGGGCCTAAACAGCTGCCATGGGACACTGAAATAGAAACATAAGCTACAAACGAAATAGCACTTCCAACCTTTCATATAATGCTTAAAGGGAAGGTCCAAGCAAAATAAAAAAAGAGTTTCACTTACCTGGGGCTTCTACCAGCCCCATGCAGCCATCCTGTGCCCTCGTAGTCACTCACTGCTGCTCCAGTCCCCCGCTGGCAGCTTGTCGGCCTCGGAGGTCGGCGGGCCGCATAGCGTACATTTTTACGCATTCCCGCTGGTGCAGGAACATTAACACATACATTTTTACGCGTTACTGGTTCAATGCGTACATTTTTACGCGTTGAACCACTATCGCGTCAAAATGTATGTGTTAATGTTCCTGCACTGGCGGGAATGCGTAAAAATGTACGCTATGCGGCCCGCTGACCTCCGAGGTTGGCAAGCTCCCAGCGGGGGACTGGAGCAGCAGTGAGTGACTACGAGGGCACAGGATGGCTGCATGGGGCTGGTAGAGGCCCGAGTTAAGTGAAACTCTTTTTTATTTTGCTTGGACCTTCCCTTTAAGTTATAAACAAGACAAATTATAAGAATACAAATGTACAAACCTTTAATTAAAACCAGTTGAAGGCTACGTTTCCACTGTAACCGATTGGCAGCATTTCCCCTCATGTGAATTTGGATGCAGAAACATAGCCTATTGAGATCAATAGGCTGCCTCCAAATCATACGCAGGGAAAAATTAGTGCCCGTTAGGAATGGGATGGGAATTCAGATCAGCACTGTGGTATGTCTGATCAGGAAACGGGCGTGGCACCCTAAAGGTGACCATACAAGATTGTTTAAACCAATAATGTATAATAATTGAATAAATGCTTCTGATTTTGATTAGACAATATTTTTATTTTCACTGTTTTAAAGAGTAGTGACAACTCAAAGTAAATAAGAAAAAAAAATGGTCTAAAGTACGAAAAAATAAAACCTGGTCATTGATTGGTCAGATTAGTTTACATCTATATATTTTTCATACTGCTCAAAAAAGACCAACCGCTCATACATCATACAGTTACATAAATTAACAATAACATTGCAGATTCAAATTTTCCTCAGTTTGATTTTAGAAAATTGATTAAAATGGCCCTATAGTGAGTAGAAATATCTAATAATTTTATCATTCATGTCAGTAAACAAAAAGACAAGATAAGACACAGAGCATTTATATTGTGCTTTTCTCCTGGTGGACTCAAAGCGCCAGAGCTGAAGCCACTAGGGTGCACTCTATGAGCTGTAGCAGTGTTAGGGAGTCTTGCCCCAGGACTCCTACTGAATAGGTGCTAACTTACTGAACAGGAAGAGCTGAGATTGGAACCCTGGTGTCCTGTGTCAGAGGCAGAGGCCTTAAAGTACCACTGACCTGGTTCCTCCCTCCCCTTAAACTTTTAATAATGTTTTACTTTTGGTGTTGTGACTAAGTCACAGCAACATCCTCCCCCCTCCAGTACCCCCTGTGGACCCCGTTCTGCTAAGTCGTAGTCTTCGACTGAGGCAGAATATTGAATATGAGTGGGGAGGAAGTGTCAGTTCTTCCTTCCCTGCACGCGTTCATAATTTCGCCCCCTCCACCTGCCGCTTTAGTTCCATATTTGTTTCACTGCACACAGCAGGCAGCGGAGCTGCGCTGTGTGTGGGTTTGTGATAGTTGAGGTTGGATATGTTAAAGACCTCAATTAACACAAGCCCACACACAGCGTAGCCACTGTACCCTACGCGCTGTGTGCAGTGAAACAAATACGAAAATATAGTGGCTAGTGGAGGGGGTGGAATTATAGATGCGCAGAGGGGAGGAAGAACTCCCACTTCCTCCCAGCTCAAAATTGTTGCCAAAACGGGGCCACAGGAGGCGTTGGAGGGGGATGATGATGCTGTGACAAACTTTGTCACAGCACCAGTAGCAAAACAATTTTAAACGTATTAAAGACCAAGTCTGGGGTACTTTAACCAGTACACTATCCAGCCACAGGAAAAAAAATACATTAAATGAAATAATCAACCCATGTTTGGCCACCTTTACAGCAACATATTTTTTTTTCTTAAAATGTACTACCAGATAAAAAACTATATCCAAGAGCATTTCAGGCATTAATGGTATATTATGAACATGCTAGGAGCATTACTTTCCCTCTGAAAATGTTGCGTTTAAACAGCAGTAATAGCAGATGTAGAGATCTGTCATTTGTAGAAGAAATTCATAATAATTACCAATGACACCGAAGAAGAAAGTTACACGGCATAGAAGCCAAAAGTCACTGCAAACTGCAATCTTAGACTTCATGGCAACAGTGATACTATTTTTCTGTGCTGACAGGCTTAAAGCTTAGCTGAAAGCATTGCCACTGCAATTTTGAGGCTCATTATTTTCGGCAATAGGTGGTTAGCAATAATGCCAAGCCCTTGTGCCAAGATAATGGCAGAAGTCTTGTATTCACGACATCGGAGGAGTAGGAGTTGGTAAGCATAAGCAAATTAGTGAGCAGCTCAAATTTAACCTCAAAGCAGTTTCCATCAAAAACTTTTAACCTATTTGAATCAAGTTGCCAGTTATGAAACACATTGCAAATTGATGCAAAAATGTTATTTTGATTTTCAGAGGAAATGTAAGTGGGTGTTTAGTCCCAATGTGTTTATTTAGTGCTGACCACACATGGTTCAACAGTACTTTCGATTTCATAAGAGAACTATATCTACGCAAATCAAATGAAGAACAATAGATTCATTGTGATAATTATCAATCAAATGCAATGTTTACTCAGGAGAGAAAGAATATTTACAATAGCTACACGCCTTCCGAGAAGACTGCAGTTTCTGAGCCTGTCTGTGGTGCAGAAGTAGCTGGTGTTTGGGGTACATTAAAGGTAATTGATCTGACATTCATTAAGGAGGGAGGCTTATAGATACATAAAAACAAGCTGCCTACCCAGGATGAGGGCAGAATTCATGCTTGGGGTGGACTTTAAAATGTACCTGAAGACTCAAAAAAAGAAAGAATTTCATTTACCTGGTGCTTCCGGCAGCCCCCTGCAGCCGTCCTGTGCCCGCGACGTTAGCAAACGATTCTCCGGTCCTTCACCGCAGCTCCACTTCTTAACCGCCGACTTACAAGTCGACGGCCACTGCACCTGCACGGCCCTGGCTGCACGCATCCTTGCTCCGGCTTACGTCGCTGGGAGCGTCCTGAGCAGGCGCAGTAAGAAAAAAGCTCATACGGTGCCTCCTCGTGACACGAGTGGGAGCAAGGACGTGCAGGTGCAGTGGCCGTCGACTCACAAAATGATACTGGGCCGCGGAGAGGGACTGGAGGATCATTTTGCCCCAGTGTGGGCACAGGACGTCGGTAGGGAGCCGGTAGAAGCCCCAGGTACATTTTTTTCACCTACAGGTTTCTTTTAAGAGCACAAACATTAATGAAAAGTAACAACTTTTTCTAGAACTAAAAATACATGTAGATTATCTGCCTGTCCTTATTTCAGTAAACACATCCAGCCTGCTTGACTGCCTTGTGTTCAGGTAATATGTTATATAATGGCATTGAGTAAACATGATTTTTTCTGCAGGAAGTGAAGGGCCAGACCCATTGTCATGCAAGGTAACACGTGCTGAATGCAGCAGAGAGCACTTGTAGATCTTGACATAACATTCTGCGCACATTTTATTGAACCTTACAACTGTCAAACACAAAAGACCTTGGCAAAAGAAAAAAATATTCCGCTATGTTCATCACTCTTCAGAAGTGTGGAGAACGTTGGAGGGCATTGAAGTGTTTGCAAGCTAGAGCAGGTGCTTCAGTCGATTTTCAGTTTCTGAACCAAGTAACCTTTATAAAAACCCTGTAAACTTTTGCTGGCAACTTGAGAAAAAGTCGTTGTTGCTTAGCTGAGAACTAAATGTATGTTTCATTAATATTGTTTATATACTTAACTATGAATATATAATAACTTGATCTTAGTTCTGAAATACAGAGATTAAAAAAAACCAAACATATTAATGATCCTACTTCTTTCATTAGGCATGGTGGTATGCAGGTATAAAAATAACCTGTCTATCTCACTCACCAATCAAAAGACCCTAACACTGCATTGCACACAGGAGCAGTCACATAGAAATTTCAATCACATGAATAATTAAACAAATATGTTGCCGCTCAGGGAATTCCAATCAATTCAAAAACTTTCACCATTGTCATATCAAAATATTGACAGTACAAAAATCACATACCCCTGCCCTAAAAAAAAACACTTAAAACTAATGTGGAGCGCTCCTCACCAAACACATCAATCACAGCATGCCTGCGCTTACTCCACTAACTCTGGTACAGGTACCACTCTTCCAGATTTCTTCAGAGTGTGGAGATAAGGGTTGCTGCAGATTGGTAGTGTATTGGCCACAGGCTGCTTCAATACAGTCCATGCACAACTTTATTTTCAGCTTAAAACACACAGCGTCATGCAAATTCTTTATATGTCAGGATCTCACCACCCGCTTATCAAGCTGAGTCTGCCTGATGTTGACTTGCTGTGTCCTTCCTGGCTTCACAAGATCCTCATCCAGCAGCCAGCTCAACCCTGCTTAGGTATCCGCACGGGAACCATTGCGGACCATTTGAGAGTTACAGTTCGCCGTGCGGATACATAAGCAGGGTTGAGCTGGCTGCTGGATAAAGAATCTGCATAACGCTGTGTGTTTTAAGCTAAAAATGTAGTCGTGCATGGACTGTATTGAAACGGCCTGTGGCCAATACACTACCAATTATCTCCACACTCTAAACAAATCTGTAATCGTGGTACCGGTACCAGAGTGAGTGGAGTGAGTGCAGGCATGCTGTGATTGATGTGTTTGGTGAGGAGCGCGCCGCATTCGTTTTAAGTGTTTTTGTAGGGCAAGGGTATGTGATTTTTGTACTGGCAATTTTTTGATATGACAATAAAGGTGAAAGTTTTTGAATTGATTGGAATTCCCTGAGCGGCAACAAATGTATTTAATTATTCATGGTGCTATGCAGGACCAGATTTCTGTAAAGGCCTCAAAGGCCCAGGCCATGAGCGGCTGCTGCCAAAAGATGCAGCTGACCAGGAAAGAGGGGTTGCTACATATAGAAAAGAAGACTACAAAGGGAAAAAAGGCTACAAATGGGGAGCAGCACATGTGTGTTATCCAAACGAAATAAATATGAAAGAGACAGGCTGTAGTACATGGATATTACCAATGGAAGGTGGCACTGCACATGGGATGGGAGGGCAACAGCTGCACTTGGAAGGGGGCCACAAGTATTTTGGCCTTTTTCCTTGGGTGCAAAAAGTATAAATCCGTCCCGAAAGGCCATCACAAGGAACAAGTCTAAAAACATGAGTGTGCTCAGATGTTACTTATCATGAAATGAGGCTACTGCAGCCAGATATTATTTTTCAGTCCAAAGCAATACAACCTCATTCTCATTCAACCCCCCCCCCCCCCCCCCCCCCAAAAAAAAAAAGAAAAGAAAAAGAAAGAAAATAAATAGATAAATAATGAAACCATGATCTCATAATGACTCTGTTTCTCTTTTTTTAAATAGACATTCGCTAGAGTCAATGTTTACATGTTTATATTGAATCTATAGCATAAGCTCCCTCATTTAGGTATGAAATGCCCAGTTATAGAGTAAGCTGAGACTTGAGATGCTGTATAACTGAATAGCATAGGGCCTGCTTAGAATTTCAATATTTGTTCTGGAAGTCTTCTGGCTGATTTAATATTCTATAACGCGCAAACTCCTACCTACAGAAATTGTACAAAATAACAGACAATGTAAAATGCAAGATTAACATAATGGCAGTGCTAGAGCTGAGAAGACGGCATGGTAAATTACCATCTATCAATATTTTATGGTACTGTCTCTCCATGCCTCATTTGGTTTGCACTCATCATGCATGGTTAAGTATGGAAATCTAAGCATGGATTCATGACAGTACTGTGCTAGGGCTGCAGTTATAAACAAATATACTAGAATGCTTTCATTTATTTCATGTAGGAATACCAGCAATCTAATGAAATAAGCAGAAGTGGGATCATGCTTCAAATGGAAATAAATGATTCCTTCTCGCTGACACAACAAAATCTGTAGCTTTATTTCAACCATTTTTCAAGGATTTGTTTATCCTCAGTTTGCTGACTGCAAGCAAGCAAGCAAGCAAGCAAGCAAGCAAGCAAGCAATGACTTTAACTTTACTAATGGAGGCTACATTATGCCTGCTCCATAAAGATAATTTATATTACAGAGTGATGCTGTATTACCTTACATCAAGCACACAATGGCCCATATGCAATTCACTTTTCCTCCTTAGTTTTCTCCTAGGTAAGATTTTCAAAATGGTCAGTAAAATGCCTTTTAAGGGACCCTGAGCAGCATCAAAGAAATCAAGTCTAAAATTACCTGGGGCTTGCTCCAGCCCCCTGTAGTTCACGAAGTCCCTCTGTGTTCTCTGGGTCCCCTCCGTGGCCCCACTGGAGGCTCTGTCTTGTGCATGCGCGATTCAGTCTTTTGAGTACCACGCATGCGCAGAACCCTTATGGTGACGGGTGCGAATGATGCGCCGAGTGCCTGGACAGGCACCAACCGGAGCCACCAGCGAGACCACAGAGAGGACACAGAGGGACCTCGTGGGCTATGGGGGGCTGGAGGAAGCCCTAGGTAAGTCAAGATTTGCTTTTTTACCTCTGTTTAGGGTTCCTTTAAACTACCAGCAAGCAAGAAAATGCTTAAAATAGTTTTGACAGTACTTATTCACCTACTTTTTTGTACTTTTTCAGTTGCAAAGTGCTGAAAAGTTATTTTAAATAGAAGTCAAAAATTATCTCCTATAAGAAAACTCAGGTGAAAAAGCTAATTGCATATGGGCCAATGTTGCAGAAATACTTTAGCCAGGTGCAATGGAATTTGGAGCAACAATTGAGTAGTTGCCCATATCAACCAGGCAGGTTCCAGATGGCGCATGAAACACAGATCCTGGTCAGTGACACAACTTTTGCTCTGTGTTCAAGGAAATTAAAATTTACTATTGACAATTCTATCCTCCAGACTATTTATTCATGATCAGTGATTACACATTATGCAGCAGTTAGCAGAGTATATAGAGTCATTTGCTTTTATCTCTGAAAGGGCTTCACACTCCCTACCACACTCCAGACCTACTAAAAGTGTCAGCATGTTTTTGAATAGTAGGAAGAAGTTAACGCATTTTGTGGAACAACTCAGAAGCTTATATAAGCTGTATGCAAAGCTTTTGGTAGATATCTCAGTAACATAGGACCCTAAAATTGGCAAGTGAGAGTGCTGACCGAAAAAAGACAGCATTCTGACCATAGAGTATGTGTTCTATATATCGGGACTATATACAGTGCCTAGCAAAGACCTAAGGTACGTACACAAGCCAGATTTTTTTAAACTATGGGTCGTCAGACAGTACTTTTTCATCTCCTTTTAGGCACTTTTTCAATTGCAGAGTGCTGAAAAGTTATTTTACACAAGATTAAAAACTATCTCCTAGGAGAAAACTTAAAAGAAAAAGTGATTTGGATCAGGCCCACAGAGTGAAATGGGTCAGCTGAGAATGTGGTGATAGCACAAATGAGTGGAGGAGAACAAGGGTTGTAGAAATGGTAAATTGGATCTGGTGTAAAGCACAATGGTTGCGGGAGTTGCCCTTCCCTCAGGCCCAAATTTACATCACAGGAGCCTATAGGCACAGATGTCCTGGCACCCTAGACTTTGGCCTCCACGAACCTACATTCTCCCCCGAACTGCACCGCAAGTGTGCTGGCAGTCCCAGTTGTCACTTCTCCCTTACCTCCCTTGCCCATCATCATAGGTAGCTACAGGTGCCCCTCAGTATTAGGTAGCAAAATGTACCCTCAATGTGTGATGATGGAGGCTGTGAGAGGTCTGGCCAAAGCAGAGATGGTCTGTTGGAGGGGGTGACAATACATTACATAGATAAAGTAGTAATTGCATGTGCCAGGTTAGAGTAGTGGCTGGATAGTGTAATGGTTAAGGGCTCTGCCTCTGACACGGGAGACCAGGGTTCGAATCTCGGCTCTGCCTGTTCAGTAAGCCAGCACCTACTCAGTAGGAGACCTTGGGCAAGTCTCCCTAAACACTGCTACTGCCTATAGAGCGCGTCTTAGTGGCTGCATATCTGGCACTTTGAGTCCGCCAGGAGAAAAGCGCAATATAAATGTTCTGTGTTTGTTTGTTGTGTGGAGTAATAGGAAGGGGCTGGCATAGAGGACACTGACCATATCCTATCTTCTAGCTGCAGGTGGATATGTGTTTACTACGTTAATGGAAAGATGAAACATGAGAGTGCAAGAACTGCTAACAGATACAAACCCTATGTCCCTAAGTGACAGAACGCTAGTGATAAATCACCCGTTCCCAGCAACTTGTTGCTGCATATGCTTTTCTGTAGGGAAATACAGGAAAGATGCTCTCAGTTCCATTTTCATGTAAGGGAAGACTTCTTCCCTGGGGTGTTAGTAACAAATGTATCTGACAGCTAGAAGTGCTTCTTGTCATACACACAACATTTTCATGAGGAAATTTAGTGTATCACCATTTCCCTTTACCACGGAGAGCAAGAAACATCATTGCCTCTGTATTACTAACAGCCACTAGCTGAGCTGGGAAGATTATGGCCTCAGCATTTAGGCAATGAATTCAAAGACATGTACATGTCTCTCGGCTAAAGCTTCTTAGTTAAAGATTTCCACCTGTCTGTAGGCAGCTTTCTACTTGCACAATACTGTCTTTCCTAATCTTATTTTCATCTGAGAAACCAATCAGTAACAAACCATTCCTATACCTCTGTTTAACCCTCGCACAAAGGGTCTGCCTTTGGAAAGCTGGTTTTAGAAGTGTAATTAGTATACATAAAGTTCTGGTCAGGGGCGTAACTGGGTAATACAGAGCCTATGGAAAACACTGAAATTGTGCCCTTCCCCAGGCAGAGACTCCTTCCACCATTAAAAACGCATCCTTTGTCCCCTACATGGGTTATGGTTGCCAGTGTTTTTTGGCTCGGGGTATTGCTAAAGTTACTTTTTGGAAATATCTCTTCTTATTCCCTCTCTGTCCTCTTTTGTAACAATAAGCCAAGTGTGTAGGGTGTTATGCATCCTACACACATAAATTAGGAAACCTTGTTCCCCAGATAAAAAAAATAATCTAATCTGGAGGCTAAGGCTTGGCGGCGTAGCACGGGGGCAGGCATGGCGGCGCAGCGCAGGAGCAGGCATGAGGGTGCAGCGCAGGAGCAGGCATGATGCCCATGGAGCTGTGGTGCCTGCGGCACAAGCATTGCCTGCTCCCCTCTAGATACTCCTCTAGTGCTGGTGGGGTCTAGTATAAAATTTAATGCCATGCAATGAATAATGCTGCCTGACCTACATAATGGCTCAGTCCGCTGCTTCTGCTGGTGCTTCAAATTATGTCTATGTGTCTATGCCAGATGCAGAGTTCTGTATTTGACCTTACAATACCATAGTCAGTGAAAAAGGGCCAAGCTATATTGTGCTGAGATATAGTATTCATCTCACAGGGGAACAAATAAATAGGATAGCCACAGGGAGACTGTGCTTACTCTCCTCTCCCTAACACTTAGAGAGTTCCATGCTGTGTATGGTGGGCATCATTCTGATGTGAAGCTTGAATTACATGAACTTCATTCTGAGATCATATAAGCTATCACTCCTAATCACCTTGAAACCCCCTTTCTCTTCCAGAGCTTTGTGTTCTGATCTGTACAAGCTGGTAGTGATTAAATGTATATATAAATGTATATGCATGAGGCTGGAGGTGTATCTCACTTCATACTAGCAAAAATGTGGGTTTTTTTTCACTTCATACTAGACGCTTGTTTGCAAATGTATTTCTGTCTGCTGCCTTAAGGAGCCCATTATATCAGATAGTACTGCCAGGTAACAGCTTTATAATGAATCTGGGCCTTTTCACACTGCGGCGGTGCAGTGCGGTATTTGTACTGCAACCCACCACAGGCCAATGTTACTTAACTGGGCCTTTTATACTGACGTACTGCAGCCCGAGGCGACGGAAGTGACGTTTTCGACCTGCGGCGGAACGGAAGTAATGTAAGTCTTTTAAAATGCACACCACAAGTTTTACGCATGGCCCATGTGCGGAAGTGTATTTTAGCAATATGCTTCCACACATCTTTGCTTTGGACACAGGAAGTGAGCGTCACTTCCTGTTTGGCCGGCTACCACTCGGGGATTACCGCGTACTAACACGGTAGTCCCCAAAGGCCTGTTTTTGCACCAATCCGCAGTGTAAAACCGGCCTCAAGCTACATATGTAAGCACTTTTCTAGGACAATTGTAAAGAAAGTGATATCCTTTTTGAAATACCTGCCATTCTACATTTACCATTACTGGAGCATAGAGATCAGCTGGGAGATTTGTGGAGTAATGCAGATAGTGATCATCTGTGTAATGCTGGGTACACATGGTAAGATTCTCCATGCGATTTTCCAACCCGGTCATTTTTTCCACTCGATTCTGCGCTCGATTCTCTTATCTTCACTCATTTTTGTTTTCTTTTTCCATTCACTTCTATGAGAAATCGAGCACAGAATCGATCGGGAGTAATATCGGACATGAGGGATTTTATCAATCGGATCCATCTATCGCACGGAAAATCGTACCGTGTGTACCCAGCATAAGAAGCACGGAGCATGTATCGCGTTAGCACTCCTATGCTTCCCTGGCTGTGACAGTAATCTGAGCTGGGCAAAGATTAAGATCTATGCTGCATTCACACTTATAATGAGCAGTGTCCTCATGCTGCAGGTCAGCGCTGCCAACAGAGCTCATCAGTCTGGTGAAATCTCTCTCTACTCAGCGGAATCAAGGTTACCTACTCTTAAGATAAAACAAAAAACGGTGCCTATTCTATTCAAAGCAGCTACCTCTGCAATACCAAGAACAGGCCATGCACTATATGTAAATGTAGTCAATGAACAATTAAAGAAGCAATATGAAAAGTGGTTTAAATGTACTGTCTGAAACTGGACCAGATCACTTATGAATAAAATATATAACCTGAAGCTTTATACATAATTAACAAAGATTGGTGTTAAAGCATGCTAACTTATGATATACTCTGATCTTTTACAAAGCAATTAAAACTTCATGTGCACCTCAGTGGAACAGTTCTAGGCTACAGTTCTAGGCTACATTAGAGGTGGGCTATAAATAAAGTAAGACAACCATAATTAATCACTACATCTATGAGATCCACAGGGCCAGGTTTCTGAAAAATCCACATAGGATGCTGCAAATGAGAAGGCTCTGCTTGAAGTGACTGCACAGAAAAGGGGAGGGGAGCTGCTATACATGGGGATATACCGATAGAATAGCTGTACATGACTGAGGGGGCTATGGTTATGGAATTGGGACAACTGTCCAACAAGTAACAGGAGGCTAGAAAAAGAAGAGGGGATTTGGTCTATGTGGACTAGTGATGCTCCAAAGCATAAAGGATGACTATAACAGAAAAAAGAGTACTACTATGTATACCTAACAAATATGTGACTCTTCTGCTGGTGCAAAGCTTCCATCCACCCACATGGTGCACGCTACCCATACTAGAGGTCTGGCTTGAACTGATGATGCAACCACATATGGATTTTCTGAATGGCCACATCAGGGTTGCCAACCCAAATTCTAATTTTTCCTGGACAAAATGGTCAAAAAATCTGGACACCCCAAGTTTTGGACTGACAGGGGTGGAGTCAGGGGCTGAGTCAGTAGCAGGCTTTTTAGGGAACTTCTTGAGAATTGAACATGCAGTGCTTTTAAAGGAAATCTGAGATGGGGTGAGGGATAAAAGGATTTAAACTTACCTGGGGCTTCTTCCAACCTCATACAGTCCATCAGCTCCCTCAGTGTCCATCAAGTACCCTCTGTTTTGCTGCTGTCAGCCCTGGTAGTCGCATGTGTATGCCTCCTCAATCATGCTAGGAGTGTTCTGTGAGTGCACAGTGAGTTGAGGCTTATAACTTTGCAGAATGCTCCCATAAATGGGACCATTGGGGAGGCAGTAATCCCAACTGAGCCAAGTCATGGACTTAACCAAAACGGAGGGAAGCGGACAGAAACCAAGAAGCCCCCGATAAGTATAAATCTTCTTGTGACAGGCACACTTTAACCTCTTGAGGACTGCAGGGCTAAACCCCCCTAGTGACCAGGCAATTTTTAGTTTAAAAGGCCACTGCAGCTTTAAGGCCAAGCTGCAGGGCCGCACAACATAGCACACGAGTGATTCCCCCCCCCCTTTTCTCCCCACCAACAGAGCTCTCTGTTGGTGGGGTCTGATCGCTCCCCCCATGTTTATTTACTTTTTAATAAATATTTGTGTTGCCCTTTTAAAAAAAAAAAAAAACCCTCTTCCTTTAAATCCCTTACCTCCCTCGCTCCCTCCCTCCCCACAGCCGGCCAATTACGGCGATCGGCTGTCATAGGCTGCCTATGAGAGCCGATCGCTCTCTTGTCCCCCAGGGGGACAGTCGTGTCACACGGCTGTCCCCAGTGCAGCGCTGCTGCTGATCGCAGCGCTGCACAGAGTAAATAGACGGCGATCACGCCGTCTAACAGTCTCCCGAGCGCCAATAGCCGCTCGGAGACTGAAGGCGGGGCGGAGCTCCGCCCCCCAAGCAGGAGATGCGCGCGCAGCCTGCGCGCGATCTCCTGCAAAACAGAGCCCCAGGACTTTACGCCAATTGGCGTTAGGCGGTCCTGGGGCTGCCGCCGCGGCCACGCCTACTGGCGTGACGCGGTCTTTAAGAGGTTAATGTAATACCCCCACATACACATCACATTAAGGTAACTATATGTCTCCTAAGTAATATAATACCAAGTAATTCAACCCCCACAAAATGTATATCTGAGGTAGGGACAGTTAGTAAAATAAAAGGCTCTTGCTGAGACAGCCATGTGATGGCTGATGGGGGATAGTTCACACAGTTTCCCTGACACACACAGCACACACTGTACACACACACACACACACACTACAAACTCACACTGTACAAACACACAGTGTACACACACACACACTGTACACACATGCACGCACACACACTACAAACTCACACTGTACAAACACACACTGTATGCACATGCACACTACAAACACAATATGCACACTACAAACACACACACACCTTCAATATACCTTCATTTTGCTGCAGGTAGGGGTCACATCCAGAGCAAACCACAAAGCAATCAGTCTGCTGCATCACCATCACGCTTCCAGGAAGGAATGTTGCAGGAAGACGGGGCTACTTTCATTCAGGTGCAGCAGAACCTATCTTCCTGCTGTTGCATAGCAACAGTAACCCTTCAGATGCGCTAATTAGACAGAGAGGGACGGGGAGGAGGAGGGAGGGGGAGGAGGAGGCTGGCGCTGGAGGAAAGCAGGAGCAAACTGGAGAGGAGATTGCCCCTTTATGGTGAAAAAGCTTACTTCATCCCGGCCCTGCTCTCCCATACAGCTCCTGCTGATTCCAGGAAGGGGGCGGGGTTGTAAGGGGCGGGCTTGCTTGCTGGCTGCCTCTCTCTCATTGGCTGGAGAGAGGCACCAGCATGAGAAGCAGGATTATCGATTGGAGGGCATGAGCAATTGACCACACTTTAACTCTCCCAGCCAAGCACCTTTTCCACAGCCCTACGTTATTTGTCCCTCCCCTTTAGATTGTAAGGCTTTGGCAGGGTGCTCCTCCCCCTTAGTGTGTCCTTCTTGATCCTTCAACCCCACCAATGAAACCCTTCCTATGGACTAACTCGGACCTGAATTGCCGAGTCTCTGTTTAATTGCATGATCATGCATCTTATACCCTCTTTGCATGTATAACCTTTGTGTCATGTTGTATAACTGTGTGCTACCTCTCCGTCTGTCACCCCTTTTTTGCATTGTATGTATCCCTATTTATTGTCCAGCCCTGCGTAATGTGTTGATGCTTTATAAATAAAATAAATAATACTAATGCATCTTGGGTCTGTCAGCAGTCTAGCGTTGTCCCTCTCTATGCCGGGGACGCAGGCAGCAGTGGTGCTTTCAAACAGGATCGGTCACATCAGCTGATCTCCATAGATGGCCGCTCACTGGGTCTTGCTGGATGTAAAGCCTGGAGGCTATGTGTGCAAGTTTGTTAGCTGCACTCTGAACTCCCACTATGTGTGGGGATAGAGTGGTTTTTCGCCTGAAGAAAGGAGAAAGCTTCTCTCCAGAAACGCGTTGCGTAATAAACATTTTATTATTTTTTCAACCAAACACGGACTACGCCGTGTATTCTTTCTGCATGCACTACACCTTCCAGGAACCTTCAGCAGCACACTCTATCCCCACACATAGTGGGAGTTCAGAGTGCAGCTAACAAACTTGCACACATAGCCTCCAGGCTTTACATCCAGCAAGATCCAGTGAGCGGCCATCTATGGAGATCAGCTGATGTGACCGATCCTGTTTGAAACCACCACTGCTGCCTGTGTCCCCGGCATAGAGAGGGACAACGCTAGACTGCTGACAGACCCATATGGGCTAGTCAGTCAGTCCTAAAGGTGAGGTCATTCCCCGGCAGGCTTGCCAGGGACAACTGCTACCCTTCTGAGTGCGCTCTCCTCTCTCTCCTCCCATTCCCCCCACCCCTTTTCTATACAGATACTTGCACCACTATCCAGTGGCTTCCAGAGAGCGGCACCACCACCATTTTCATCTTCAGCCTACACACTGTACAACACCACTACAGGACGCTCCCCTGTATATACAGGAGTCTTCTATACATACACTGCTCAGTGTATATGGGACACTACCTACTGCAAACTAACTTAATACTAGGGGCACATCTGGCTGTCTATACTGCGAGCAAGGGACCTACCTAATATTGGGGGCACATCTGACTATACCGGGAGGGAGGGCTACCTTATACTGTGGTCACATCTGGCTATCTAAACTGCGTAGGTGGGCTACCTTATACTGGGGACACGTCTGGCTACCTATACTCTGTGGAGGGGCTACCTAATACTGGGGGCACATCTGGCTAACTATACTGGGATGGGCACAATTTGGGGGAAGGGGGGCCCACTTTGACATCTCTGCCTCTGTTGCTGGGGAAACTTGTCCTTGCCCTGACTGCTCACACATTTGCAAAAATACAAAATACAAAAATAAAGAAAAAAAAAAACATATGACGGTGACCAGCGCAGGTGTGAATAATGATTGATGGGGCGAAGACATGGGTAGACATCTACCCATCTACTGTAATCTTGCTCAGAGTGGACTGTCTACCAAGCGAAGTCAACACTATAATTCTACCTTGAGGTGTAGTTACTGCCATTCTAAACAAAAAACGAGATGGAGATGGCAAGTCCTTTCCGATAAGGGAATCTGCAAAGATATCTCGTTATTGTTAACACTACACAAAAATGCAAAGGTATGTGGAACTCATTTCTATCCATAATGTACAATAATATCTTAACTTGCAGTTTTACAGCTTTGAAATAAAAAATACTCTAATGTATAAGAGCCAGGAAATGCAAGAAAAAAGCATTTTAAGTGTGCTGGAAACTTGCTTTGGTGTTTGAGTGACAATAGATATGCTTGCTGAGCCTCCCACAGATTTCGCTTCTTATAAGTCTGTGCTCGTCTTAAAGCTCTGACAGAAATAAGCCACCCATGACACTTTCGGTTAAATGTAATCTCAAAAAGAACACTTGGAATAGTTTTGTTTCAATACTCCCCGGTGACATTTCAGTAAACATACTTAATAATGTCTATATCCCATTAGTATTACAACGTGCACAATAGTGTTCAGTGTTCAACCCTACTTCACAGTATGCATCTTTCCTGCCTTTAATTCCCACTACACCCCCCGCTTGCATTTACTACACAACTCCACAACACAGTACGTATATTGAAGTCAGTGATAGTAACCAGAAGAAAGTGAGTGTGACTATACATTATTTATCTTGTTAAATACTGTTTCCCAATACCAGCTACATCATTATATGGCCATGACGGATCAATGCCTCCTGCTGTTTGATCTAATGTCATGTTTCCTGAAAAATACTTATTGTCATCAGTATTCTATTTATATATATATATAGCTGCCTAAAGACAAAAGAGGGCAGGTAGATTTTAAAGTACAGGCTCAGTGATGAGCTGAGCATGCTTCCAGTTAGTGCTGAGGGCGACACCCCGACAATTAGGAAAAAACAAAAATACAAGGGCAAAAATTCTGGATCACCCACATCGTGTTTGCAAAAAAAAAAAAAAATCACCAGTTCTCCTGTTTAATAAAAAGTCTAGTTTCACAAATTTAAAATTATACATAGGAACAAAAAAGTCGATTTTTATTTGCCTGGAGCTTCTTCCAGACTTCCATAGTCTTTCAGGTGCCTCATCATTTTGTGGGTGTCCTCCGTTGTGCTGCTGCTCCATATGAACTAATTGCGACTTGAACTCAAGTTGGGCCTACTGCGCATGCGCGGCCCCATTCGTGCACCTCCTCAATTGCGCTCTTGTGGATGGGAGAGTTCTGGACATGCGCGGTTCGTGTAGACTTGTAACTATGCATGTGCAGAATATGGGAGCATGTTTGATAATGAGTATGGACAGGACCATGTATGCACAGTATCTGGGACTGGAGTTCTAGTCGCAGATCTTACAGAGGAGGTATCAGCAGCACAGTGGAGGGGACCTGGAGGACAAAGAGTAAGCTGAAAGACTATTGTGGGCTGGACAAAGTCCCAGGTAAGTAAGTAAAGATTGACTTTTTTCTATTCAAATTCAGGTCCGCTTTAAAGTGGAACTTTAACCCAGGATTGAACTTCATTCCAATCAGTAGCTGATTGATACCCCCTTTCCAACAAGAAATATTTACCTTTTCTCAAATAGATTATCGGGAGGGTCTGTATTGCGGATATTATGGTGAAACCCGTCCTACAGTGTGATGTTATGACCATGGTCCTGATAGTTTGTTCTCTGTGAACCTCGTTGCATTGTGGGAAATAACGGCTGTTTCCAACTGCAAAGCAAACCTTAAAGCTGAATATAACCCTGCATTTTAACTTTGCTCTAAAACATTATTTACAGCATAATGTGGATGTGGAATGTGACTCACTCTCTGACTGTGCAGGAGCTCCCAGACACAGAGAGAGAGTGAGTCACATTCCTCACTTGTTACATTGTGTTTACTTAAATGTATCTATCTAAACTTCGGCTGCGGCAGCATTTCTCTCCACGGAACTTTAAAGCTCTGTGTGTAACCCTTCCAATGCTGGTCTAGTAAAAAAAATGCTGGTTGCATACAATATGCTGTAAATAATGTTTTAGAGCAAAGTTGAAATGCAGGGTTATATTCAGCTTTAAGATTGTAACCCTTTGGCAGGGTCTTCTCCCCCTTAAAGGGACACTTAAAGTGAACCTGAACTGAGTAAAATTATTTAAAATAAACACATGAGGTAACTTCACATGAACATTATATAGTTACCTTGCCATCAGTTCCTCTCAGAAGCTCATCATTTTCTTCTGACAATGACCCCTTCCAATTCTGACAACATTTTGTCAGAACTGAAATATATCAGTTGCTGTCAGTTATATATCAGTTTCTGTCAGTTATAGCTGAGAGGACAACTGATGAGCGAGGTGTTGTCCATGTTTCCCTATGGCTCAAGTGAGCAATGTTACACTTTAACAGTGTGCTGACCAGAAAGCTGTTATGGGGTAATGGCCATTTTCAAAATGGAGGACAGAGAATTCCATTGATCACTGTGGACAAACAGGACGCAGGAGAGGAGAAAGAGATTGAGGAGTAGACTATACAGGAGGTAAGTATGACCTGTGTATGTTTATTTTGACTTTTAATTTTCAGTTCAGGTTTACTTTAAGCCAGGAACAAAAAACAGTTTTACTTTCCTAATGCTTCTACCAGCCCCCTCCAGCCGTCCCATACCCTCGCAGTCACTCAAGGAGCCTCCAGTCGTCCGCTGCCAGCTAGTTTTTGCTAACAGGCCCGGCCACGCGAATTTTTCTTCGCATTCCTGCCCACAATAGCCCACTGATTCCCTGTCAGGGCCTTTCAGCGAAAATGAAAGTAGCTGGCGGCGGGGACTAGAGGCTCCGTGAGTGACTGCGTGTGCACAGGACGGCTGCAAGGGGCTGGTAGAAGCCCCAGGCAAGTAAAACTGATTTTTTTATTCCTGGCTTAAATGTCCCTTTTAGTTGGCCACACACCATACAATTAAAATTTCACCAATTTTCACCAATTCGATGATTTTGATCAGTTGTCCAGAAAAATCGAGACCTTTTCTTTGTTTTCCATCGATAAAATTTCTAGGGTGTGTATATTAATAAATTAACAATCTAAAAGGTGGCCATTAACGGTCCAATTTCTAGCGAAAAATCGTTCGAGCGATCAGAAATTCTTATCGGATGAAAAATCGTTCACTACACCATCAACTAACCAATCATTGCTTCCTATCTATCACGACCAACAAGAAAATCCAAATTTTGGTTCGACGAAAATTCAATCGGACGATTGTTTTTATAATCGTTCATTATCGAATTGTGCCCATCAACTGAGATTATTTACAACCAATCCGATCAGAATTTCTGATCGCTCTAACAATGTTTCGCTAGAAATTGGACCGTTAGTGGCTAGCTTTACACACATCATACAATGTTTAGAAAAATTTAAGAAAAATTTCCAGCATTCCGGATCAATAAAAATGGAAAAAAAAATGGGAAATCCGACCGTATTTTTCAGTCGAATGAAAAAAAAGCCTTCCATTTTTTTATGAAGATCCGATTATAGAGAGACACGTAGAGACACAGAGGGGGAGTGACCGTGGCTTGCAGGGAAGGACGGGGCCACGTAGTGGGCGCATGTGTGGCGACAGACCTAGAGCCAATTTTGAAATGGGCTAAGGTCAGCTAGTAAATTAATATTGTAAAAAAATACCTGACTGTATTACTTTATTTTCACTACAGTTCCTTTTTAAGCGCAATATGTCACCAGTTTGAGCTGCGCTACCTACTCTAGTGTCCTAAAAGCAGGATGTGCATTGCAATGGATAAACACGCCAGTGGCTCACATGGAAGCTGCCATACAACTCCATGTTGGAAACCAGCACTGCAATTGTTGGTTGCGGAATCCAAAACATAAATGTGAATTTTATTTATTTTGCAGGCCTTGTGCTTTTTGGATTTGCAAGTACTATTTGGCATGTTTTGGTGCATGTAAATGCTGGCATATAAAACCAGATGTAAGATTGTTGTATCCCATGGAGGCTCCAAAAACCAAAAAATTTTAACAGAAAAAAGAATGCAGCCAGTATCTCACCCAATGTCTGCCTTTGCATGCCAGGCATTGCTCCCCGTGACTCTGTACTGACCTGCTAAGATTTCCACCACCACTTTCTGCTACTTCCCCTACACATAATGAACACAAGAGCGCCAGCAAAAGCATCTTCATAACTCCCACTGGGCCTTTCCATTGGTCCACTAGGGGGACAAATGAAAATCCTCCTCAGGGGACCTTCCTGGCCTTAGTATCGCCTAGCGACTAAGATTGGGTAACAGTGACAGGTGCATGTGCATCTTCTGGGGAAGCGAGGCAGCAGTGCCATGGTGATGAAGGACAGCTCCATGGTACAAACCCTCCCACCCCATCACTCAACACATAGGAGCCACACAGGTGAATAGCTACCATCCGTCTTAGTAATGCAGTCAAACAAGTGAAGCTGGCAATAGGATTTGCTGGTAATCCTCATGCAATGGTCAGGTGATAGGTGACTCGTACACTTGAGCTACTTATCACCCGGAGTAGAATATGGCCCTTAGTTGCACAATAATCCCCCCCCAAAAAAAAAGGAAATATATATTTAGATAGATAGATAGATAGACAGACTCACCAAATGATAAGACCTTCAGATCCAGTCATAAATGTTTGTGTGTTGTGACGGTCAGCCGCATAAAGATTTGTAAAGAACGTGTAGTCAATGACGAGAAAAGAAAATAAGAGTACATGTGCAACAGTGCAAGAAATCCCGCAAAAATGTATTGAAAATCCATAAAAACGAAATCCAGTAAACAAATCAAATACAGTAATCAGGAGATTCCTCGACCTAAGCGCATAACTCCAAGCTGGCATCTGACTCACTTCTTTGTGTGAAATATCTATGGGAGATAATGGAAGATTGCTGATTCTTGTCTCCACTACCATTTACCTGACTGCTGAGCCACAGATTGAGAAAATGCACACTGCTGTGCAATAACACAACACAGCGCAGGTGTGAACTGTGATATGAAAGTCACACAGTGTGAACAAATCCTAAGTGCAAACTGTTTTATTCACATTCAATATTTATTAATAAGAGCGTTTAAAATTAGCACTGCTATTAAAAAAGTAAGGAATTACTACTTCCTTTTAGGCCAAATCAGAACACAGAGAAGGCTATTGAATAGTTTGTGAATTAGCAGTTAGGTGATTGGCGATTGCAATCATTTGCATGCTTAGTGGAAGTCATTTTTGCAGGATTACTTCTCATTCTTGATGATGCCTTAAAGAGAATCTGTATTGTTAAAATCGCACAAAAGTAAACATACCAGTGCGTTACCCTCTGTCACAATTTTGCCGCTCCTCGCCGCATTAAAAGTGGTTAAAAACAGTTTTAAAAAGTTTGTTTATAAACAAACAAAATGGCCACCAAAACAGGAAGTAGATTGATGTACAGTATGTCCACACATAGAAAATACATCCATACACAAGCAGGCTGTATACACCCTTCCTTTTGAATCTCAAGAGATCATTTGTGTGTTTCTTTCCCCCTGCAGCTATCTTCCACTGAAGTGTCAGGCTGTTTCTTCCTGCAGAGTGCAGACAGCTCTGCCTGTATGTAATTCCTCAGTATGTGAAAGCCCAGCCAGCTCAGTGGAGGATTTATCCAGCTTGTAAAAGATAAGAGAGAAGAGAGAAGCTGCTCTAATCTAAATAATACACAGGCAGCAGTGGCGTAGCTACAAACCTCTGGGCCCCGATGCGGAATCTGGATGTGGGCCCCCCCACGGCAACAACAGCCCCCCTCCCCCGGCAACACCCGACGCACACACATATCCAAATCCCTATAGCCAGCTATAGGTCCCCCCAGTATAGGTAGCCAGGCATAGGTAAGCCAGTATAGTTGCCCCCGGTATAGGTTAGCCAGGTAGGTGCCTCCAGCATAAGTAGCCAGTATAGTTGCCCCCAGTATAGGTTAGATAGGCAGGCGCCGCCGGTATAGGTTAGATAGATAGGTGCCCCCAGTACAGGTTAGCTAGGTGGGTGCCTCTAATATAGGTAGCCAGAATAGTTGTCCCCAGCATAGGTTAGATAGGTAGGTGCCCCCAGTATAGGTTAGTTAGGTAGGTGCCTCCAATATAGGTAGCCAGTATAGTTGCCACCTGTATAGGTAGCTAGCAGGTTAGACAAGTAAGTGCCCCCAGGTTAGATAGGTAGGTGCCCCTCAGTATAGGTTAGATTAGGTAGCTGCCCCCCAGTATAGGTTGGATGAGGTAGGTGCCCCCCAGTATAGGTTAGGTAGCTGCCCCCCAGGATAGATTAGGTAGCTTTCCCCCAGGATAGGTTAGATTAGGTAGCTGCCCCCAGGATAGGTTAGATTAGGTAGCTCCCCCCCCCCCCAGATAGGTTAGGTGGGTAGCTGCCCCCCAGGATAGGTTAGGTAGGTAGCTGCCCCCCCAGGATAGGTTAGGTAGGTAGCTGCCCCCCCAGGATAGGTTAGGTAGGTAGCTGCCCCCCCAGGACAGGTTAGGTAGGTAGCTGCCCCCCCAGGATAGGTTAGGTAGGTAGCTGCCCCCCAGGATAGATTAGGTAGCTGCCCCCCAGGATAGGTTAGATTAGGTAGCTGCCCCCCCCCCCCAGGATAGGTAGGTAGCTGCCCCCAGGATTAGGTAGGTAGGTAGGTAGGCCCCCCCCCCCATAATGAAGGGGGGAGCCGCAGCTGCGGGGAGAGCAGCCCGACCTCTCCCTCCCTTCCTCTCCCCGGGCCCCCCCCCCCCTTCAAATGCAGAGTGCGCGGCGCACGGAAGCGCTGTAGGCAGAACTCACCTCCGTCCCTGCGCCGCTGGTCTCCTCCCGCTCTGTATAGATGTTGTTACACACTGCTTCCTGTTTAGCCGGAAGCAGTGTGTAACAACATCTATACAGCGAGAGGAGATCAGCGGCGCTTGGAACGCAGGGACGGAGGTGAGTTTCAGCCTACAGCGCTTCCGATCGCGTCACTCTGCATCTGAAGGGGGGGGGCCCGGGGAGAGGAAGGGAGGGAGAGGTCGGGCTGCTCTCCCCGCAGCTGCGGCTCCCCCCTTCCCAATAGCGTGCACGGCGCACGGGCCGCACTCAGTCCTGGCCGCACTACAAAAAGACATGGGCCCCCCCGGGCCCCTCCCCCGCCTCTTCAGGAGCCGGGCCCAGTCGCGCATGCGACCGCTGCGACCTCTATTGCTACGCCCCTGACAGGCAGTGTGCAGAGAGGGGCCTGGATGGGGGAGATGCATCACAGAACCACAACACTGAAGAACTTGGCAACCTTCCAGACACAAGCCTGACAAGTCTGACAAGAGAGAGATAAGTTGATTTATTACAGAGATGGTGATAGTAGAACGTGCTGCAGTAAGCCAGAACACATTAGAATAGCTTTTGAAACTTGTAGGATGATAAAAAACAGGATGCAATTTTTGTTACGGAGTCTCTTTAACACTGGAGATCTATCACTAGGCAATAACATTCACTTGGCACTCTGTGTGTGCTAGCAGTGAACCACAGCAATGTGTAGGGATCTTCATCTTCAGGCATTGACCTAAATATCAGATTTTTTTCTTTATTTTCAGTTTTATGCCCTGAGTATAATTTTAAAATATTTATTTTATGTGAATATAAATCAGTCTCCTCAGCAAAATATGTTATTCCTTAAAGCAAACTTAAAGTAAAAATAAACAGATGTGATAAACAAATGTACTGTATGTATAATCCTTCTCCTAAATATAATTTTCTATGGATCATGTCTTGTAAATAAAGGTTAAAAAACAAGATTAAATTCATTTTTATTGTCTGAGATTAATTATGTCATGATGACAGTTTTGGAGTTTGTTCAATCCCCATTTGAACGAATGATCTTCTAATCTAATTTATTCCCTTTGTTCAATAGTTTACTAGCCTGTTATTAGTGGTCTTACAGTCCAACTGAAGTCCAGCTAGAGAGACTGTTATTCAGAGCCCTTAAATTTTAACCCTTAAAGAGAACCTGAGGTGGTACTTCCTGGGTCGAGGCTTGGCTTCCTATTGGAGGAAGCTAACAGAGGCGGAGAGTGGCGGGGGAGGCGGTGAGGAGGAGGCTGATTGACAGCCTCACATAAATAAAGCAGGTTAGCGACAAGCAGATTGTCGCTAGCCTGGCAATCTTTTAAGGGGGGACAGCGGAGCGCAGGGGGGGCTGGCAGCAGCGATGCAATGACCCAGAGGCATGTCATTGTGCACACGACATGCCTCTGGCTACTATTAGGATTGCAATATGCCACCTTGGGTTCTCTTTAAAGTGAAAAAAGCTGACAAGGATCACAGCCTAGTTCTACAGTATGTAGGCTTAGAACAGTACATACACATGATAATCTCATTATGTCACATGTCAGTTCAGGTACTTTTTGAACTATCTTACTGCATTTAGTTACTGCAAAAACATGCTCCATTCCTAATTGCACTGCTTCACCTCTGTACTTGTCAAGGGTCTATTTATTTACAAAAATAAGGACCTGTGATATGGGGTAATGTCTGGGAAGAAAAATTCTGAACAGTTGTGCCTACATGTGCACATACACAGTAACCGGAAACATTTTGACAGTAATATATGCAAGTAGAACATTACGTTGAATTTGTTTCATTTTCTTTTGGATCATAAATCCTGTTCACAGAGTGTTAAGCATATCTAAAATTACTCATCACCCTATAAAAGAATACTGCAGCGGTCCAACAATGTGGCCAAGGACAAACGCACTGTTAAAGTGGGATCACATAACTGTGTAATCTCAGCCCAAGCCACCAGGTGGCATAAGAGGTGTTGATAAAAGAAACTACTCTGTCCATGTGTCTTTTTATGACTTCAATGGCGTCACTTAAAGTGAACCTGAACTCTTGTACAGGACAGAAGGAAAACATAGAGAAATGCACCCTGTATGTATTTAGAGAGTTTAGCCTGTTTAATTCCCCCTCATTTGTCTAATCACTAGTTGTAATTTGATCTCTCCCCTGCTATGGCAGAGGTGGCAGTTAAGCTCATTTGAAAGCACAGGCTGTTAACAATATGTCTGCTTTCATGAATCAGGAAGTAGAAACAGTGCAGATTTATTTTAGGATTTGGATCAGCTGTAACAAAGAAATGTTTTTTGTTTAACCACTTAAGCCTATCTGGACGAATGTGTTCATCCAGATAGGCTGTGCAGCTGTCAGTGTGCAGTGTGGGCGATTACGCGCTCCCGCCGCCTGCCGTTAGCCCCCCGATCAGTGAATGGGAATATAGTTCCCATTCACGGATCTAAGTCCCCCACAGAAAAACCGACGGTCTCTTATAAGAGACCGCGGTATTTCTGCAAAAAAAAGTTCCCTGTCCTCTTTCTAGTTCCTGGAAGCGTGATCGTACGCGTCCAGGACTTTTTTGACTGTGGCCATCTTGTGGCCAAATAGTAAACTACACCCACCTGTATTTTTTAATAAATAAATACACTGTATTACATTTAAAAATTAGCTGTTTATTTCCCACACCAAAAATTACCCAAATAACATTTTTAATAAAAAAAATTACAATTAAAAAAAAACAAAAACATAAATAGTTACCTAAGGGTCTGAACTTTTTAAATATGCATGTCAAGAGAGTATGTTAATATAATTTTTTTAAATTATAGCCTTGTAAATAGTGATGGACGCAAATCGAAAAAATGCACTTTTATTTCCAAATAAAATATCTGCACCATAAATTGTGATAGGGACATAATTTAAATGGTGTAATAACCGGGACAAATGGGCAAATAAAATACATGGGTTTTAATTATGGTAGCATGTATTAATGTAAAACTATAATGGCCAAAAACTGAGAAATAATGATTTTTTTCCATTTCTTTCTTAATCTTCTCGTTAAAATGGATTTAGAATAAATTAATTCTTAGCAAAATGTACCCTCCAAAGAAAGCCTAAATGGTGGCGGAAAAAACAAGATATAGATCATTTCATTGTGATAAGTAGTGATAAAGTTATTGGCAAATGAATGGGAGGTGAAAGTTGCTCAGATACAAAAAATTAACAACTCTGTGGGCTTCAGTGGTTAAAGGTTATTAGAGAGGACGTTCTGAGTTCAGGTTCGCTTTGAGCTGAAAAAAAGACCAAGCGCCAAGAAGATTGTAGCAAGTATAGTCACTTTTAGTTTTCCTTTAGCAATCAACTAGTTCAATGAATATTTGGCAAAAAAAAGACAGCTGGAATTACAGTGACGCAAAGTGGATTGGAGTCACCCAGAATGCATCTGTGAGGCACGCTGGCATGCATCTCTTCAAAATGTCACACTGTCTAACTGTAGTTTTTATATCAATAGAAAGCAGATATTTGGATATGGGCAAAGTTTGTTTACAGCATAGTAGAATTAAATCAACTAACATTTTTTTAAAGCACATTGCTCCTGAATGTAAGCACATGTGCAGTTATGGCCTCTAACAGCATGCTTAGTAAGCCACCGATTGTGTGTTTACATACTATGTAGGTATGTGTGCATACAACTCATAACCTGTTACGCCTGCCACTCCCTAAGTCAATTTCATAAGAGGAAGCCAATTAAGCTCTGTACACTTTTAGGTATGTGAGAGAAAACCACATTGCTCAGAGGAAACTGGGCACATAAAACACACAAACTTCACACAGATATTCTTCAGGCCTGGTATTGAACTTAGGACACTAATTTTGCATGACAAGAGTGCTAGGTACTATGAAGTGTAATATGGTTTAAGGACAGCGAGAAAGAAATTATAAAGTTATTTTGGGCTATCCAAATAACACTTATATTAATATTAATATTGGAAATAAAAGTAATTTTAACACAATATTTAACTGTTATGTCCCTATAATAATATAACTAGTATGAAGAAAATTGCAGATTAGGGGAAGGACTTTCATTTTGAATATTGTTCTATAGAAACACGTCTAAATCCCAAAAACGTAAAACAGTACACATTGTTTTAACATCACATCATTAAAAGGAAGCCAGTTGGCTTCTAATGTGGACATAGCATAGACGCAGGGAAAAAAACAAATACAAAACCCTTCCAAGATGAACCAAATCAATCCTAGAAACAGTAAATGTGTATAGAGAACTGTTCACTTTGAAATGTAGAGGACCCTTTGAGATCACAGCACACTTATGTATCTTGAGAAAAGCTATGTATAGTATGTATTATATCAATAAACTGATGACATTATAAAAACAACATGTTCTCTATACTGATATAACAGACCACCACAATATCACTATATACTATAGTCAATAAACACTGTATGCTTAATTAGAACAACAATTACATATCAATAGTATTCATGTATAAAATCAATATAAAAAAACGAACATTCAATTTGGCACATAACCATAGCCTCATATAGTGCCTCTGGATAGCCAGACCACCGTCTAAAGTGCACAAATGCTTCCTATAATGTAAAGCACAATAATAGCCAGATAGATTGGCAAAGTGGCAGGAAATTCAGCACCGGAACGGATCTGGAGCATTCCCCCTCCACAGGTAAGTATGTGACTTTTTGGTTGTATAGTTGCTTCATATTTACTTTAATTCTAACATATTCCCTATGAGTATAGGACAACTTATTAAAAATAACATTTCTGTAAATTATAGAAAAAAATCCTGTTTATTGATCATATTGGATTGTACCATGTAAAATCCACCTTCCACTTAGCATTTGGCCCACTGACCTGCGCTTCTTTGCTGGCAGGCCAAAGTTGTCAGTAGAAGTGCACTATATGCAGTTTTGACGGTTTTCTGCACTACTGGCTGTGCAAGGCAGTGTGTTTAGTGATGACAAGAGGGGGAGGAAACAACCATGCTGGAGCAGGAGTGAGGGGGGTTACACGGTTCAGCCCAATGTCATCAGTAAACAGTAGCGGCTGACTCAAACAAATTGTGGCAATGGACAGTTGGTAATTTGTCTGCAATTTTGCCTGAAGAGTTTCATCATGGGTTTCATAAAGTGCATGTTAAGTGTTTATTGTCTTTTAAGCTAATGACAGGCGTATTTTAAAGAAAGTACTGGAATAGAAACATACAGTCCTGGCCAAACGTTTTGAGAATGTCAAAATATTGGAAATTAGAGTTGGTGCTTAAGTTTTTATAATAGCAATTTGCATATACTCCAGAATGTTATGAAGAGTGTTCAGATGATTTGCATAGTCATTCTAGGCCATGAAAATTAACTGAATCCCCCCAAAAAAAATGTTTTCACTGCTTTTCATTGCTGTCATTAAAGGACCTGCTGAGATCATTTCAGTAGTCGTCTTGTTAACTCAGGTGAGAAAGTTGATGAGCACAAGGCTGGAGATCATTATGTCAGGCTGATTGGGTTAGAATGGCAGACTTGACATGTTAAAAGGAGTGTGATGCTTGAAATCATTGATCTTCCATTGTTAACCATGGTGACCAGCAAAGAAACGCATGCAGCCATCAGTGCGTTGCATAAAAATGGCTTGACAGCCAAGGATATTGTGGCTACTAAGATTGCACCTAAATCAACAATTTATAGGATCATCAAGAACTTCAAGGAAAGAGGTTCAATTCTTGTTAAGAAGGTTTCAGAGCATCCAAGAAAGTCCAGCAAGCGACAGGATCGTCTTCTAAAGAGGATTCAGCTGCGGGATCGGAGTGCAACCAGTGCAGAGGTTGCTCAGGAATGGCAGCAGGCAGGTGTGAGCGCATCTGCACGCACAGTGAGGCGTAGACTTTTGGAAGATGGCCTGGTGTCAAGAAGGGCAGCGAAGTAGCCACTTCTCTACCAAAAAACATCAGGGACAGATTGATCTTCTGCAGAAAGTATGGTGAATGGACTGCTGAGGACTGGGGCAAAGTCATGTTCTCCAATGAAGCCCCTTTCCGATTGTTTGGGGTATCTGGAAAAAGGCTTGTCAGGAGAAGAAAAGGTGAGCGCTACCATCAGTCCTGTGTCATGCCAACAGTAAAGCATCCTGAGACCATTCATGTGTGGAGTTGCTTCTCATCCAAGGAGTGGGCTCACTCACAATTTTGCCAAAAAACACAGCCATGAATAAAGAATGGTACCAAAACACCCTCCAACAGCAACTTCTTCCAACAACAGTTTGGAGAAGAACAATGCATTTTCTAGCACGATGGAGCATCGTGTCATAAGGCAAAAGTGATAACTAAGTGGCTCGGGGACCAAAACGTTGACATTTTGGGTCCATGGCCTGGAAACTCCCCAGATCTTAATCCCATTGAGAGCTTGTGGTCATTCCTCAAGAGGCGGGTGGACAAACAAAAAACAACTAATTCTAAGAAACTCAAAGAAGTGATTATGAAAGAATGAGTTGCTATCAGTCAGGATTTGGCCCAGAAGTTGATTGAGAGCATGCCCAGTCGAATTGCAGAGGTCCTGAAAAAGAAGGGCCAACACTGCAAATACTGACTCTTTGCATTAATCTCATGTAATTGTCAATAAAAGCTTTTGAAACATATGAAGCGCTTCTAATTAAATTTCAGTACTTTACATAAACAACTGAAACAAAGATCTAAAAGCAGTTTAGCAGCAAACTTTGTGAAAACTAATACATTTGACAGTCTCAAAACTTTTGGCCAGGACTGTACAGCTGTTGTAAATATGTCAAAAAGGCCTGTGTATAATCCAATACAGTTATCGGTATGACCACAGAGATTATTCAGAATTTGTTTCTATGGTATTAAAGGTTTTCATCAGTGGTTCAAAAGGTCAGATTCCACAAGCTTGAATAATTTATATCATGTTATTATAGCTAATGAAAGGCAATTTACACAGGCTATAAATCATGTTAAACCAAGAACCTAATGCAGTGTCCCATTCTGTAAAATACCAGAATCACTTACCATGCTATGAAATGATAGATAACGCAATATCAAACATTCAAATTAGCTTAATTTAAGAATTACCTGGTTATGAAGAAGTCCTCATCTGAAATGTAACATACAGCATACATGCTCTGCAGCAATCTACGGTGGTGAGCAAGTATCAGCTATGGATGATTCCAATAACCATTGCCCACATTGGAAAAACCCTACACATGTATGCAGAGCTGTCTGATGTGTGGTGGTAGTTTACCACACATGCACATAGTGTGCAAACTATAGAAATGCAACTCTAAAGCCTTATATACACTTTAAATAGAACTCAGCTGAGGTGGCCAGTTCAGGGTCATCTCAGCCAGAAACGTAATATGTGAACAGGATATATTACAGGGGTCCACTGAGATTGCTTAAAGGTCCAGCACACCTGATCTATATAAACAAGACCAAGGAGGGAGCACATTATTCTTGCATTTACCCTGCCCAGAAAGCTGCCCCATCATGCGCCACTTTGTGACCCCTCCTCCCTTCTCCATAGAACAGTAAACACATGGCTAGGGATGACTGATGAGATGTAAATAATGTGAAGTTGATGTAGGATTATGCAAATTGTATATGCAAATATATGCAGCTTTAAAATGAACCAATGAATTGCCACCAATTGGTGTATTGTTACAATATGCTAAGCAATGTAGCATACATGGGACTTTATGATCGGCAAGAAAGACTGGACATCTAATCCACTGGTTGAAATAGTTCTTTTCAATAATATTATTGTGGCTGTAGTGGGGCTACTTATTAAGAGGGTTAAAATGTCTAATGGGCTTTATGGAATTTTAATATTAATAACAATGAATTTTGATTTTATATAAACTTTTTGTGGCTCCATTTAATAAGGATCATTGTGCACAGTCACCTCTCAGATGGATTTGTTTAGTCAATTTTGCAATAAAACTATGGTGGTGACTATGGCGGTAAAGTGATGAGTGCTCAACTGCTCATAACCACTGGCAGTTGTTTTGCTAATACCTAGGAAACCACTATGTGTTGTGTGTCCAGGCATTGCATAAGTGCAAACATAACCACATTTTTCTTACATCTTGATAAAGGAGCAAGAGCTCCAATAACGCCATGCACTGCCCTAGACTGGCATACTGTCCACTGAAGAGCTATGGTATGGATTTTTAATGATTTTTTTTGACCTTGTACATGGATTTTAAGAATATTTAAATAAGACTTGATCTTAGATGGTGCAGGTCCATTACAGCATTTTGATGCTTTGTCCTTGGTCCCAAGGTCCCGACCTTGCAAAGCAATACATACCGAGAACCACTTGTACCTCTCAAATCAATACAGAGAATTTCCTTCATCTGCACTCATATAGACAAAAGAAAAAAGTCCACCATATTCATTATTATAAAAATTATATAATATAGCATAAATTAGCTGGCATCCCTCCTATAGTGATGCCTCTAGACATGTACCTGCTGTGCCTAATGGGAAATCCGGACTTAACAATAATGCAGAATAGGCACTTGCCAAACATATGCTATAGTAATGCTTATAAAACAATGGTGAAGCTAAAGAAAGCCATTATTTAAGTGATCAATGGAACGTAGAATATTTTTAAGCACTCTTTGTAAAAAGCAGAGGCAAGTAACTGATGGCTGCATTTTCCCGCCTCACTCCATATCATTTCATCTGTCTAATAAATAAGATTACCCTCTATATGTCGCCAGTGAGCTCTGAATGAAACAATTCTAAGAAGCTTAACAGGCACAGATGGAAGCTGGTGTGTGTCATATTTGAATATAAAGAAAAAAAATGCAATTAGCCGTGATATGACAAGAAAGCATCTGTTACACACAAAGCAGAATCTAGAAGGAACCTCACAGCAATATGGTTTGTAATGGGATGAGGGAAAGCCATTTGCCTGGATTTAAACAACAAATAGAAGTCACACTACAGACAAGTACAATAATTATAAGTTACTTTATAAGCTACAAGGATTCTCCACAAGAAGAATTCTTCAAATAGTCCCACATTGGTTGAACCACAGTTAACAAAAGGATTTTTGTTATGAAAGTTAATTTTGAATGTTAGTAATTGATGTTTTCATCTCACTGGAGATTGATGACAATTTTCATCTTGTTGAAAACAAGTAACAAATACTCTGTCATGTATGGCAATGCCAATGTTTTAGAAGATTAACAATCAAAGCTATACATTCAAAGATGATGACATGAATGCACGATTTTTGACCAGGGCACTATCTGTGGAACTTGTATGTTCCTTTCATGTTGGTATGGAGGGATTCCACACAAAGCTCCAGAAAATACTCATCAGTTAATTTAATTGGATTACCGCAGAAGACTTTGATGCAGATTGAAGATTAAAGCAGGATGAAACACTGCTTTCAAAGAGGAATTTGAATCTGTATACACACCCAAACTTTCAGCCTATCACATTGTTACTGGGTGTATTTCTAGATAAGGGCAGTAGCGTTTGGTCCGGTATTAGTCATGGAGAGAATCTGAAGACATAACAACAAAAGTTGTTTAGGTGATACCTTTAATGACTAACTGTACAAGATTCCTTTGCAAGCTTTCGAAACTTTAAGTTTCTTCTTCAGCCATGTTTCAGAACTGAATCAACTGGATCAGAGCCAGAGGCATGTTTCTCTGATCCAGTCCCAAAACATGCCTGAAGAAGAAACTTAAAGTTTCGAAAGCAGTTAGTCATTAAAGGTATCACCTAAACAACTTTTGTTGTTATGTCTTTAGATAAGTACTAGTAAAAAGAGTGGCACTCGTCCAAGGCAGGGATATGGGTGCCCAAGCCTCAAGGGATCCTCACACCTTTGGATCCAATCCGTACAGTATAAGCATAGGAGGCTGGCACTTCCAAACATGAAAAAAGCTCTTTTATTAAAACATTAAAGAATAGTGGTAATACAGCTGTATTACCACTAGTTTTTAATGTTTCAATAAAAGAGTTTTTTTCACGTTTGGAAGTACCAGCCTCCTATGCTTCTACTAATGTTTTTAGATAAGGGCAGTGTGTGCTGTCCAGTTTTTCCAAGCCAGCCTGCAGGCTCACAGTGGATCCAACAACATGAACGAATTACATATTTTTTCTCCTAACCACCATCTTTTAGTAAAGTTCCTCTTTAAAATCATAAAAAAGTCATAAAAAAATTAACTTTGAGGAAAATGTATATAAATTACCCATGTATATAAAAATGCCCATTTATGAGTATGAACCTTTATGCAGTCCCTTAGTGATGTTTGCCGATTGAGAAGGAGTAATTTTTCTACGATGGAGCTTTTCAGCAATGTTTGTGCGATTACAATTTCTCTGCAATTTTTACTGGAATGTACAGATTACATTTCAGAACTTCCCTGAAAAAAAGGAAGGGCAGGTGAGATCACACTTTGGCTGCACTGGTTTTCCATAAGATGAATACACACCCAGGATGAATATAAACAAAAGTACCGGTATTTACCTTGATGCCAGGCTTCGGACACAGGAAAAGATGTTACAGATACAGTACATTGTTTGTGAGGATGTCAAATAAAAATCATTACCAGTATATATATAAAGTTTAAATATCCTCATAACACCATCCTTCAAGCCCCACTGCACTAAACTAGAAAAAAGGCTAATGGGAGCTCTGGTACTGCCTCCTGTACCCACTGTTCATTGGATGACCTCTTGTGAAGACTGTTTATCATTTATGCCTAGCTGGAAATGCCGATTCTTAATGCCTATATTTTTACACAATAATACAGGTTAAGCCCTTCGACCTTATTCTCGTCACACATATAAATTGCAAAAACAAATTTAAACATGTGATATGCAAAAACAATTTTATATTTTTTCTATGGAAAACTAGCTGATGGCCCGGCATTACCCGGTTATGTATTTGGCTGTTTTGGTGTTGGCTGCACCCACTTTTTCTAACCCTAACACACAATTACTCAATGACCTAGTTTGTGAGCTTTGCGGTCTTTGGCATCAATAATTTGCATTAAAATTAAACAAATCTGACTGGCTGTGGCTTCACCACCTTTTCTAAATCTGAACCCCAGTCACCCAATGACCAACTGTCAGTCACCTGTACCAGGTTTGAGGCTTGTGCCATTAACAGTGCAAGAATGGCAGCAATTAAATATTCCCCTTAAAAATCAATAGGTGAATTTTGATTGGCTTTTGTAGGATCCACCCACTTTTTTGAATATTAATCCCAGTCACCCAGTGACCAACTGTGCAAAGTTTGACAACCCTACCATAAACAGTGTAAGAATAGCTGCAGTTTACATTTTCCCAGTGAAATTTGCATTTGTCTCTGCCCATCCATGGGGATAAAAAGTACCCTATATGTTATTCCAGGTAATGTACTATGTGTGTGCCAAATTTCATTCAAATCCGTTCCGCCACTGTTGCGTGATTGAGTAACAAACATCCAAACTTTTGCATTTATAATTTTAGTGAGGTGTAGCAAAACAACATCAGCATTCAGTGGAGGGTCTCAGGTGATGCTCTTTCCTATTTGTGTCCCCTGCCCATGCCACCTTCAGGGTAGTAAAGTCAATTACCAGCAATTTAAAAAAGTTCTTAAATTGAGTTTTTATATTTTGGATTGCGGATTTAAAATTCATGTATATGAGAAAGATAATCTGAATTTCACTGGTATTTAACAGTGCAGCTGAGCATTCTGCTGAAAGAAGGACACAGATAACTTTATTAAATCTATCAGTGGCAAAATATTCTTTGACCCAAGCAGAGGCCTTGTTTTTCAACCTTTTTGCACTTTGGGGAATTACAATGCAACTGCGATGAATCATCACACCTCAGTATATAAATGTATTTGTTCAAAAAGTAATCTGTTTTTGTTTTGTTTTTCAGATTTGCCTTATTTACCTAATTTGTTTATCATTTAAAAAATAATAAAAACACCTTTTAGTTATTTTGAAGTGGAACAAATGAAATATCATGAAAACATTTTTCGCCTGCTGCCTATTTTAAGCAGAAGAGAGTCATTTTACTGATGCATTTACAAAAGCAAAGTGTTTAGAACTGGCAAGCTACAAACCGATATAACACTTTCATCTGCGGTAATTAATATTTCCTGATTTCAAAAACAAATATGGTTCATCATTTATTTGTTTTTTAGTACAAAACCTAATAAACTGTATAATATAAAAAAAATCACTCTTAATCCTTTTTATTCATTCCAGCATGAGAGAAAATGGTTGGGCGCAGTGGAGTAGTGAATAGCACTATATTGTTGAAGACGTAGGCCAATTTTACATGTATTTTTTGCATTGTGGTGGGGATGCAATGCCCCTGCTGCATCCCACTGCAAAACAAAAACTTGTGTGCGGCGGCGTCATATGCATAGTGCCGCCCCCTGTTCAGTGATGTACTCCCTGCTCGGCAGGAAGCACATCACTGGGATTCCAGTATGTCCATGCTTGAGCACCGCGACGTACTGTGCTCCGTCACCCATTGACTACTATTATACCAAGCCCCATGTGTTAAATGTGGTGCTTCCAGTAGCACGCAGTTGCCCTTGCGTCGGCTCAGATACTTCCAGTGCACTGCAATGGACCGCAGTAAATGTGAAAATTTCCATAGACTTTCATTGCCTTTGCGGCAAAATAGGATAACACACCATAGGTATACCCTGCATACGTAAAAGGGGCTGGTCTCTGAACATCTAAATATAATGTGAATATATATATTCATATTATTATGGTCAGAATCAAGTCTTGGCCAGGACACTATCTAAGTAAGGTATGTATTTTCTCCCCATGTTACTGTGAGTTTCTTCACACATTCAAAAAACAAACTGTTAAGTTGACTGCTTCTCCCTCCACCCCCCTTACTTGGGGGAGCTGGCCATGAACCATGGCCACCTCCATATGACTATGGTTGAAATTAGTGTCTCTCTGAGGCACAGTTAATGATATGACTATGTAATGTGAATCACTGCAGAGGATGTCAGTGCTCTATAAACCAATACATATTCATGAAAATGACTTATGCTGGGCATACACGGCATCGAGGGGAGGATTATCAATCGAGCCTTATGGCTCGATTGATAATATCCGGCGTGTCCAATCACTGCGGGGATCGATTCCGCGCTCGATCCCCGCAGGCGGACAATAGCGGTGAATCGAGCGGGTGATAAGAAACGCCCGCGGGGACGAGCGGAATCGATCCGCGCGGACGAGCAGGGACGCGGCGGGGGTCGATCCGGCGGCTAATCGGCCGGTGGATCGACCCGTGTATGCCCAGCATAAGACTTCTAACTTAGGTAAGTATTGGGGAAAATTCAAAGTTTCACTTTGCTTTGTGAACTCTGTGGTAGTTAGAAGGGTAGATTTAAGAGAATGGTTAGGCATAGGGACTAGGGAGAAAAATAGAGTTACACAATTGGGGATATGTTAAAGCTCATTTAAACTTAGAATATTTACTTGGTAACTTGCTTGCTTGGTTACTTGCAAAACAATGGCAAATCGAATTGAAACGAATCGAATCCTGATCGGACATGTCGGATTTAATCGGATCGTAAATAGAATCGTAATCGAATCACACAAAGAATCGTATCGTGTAGATGGGGCTGTAGAGGTCAATGGAGCTTCCAGATCTCACATAGCTCCTCCCACAAACTACAAGAGTCATCCAGAAAGTAACAGCCATTTGCTTTAGACATCAAGCCAAAAAAGAAAAAAAAAACTCAAACTATCCTTCATCACTAAATTTGAAGTGTCTCTGTTAAAGCACATATGTACCAACAGATTATTAAAGCTGCAACTGCTGATGTGTCTGTTAAATAAAACCTGAACTGAAAATAAACTTACAAGGTCATTTATTGTATGTGTAGATGTAATGGTCAATAGAGCATGTAGTCATATATTCTTATTTTCAATTTGAGGGGTTAAAGCGGACCTGAACTTAGAACTCCCTCTCTGCTCTAAAATATACACAACAGCATAATAACCTTTAAACAAAAAACAATTTCTTTGTTACAGAGCTGATACAAATCCTAAAATAAATCCGCACAGTTTCTACTTCCTGATTCATGGAAGCAGACATATTGTTTACAGCCTGTGTTTTCAAATAGGCTTATCTGCCATAGGCAGTCATGTGACACAGGGGGGAGATCAAATTACAACTAGTGATTGAGGGGGAATTACACAGGCTCTTTAACTACATGCGTACCGCCACAGTGTAAATCTACGGCGGGCAGGGGGCGCTGCTGTTCTGACCTGACGTAAACTCTACGTCCCATTGACCGCGTACCCCCGTCCGTTCCCGCCGCTGTCGCCGCTCGATCTCCGCCGCAATATGCTGCCTTGCCGCCTCTATGACGGCAGAGCACTGTGAGCCGGGCAGGAGCCGTTTTCATTGGCTCCTGGCCCTGTCATTCATGTAAGCCGTTGCTATTGGCTTACATGGAGTGACATGGTCAGGAGCCAATGAAAACGGCTCCTGACCGGCGCACAGCGCTCTGCCGTCATAGAGGCGGCAGGGCAGCATATTGCGGTGGAGATCGAGCCGCGTGACCGTCGGATTTTCACGTCGATTCGTCGGGAAGCGGCGGTTTACTGGACCAGCACCCTCTGGTCCTTAAGGGACAGAGGGTGCTGGTCCCAAAGTGGTTAAACTCTTTAAATACATACAGGGTGCATTTCAGTTATGTTTTCCTTGTTTCCTGTGCAAGTGTACAGGTCCACTTTAAATACTAAAGTCTGAACTGTAAACAGCAGCCATGTCAGAATGATGCAAAATCTGGTTTATTCAGCCCCCACATAAAACTTATCAGCGTTTGTTCAGCCAGTTATAAGTGTTGAATGCCTGGTACACACCATGCAATTTCCCATCAGATAGATGGCTAGAACAACAGGTCCGATCTGATTTTGTTTTTCTGATCTATTTTGTATAGAAATGATCGGAAAATTGATCAGAAAAAAAGGATTGGAAATCAGATTGGACCTTTTCAGAATTAATTGATTAGACCCATCTATCTGATGTGTACCAGGCATTAGCTTTCATTAGTTTTCAGGTTAGGTGGCACTGCTTTTCAGCTGCAATTCACCTTCTCCAATACTACACAAGAAGCACTTGTTTATAAACCCTTGCAATAAAGAAAAAAAACTGTTCTCATGTTTATCTCATGTTACAAGTCACCTGAAATATTCTTTACAGCAGACATATACTGACAGATTGTGAAAGCTGCCATTGCTGACCTTGACCTAAAAATACTGACTGTTTGGTGTTGTACTAATTCTCTGCTTTTAATACTTTCTGAGTCACTATCCTGGAAAGAGCCTGCAGATCAGATGTGTTATTTCACAATAACAACTTGTGTCTTAATTAGCTGCAGTCTGTAATTTAAACTAAATTAGCTACAAGATAAGCATGGTATCCAGGCATTTGGCAAATTTTAGAATACGAAAAATGGCAACAATTTCTTTGTTACAGAGCTGATACAAATCCTAAAATAAATCCGCACAGTTTCTACTTCCTGATTCATGGAAGCAGACATATTGTTTACATCCTGTGCTTTCAAATTTGCTTACCTGCCATAGGCAGTCATTTGACACGGGGGGGGGGGGGGGGGGAGATCTTTTTGGATTGTAACCACAATGGAAAAGAAGCTACAGTTTTAATATATTCTCTTTTCGCTGAATAGTTGATTAGGAGGGGCTTGAAACCAAGGTAAAAGGAAAGGGGTATACTGATATACAAAGGCATACCTATAACCATAGCAGGCCATGCAACTACAACGGGCTTAGTAAAACAAAGGACACTGCTATGTCTGACTGCAAAGCAGTTTATAAACAGAAGAATTGACTGCCAATGAAAACACCTATGTTCATATGAAGTAGGGGGAAAACAGACCTTAAGGGCTGGTTCACACGGACAGCAGGCGGCTTGGGGCGGCTGGGAAGCCGCGTCGTCCTGTGATGTCTTCTTCGGGGGCCGCGCTATGGCGATCGTCTGCTTCCCGTCGCAATCCCTGCAAGGAGACATGAAGCCGCCACAGCTTGCCGACCCTGGACGTCGCATGCGGCTTCTAGGGCCGGCTGAAATGAAACATTAAATCGGGATCGCAACACCACGTTTGCGCAATCGACAGTAATCAGCAGTAACCCGCGATGCTAAACGCTCCAATTCACTTGAATGGGAGCGTTTAGCCGACAAGTCCCGAACGCTTGGCAGTAAACGCTGCCAAGGGTCCGTGTGAACCAGCCTTAAGACGGAGCAAAAATGATGTGCTCCTTACTAATCAAGGCCAAGAGAGGTGATTCAGGCTTAGCTTAATTCCTTTTTATTATTCCTTTTTTAAACTATTATATTGTTATTGGGAACCTCAATTCAATCAAGTAACCCCACCTTTCACTGCTTCCTCCCCCACACCCACCTGAGTATCCCCATTTTGCAGAATCGCACCCTATTGAGCGTTAAAGTATTGAATGATCTTAAATGTACATACTAATATATGATACACCAAAAACAAACAGAGTTGCATTTACATTTACATAGCGATACTAGAGAATACTATTAGATGCTATAAAAATAGCAGCCTGATAGATCACTATGTATAACTATTTATAGTAATTCCTTACTATATATAATTATAAATTCCTCCAAATGATCGATGGTGATCATTATCAGGTCATCTGTATCCGTAAAATAATCTGTGTATTTCTTTCTGGTGTCTCATATATAAGTATGTCAATTTAAAGGGGAACTGAAGAGAGAGGTATATGGAGGCTGTCATGTTTATTTCCTTTTAGACAATACCAGTTGCCTGGCAGCCCTGCTTATCCTCTGCCTCTAATACTATTAGCCATAGCCCCTGAACAAGCATGCAGCAGATCAGGTGTTTCAGTGGTTCAGACTTATAAGTCTGATCTGACAAGACTAGCTGCATGCTTGTTTCTGGTTTTAATCAGATACTACTGCAGAGAAATAGACCAGCAGGGCTGCCAGGCAACTGGTATTGATTAAAAGGAAATACACATGACAGCCTCCATATACCTCTCTCTTCAGTTCCCCTTTAAGGGCCAGTTCTTTATCAGTCCTGATGAAGTAGAATTCTGTTAGAAAATAATATTCTTACTCCAAATATTCTTACTCCAAAGTTTTTTCCTATATCTGACGACTAACTTGGTAAATTAATATTTAGCTAAGTTTATCAACACAACTGTTTAGATTTCAGTTATATTTTCTAAAAAAAATCCAAAATGGCAACCGCTATGTTCTTTTCACAAAACTGCCATTCATAACTGTCATAACCAGTATTGAGCATATTTAATCATTTACTTAAAATCTACCTAAAATATATTTGTTATGTTTCAATCGTTTTATTCAGACTTGGGCAATGAATGTATTGACTGACACTGTAATCTAGAGTGTATCTGTCACGTGGCAGCTGATCCATGGTTGCATACATTTGTGCTCCAGCAAGCAGTGCACAACTAGCAGACTGACAGTTACATGGAATTTTCAATCAGATTTCTGCAACAGAGGTCGGAAGGTGCTGTATGATGTATAGATCAATACCCCAATCAGGGAATATTGCTGGTTTAGGCTATTGCCAGCCCTTGTACCTAACTTGTAATGATAATTGTATATGGTCACACTAATCTAATATGTCATTTTTTCAATGAATCTTTTGAACATTAGAAAGAAACAGTAAATCAGTAAATGGTGGACAGCCATTTCTAGAAAAAAATGTAATTGTAGATTATAATATACAGTAGGTTCTGTTGCAACCACCAAAACCATTAATAAAAGTATTACGGCCTATAAAAGATGAAATGAGGGAATGCAATTTGTAGAGAGAGCCGAGATCTTTAATTATTTCTAATAATGGCTGGGGCTTGCTGCATTATCGCGGCTCTGCAGGTGCCGTTAAACTATGTGGCTTGATAGCGTAATGTTTGCCATACTAATGCGGTACATATAAACAAGAGCGCACAATGTTTGCTACAGTTCTGAGCTGCCTATCTTGTTTATTCAGCAGCTCTGTTCCAAATGCTAAACAAGCTGATTATTCCTGTTGCTGAAGTGGAATGTAGTGTATGGCCTTATCACATCATCTAATCCCCTTTTCTGAATAATAAGGGAAGCTACTAAATAAACTAAGCAAGCAGGTATGCATTAACTGTGCATTATCCAGAGGATAAGACCAAAACTTTCTGCATGCTAAAAGGATCCTACTCTACAGCAAAGCAATAGATAATACTAGCATTAAGGTAGCCATACCCTGGTCGATGTGCCATTAGATCGACCAGCTGACAGATCCCTATCTGATCGAATCTGATCAGAGAGGGATCGTATGGCTGCCTCTACTGCAAACAGATTGTGAATCGATTTCAGCCTGAAACCGATTCACCATCTGCTGAGCTGCTCCTGCCACCTGTCCCCCCCCCCCTGTATACATTACCTGATGCTGGCTCCGGGTCCTCTTCTCCGCATTGCACGGCTCTGTTCCGGCTCCATCCCGGCGCTTCCTGTGTTACTCCGTGACCAGGAAGTTCAAATAGAGCGCCCTCTATTTGAACTTCCTGGTCACTGCAGTGACACAGGAAGCGCCGGGATGGATGGAGCCGGAACAGAGCCGTGCAGTGTGGAGAAGACGCCCGGGAGCCAGCCTCAGGTAATGTACACTTGATCGGATCGGCCGCCGCTAGCGACGCGCACTTTACCCGCGGGCGATCGAGGGTAATTTCCCGCACGGCGCGATAGACGGACCGATCCGATTTTGGGAGGAAATCGGATCGGCGGCTGCGTTTACCGCGAACGATTGGCAGCAGATTCGATCCCAGGATCGAATCTGCTGTCGAAACGGCCGCGAATCGAGCCAGTGTATGGCCTGCTTAAAGGTGCCCAAACACATATCGATTTTCCCATTCGATTCCCTGCAGGTTCAATCACTGTGATCGAATCGGATTGAAATCAATTCCTTTAAATGTTCGTTCACTTAAACTTTAAAAGATTTTGACCAAAAATCGATCAAAAGTATCGATCAGACAGGAAGGAAATTTGAGGTTGATCATAGGCGGGGCAGGAGCTGTTTGCTATTGGGTGGAAAACATTTGCAAGCTTTGTATGAGTTATAGTAAACCATATACCGTTAGTTTATTTTCACTTTGGGTTCAGAGGGCTACCATACATATCCATTATGGATTGTGGATAAAATCCACTCACAAGTGCCTACTGCCAGCTCCTGCACTCATCACTTATGATTTCCTATTCCTTCAATGCATCCTTTAAGAGTACATCAAACACTAAACCTGGGTGCTCAGGCAGAAAGTGCTGAGATCACAAATGGATTTTCTTCTGCAATTCTCAGAATCTGAATAAAACAACCCTATATGTTTATACTAGCTGCATATTAACACCTAGCATGATGCAGTAACACATTTGTGGAGTTAATTAGCTCTGCGGGGAATGAGACATGATTATCTCTTCTCTTTGCCACTGACAATCCTGCCATTGCTTTATGACTCTTATATCTTCATTATTACCCCTAGAAGACACGGGAGGTGTTATCTCTTCTCCTGTCATTTTCCTCCCATCTACTTTCCAGCTGCACATTTGTCAAAAGATGATAATGTCACTGTGATTGTGCAGCACTTATTGCTGCCTCTACACAGGCTGTGCATGAAGGCAGAGCACCCAGTACAGCTGTATTACTTATAATCTTTCATTACATGATTTCATAGAGCAGCGTCTAAGGTTTTCATACCCAATATTGCATTTCTGAAAGAAAATTGCGCTGCAGCCCCAACCCTTGCATGCATTATGTATTATGAGTCCTGTAGCCTCTGGCTTATGAGAATCACGATGATGTTTTCACACATGTTCATTGACTGTATATTAACCTTGGTACTTTCATGATTGCTCTCTCAGCATCAAAGACTTTCACAGTCCTGTGCTTTAGGCAGACACAGATTTCTAACTAACATCAATTTCATTTATAATTGTACTGAAACACCGAAGCTGTTGAGAGCATCGGATTTGGTGCTCAGGTTAAGAACAGGCAAACTAAGGTATGGAAATAGGTTCCATCTTGTGACTTTCAGCAATTACCACTTGCGTGTTTTCAATTCATATCGTAAAGGCACAAGCACACTGTACCGTTAATGAATGTAATCTGTATTAGTGAGTGATCTGCCTATTAGTGATATACAATGACAAGAGTGCTTTTTAGGCGTGTCCATTTCAATTCGCCTATTGCAAAAAATGAACCCAAGTTGGAACACTATTCAGGTAACTGGAGCTATAATTTGGGTGGGTTGTTTGGAGGTCTGAAGCACTGTCACAACCATATCAAATTCATTTTTTCTGAAGAGGAAAAAAAAAACATGTAAAAACATTTTCTGAAATGAATGCAGTCTCAGACATGTCCATTTCTATTCACCTGTTGTTCAACTAAACAAACCAAAACACTGCTAAGTAGACACCACTGAAGTAAATGGTGTGATCATTTGAGTAGAATGTTTGGAGGTCTGAAACACAGTCACAACCATATATTACTCCTGGAGAAGAACGTGGATCATGTACAAATAAAATTATCTGCAATGACAGAAGTGGTTCTCAGGCATGTCCATTTCAATTCACCTGTTCAGCCAAACTGTTCAGCCCAACTTCAAACACCATTAAAGTGAGTGGTGCTAAATTTCCCAAATAGGAAAATAAATAATACATATAACGGAAGTGAAATATGGGGCCCCATCACCTACCCAGATCAATCAAAATGGGAATCTAGCCCCCCAGAAATATTCCACCTGCAATTCTGCAAACACCTCCTCCAGGTCCATCGGAGTACCTCAAACAATGCCTACCGAGCTGGGTAGATTCCCACTACTGCTTGAGATACAGAAGAGAGTGTTGTCCTACTGGGCCCATCTACAGAGCAGCAGGCCTGACTTGCCCCACTACAAAGCCATGCTGCACAATGAAGACCAAAAAAAGCCATGTGCCCCGAAAGAAGTGGTCAACTCTCTGGTCCCTCCAAACTCAGATCCACAAGTCCAATCAAAAGCCCAGATAAAGCACACCACAGCCAAGAGCAAAGAGGACTATGCAGATAAATGGAGGAATGAAATAAAACAGTCACAAAAGCTAAACATATTCCAGTCTCTACAGAGAGAATATAAAATAGCCCCATACCTGGAAAAGCTCCAAAAGCCTCAAGAGAGGAAAATCCTGAGCGTCTACAGGCTGTGTGCTCACAACCTCGAAATAGAGTCTGGAAGACACAGACAGACATACAAATCCATGGAGGAGAGACTGTGCCAACACTGTGAGCAGAAGATCTCGAGGACGAAAATCACTTCCTGCTGCACTGCCTCATATATACCGCTACCAGGGAAACCTTCTTTAAGAAACTGATGGAACTAGTTCCAGACTTTCACACATTAGAGGATGAGAGAAAATGCTGCATTCTACTAGGAGAAGAGAAAGCCACAGTGACAATTGCTGCACACTATGTCACAGCATTCCACAGACTGAGAGGAGCATAAATGAACAGTAAACTCCCCCCCCCCCCAAAAAAAAATGTCCATGAACTGCTAACTCACTGCAACCCACCCCATCCCATCCCATGTCCCCCATTCCCCCTGCTTTGGCAATGCCTGTATTGAAGCTTTGTTATGCCAATAAAGCTATCTTTGATTTGAATTGTTATAACTGATCTGCTATAAGGAACTTATACAGCTGGAGTTCCAGCATGAACTTATCCAGCTGGAGTTCCAGCATCCTCTCAATAGCTATTTATTTCTGCAGAAAGCTTGGAGAAATGTTTATGAGGCCTTATGTGTAGTCCAACTGCTGTCTTTATTGAAAAGGTTTATTCTAGAGAAAGGAGAACTTGGACACTTGAAATCTGGACTCTTTGATAAATTATGTTGATGGGCTCATTTATGGAATCTGAGGAAATGAAAGCTGTAGCACAAACATATCTGTTGGCCCCAATAATTATTTCATTTGTACTGTACTGGGAAAAAGTTTCTGAGGCAACAAACCAACTTTTCTCAATTCAGTACCTGAGCGGTCAAAGCTTTATTTTTCTTAAAGGGGCACTGCAGCGCAAAACTGTAAAATTTAAAATATGTGCAAACATAGACAAATAGGCAGTACATTTTTCCAGAGTAAAATGAGCCATAAATTACTTTTCTCCTATGTTGCTGTCACTTACAGTAGGTAGTAGAAATCTGACAGAAGTGACATGTTTTGGACTAGTCCATCTCTTAGGGGATTCTAAGGGATATATTTATTTTCAAAAGCACTTAGTGAAGGGCAGTTGCTCCGTTCAACTGCCAAAAAACTGTGTAGGGAGCAGGGAAGCTGGACAGCATCATTGTTTAATTCTTTTTTCAGAAAATATCTTTATAAGGAATAAAAGCCTTGCTAAGAGTCCCCTATGAAGAGATGGACTAGTCCAAAACCTGTCTCTTCTGTCAGATTTCTACTGACTACTGTAAGTGACAGCATTATAGGAGAAAAGTAGTTTATGGCTCATTTTACTCTGGAAGAAACGTACTTTTTATTTGTATATGTTTGCACATATTTTACAATTTACAGTTTTGCGCTGTAGTGCCCCTTTAAGTACCAGTTAGGTACTCAAATATACAAGATTTACAAACCATTGCAAAGCACACAAATAAATTCTGAAGAGCACAAACCCACTAACTGGTAGTTAGGGTTCATCTTGACAATGTCAGGACCAATATTGTGGGGCATGGGGCCAGAGACAGGATTCTTCCCATTTCCACAAATTTGCTAAAGGGTTAATGAGTGGGAGTGAGTATAAAGTAGGAAAATATGCAGGGCACATAGCATCTTGCTGCACAGAGAATAATTATAGAACAATTATGTGTAAATGGGTGTGGTTGCAGTAGATTGTGGAAAGAGACAAACAATCAGGGGCGGATTTCTGGCAAGGCCACATAGGCCATGGCCTAGGGCACCAGAAATTTAGGGGCGGCTCAGTGACGGGCAGTAAAGCTGTTCTATGCAGCCATCCCTATCTACAGGGACAGATTTACCATTTGAACTCTCTATCCTGTACTTGTGTCTCCCTGCAAGACCTGTAAGCTCTATCCTGCAGGTACACATCAGCCTAACTCATGGTGACACAATGGTTCCATCATTAACGAGATGGAAAGCATAACATAAAAGTTCTTAAGGAAAACATAACATAATCTATATGCATATTACTGAAATAGTTATTGTCTGTGACATCCAATGATGGAAAGTAAGGGGCACACAGATATAACAACCAAACAGACAGTATAGTTGGCCTTGGGCGGTAAAAAGTACAAATCCGGCCCTGCAAACAATTAACATAAAAGGTTCAAAAGGTTCCTTGTCTGGGGCACCATAATTGTCAAAATAAAGCACCGAGTGAACCCTACCAATTATGTCAGTGATCAATAAAAGTGATTTAGCAGGCTAGAAAAAATCTCACCTTACCAGTCTGTAGGTGGCTTTGCTATACAAAAAACAATCCACTAAGGCAAATGGCTTAATTCAAGCATTAAACTGTATGAAAAACTGTCCATCTCTACTCCACTAACCCCTAAATAAGGTATGTATATTATATAACAGACATAAGTACATTCTAACTACCTTTATTATTGATACATATCAAATATACAAAATCACTAATTAGTAGAACTTAGCAGAGCTCAGCAGAACATCTGTCTGGAAGGGCCCTCGGTCCACAAGGCAAATTTTAAGAGGATGACAAATGACAAATAGCAGCCTGTAAAACATTATTCAGGATACCATTGTATTACCTTAATTATCCTGGTTTCTGAATCAGAAATGCTTCTTAAAGGGGAACTGAAGAGAGAGGTATATGGAGGCTGTCATGTTTATTTCCTTTTAATCAATACCAGTTGCCTGGCAGCCCTGCTGGTCTATTTCTCTGCAGTAGTATCTGAATAACACCAGAAACAAGCATGCAGCTAGTCTTGCCAGATCAGACTTATAAGTCTGAACCACTGAAACACCTGATCTGCTGCATGCTTGTTCAGGGGCTATGGCTAATAGTATTAGAGGCAGAGGATCAGCAGGGCTGCCAGGCAACTGGTATTGTCTAAAAGGAAATAAACATGACAGCCTCCATATACCTCTCTCTTCAGTTCCCCTTTAAAGAGTAACTGTCAGGCTGCAGAAGCTAATTTAAACCTCTATTCTCCTGTGTTAAACAGTTTAGAAGGAAGCCAAAAAGGCATTAGTGAAGATAAAAATCTCTCTTACCTTTGATGTGTGCTTATCAGCAAAGCTGTTAGACCCAAGCAGGACGCAAGCCGCATACTATACTGCAAAGCATTCTGGGGCCCTCCCCTCGGCTGCTAATGAGACGTTACAGCAGCTTGTAATCAGTCCAGCGCGTAGCACTGATAAATCTCCGGGCAGAGTACACTGCAGGAGTCAGCTATTGTTCCTAGCCACATGGCTAATTAATATTCACTGCACACTGTGTTATTCAGTACGAGTTTTTTTGTGATCAGGAAGCAGGCAGGACATGACGACACAATTGGCTTCATAGAAGACAGAAAAACATGGAACCTGCCATGAGCTGTCAGGAGCATCAATCTCTGCATATACTATATAAAAATTCTGTGAAATACAAACGTGGACAGTGAAATGCATATGTAATGTAAGTACAGCCAATCTTTAGCTACTGATATATGTGTTTATTTTCACTGAGACCTTATACCTAACAGCCCCTCTTTAAGTTTATATTTTGCTGTATGTTGTTATGTAACCCCGCCCTTCCAGTGATGTTTAGCCTAGGCTATGATGTCATGCATCCTTCATCCACAGAGCACTCTGGGAGATCATGTGATGCTCCTGCTCCCTTCACAGAAAGGGAAATCATTCCACAATAATTTACCTTGCCAGCAGTATAGATATCAGTTTCTCTAATGCATTTAAGAATGTAAATCAGGGTGAGGTAAGATTATAAAATGGGGAAACACTGAATATATTATTTCTAAATGAATGTAGTAAAAATAACCAATTTTATTCAGTAAGTTATTCAGTAAAGTTCCTCTTTGAGGATAGTTATTATCTATGCAGTAAGTATTACTGTAACTAAACTCAGAAGTCATAACGTTCCCAAGAGATGCACTTACGTAATGAATCTACCACATATTCCTCTGATTTGTTCCATTCAGGACGTTTTCATACAGGAATCAGGGTCAGACAGCAAACAACCTAAAACAGGTATAGTGTTTTTATCTACATTTGCAGCATTCCATGAAAATTATTTCTAGTAAAAAGCTGTTTAATTTTGTCTAGCCACACTGAAACCAATACCATGCCATTTCTGTGACTTAAGCCACACAAGTGTTATGTTTTCTTGTTAGATATTTTTAATATTAGATCTACACACCGTTACATTTTTAAATAACAAGATTAATAGTTCTTTATACATAAACCAAAGTAAGAGTCCTCCTTTAACTTTTCTATGTAACTGCAAGCCAGCTAGCAGCTTGTTAATGTTTCTAATATATAAACAGACCCATATTCAATGATGAAAACAACTTGTTGCAAATGTTGGAACAATGAGTTAACTGTGAACATCTGTACTGCAATGCATTATGGCCTAAGTCAGTAGGATTGACGATTCAGGGTTTAGAAAACAGGCTTTAACACCTGTAGAACGAATGAGATAACTGTAATTTTATGAGCTGCAAGGCATTATGGTCTGGATCAGAAGGTTTGGCCAATGTAATGCATTCTGGTTTGAATCAGAAGGCTCAGCCTTTTGCAATGCATTCTGGTCTGAATCAGAAAGCTCATCTTTCTGCAATGCATTATGTGCTGAATCAATAGGCTTGGCCTACTGCTAGGAATAAAAATTAATTTGATTAGGTTAAAGAATGCATCCTTAAAGACTTTTATATGGCTCTAAATCATAGGCATGGAAACATAATTTTGATGACCACTTCTATGTTAGATTTTAAGGAACGTACACTGCACAAGATAAGACCGTTTAAAATGACCAATGAACATCTGTTCCGTGATCAAATTCAGAAGATGTTTAGAGATGTGATGTGAATGACAGAGGTAGACCGCAACCAAAATGTTAAAGGATTGTTAACCTATAGGATCATTAAACGATGCAACATGTAGGGGAAAGTGCCGTAGACTTTGCAGATACATTGTTCGTAGCTCTGTACACACAGCTGGCGAGCAATTATTTGCCATGGTGATCCATCATGTTGGTCGTTCAAAATGCCTGAGTACCATTGTGGATCATTAATTTATCGTTCACTTAAGCCATTGTCGAAAGCTTTGAATTTTAAAACGATATCTGAAAGATGATTTGTTTATCATGATTTCTTTTATACCCCTGTACTTTAAAATGTTAGCAGATCAGATTAGAGAAGGGGTCCCCAAACTTTTTGGGTCCAGGGCCGGGTCAACATACTTCAGACTGCTGGGGGGCAGAGTATACATAAAATTGTGTATAAGTCTTTGCGGGCCAGACAGTGAAGCATACCCAGGTGACAACCTGCAGTCCAATTGGACAGCAGTGTCACCTGATGTGGTATTTGATTGGAAACCAGCGAATTACTGCTTTCTGGCTTCCATGTGGATTGGTGTTGCCAGCACTGCTATTCCATATGCGGACCACCAATATTTAAAGATGTAGCTGACCGCATCTATACACCAATATTTAAAGATGTAGCTGACCGCATCTATAAGTAATACATTTTGTGTGTGTGGGGCCTGTAAAAAAGCCTCAGGGGCCGCATTCGGCCCACGGGCCTTAGTTTGAGGACCACTGGATTAGAGGTATTACAAATCAGAGGAACACATGGTAGAAACATATATACATACAGACTGGAATCATTCTCTTCATTTTATAGAGTAATGTTAAGTTAAATTACTGTCTGTTGATGAGGCCAACCTCACAGTACCCCTGGAAGATTAATAATTAAAAAGAAAACAAAGAGGAAGACTGGCACCAGATGACCTCCGCAGACTGTAGCACAGTAGGGGGTAGCAGGTTACTTGTGATGTGCCTCCGGATCAGTAGCACAATCAAACAGGTGTAAAGATAGCAAAAAAGTATCCGGGCACCAACCACAGCAATGATGCTTAAGTGAACCTTTAATTCATCCCCGTACAATTGACATACAAAGTGGTTATGGCCTCTTTGTATGTCAATTGTACGGGGATGAATTAAAGGTTCACTTAAGCATCATTGCTGTGGTTGGTGCCCGGATACTTTTTTGCTATCTTTACACCCCTGGAAGATCTAGATACCTCTACGTGAGTTAAGTTCCCCAATCACAATTTTTTTAATCAATTTTTTCCGCAACAGAAAACTTTTTTTTTCAACAAATTATTGCTTTCCCAATAGTTTGTAACATTGTCTAACTAAAATTTGTTAAACGATGTTTAGAGACGTGCTGCGATCGTGACCATCATGTTGGATCACTGATTGTTTAAAATCCAGTGACGTACTTCTTTCCAGCAGGAAGCACATCACTGAGCTGGGCGGAGCTAAACAAAGTAGCCTGTTGGCGCACTCTGGCACAGGGTGTTCAAAATACAAAATGATGAGGTGCGATAGACCTACCGTAGGCTCTCCTGCCGCAGGACAATTCCACCGCAACATGTGTGTAAACAGATACAGTATGTAACGTAGCTATGAAATTATTTTGGTTTATTGTCAAGTTATTGCTTTACTTATTTTACATATTTCTATAGCTCCGACTCACTAGTAGCTATGTATGCTCATAGCCATGAGACATATGTGCCAGTATGTTCCTTTTTATTCACCTCAGTTTACAACTGTAAGGCCTCGTTCACATCCACTGCGCTGAAAAACGTGTTAAAGCGCATGGTAAAAAACGCATGCGCTTGTGCGCGCTTTAGTCCGCGTTTCTATGCGTTGCGCTGCGCTTCTTTAAAGCACGTTTTGCTTACTGTAGCAGCAGCAGTTGTCAATAAAACTTTGTTTTTGTATGTAAATGTATTTTTTTCTCCAATTAGGGGTAAAAAACGCATGCGCTTCTATGCGCTTGTACGCGCTTCTATGCGCTAAAAAAGCGGACCCATTCACTTGCATTGCTGTGCGCTTTACAGCTCAGCGCACAGAAATGCATGCAACCCTACGTTTCTGTAACGCTGCTCAGCGCAGCGCATAGATGTGAACCAGCTACATTTAGTTACATGGAAAAATGAATACCTTGCTGATCGCACAGGGCAGTGCGCTGTGGAAAGCGCACAGAAACGGCCCTGATGTGAACGAGGCCTACAGGTTTATTTTCCACTGGGAGTTGCATAGCCGCAACCAAAATCACTAAGTCGTGCCATGCACAGCAATAGGGATTCAGCTGCGTGCTGCATAAATCTTTCCGGATTTGCACCGAATGGGAATCTGGGTGGCAAGCCAGGTTAGCTCCGGTAATATACAATGATCGGCAGCTGACATTTGTAGACTTTACGTCACAAAGTGCTGAATTTTCTAACATTGTCTGAAATAATGCGTCAGTAATTATACCTGTGAAAAGTGCTGCCTGTCATAAAGAAAAAGAAAACCAAGTTATTCACAGGGAGGATAAGTAAAAATACCTGGAAAACACGAAGCAGAATGTAACTTTTCAGAGCGTTGATGAATTTAAATTTAATTTAGTTTCTTTTGAATACTGTGATATACACATGAAATAAGTTTGATGTATAATCTTACTAGTGTAGTTTAAACCTGCATGTAAAGGAAATTGTTCAAGAAAAAATGTCTATAATTAAAGAGACTCTGAAGCGAGAATAAATCTCGCTTCAGAGCTCATAAATAGCAGGGGCACGGGTGCCCCTGCTAAAACGCCGCTATCCCGCGGCTAAACGGGGGTCCCTTCACCCCCAACCCACCCCCCGCAAAAGTGTGTCGTGAAAAGGTCGCTGGCTGTCTCTTCCTGGAGGCAGGGCTAACGGCTGCAGCCCTGCCTCCAGTCGCGTCTGTCAGCGGCGCATCGCCGCCTCTCCCCCGCCCCTCTCAGTGAAGGAAGACTGAGAGGGGCGGGGGAGAGGCGGAGATACGCGCTGACAGACGCGCGTGGGGCAGGGCTGCGGCGGTTAGCCCTGCCCCAACCAGGAAGCGCTCCCCCGGTGTATCGAGGGGGATTTGGGGGTGAAGGGACCCCCGTTAAGCCGCGCTATAGCGGCGTTTTAGCAGGGGCACACATGCCCCTGCTATTTATGAGGTCTGAAGCGAGATTTATTCTCGCTTCAGACTCTCTTTAAACTAAATACAAATGTATCCATCTATGGCAGTAATAAGGGCCGGATTTGTATTTTCCAGTGCCTAAGGCCCAGTGTCACCAATTTCCCCCCCCCCCCCCCCTTTCCTTACAGCATAGATCAAATAAGCAGTGTATGCTCTGTCTACTCATGCTACCTGTAATTTCACGCTCCTGCCCTGATGTGCACAGCAGCCCATAGCAGCTCATGCAAACTTCAGATATGATGCTCGTGTATAAGCTGCACTTGTCAAGGAGAGATGAGGGATGATTTATTTTGACATTTGACCTCTTATCTTTCCAAGGCCATGGCCTTTGTGGCCTTCTTAGAAATCCGGCCCTGGCAGTAATTGAAAATACAAAATATACAACTGATTGCATAAGTCTCCACCCCTACTTGTCAGTATTTAGTGGATGAATGTTTAACAACACCGCATACAGTGTATCTAGATAGGTCTTTATCAGTTTACACACCTCTGTACACTTCAAATTTTCCCCAATCTAGTCATCCATTTCTTAGGCTCTATGATGTCACATAGGGATCATGGGCGAACAACATTTTTCAAGTCCAGTCACAAATTTGCTAATGAAAGGAGACCTGGCCCCCAGCTCTTCAGTGCAATAAAGCCTGTTCTGAGGCATTCATGGGTCATTTATGCTTTAGGTTATTATGTTACTCGAAGACAAATCAAGATTTCCTCCAATGCTCATTTATCTTACTCTCACACAAGAGGCAATTTAGGCACTGCTCTGTGCTGTGCTGCGATTTGGGCGCCGCCATAGGCCATAATGTGAATTGCGGCTATAGCAGCACCCACTAAGTAATTTGGGCATTGGCAATAGCTAGAGACCAAATTACAAATAAAGCGCATAATTTGACAGTCAGCAATAGCTGGAGCCTGAATTAGTCTCCTCCTAACCAAATAGGTTATCAGTAGGGGAATAGTATTGCAAATAGAGAGGAAGTTTGCAAGTACAGGGTGAGTCGTCTTTCTTACATGCACTCACTCCGCGGCCGGGTGCTGCCTCTCACAAGGCTTTTAACACCCGCTGCATTTAAAGAGGAACTCCATTGAAAATAATGTAATAAAAAGTGCTTCAATTTTACAATAATTATGTATAAATAATTTAGTCAGTGTTTGCCCATTGTAAAATCTTTTAAATCCCTGATTTACATTCTGACATTTATTACATGGCGACATTTTTACTGTTGGCAGGTGACCTAGCTGCTGCATGCTTTTTTGGCAGTTGGAAACAGCTGTAAACAACTGGCTGGACAGTGTAATGGTTAAGGGCTCTGCCTCTGACATGGGAGACATGGGTTTGAATCTCAGCTCTGCCTGTTCAGTAAGCCAGCACCTATTCAGCAGGAGACCATAGGCAAGTCTCCCTAACACTGCTACTGCCTATAGAGCGCATACTAGTGGCTGAAGCTCTGGCGCTTTGAATCCGCCAGTAGAAAAGCGCTATATAAGTGTTTGTCTTTGTCTTTAAACAGTTATTTCCCACAATGCAATAAGGTTCACAGACAGGAAACTGCCAGGAGTACCACGATCCTCAGAGCTTCTTGCGGGAGGGGTGTCACCACAATATAATTTATACAGTGCCCCCTGATTGTCTGTTTGTGAAAAGGAATAGATTTCTCATGTAAAAGGGGGTATCAACTACTGATTGGGATAAAGTTCAATTCTTGGTCGGAGTTTCTCTTTAAAGAGGAACTTTAATCCAGAATTAAACTTTATCTGATTTACACTGATTCACACAGATTTACATAAAAATTGCAACTTTGCAATGTTTGTTTTCTGAGAGTTCTATGCACAGAAGGACATACGTCTTGCTTGGCAGTTGGAAACAGCCATTATTTCCCACAATGCAATAAGGTTCACAGACAGGAAACTGGCCATGGCCCTGACATCACACTGTGGGCGGGTTCTTACCACAATATCAGTCATACATATGTCCCTGATGCTCTTTTCAAGAAAAGGAAAAGATTTCTCATGGTAAAGGGGGTATCGGCTACTCATTGGGATGAAGTTCAATCCTTGGCTACAGTTCCTCCTTAACAGTTAAGGGATATATTAGGTATATATGTATAAAACCCCGCAGAGTACGTGCCAGTGTGATCATTACTGTTCACTTTCCAGTTGTAGCAATATAGATTGTTACCTCTAATAAGGAAAAATGACTGGCAGGTGACATTCTGTAGACTTTACATCTTAAAATGCTGCATTTTGTTCTAACACTGTCTCTTTCTGCAATAATGCATCAGTAATTGTGCCTGGGAAAAGTACTGCTTGTCATATAATAAAAAAGAACATTTTGTTTCCGTATATTCACAGCCAGGATGAGTAAAAATACCTAGTCAACATTGTATAGAGAATCTACCTTTGCAGTGAATTGCCGAAATTGCTAAAATTAAAGTGGAATTGTAGTCTTTTAAACACTTCAGATACACATGTGAAAGAGATCTTATCAATGTGGGTTTAAAGCTGGACTAGAGGCATTTTTTTGAAAAATCAGAATTACATCTAGTTACATATTCAAGTAAAGAATGATTAAATGCATTTTAATGTTGTTTGTATAAAAACATGAATATGTAGGCTTCCTTAGCACCCTCCAGTGTGATAATAGGAGGAGAAGGGTTTCACTGTGAGTCAATCAGGCTTGTTCTGCCCATTCACTCTGCCCACCATGTGACACTCCTCATGTGCTGCTCCATCAGAGCGTTTCCACCCCCTTCCCGCCCTTTCACATAGCAACAGACTCGGTTCCGCACCGTCGCCAGAGGGATGGAGTCCTGATCCCTCCCAGGCGACATGCCTCATCTATGTGAATGAGGCCTTAGCTTACAGCAAAAAGCTGCAGTCACTTTGAGGGATGTGGGGAAAGAGTATTCTTTGACAGAGACATTTTATTTGAACTATGCATTTGTGACTTTGGAGCATTGTTTGCTGCACCATAGAATTTAGAGCTTTTTATTATTATTTTTTTACTTTAGCTGAAATGTATTGATATTGCCTTATGCCACGGGGAAGAGAAAAAGAGGCAGAAAAATTCAGAAAACTGTCTTTACCCTGTAAATGAAGAGGCTTAACTCCAGAAGGTGTGCTTTATGTGATTGAAGCAAACCTGCAGCCAACATGTCCTAGTAGGGCACCCTAAAGGAAAACAGAGTCTGTCTATCCCATCGAGCTTGGTTTGAGTGGATGTGGAAGCTTTATGCGCAATAAAGGTAGCCCTGGTTAACGGACGAAATAGGTACTGTAAGTTTGTTCTTAACCTGAATCTGTTCAATAGTCGAAACACTGGATCTCTGTCCCCTGCATCTCCTTTATCAGAATCAGAATCCTTTATTTTGCCAAGCATGACTGGGTCATGCCTGTAATTGGTCTTGGTACCTACACAGCTCAGCATACTGTATATAAAAATACATACACACAATGTACAGTACAATAACAGTACAGTCTATGGGGGCAAACACTGAGGAAGTAGTGACTTATAGAAGCAGAAGTGCAGTCCAAGCACAGTACTTTATGCCCCTCACGCCTCCAGTGTGCCCCTCTGTGTCACCTATGTCCCCCTATGCCTTCAGTATTCCCCCACTGTGTCACCTCTGTCCCCCTGTACCCTCTGTGTATCACAGCAAAATGTCATTTTACCAGTTTAAAAAACACTTTTTCTTTACATTTTTTAAAAACAATTTTCTCAAAAACTACAATGTCGTTTTTCCAAAAATGCTTAACTTGTTCCCACAGAATCAAAGTTCACTTTTTTCCGGCCGTTCATATCGGCGGGTTGTCGGGTAAGTCAAGTGTTCGTCGGGGAACACCTGCATATGCTTCCTTGCTTTAATCTCCCTTTATAGAAGGAAAGGGCAACAGTCCTGGAAAGTATAAGGCAGTACACACCAGAATAGAGGCCCAGTGAGGCAATGACTTGTTCAGTCAGAACGTCTGTAACACAAGGAGAAACACAGCTGCCATTCTGAATGTATCTGTGCTTGGGGCAGATCAATAGCAATTTATGAACTTCACTGTGGTGGTGGTAAAGGGGGCAACATCGACAATATTGCACATAGGCATGGGGTCTCTTTCCAAGCTGGGAAGCAGTGACATATACCACATTAAATTACAGGCTGGCAAACACTCAGTAGTTGGGAACCGATGTGCCAAGCTGCTGTGATAAAGCTGCCTGCAGTAATTAAAGTGCTTGTTTGTAGAAAAAGAAAGAGCTGGTGTCCATTTTTAGAGACTGTTTCCTCTAAGCTGACAGTTTGAACTAGGATGCATTCATTACTGTCCCACAGGTGAGCCCTAGACATGCTAATCTTTACCCAATCATTGCAAGACATACTAGAAGTGGTAATATCACTTGAAGGGGTCAGACTATATATGGCTGCCTTTAACAAAATTACAAAATAGCATTGTCACTATTGGGAAAACAGACATGTCTAGCTCAGCAACACTTCCTGTCAATGACCTGTAGCGGAAAGCATATTACACTACACATATTGTTTGCTACCTTCATTTCAAATTAGGACGTACCTTCCTGATTTGTCACTATGACATTCATAACATCATTAGCTCACTGTACAAAAAAAGGATCTTTCTGTGCCTTCAAGGAGATGTCATACATAGCCTGTGCCTTCCACATAAGAGCTGTATGTGTCCTGTCACCAGACCTTCACACAATTTAATCCAGGCTGTGGCAGAGCTACAAAGAGGCCTTTCTATTGTCATTTTACACTGATCATGCTGCTTTATACATTAAAATACAGATTTATAACTGATTACTCAGTCATTTTGTCCTTCCTCTCTTCAGAGGAACTCTCCACTTCCCCCATGCACTTGCTGTTTCCTGTTACCGCAACAGGATGTCCTAATCCAGCGCCCACTCTTCAGTAGTATCCTGATCTATATACTTAAGGTGCCCATACATCAGTTGATGTATGAGCAGATCGACCAAGAGACAGATCTCTCTCTGACCAAATCTGATCAGAAAGAGATCTGTCGCCAGCCCATACACCGCAGACCGATTCCCGATTAATTTCAGGATGAAATCTCTAGGGAATTGGCCTTGTGACGCCGCATCTCCTGCCTCAATGCCCTGTTGCTAACCCCCTAGTGTAAAATTCCATTGCATTTGTCACTCGTCATACCACCGAGAACCAGATCGAGAATATCGTCCCTACATCTTGCATCATGACTGATACGATACAAGCAACCACTTTTAACTGGGCATGCTCTCGGCGGCACCGATTTTCATCCGATTCGATTGTACGCTGAGCAAGATTTTACTTGTGAACAATATTTGAGAGTAATGGGTCTTTTGCGTATGCAGAAATAGTTTCAGATTTCTGAGTTCAGCTGATGCAAAATGGGAAAAAAAACAAAAATGTTTGCGTTTATATTTTTGCTCAGTGAAACAATCAAATTGGATGGTCGATCGTCTGCCAAGTCGTCAGATGTATGGCCACCTTTACATGCTGCTGCAAATCTACATCATTTCTCTTTGAGTAAACCTCGCCATCAGGCACATAGACAAACAACCTAAGCTTATTTTTTTTTTTTTATTGATGGCCCTTGTTTCCAGCCTCCAGACTTTCAGGTGGTAGTAAATATCCTGGTTACCTATAAGTGTGTACCTAATTCTCACTTTTCACTGTTATTTGCACTATGACCTATGTTGCTATTGCACTATGACCAATGCCGTGCCATAAGGAGAGGGAATCAGGGGAAATATTCTTAGTGGTGACATTTTTTTGGAACAACCTGTTACACCCTTCTATGCAAAATTTATTAAGTATCACACGGAGTATGGTCCTAAATATTTTTATGGAATGATATGGCACTATCCAGTGGCTGGATATTGTACTAGGTAGGTGCACCACCTCTGACATAGACCAGGGTTAAAATCTTGGATTTTCCTATTCAGCACACCTCCCAACTGTTTGAGATAAAAAAGAAGGGCACTTTAAGATACGTCCCTGCCATGTGAAATCTGTTCTCCTTGGTTCTGAGAATGCATTTCTGAAGCCTTGGACAGAGGCTAGATGCCTCTAGCATGTGTACAGCAGCCCCATAATCCCCCTAAATGTGTTGGCAAGCAATCTGTTTGATGGATCATTTCACCAAGAGCAAGGACAAGGGTATTGTTCTCCTACTCCCCCTGTACGCTATATTATACACCCCCCCCCCCCCCCCTCTACATAGCAACAAATGGGCAACAGTCGTGGTATGTGTGTACAAGGTATAAGGGGTAGTGGCCTCAATCCTGCCTCATTTGCATTGATGTACCTCCTCCCTTCTCCCAGTTCAGTCAGTGGCCAGATGTCTCTGCTATTGGAGCTACAGTTATGTGTCACTCTGTTTAAACTTGCAAATTAGATACGGAGGGACCAACTGGGTTCAGCTGATGTACTTTTGTTGATGTATTGCTAAGATTAGCATGTATACATTTTACACCATATACAAAAATACTGTCTGCTGCAGGACTTCAGATTTATTTTAAATAGGTAGCCAATAGTCAATCAATAAGAACTTGTTCATAAATGTAATTCTCAGAGATTGCCTCTGGAACATTAAGAACTTGTTAGTTTCATCTTTTATGTGTAAAATGGCAAAAGGCGTAAAGCATTTGTACAAATAAAGTGATATGTAAATGTTCCTGTTTTTAAAGAATCACCCTTTGAACATACTAGAACTGTAGCATACAGTTAATGGGACTGACCCATTAAACATTTATCACATACAATAATGTCATTTGATTAAGCACTGAAGGACTTATCATTTAGATCTCTTCTGACAATTAAAGATGAGAAAAGAGAGCAATGCAAGTAGAATTCACAGAGAATGACAAGACTGACAAGTACAACTTACGAGGTGATCTAATTGCACTGTCTGATCTAGGGCTGTTTATGATCTATTCAACGCCCCCGACAAGACAATCTGTGTAAACCCCAACACCACCACTATCACAATCACCACATGGTGGTGGTGTTGAGGCACCCTGAAGGCAGCCTGCTACAGAAACAACCTTAGCATTAGTGAATGCTTGCACGTTCACAAACACTGGAATACACCACAGAGGGCAGGGTTATGCTGGAACACATTACAAGGGACACTGGAAAGATAGGTAACATTAGTGATCTCTAGTTGGACCCCAAAATTAAAGGCAGGCAATGCTAGGCATAAGCTGGGTCTCTGTAAAGTGGGATGTAAGTAAAAAGTGCCTTTAAAAATATATATAATCCATTTTACACTGTAAATAAATTATGATTTAATCCTTACTTCTAACTCTTTGATTGTCATTTGTTTTATGAACCTATGTCGATAACAAGCTGCTGTGCATTCTGGGGCAGTTTTTTTTCTATCCCTACAGCCTGAGAGATGACAAAGAATTCCAAGGTTTCCTGCAGCAGTTTTAATTTATGTTCTGCAGCTGCCTCTGTCTCTGCTAGCACTCAGAAAATATGCCTGATTGATGCCAGAGACCGACGGAGATGCAGATCATAAATTAAAACTCATGGAGGAAGCCCCGGAAGTCATCGGCATTTCTCAGGCTGCAGGGATAGAGAAGTCTCCCAGAATGCACAGCAGCTCCTTCACTCCATAGGGTTTATAAAGGAGTATGAGAATCAAAGAGTTAGAAGTAATGCTGGAATTATTCTTTATTTAAAGTGTAAAAGAGATTATATATACTGGTATATATTTTAAGGGTACATTTTTCATTTTAATATGGTTTTTATTTTGAGTTTAATCCCACTGTAATGTCAAAGCAGAATATATAGTTTTATTTCCAGACCATATGCCTGGCTATCATCTGATCCATATACTGGTAGGTGATCAGAGTCGCCAGCAGAATAAAATTAATATACAATTGTTAAGAATTGTCGGGAGGGAAAGTGGTGGACTTCCCCTCAATAATTAGACATCAAGGTCTGTCATCGAATCAAACGAATACATTTATTCAATAGTACCCCAAAATCTGCAACGCGTTTCGTGGGAGCAGACCCACTTCTTCAGGCAATGAAACGGGGACAACAAACACAGCAATCAATGTGCAGTGAATTTAGCACCTCTGTACCTCTGTATTTAACAGAGGTGCTAAATTCACTGCACATTGATTGCTGGGTTTGTTGTCTCCGTTTTATTGCCTGAAGAAGTGGGTCTTCTCCCACGAAACGCGTTGCAGATTTTGGGGTACTATTGAATAAATGTATTCGTTTGATTCGATGACAGACCTTGATGTCTAATTATTGAGGGGAAGTCCACCACTTTCCCTCCCGGCAATTCTTAACAATTTTATATTAATTTTATTCTGCTGGCGCCTCTGATCACCTACCAGTATACTTGAGTCCACCCCAGGTGGAGGGGTGACCCTACCCCATTTTTTCTGATCTACAGAGAGCGACTTCTTAATCCTGAGTGAGGACAGGTCTAATCTCCTCACCTGCCTATACAGTGGTTGCCTGAGCGGTAACCCATGTTTGTGAGTATAACCATCTCACCTATTCATTTCCCTTCGTATCTCTGACATACTACACCATATTGGGCTCTCGATTTCTCTCTTTTTTACATCTGATCCATATGTTATTATTGTTCTATACTGTTATGACATATGCAATTGATGTTTGGAATCGCTCAGTGACAATCTAGGTTTTACAGTTGATTGATGCTTTGTATTTCTAATTGTTGCTGCCAATTAATACAAGCTAGTTAAAAGAAATTTCCAGTCCAGTGACGTTTGAAATTCAGGATCACGCTACAACATCACTTCTTTTATCTCGAGGTATACAGCCAATACCGCTGGCCGGACTTGAAGTCATGACCTGGGGAAATCTGCTGATAAAGCAGCATCAGATCCTATACTGCATGTATGCGTGGAAGATGTATGCAGACTCTGCATGATCTTACATGGTGCAGAAGAGACGGAAGTTTATTGAAAAATAATTGGTTTTTACTTGAAGTCACATGAGAAAACAAATGCGCAAACATGTAATGAATCATGAAAAAGGTAAGCAGTCTTGAACAAATGTGTTCTGTCATACAATACCTAGCTTAACAACCTGCAGTGCATAAACCCTGATACCTTTATGACTTAAAAGTTGTCCTCTGCACAAATATCTATACCCTCTTTATCCAGCATCACGTTTACCTAAATAATCATTTATTCTCAAAACAAGGGGAATAAAAAGCACCTCCTGTAGTGCTGTTCATGACTGTACACCGTAGTGTATTTTTGCGAATGAAACAAATGAAATGAAGCATGCAGTGCCTGAACATTTCTTTATCCAGGCTGGTGACAGGTGCAGACAAAACAGGCAAAAATGAATGAAAGTGTCAGGGTAAATTACGCCATGCCAGCGGCCTCACAAATAAATAATATCTGGAGTTCAATCTTCTACTCAAAGTCGGCTACAATGGCAAACAGCGGTCCCGATAGACTTGAAAGAATTCAATATCAAAGAATAGTTCAGATGTATTAAAAAGAGAGGAAATTAAACGTGTCCGGTCACAATCCCAATCTTATTTCAAGTGTATTTACAAGAGTGATGGAAATGTCTGCAAGGGTGAGTATCTACCAATTCCTCCTTTGAGGTGTTAGGAGTAAACCACATTGATGTTTTGATGGTCCCTAGGACACCAGCACTGTCTGCAGTCACAAATAAGCCTATACTGAATCCAGTCAAAGTCTATGGTCTATATGTCCTCCTACAAGGCCTCAGCACTAGTACAGCAGCTAGGTGATATCATTATAAGCCAGAAACAGGGATGCTGCTGAGGTTTTTGTGGCCCCAAGCGGCACACAATTTGTGGCCCTTTCCTACCTCACCCCAGTCAGAGGCCCCTTCTCCCATAATTATAGGTAGCCAAAGGTCTCACCCTCCCCCCCAGTATAGGTAGCCCCTCCCCCAGTATAGGTAGCCCCCACCCAGTATAGGGAGCCTGCCAGTACAAGTAGGTATCAAAAGCTGCACCCCCCCCCCCCCCCCAGTATGGGTAGCCAAACCTGGTATACGTAGCCCCCACCCAGCCCCCCATTTTGTCCCTTACATCCTCCACACCCTATGGACTATATACCCCAACCCCCTATACCCTTCCCTTACCCCCCCCCCCCCACACACACACCACACACGCACACGTTAATGCTTTGTTTTGCTTTGGCAATGCTAAATGTATTTGGTCCTGCCAATAAGGCTTTTTTGGATTGGATTGGTAGCCAAGGGTGCCCCCTCTCCCACCCTGTATAGGTTATTGGTGTCAGTGGGGGTATGTAGATTCCTACTGCTCCCAATCTTCAACACTCACAGACCTGCAGATCAGTGATGACCCCAAGCAAAGAGAGCAGCACATCATGGGAGGTCCCTGCTGTGGGTGAGGCCCTTGGCAGCCACTTGGTTCTTCTGAACCTAACTGCACCCCTGGCCAGAAAGGGGCATGGCTGGCGTGGAAGGGGTTTGAAAAAGGTGGCTTGGGTGGGAATAGGCATGGTAGTGGAGAGAGTGGGTGTGGCTCGACTTTCAAATCAGGAAGTACAGACAAACAGTATTGCTCATTGAGGCCAAAAAAAAAGCCTGACTGGTGAGAACAGCCACAGAGGTGCAAGACAACCATTACAGGGTCACTTACCTCTCTTTTGTTCCAGCGCAGTCATATCAGCCACATGCCGAGCCAGCTGTAAAGAGTCCTGTGTGAAGTGGCTCAAATGCAAATCATGCCGCATGTTATTACATTACAGCCAGCTTTATTTGTGACTCTGCAAGGATTGCTCTGCTGCTGCTCTGCATTACATTGAGGGACACGACGGGGGTGTATTGGGACACAGGGCCATGCTTTCCAAACTGGGAAAGTCCCAGCAAATCAGGGACAGTTGGGGGGCAAGCTTTAATCCTATGTTGTTAATGTTGATCCCCTGAAAGATGTGAGTACCGTAACAACAAATAGGTCCTATGGTTTGCAGTTTCCACATACTGTATATTTGCAATTGTGGCATCTGTTACTATTTTAGATGACAAATATATGTGGCAGATACTTTTTGATTGCTGGAACAGGTAAGTGTTGGAAACTCTATGGTTTGTGTTGTGCTCTTATAGTACCCCATAAAATCAAATGGTTTGTTTAATTGACCCACGCACTAAGCTCCTTGCACATAAAGCAAAGTCTTTCATCTGTAAGTATTTTAAGATATCCATAGATGGAGCATTTTTTTGTATTATTTACCAGCGACCAAAAAGTCCCAAGTCTGTGCACAGTTGAGAAAGCTTTGCTTCTTTTCAATTGACTGGTTCGATCAATCAGTTGGGCTGCCATGGCATATATTTCTAGCAGACTGAATCTGCTGGATATTAATGGGAAAAGACGATAAATGTATGGCAACTTTTATATACCCTTATGGGAAAAAATCAATAGTGCAAAACATTTGGCACTTTGTATTGGATTCTGTGTGATTAAAATGACTATAAATGAAAACAGGCACTGGGTGTATGTTGTGCATTGTAAGCTGTGCTGGGCCTATTGTGATGCATTGTGAGGTATAATGGGTGTAACATGGTGAAATATGAGGCGGGTGCAGTGGTGTGTATTGTGAGCTGCTTGTATTATTAACTGTAACTCTCTTTAATGTGTATCTGTTCCACATGACTGGTGTACAGATGATATATTCCTATTATTCAAGAAGAGAGAAAAGTGAGATCCAGAAACTACAGACCTGCAGTATTCTCTGTGTGTACACGTTTCATGATATCCTAAGGAATTAAATTGCACTGATTAACCTAATTTCAAATAATCAACACTGGTTCATTAAAAGCCTGTCTTGTTTAAGCAAAATGCTCAGCATTGACAAAATGCTGAATCCAAATCTAATATTGGGAAAGCAATAGATGTAATATACTTGGACTTTGCAAAAGCTTTTGTCACTATTCCCTGCAGCAGTCTGGTGCAGAAGCTAAAGACGAAGAGATGAAGGGGAAAATACTGTACTTGGGTAAAGAACTGGCTCCAAAGTGGTGGGGTACCGCAAGGGGCAGTATAAGATCCAGCTCTCTTATCTGTACTTATTAATGTCCTAGCAAATGAAATAAACACTAACAATGTCAATTTTGCAGCTATACCAAAACCATGTTGAATTTTCATCTCTCAGCAGGATACACTGCCTGCGCAGTACGCCGCGGACAACGTGGCCATGATTGACAGCGGCACTTCATGCAGGCTTAGTAAGGACGACCTCAAGGTCGGCCTCTGCACCATGCGGGGAGCCCGGGATGGCGGCAGAGAGCGGAGCGGTCAGCGTGGGACAGTCGGCTGCAAGGGGCTGGAGAAAGCCCCAGGTGAGTAAAGCTGATTTTCCATTTTTTAGCTGATGATTCCTTTAAAGTGATTGGATCTACAGGGGCTCAGGGCAGGAAGAGTGGAGCTTTTGTCATTACCAATTAGCAGGCATAAGTTCGTGTGCTACTCTGATAAGGAGTGTTAACTCTGATAAGGCATGCTATTTGTCTTAGTGAATCAAGCCCAAGGAGAGCTAAACCATGAGTTATGTCAAATAAGGAGAGCTAAACCATGATGTAAGGTAGATAAGGAAAGCTAAACCATGAGTTATGTCAAACAAGGAGAGCTAAACTATGAGTTATGCCAAATAAGAAGAGCTAAACCATGAGTTAGGTTAAATAAGGGGAGATAAATCATGAATTAAGCCATTTAAGGAGAGATAAATTGTGAGTTAATAAATAAGGTCAGATAATTTAACAGAAAAGCTTTGTGAATCAGGCCCTTAGTGTCTAATAGATTTTGTTTGCTAAAATCAATATTTTTATCAAATATCATGTTTGATGTATTGATAATAACATATAGTGTATGGGTACTTTGAAGCTAGCAACATATACAAAGATTCAATTGTATGATGAAGAGACTGATATAATAAAATTATCAAGTCAAAAAGAAGTTGCACACTACAAACGAGAATGACAAATACATATCTTTTTTTGCTAAATGATGCCAAAATAACTGAACTAAAAATATAAAACTAAGTGGTCAAAGGAAAAGGCAGCTGTGAGCAAGACAGGTGGTTTAGGAGCACTCACAGCCATGTAGAGCCTGTTTATGGCGCTGCCATAGATGTAATTCATAGATGTAATGCTAGTATGGCTATAGTGACACAGGTGGATTTTCAATGTAATTTAAGTGGCTGCAATAGCCAGTCCATGAATTACGTGTCCGGCTGAGTTGCTATGACTCGGAGGGAAATAGTATTCCACGCCACTTGGAATTTCAGCAGCAGCATGAGCCATCGATCGGCTCACCCTGTGCTCAAATGACCAGGCGACAAAGTTATACGTACACAGCAGTGGCGTAGCTACGGTGCTGTGGGCCCCGATGCAAGTTTTACAATGGGGCCCCCCTAGCACTGTATACACAACAATTGATACGGCGCACCAAAACCTGCCAATGGCAACTACAGTGTCAGAGGTGCAAGAAGGAGATGGGCAACAGTTTGTTAATAATTTGCACTATTTAAAGTATCTATAGAAGTGATTATTACCAGCACAGGACCAATAGAGAGCTAATACTGCAGTTGAGGGAGGGCCCTTCGGGGCCCCTCTGGCCCAAGGGCCCCGATTCGGTCGCTACCTCTGCACCCCCTATTGCTACGCCCCTGGTACACAGCTGTAACATCACTGCAGGGTTCAGCTCTTGTTCCAATTCCAAATCATTCCCTTATTTAAAAATTAGCATACACATTCACTCCCATGTGACCCCATTTGCACCTAGTAATTGGCTGACAATTGGGCAGGAAGGTGGAGAGGAGGCTACTGTGCACAACCAGGAATTAGTGAGGCACCTTAAAATAGGTGACAACTGCAACCAATTACTTTTGCAATGGCTACGCTGTATAGTTATTTTTAGTTCAGATTGGCTTGCAGTCAACAAACTGGAAAATCTGAAACCTTTGAACTAGAACTACCAGCAGTAAATGTAAATAAATTATTAAAGGACAACTGAAGTGAGAAGAATAAGGAGGCTGCCATATTTATTTCCTTTTGAACAATTCCAGTTGCCTGGCAGTCCGACTGGTCCATTTGGCTGCAGTAGTGTTTGAATAACTCCAGAAAGAAACATGCAGCTAATCTGTCAGATCTGACAATAAGAAACACCTGATCTGCTGCATGCTTGTTCAGGGTCTATGGCTAAAAGTATTAGAGGCAGAGGATCAGCAGGATAGCCAGGCAACTATTATTGTTTAAAAGAAAATTAATCTGGCAGCCTCCATATCCCTCTCCTTACAGTTGTCCTTTAAATGTACCAATTTGGTCAGGTCATTTCAATGAATTTCCATTTTGTATACTGTGAAATCTGCTTTGTCTAGAATTACAGTTTAAAGAGGAACCGTAACCAAGGATTTAACTTCACCCTAATCAGTAGCTGATACCCCTTTTCCCATGAAAATTCTTTACTTTTTCTCAAATAGATCATCAGGGGGTCTGTATTTCTGATATTGTGGTGAAACCCCTCCCACAGTGTGATGTCAGGACCTAGGTCCTGACAGTTTCCTGTCTGTGAGCCTTGTTGTATTGTAGAAAATAATGGCTTTTTACAACTGCCAAGCAACCACTATCTCCCTCTGTGCATATAAATATCTTTAAAAAAAAAAAACACCTTTTAGTCTATCAAGTCTATGTGGTTATAGATAATGGCAGTTGGTGCTTTCTGTTTTTTTCATGTCTACCAGTAGTAAAGATGATTAGATGCAGGCTGATTGTGGTTCAAAAGACATGAACACATGACATGGCGAATATCAATCACTTCTTGATCTCTCTTCTATTTTTTAACTTTGCAATGTATTGATTTCTTCCTCTTTTCACTACAGTTCCTCTTTAATTTCCTAAATAAATAATAAATACTGAGCAGGAAACGTGACTGGAGGGGGGAATAGAAGGCTTTCATCAGTAGGAGATTTGTTCCAAGTGGGTTCCACTGCTCAAAATGAAAATGAGGAAGATCTGTCTATAATCAGCAGTGATGTAAGTGTGAGATTAGCATCCACTCTGGCAATGATCTCTGCCCCCCTTTTCTTCCAGCCAGGATAGAAAGAAATCATCTTTGTTACAGTGTTAAAGAAAACAGAAGCTGAGGTTCTGAAGTGAATTCGAAGCATTAGATATACAATGTGTCATCTTTGTGTCATCTTGTAGATCTTCAGTCCAGAGGTAAGTATAATTACCGGTACTTTATTCCAGAGAATAAATCATCTTCTATAACTAAGACTCGGACCTACACCTAAGAAGAAACGTGATAAATTGTATCATAGCATCATTCTGAATCCTGTGGAGATTCACTTACAATTATAACGGGTGTGCAGCATCATTGCATTACAAATGCCTGCATTTGATTTCCACTAATTACGCTACATCTCTGACTCACTCAGTGAATCAGAACTCAGTGAAACAGCAGAAGCTCCCCACTGCCACTAAGTAGCAGCTTCACATTTTTCTGTTCCCTTCAATCGGTATACCTATGCTCTACACTCTTTAAAATGTGTTCTGTTTCTCCATAGTTAATAAAGTTAATAGTTGAGCAAGCAATCGTATTATCCCCATAGCTGAAGGCTTTCCATATCCTTAAAGTGAGATTTCAAGCCATAGTTAAGAGAAATAAAGAAAAAACATAAATCAGAAGGCAAATGCTAGTTTTATTTACATAACCTACAGTATGTGCTGCACCATCCAGTCTGAATTTGGGGATTTAAAAAGTAAAAAAAGAAAACTGTTCCTGACGTTACCCATTTTTAGTGCTTCATACCAATTGTGATGCAATTTCCTCCCTTACACTTTTTTTTTTTCTCCTCTGCATCAATTTTTGAGTACCTTTGCCCGCCCTCCTCCCAGAGTTCACGAGACACTAACCCTGAGATCCGTGCACAGACTGCCTCATTAGTATGTGATTGTGGTTACAACAGAAAGCTCATGGAAGCAGCAGCTGCATTGAGTGAGTAATCTTATCAGTCACCTCACACCAGTTTAGTGTCAGCAGTTAGCCACTTTCTCTTTTCCCTGCAATGGCAAGGTTACGAGCCAGGGGACCTAGCTACAGTATGTAACTTATACTACTTATAGCCTAATAAATAAGGGAATTGTAAGGCAGGGTCATATAGACGTAAGCTTGGTAAACACATTACTTAGTAAGTTTGGTAAACACATTACAGTGGTTTTCAAAATATTGATCTTTGCTGTTTAATACTTATTTAAAGCGGTATTGTCACCATAAAAATCAAATTTCAACAGCAACTGGTCTGAGTGAATTAAGTGATAAAGATGCTAATCCCGCCTTCAAAACTTTCTAAACTTTTTCTGCTGTTATGGTGTGGGGTTATCACATACATTAGGAGCACTGGCCCTTTAATAGCCATTGCCATTCAGTTGCATGCTGGGGGTTCTTTTTATCTATAATATATTCCTCCTCTTCCCTTTATGTCCCTCCCTAGCTGCTTATCTCAAACACCTCTGCTCACTTGTTGTGTTTACAAGCAAGGCTGAGGTGACTGTGCAGTTCCTAGTATACACCTCAGTGGGAGTGTCTGAAGACTCTGGGAGGAGGGCAGCTAATGAATACACAATGAGCAAGAGAAGGGAGGGGGGAAAACAAGAGTCAGGGAGGATATGATGTCAGCATTAGCTTGGCAAAATGGCCACTGCCTAGAATAGGATTTTCTGCTTTTCCTTTATAAAATTCACAGGAATCATTATGTGGATAGCACGATACATCTGTTATGTAAGTAGAAGTAGTATTTATCTACTTAAATATGTGTTTTTTATTTCTAGGTTAGCATGGGTGTCGCTTGTTCTTTAAGGATTAGTCTTCCTGATTTGATCTGAGCACACTTCAGCACTTCCGCAGTTTTATTATTAGCAGATTTTTATTCAACTGAATAACCTAGTCATCGGTCCCACAAAAGACACAAAACGTGATATCAGCACTCTATACATACACAATATTATGAATGAGAAAACAGGTATTTCTCACTTAAAGTGGGATTATACTACCAATACTAAGATTTCAGTATTTACTCTTAAGTACCTAACAGAACATTGGAAAGCATTCACAAGCATTCCCTGTATGTAAAAAATGTTCACTTTTACTGCAGAGGGCAGTAAAAGTCTTGGTAGAGATAAGAGAGCCAGAGATAAGTAAAGGTGCCCATACACTCGTCAGATTGGCAGCAAATAGATAAGAAACGCATCTGATGATCTATCTGATGCGTTTTTAGAACATTTTTTACCAGGATAGAATTCCAATAGATTTCAGTTTGAAATCTATTGAAATTCGATCTGATGGCATTTTTTTGCCATCAGATTTCCATTAAGGCCAATGCAAACTGATAAGCAATCTCATCAGATCGACCTAAATTTTCCACCCTGCAAGTTCGATGGAAATCCATCGAAATCGATCAAAATCGGCCGTCGATCGGTCGATTGGCCAACCGATTTGTGATCGATCGATCGATCGGGATCGATCGGTCGGCCAGAAAATCGGCTGAGTGTATGGGCTGCTTAAGCCTGTACTGCTCTCTGCAGTGGAAATAAACATTTTACACATAGGGAATGCTTGGGGATGTTTTCACGTGTTCTTTTATTTACCTAGGATTAACTACTGAAATTTGAATTTTCAGAGTATAGCCCCACTTTAAGTGGATTGGTTTTGAGAATGTAGTGAGAAATAAAAAAATAAAAATGTAATGATAAATGAATTGCACCCATATTCAAAAGAAAAAAAAAATAACAGCAGGAATCTTCATTTCACAGTTAGAGAGCAATGAAATTCTAAGAAACGAAATATGAGATCCTTGGTTGTGAAATTTTTCTAATTCCGTCAGTCTACCCAGAAAAACTAGACATAAAAGCTCTTTTAGGTAAGCAATATCTCCGCTGAAGCTTTGTACTCATGCTTCAGCTTAAAGTGCATCTAAACACAAGCTTCAAAAAGCATCATGCAGTAGCTAGATGGCAGGAAACCATAAATAAATACTTTTTCATGAAAACTATGTCTTCTTCTTTCATTTAAGGCTGTTTTTAATAGCCGTGACATCATCAGAAGCAAATGATTCCACACAAGCCAGCAGAGGATTGTGTTTGAACTGTGATGTTTGCAGCCTGGGCATCATTCCAATAGCTTGGTGTATCAAGGCATTTGCATTGAATTCAATTCAACTAAACTGAGAGGAGAAAGAACTGTAAAGAAGAGTGGCAGGACAGTATTCTGCGAAGTGGTTCTGCTGAGCTTTTTTAACCATTCACATGCAAGCAGTAATAGTAATGGCTCAAATAACACTGTAAGACAGTAAACAATGCAGAAAAAAAAACCTTAAAGTACCCCTGAAGTGGATGTAAATTTGGTATTTACCTCAAAAGTGGGAAGTCCCTGGATAGACCAGAGACTTCCCGTATCTCCTTACACCCCACTGTTACAGTGAAGGATCCTCCTAAACTTATCCAACTGGAGCCCACTGAATAAGCTTCTCCCAGTCACACCCCTGGCCTTGGTCAAACACATTCCAAATGGACATGCACAAGTGAGGTTTGTGCATGCAAAGCTGCTGAAATCTATAGAAAATTGATGTGCTTTGTATGGTAGGTATAGAAACCTTTCTGAAGAGATCCCTCTCAGACCTGTGAAAGCACTGGCCATGCACCTGTACAACATGCCTATGGTACCGCTCCAACATAGTGTGAACCAGCTTAAAGCTTAATACACATATCTCAGTTTCATTGGCGCATTGGTTCTCACGAATACAATGCCAAATGCACTGCAGTGCATTTTGATATTAGCATGATATGCATTTCCTGTTAGTTTTACTGGATGTGACCATATATTTGTTCAGTGCAGCAACATATACATTGAAATGTACAAGCAAGAAGCACCCGATACGATATCATAGATTTGTATTATGTCCACTGTGTATCCAATGTGTGTGGAGAAATGTGCACACCACAGCGCATGTGTGAAGGGGGTTGAGCCGTAGATACATTGTACCTGTCTGTAGTGTGTCTGCTGAGCTGCAACAGGATGTAGTTGACCTAGAGTGAACTGACCCAAATAGTTCCGTATTATTATTGTTATGTAGATCAAACATGAAATATCACAGATTTCACCCTTAGTTCTAGTGTAGCTCACAGCCGTGTGTGTGTTGTAAACATATGGATACAGACTAACCAGCAAGCTCATGGTGAACCAGAACTATTTGGTGTACACCATTGTCTGTATAATTATGTACCCCATGTTTGTTTCTTACTTTGTACAGCGCCACGGAATATGTTGGCACTTTCTAAATCAATAATAATAATAATAACTCATTGGAGTGTGTAAGGGGCTACAATGGTCCTAAAAGCCCCCTTACTAAAATACTAAGGAAAACAAAAGTTTGCTTTCTTAAAAAAGAAAGAATTTGCGATAATTCAGGATGGAGTGAGCTTGAGATGTCTCCCAGTGCATCACTGCTGAATGATGTGTCAGCTTGTTCATTTGTACAGAGTCAATGAGTTCTGGGTCACCATGAGCTTGCTGGTTAGTCCGTACCTCTCGGTTGTACAAGCCCTACTGCATAGAGCCAAATTAATCCATGCCATGCACTGATGAGGATCAACCAATCCGAAAAAAGTCTGTATGCATGTTGGATTATTATGGCTCTGTACAATTTAACAAGCTGACACATCATTGCATTTCAGCGGTTCTGGAGGTGTGTTTAGCTTCTAAGGGTAACAATGGTTAATTTGCATATATTCAGCAGTGATGCCCTGGGAGACATCTCAGAGCTAACTCCAACCTGAATTATTGCAAATTCTTTCTGTTTTAAGAAAGCAAACTTTTGCTTTCCTTGTAAACATATGCAACCACATGAAAAATTGCAAGCCCCTTCCACTCAATGGGCTTCTGCTAAGTCAACCCAAAACAACCAATTATGGCAGTTTCTTTTAATGGAGAAGAGGATTCGACAAAAATTCACACCATGACCCATGGACCTATAGCTTTCTTACTGTTGGCTTTAGATTTGGTCCAGGTCTCTGGAGGTCCCTTCACAATGGGAGTGGAGATCCTTCGGCCTGTAGAAAGGGGAAGAGACCGGGAGCCCAATAGTGCAGTAACGTCTGGTATTAAACGGTGGGAGATTGTGGGTATTTTATACTCACAAGGATGATTTGCAGTCCTGCAACCACCATGTAGGCATGCGGAAAAGAACCGTTCCCGCTCGGTATCCCGGAACCTTTTGAAACAGGGTGGTCGCTCTCATCCTGTCGGCTTTTCCACTGGTATAATGGATATACAAGTGGGAAGTGCTAACACTCCTTTTAGGGGTGTGGGTAACAACTTTTAAAAAGGTTTGGGGAGGCGCCCAAGTTCTTTGCTAGTGGGACTGAGTTATAATAACTGTACGGTATTATAGAAAGAGGTGTCTTACCTCCGAAGAAGACTCACTCGGATCTAGCGTAAGGAGTCTTTATTATCAAGTGGTTAATTGTAGACAACGCGTTTCACGGGTATCAGCCCATTTCCTCAGGTCAGTATAAACAAGTAACCTTAAATAGAGGTGGTGCGGGGCACGATCATAGGCGCCGGTACCCCACACGACTTCTATTTAAGGTTACTTGTTTGTACTGACCTGTACAGTAATTATAACTCAGCCCCACTAGCAAAGAACTTGGGCGCCTCCCCAAACCTTTTTACTGTTGGCTTTGACTGGCACAGTTTATTTCTTTTCCTGGGTCAGTGTCCTGGCATGTCCCTTGTGCTTGCACATGTACATGACATACAGGGGAATGGTCAAGGCTTGCCAGTCTGCCAGACACATACATCACCCTCTGCATCAGACGGATGGTGAAGGCAAGAGAGGTGGGCTAGGACTACAATAATATGAATAATATTTAAAGTGGACCTGAACTCTTGCACTGGAAAGAGGGAGAACATAGAGAAATCCACCCTGTATGTATTTAGAGAGTTTATACTGTCTAATTCCCCCTCATATGTGACTAATCACAAATGTAATTTGATCTCTCAGCTGAGTCAGCTCAGGAATCTTGGAAGCCTCAGAGCAGCTAATTTATAAACACAGGATGTTAACCCCATGTCTGCTTCCATGAAAACAGGAAGTAGACACACTGCAGATTTATTGCAGGATTTCTATCAGCTGTAACAAAGAAATGTGCTTCTTTTTAAGGTTATTATGCTGTTGCTTATCTTATAGAGAAGACAGGAAGTTCTGAGTTCAGGTTCGCTTTAAGGCAGATGGTATGCGTTTTCTATGAAAACACGTATGTCCTCCAGGGTCAGTGCCCTTCTGCAGATCTTTATGTGCGTTGTAAACAGCATACATATACATAAGCTTTAATAAATCAAGACCAGATTTGCTAGTACACTGGCTTACTTCAGGTCTCTTCTGTTCTCCAGACTTGGGGAAACTTGGTAAGCCAGGCCCAGTATATGCACGTCATGCCTCTTTCTTCTAAATGTCCTTGCCAACACATCATGCCTTGAGAGTGCTTATAAAAGCCAGCTTTGCCTATCAGCATCAGCCCAACCAAATCAGAATCCTCTAATCATTTCTACAACCATTACCAATATATAATTAATTTCTCTCTCTACAACAACTCTTCACAGGAATGTATGATTAGAGGATACACAATGCTGATGGCCAGTGATCAAGAGAGGAAGCAATACGCTATTCTCAAAACACCTCCTCCCATCATAGACTGAAAAATACTCAACTTCTTGCTTATCAGACAGCAAGCCTTCAGACAAAACACTCCTTCCTCAATCCATAAGTAGATCAATACCGTGCAGTTCATGTTTATGCATACTTCCAGGTTATCATCACAGTCCAATTATTATTATTCATTTTTACAAAATATGCTGTTTCTAAGATGGAAATGGAATGGAAAAATCACCCCAGTGAATGACTAAAAGCTTTGTAAAATACACAAAATGCAGCAACACTTTTCCATATACTGCCACAAGAACCTATCAAAAGATCCCCTTGAATACAGAGTTTATGGAGTGACACGTTTAGTATTACGTTAAGCCTTAAGATGTTATCTAGGTCTTTTTGAGCGCACGCTGTAAGCACAAGAAAAACAAGATAATCATAGAAAATGATAATGAAAGTATACATTGAGGCTGCATTAGTGTGCACAAGAGAAGGGTGTCACAGGAAAAGCACAGGACTATTTACCATGTAAATATGCCTCTTCTTTTCAGCCATTAGCTGAGAATGCATTACCGCTGGTGAAGTGAGTGAAGTATGGAGGCTACTGACCTAAAGATGACAGTTTAATGGAATCATTTGTCATCCCAGTAGTGAGTCTCCATTGAAAGTGATAAAACTAAAATATCAAGGAGCAAGATTTACTAGCAAAGCCAGATTTAACCGAATCAACACTTGCCGTTCATAGCAAGGACAGCTGTTATTTCTTCAACAGTAACTTCTCCAATAATAACATACATTCAGTTAAGCCATGGATAACCAAAATGAATTATGTTGATACAAATCCAATAAGCCAAGATCTGCATAAGCATTCTACTGCTTTAGTGAAAGGCGGTATTACCTAAAAGTTGTAGCAACTTAATAGAATGTTAAAACAATCAAAATAATTATAGCACCATATTGTACCACAGATATAAATAACATTTACCATGAATTAAATACAGGCCGATATATTTACACACGTTTCCATATCTGTGCATTTACATATATAGTACCATTTGATTCGTCTTTTGATTTTAACAGAAATATGAGTAATAAGCTCAGTAAAAAACAAATAAATATGAGTAACAAGATAGGCAATAGGAATACATCTGAGGCTCAAAATTGAATTTAATATTTTGAGAATTCATGGGGACAATGGTTATAAAGCAAATCATTGAAATAATAAGAAATAAACAATCCAGGGGATGTTACCGATAGCCTGGTAGTTCTCCTGCAGAGTACAATAGCTAGCTCTCCTATGCTATAATTATAACATTACTCTTAAATATTGTACACACATAATCTATTGTACACACACACATACTGTACTGTATAGAAATACAGTTTTGCAGTGTTACACATGATGGAATCAGCACTATAAGAAAAAATGCAGTGTATCACTTCCTTTACAACTTTTCTTAGTGTCAAATAATTGCAAGCTCTGTGGTCTAAGGACTGGGTGTGCATGTTTTCACTAAGCTAGGCATACATATTAGTAGTGCTATGATGGATGACAAGAGTGAGGGCCAGCCTGCCAAGCTCCTGCCGCTATTGCTGGTGGTGGTGGATGCACCTTGCTCAGGACCAGGAACAGCAGCAGCAGCTACTGGAAGAACTATGACAGCCAGCATACCCTCCTAGCATTGCTGCACCCAGCAGACTGTGCCCAGCAGCAGCTACAGATGGCTCCAGCTGGGGCATGCAATGTAATGTGCACCCATGCAGCATTTCCTTATAGCAACAGATCACAAGACACAGATAATAATAACACCTTACTCACTGGCACACAATAAGAATAGCAGCCTTCCTACTAGCTCCTGCCTGTCCATGTAAACAGATGGGCCATTCCCCAGCTCCAGAAAGGCTTCGCTATCCCACTCTACTTTCATACTACTTTCACACCCCTTTACATCTGAAGGTCTTCCCTTCTGGGTGTCAGAGCGATGGGTGGGCGTCCTCCCCCCTGCCCCCCTACCTGCTCTGCAGTGCCTGGCTGTGTCTCCCTCTCTGCGGAAGCTCCAGCTTCTCAGGCAGCAAACAGCTCTTTTGTGTGCTCGCTTCCCAGCCACACGCTGAGACTACTAATTAACCCAGGAAGATGCATGGACAAAGCCTCTTCAGCAGCCGCCCTGCAGCCTGTGTGAGCAACACTGGCAAGCCCCTGCCTGAGAAACGGAGAAGAATGCACCAGAGAGAGTAGAGGGAGGGGATGAGGCTGTTACCATAGAGACGGCTGCCCCATCCTCCTCCTGTAGGTTTGTGTGTGCCTTGTAGTAAGGCGATACGGCGTGAGCAACACACTGGAGGGGAATGTTTGTAAATGCCTGTTTATCCCCATCTGCTACAGCTCACCCTGGCGAAATGCTGATGTCTCTATACAACACTTTTTTTTGCGTCTCGAAGTTCATTCACCGGTCAGCTGAACTGATTCATGTATTTAGCACAGTCTGAAACTAGTCAATGCACTCCAACGCTCTCATTAAACTAAAGTATAGCAGTGGCAGTGCAGTCTATGGAGTGCTCCTGGAAGGAATTATATTTACAAAGCTGACAATGAAAAAAACTATAGCTGCTATTGTACTTGTTTTTTCAGGGTTTTTTTTTTTATTATTATTTGTTATGGAAGATTCCAAAGCTTCTATACAGACGTGACTGTCACAAAGGCTGGGTTCACACATGTCATAGCGTGAAAAAGTAGCGTTTGCGATTTGCTATCCTGTTTTTTCCGCGTTTTGCTGCGTTTTGCTTTTGTGTTTTGTCTTACGCAGATGCGTTTCTCATGCGTTTTGCAATTAATGCGTTTGTGGTTTGCTAAAGGTGCATACACGCCTGATTTATTCAAATGATGGGTCGCCAGACCTGCCCACGGGGCGGCCGTTCTAGTGACAGTTTCCGTGTGTGTCAGTCTGTTGGCAGGCTAAGGCTGGTTTTGACGGATCCGCCTTATCAGCCCGCCGACAGACTGTACACACACGGAATCTGTCGCTAGAACTGCCGCCCCGCGGGCAGGTCTGACAACCCGTCGTTTGAATAAATCAGGCGCGTGTACGCGCCTTAATAGAAAACGCATATGTGTTTTGTATGCGTTTTTTTAATCTATGTAAATCACTAGGAAGACAACAGGAAGCAGAAACACATCACAGATCTTTACTTTTGAATGAAAAACGCATTAAAAAATCCATGAAAAATGCGATGCATATGCCTTACCATAGACTTTCATTATGTGCATTTTGGCAGCCAGCCTGCATATTATGCAACACTACCAGCGTCTGCAGAACGCTTACTGTAAATGGCAAGTGCAACACTGGTACTTCTGTGTCCCATAGACTAGCAGTGCTGCAAAAAACGCAGTGTTTCCCGCTCCGCAAGCGTTTCTGCCACATGTGCACCCGGCCAAAATCTGATCACTTAAAGAGGAACTGTGGTGAAAATAACAATGAGTAAAATTGATTACTCTTTACAATATTCATTTATAGATTATTTAATCGTGGTTTGCCCATTGTAAAATCTTTCCTCTCCCTGATTTACATTCTGGAATTCATTACAACAGGTGGCGACATATTTAATTCTGCCAGGTGATACAGTATCATGTACCGATTGTTTGTTACTGAGAGCTCTATGCACAGAGATATTGCTTGCTTGGCAGTTGGAAACAGCTGTTATTTTCCACAATGCTACAAGGTTCACAGTCACACATAGCAAACTGTCAGGAACTTGGACATTACATCACACTGTAGGAGGAGTTTCACCACACCTATACAGACCCCCCCTGATGATCTATTATAAAAAAAAAGGTTAAGGTTTCTTGTGGGAGGGTCTCTGCTTCTGATTGGGATGAAGTTCAATTCTTGGTTAAAGTTCCTCTTTAAAGCGGACCTGAACTCAGAACTTCCTCTATGCTCAAAAAGATAAGCAACCGCATAATAACCTATAAAGAGAAACATTTATTTGTTACAGCTGATACAAATCCTGCAATAAATCTGCAGTGTGTCTACTTCCTGCTTAGATGCTCTGCTGAGACAGCCAGCTGACACAGATGAGAGATCAAATTACACTTGTGATTAGTTACAGATGAGGGGTAATTAGACAGGCTAAACTCTCTAAATAAATACAGAGTGCACTTCTCTGTGTTTTCCTTCTGTCCTGTGCAAAAGTTCCGGTCCACTTTAAAGGGAGTCTGAAGCCTTTTTTTTTTTAAAAAAAACCAGATACTTACCCAAGGAGAGGGAAGGCTCCCATTCCCCTCCCGTTGTCCACGTTCCCTCTCAGGCTACACCGTTAGCAGTCCACGACCAAATTGGTTGTGGAGCTCTCTTCTGGGTTGGGGAGCACTTTGTCAGTCTTCGAAAGCACTCGGGCTACCAAAGACCGATATCTCCGTACTACACATGCGCGAGCGCCCTCTCTCATGCACTCACGTGTTCGCAGTACAGAGTCGCCGGTCTTCGAAAGCCCGAGTGCTTCCGAAGATTGCCAAAGTCTCCCGCGGCGGGAGATACAAACGGAGGAGCCTGCCAGGGAATGGGGAGACTGGCAGGAGAATGAGAAGGCTCTGTAGGACCCAGAGCCATCCCTTTCCTTAGGGGAGTATCTGTTTTTTATTTTATATGACACTTCAGATTCACTTAAGGGGTAGGTGCATAGTATGGACTCCACCTGCACAGCAGCATGGAGTCACTCATGCATGGCTTATTTCTCCTTGCTCAAGCGACTGCATGCTGCTGCTCAGGCATGACCCCACTGGCACCTGAGCAGTGTGGCTTGTACATGGTGGAGAGCATTGTGGTGAAGATGAAAAGGGTCCCGGTCGGCAGCGGAGGGGATCCGGATGATCAGAGGAAGTTAAATGCTGAAGTAAACTGGGCCAGGGTGACCAACTAAGACTTGGCTAAGAATCTAGTGTGAGTATGAGAGCCTCACGATGTTTCTGTAAGATCCGGAACACCGGATCATTAGCAACCCAAGTGTATTGTTTCCGTACTCACCACTTCAACGTCCCTCCTCCATAATCCATGTTAACGCCCCCCCCGTTCCCCGGGTGACAGTAATTTGGCATGTTTACGTAGTATCACTCTGTGATCACTGTGGCTGGTTCACAGGGATTGCTTATGGATGGTGCATTGAACTCAGCTGTCATTAGTCAGCTAATTTAGCAGAGGTGCGTGCAAGTGAGCATGGTGGAAATGCATAAGCTGGTGTAGTTAAATCTATGCCATGTCAGGATTAAAAATCCATAAACACAGTGTTGATTTAACTATGTGCATTCCCGAAATGGTTAAGTACACTTAAAATAGCTTAGATTCCATCTCTAACTACCAAATCCCATTTTTAGTTAAAATTATGTTCTGACAGCAGAGCTAGTGCTGTAAGTACAAAACTGCCCTGGCTGTCTTACCTGCTAATACAATAATTTACCATTGTGTAGTGATCAGTGGCATGCTCTTTCCGTTTTTTGGTTGCAGGCTTATCCTGTTAAGGTGCCCATACATCAGGTGTTGTATAGGCAGATTAACCATGAGACAAATCTCTCACCGATCTAGTCTGATCAGTGAGAGAGCAGTTGCCTGCCCATACACCGCAGACCGAATCAAATTGGCCTAGCAACATCGCCTGGCTGGCCACCCCCAAATGCACTGTAAGCTTCAGTAGTCGATGACTACTGGGCATGCATGCCCCTGGCCATGTGCCTCCTTGGCCAAGCCCCAATGGTCAGGGGCATTCTGCGCCTGTGCCGTTGTTTAAGGCTTGTAACTGCACAGGCGCAGAATGCTCCCGGCCAGGGGAACGCGACCAAGGAGGCGCACGGTCAGAGCCGCACATGCGCGGTATTCCGTGACTGGCTCAGTTGGGGACATTACTGGAGCTTACAACGGCAGAACTAACAGGACCGGATGGACACAGAGAGGGACCACAGACTACAGGGGGCTGGAGGAAGCTCCAGGTAAGTATAAAGCCTTGTGATGGTTTCATCTCAGACACACTTTAAGTATCTAACTTTTAAACTTTTTTTCCTCATAGGTTTGCTATCAATGAACAAGCAAGTTATGGTTATGGTGACTAGTTTGCTAAATGTTATGGTTTTTTTCTTCATTTATTTATTTATTATGTTTCTTATTTGGTTGTTTATTTAAAGGCTAAAGGTTTGTGTTTTACTGTGATAACTTTTCATTTTCAGGTTCAAACAGTTTATGGGACAGAAAGTGGCCATCTGCAACCCTATACTGTACTCACAACAGGAAACCAACATTTTTGAGTATAGATGAGTTCAAGAAGAATTTCACAAAGCATTAAATAAAAGTATGCCCCAAATTACATCAGTTATTGCAATGAATGTAGTGTTCATCTTGCAAAAGTCAACCAGTATCAGCCTTTACACCATATCCAGGCACCATTACAATGTTTTGCCGCACTGGAAAACTGAAAGTCGACAGTGACACACGCCCCCTAGTGGCCGGACCGCACAATGCCTTCCAATCGGTTTCAGCACACAGATCATACAATCTCGTGTACGCAATCGGTGTGCAGAAATTGCTGGAATTCGGCTGCAGACAGACCTGAAGTAGGTGGGTGAACTATAAAACACAAAATACTAGGCTGCCACCATCTCTTTTTGATGGAAAGAGAAGGCCCACTCTGCCTCATAGTAATACCTGCAAATAAAACAGTTAAAACACACCCTGTTCTGACTAATAACAACAATTCTCAGTAGCGAATCTTCAGAAGGCTAGGATTCTTTCTGTGTGTGGCTGAATAGTCAGTTAGTTCTTTCTGTGTGTAGCTAAAAGATAAATTACTTTTAGAAATCTTTTATTATAAATGCAATATAAATAATTAATATATACAGAAAATCCTTAAAATCAACAATAGTAGCGCAGTATAAAAATAAAAGTAAGTGAAGAAATAAACGAATACTTAGTTTCATATGAAAATGTCCTTTGTGAAGTCTGAGCACATGGAACAATCCTTTGTTTCAGTTCAGGGAAATGGCCGCAAGCCACATGGTCCTCTGGCTAGCAGCAGGCTGTCGTAACAATGGAATTTGGAGGACTGGGGGAGGAGTCCCTGTCAAGTTCTTTTGTATTACCCACATTTTTGGGTGGGGTCTCAGGATCAGTCCTGGGATTGGACAGGGTGCGGTTAACCTTCTGGGTGGGTTTCTTGTGTCCACTAAATATGACATTTTTCCTATCTCCGCTTACGCTTCCCGCACCCACATAACAACCACAGATTCATATTCCTCAGAATATGACAGTTCATATGGCACCAAACGTGATGAGGGTCACATGTTCTGGCACGAAGCAGCTGAATACCTCGGGCTCTGGGAATGTCAACGGCACCAATTTAATATTAAAATATTCACCAGATCCGGACCAGCAGAATGATATAATTTTCATAACTGTCCAGGGCACGGTATTCCTTAGACACGCAAAAATCATACATGGCATTTATTTTCCCTCTGCCTCCCGCGGAGTCGAGGAGTCTGATCTCCCACTGGGTTTATCCTGTACTTACAGCAACACTTTGCCATTTGGGCTTACTGCTGGGAAGCCTTCACACCTATGTGTCAGTCAGAGACAAAAGGGGACTTCATGAAAAGAGTTCTGCTAGCAGCTGAGATGGCCAGATTCCCAAACTATTGCTGGATACACACCATGCATTTCCGCGTTCGATGCGTCCGTCGATACGCATCGATTCGATTATTTCCGACATGTCTGATTCAAGCTTCGATGGATCGTTAGGTCGATTTGCCATACTTTACATGGCAATCGACCTAAAAATCATCGAAATGCGTTCGGAAATGCTCGGAAATAATCGAATCGACGCGTATCGACGGACGCATTCGACGCGGAAACGCATGGTGTGTATCTAGCATAAGATCCCCATAGCTGAAGTCTGCGTCGCCCTAAACATTCAATTGTGATCTGGCACGTCAACGACAATCAGTGCAGAAAACCGATTGCGATTACGTTTTTTTTTTTCTCACGGCTCTTCCGTGACAGACGGGCGGATAGTTATTACAGGATCCATCATTCTCACTTGTCACTCATCGAAGTAAACACTACACTGTCTGCTCCCACAGGCCATTGGAGATCCTAAGTAGTGGAACTGAGCCTCACCCATACAAATGCTCAACAGCGGTGTTTTATCCAGCACAATTAAGGTGCGTACACACGCTGTATGTTTAGAAACGACGGGTCTGTCAGACCCTCCCGTGGGGCGGTCGTTCTGCCAACAGAAGCACATGAGTACAGGCTGTCGGCAGACTGATAAGACAGTTTTTGACTGATCCGCTCGGCATTGTTTGCTTTTGTTCAAATAACTGATAAGACTGATAAGATGTCAATCCAACTGTTGAACAATAGCAAACTACTTTTTTTGGTTGTTTCAACTTGTTTCACAACAAAAGTTGTTTGATAATTGTGCTGCATAAAAGACCACTGTTGAGTGTGTGTATGGGGCTTCAGTGTTTGCAGATGTTATCAGCACTTCAGAAGAGATAAACTTATTATAAGAAAGTAGTTTTAACCCTCTAAACACAGCAGGGATAGCATCAAAGCAGATTATGCAAACAGAGATCAGCATAGGCTGCATCTTGTATACCATCAACAAAGCACAATGTTACAGCACATATTGTATATAATGAGTGTTGATATGCCTGAATCATAAAGATAGTGTAAAATAAATAATGCAGGTACACTGCATTATTGATTGGTGCTTCATATGAAGTTATTTTAAGAATATTCAAGTATATGTACATTAACACTAGTGTTCAGATGTCACCCACTCCTTGCAACCTAACACACACACAGGAATAACACCCACCCCGTGAACTGAGATCCTGTATGGGGCTTTAGTCCCAAAACTGGTATCAGCAATCTTCAGTCATGTAAAATGATCCGGGCAAGCTGATACAGATACATACAGACATGGCATATTAAAAGTACTATAGTAAGGGGAGAAGGGAGCGTGAATAGACCCAAGCTGCCAGCACCTGCGGCAATATACAACATTAGTGATCGGGCATAGTTTTGTAGTGTGAAAGCAGTTGGCAGGTGTTAAAGGACACCTGCACACACTAGGAAAAGCAACCCAAATCAATTTCATACAATAATTTAGTAAAACAGCCATATAAAATACAAAAAAAGTACAATTTTATGATAAACATTCTCAAATGAAATGCGATTTGCAGCAGGTTGAGAAATTCACTCATTTATTAGCAGCTATATCTGGGTGGCAAGGCTTCTCATTTCCTAGTAGAAAACAAGTACTTAAACAAGTCCAGTAGTGGACCATTACATTTTGATTTATAGTTATACTACAGACATGCAATTTGATCCCTCGGGTGACAATTTGTGGCCGAATACCATATCTGCAGGCTAGTGATGCATTGGTTGCTATGGAGGAGGGTGGAGGGAGGAGCGACGCATGATGGAGTGGTTTCTCGGGGGAGAGAGTGGGTAGAACGGCGATCCCCGGCCAATCAGAGGTCGGGAATCGCCGATCTAGTACAGCGCTGCTGGAGACCGCATCGATGTAGAGATGCAAACAAAGGAGATTCCTTTCCCCTTTCGGTTACAAACAGCCTATTCGCCGCAATCGGCGGCTAGCAGGCTAATCACGGAGCTCCGCGAACTGGCAGGGAACGATCGCGCATGCGAGCGGCCATTCCCTGGGAAACTGCAGCTCCAGGACTTGACCCCAATCGGTGTTAGGAGGTCCTGGGGCTGCAGCTATGGTCACGCCCATCGGCATGACGCGGTCGTTATGTAGTTAGTTAACACTACCATACCTGATTCAGTAGGTGGAAAGCAACTATCTGCTAGATCAAGGGTCCCCAAACTTTTTCGGTCAAAGGCCGGATCAACATACTTCAGTCTGCTGGGGGGCCGGAGTATACATAAAATGAAGTAGAAAAACATTACATTGTACCTAGGTATTGTAGACAGCTCCTATTAACATACCAAACACACAATTGGAGAAACTCACTCCCAAACAGTTCTCTGCTGCTTTATAAAGCCTGCAGGCTGCTTATAAGCCAATGAGAAGTGCACACATAATACACCTAGCTTGCAGTGATAATCCCGGGGCCCCAGGCTGGCTCATGCACCATTGTTTTTAATTATAGCTCCTATTAACATGTGCAGCCCTAAAATGCAACCCATTTAACCAGACCATTTTAACATGTGCCGATAGTATGCCCCCTCCAACTCAACAAGTGCAGTTAATATGTCACCAACACAGCAAGTGCAGATATTGTGACCCTAACATAGCAAGTCAAATGTGAGCCATAATGTCACCAAATGGCCTGCAAAGGCCTGCAGCACAATCCTGAGAAGTCTTTGTGGGCCAGACAAAGAAGCATACCCAAGTGACAACCTGCCATCCAACTGGACAACAGTGAATGATTGGAAGCCAGTGAATTACTTCTTTCTGGCTTCTATTTGAAATAGTTGTGTCAGCACTGCTATTCTGTATGTGGGCTGCCAATTTTTAAAGATGCAGTGGTCCGCATCTATAAGTAATACATTTTGTGTGTGTGTGTGGGGGGGGAGGGGGGGCAGTAAAAAAGCCTCAAGGGGCCGCATTCGGCCCACGGGCCTTAGTTTGAGGACCACTGTGCTAGATGTTACATGTCATGGTTTTAAAACATGTACACAGTTTACAGTTGGTGACTGTCCACCGTCAGAGTTGAACTATTACTGTGAACTTAGATGCATCTGCAGCAACCAATTGGCAGTCAATCGGTAGTTGCTGAAAACCCCTTTTATTTTTACAATTCTGGCCCCATTCTGGCAGCGGGCGGTTCAGCAGTAGTACCGTACTACTGCTGAACCGCCCGCTGCCCGGCCTCCCTCAACGCGTCACTCTCCGGACTCCTCCTCCTCAGTCACTCACTTCACAGTGCCGCCCACTGCCAGCCACCCACTAGTACCACCGGTACTGTTTTACTTCCTGAAAATTTTGTATGGGGAAGCGGGCAGAGGGGGGAGCGCTAGCGGAGGGGGTGGGGGGAATTTCCGACCCCCCCCCCCCCGCGATCGGGGCATGCTCCCCCCTTATGCCTGCGACCCAATAGGGCCCCCAAAAGCGGGATGTTCGGGGAGTTCGGGGTTCGGCCCGAACATGCCGAACATCGCGGCCATGTTCGGCGAACTTTCCCGAACCCGAACATCCAGGTGTTCGCCCAACACTAGTCTAGGGGTGCTTCTCAGGTCTCCCCTGCTACGCTGAAAACGAAAAGTAAACCCTACATCTACATTACCTGTTTGACGTGTGGCTTGGACACTTTTTTCTTCTCCCTCACCAAATCTATTCCAGACTTGACTACTCTTTTTTTATCACACAAAAAAGGTCTCCCAGTAGTCCCTATGGATTACACAGTCATAAATATAATCTCTCGCTCAGATCAGTAGAGTGTTCTACCGTGTTAGCCATAAGTAAAAGCAAGAAGTTTTGAATCTGGATAATACCATTTATTGGCTAACTTCCACATCTATTAACCACTTAAGGACCACAGTCTTGAGCATTTTTCTCCATTCAGACCACTGCAGCTTTCACGGTTTATTGCTCGGTCATACAACCTACCACCTAAATGAATTTTACCTCCTTTTCTTGTCACTAATACAGCTTTCTTTTGGTGCGATTTGATTGCTGCTGCAAGTTTTACTTTTTATTATATTCATCAAAAAAGACATGAATTTTGTCAAAAAAATTACTTTTTTAACTTTCTGTGCTGACGTTTTTCAAATAAAGTAAAATTTCCTATACATTTGAGCGCGAAAGTTATTCTGCTACATGTCTTTGATAAAAAAAAAAACGTTCAGTGTATATTTATTGGATTGGGTAAAAGTTATAGCGTTTACAAACTATGGTGCCAAAAGTGAATTTTCCCATTTTCCAGCATCTCTGACTTTTCTGCGCACCTGTCAGGATTCATGAGGGGCTAAAATTCCAGGATAGTACAAATACCCCCCAAATGACCCCATTTTGGAAAGAAGACATCCCAAAGTATTCAGTGAGAGGCATGGTGAGTTCATAGAAGATTTTATTTTTTGTCACAAGTTAGCGGAAAATGACACTTTGTGACAAAAAAAAAGTTTCCATTTCTTCTAACTTGCGACAAAAAAAAATGAAATCTGCCACGGACTCACTATGCTCCTCTCTGAATACCTTGAAGTGTCTACTTTCCAAAATGGGGTCATTTGTGGGGTGTGTTCACTGTCCTGGCATTTTGGGGGGTGCCTAATTGTAAGCACCCCTGTAAAGCCTAAAGATGCTCATTGGACTTTTGGCCCCTTAGCGCAGTTCGGCTGCAAAAAAGTGCCACACATGTGGTATTGCCGTACTCAGGAGAAGTAGTATAATGTGTTTTGGGGTGTATTTTTACACATACCCATGCTGGGTGGGAGAAATATCTCCGTATTTATTTATTTTTTTTTTACACACAATTGTCTATTTATAGAGATATTTCTCCCACTCAGCATGGGTATGTGGAAAAATACACCCCAAAACACATTATACTACTTCTCCTGAGTACGGCGATACCACATGTGTGGCACTTTTTTGCACCCTAACTGCGCTAAGGGGCCCAAAGTCCAATGAGTACCTTTAGGATTTTACAGGTCATTTTGAGAAAAAATAGAGGGGGGAAATAGATGCAAGCAATGCACTGAGGTGTGGGCGGGTGATTGGGTGCCCTAGGGGCAGATTAGGGTCTAATCTGATGGGTAACAGTGACAGGTGGTGATAGGGGGTGATTGATGGGTGATTGATGGGTAATTAGTGGGTGTTTAGAGGAGAGAAGAGATGTAAACACTGCACTTGGGAGGTGATCTGATGTCGGATCTGCGGGCGATCTATTGGTGTGGGTGGGTGATCAGATTGCCCGCAAGGGGCAGGTTAGGGGCTGATTGATGGGTGGCAATGACAGGGGGTGATTGATGGGTGGCAGTGACAGGGGGTGATTGATGGGTGATTGACAGGTGATCAGTGGGTTATTACAGGGAATAACAGATGTAAATATTGCACTGGCGAATTGATAAGGGGGGGTTCTGAGGGCAATCTGAGCGTGTGGGCGGGTGATTGGGTGCCCACAAGGGGAAGATTAGGGTCTAATCTGATGGGTAACAGTGACAAGTGGTGATAGGGGGTGATTGATGGGTGATTGATGGGTAATTAGTGGGTGTTTAGAGGAGATAAGAGATGTAAACACTGCACTTGGGAGGTGATCTGATGTCGGATCTGCGGGCGATCTATTGGTGTGGGTGGGTGATCAGATTGCCCGCAAGGGGCAGGTTAGGGGCTGATTGATGGGTGGCTGTGACAAGGGGTGATTGATGGCTGGCAGTGACAGGGGGTGATTGATGGGTGATTGACAGGTGATCAGTGGGTTATTACAGGGAATAACAGATGTAAATATTGCACTGGCGAATTGATAAGGGGGGGGTCTGAGGGCAATCTGAGCGTGTGGGTGGGTGATTAAGTGCCCGCAAGGGGCAGATTAGGGTCTAATCTGATGGGTAACAGTGACAGGTGGTGATAGGGGGTGATTGATGGGTGATTGATGGGTAATTAGTGGGTGTTTAGAGGAGAGAAGAGATGTAAACACTGCACTTGGGAGGTGATCTGATGTCGGATCTGCGGGCGATCTATTGGTGTGGGTGGGTGATCAGATTGCCCGCAAGGGGCAGGTTAGGGGCTGATTGATGGGTGGCAGTGACAGGGGGTGATTGACAGGTGATTGACAGGTGATTGACAGGTGATCAGGGGGGATAGATGCATATAGTACACGGGGGGGTGTCTGGGGGGGGGTCTGGGGAGAATCTGAGGGGTGGGGGGTGATCAGGAGGGAGTAGGGGGCAGATTAGGGACTAAAAAAAAAAATAGCGTTGACAGATAGTGACAGGGAGTTATTGATGGGTGATTAGGGGGGTGACTGGGTGCAAACAGTGGTCTGGGGGGTGGGCAGGGGGGGTCTGAGGGGTGCTGTGGGCGATCAGGGGGCAGGGGGGGGGGAAATCAGTGTGCTTGGGTGCAGACTAGGGTGGCTGCAGCCTGCCCTGGTGGTCCCTCGGACACTGGGACCACCAGGGCAGGAGGCAGCCAGTATAATAGGCTTTGTATACATTACAAAGCCTATTATACAAAATACATGCGGCGATCCGGGTGCTAGTAACCCGCCGGCGCTTCCGAACGGCCGGCGGGTTACAGCGAACGGGGGACGGAGCCAGTCCCCGGCGGCTGATCGCGTCTTGAATGACGCGATCGCCGCATAGCCATGCCCGCAGCCGCCCCCGCCGATGGGCGTATTGCGGTCGTTTGGGCCCGGACTTTGCTGCCGCCCATCGGCTGGGGGCGGTCGTCAAGTAGTTAATTTTATATAAAAATAATCCTCAAATGCTTCCCTAGTCATGGAATTAAACTACTTAGTTTTAAAGAACCCTGAAGTAATGACTTTATCCAAAAATAACTATAAGATGTTTTTCTTTACCAACGCAAAACCTAATTTTAGTCCTCTGTCCACTTGGGAAACTTATGAAAGCTTAATTAGGGGAATTCTCATCAAGCAGGCTTCAGGTATTAAGAAAGAACACAAGAGGCTTTTAGATCAGATCCATAACTTAGAATGTAACCATAAGAAGACTCGGTCTTGTTATCTGCCCCAATACAAGCTGAATTAATGAATCTTAAAGATTTAGAGCTCTAACCTTGAAATCTATCTGATGGTCGAATCCGCTGCAAATCTATAAATGTATGGCCACCTTAAAGAAAACCTGAACTGAAAATTAAAAGTCAAATTAAACATACACAAGTCATACTTACTTTCTGTGTAGTCTACTCCTCAATCTCTTTCTCCTGTCCCGCGTCCTTTTTGTCCACTGTGATCAAGAGAATTCTCCGTCCTCCATTTTGAGAATGGCCATTACCCCCTACCAGCTTTCTGGTCAGCACACTGTTAAACTGTAACATCGCCCACTTGAGCCATTGGGAAACATGGACATTAACTGGCACATCAGTTGTCCTTTCAGCTATAACTGACAGCAACTGATACATAACTGACAGTAACTGATGTATTTCAGTTCTGACAAAATGTTGTCAGAACTGGAAGGGATCATTGTCAGAAGAAAATGGTGAGATTCTGAGAGGAACTGATGGCAAGGTAACTATGTAATGTTCATTTAAATTCACCTCATGTGTTTATTTTAAATAATTTTTCTCAGTTCAGTGTTGCTGATGCTGAAACTAAGATAATGCATGTAAAAATGGGTATTCTAAATAATTGTTTAACTACTTTAGGACCACAGTGATTGAAATCTATGCCCTGTTTTGGTGGTTACCTGGCTGGCAGCGGGTAGACTTCAATCAGCCGCCACTGAGCGCATCCGCCATTTTCGCAGATGAATCCCCGCCGTGTCCCGCCGCAGCTCACTCGCTCTGCCTGTCTCTATAACTGCAGAGCCCTGTGAACAGGTCAGGAGCCGATTTCATTGGCTCCTGGCCCTGTCTTTCAATGCAAGCAACTCCCATTGGCTTACATTGAAAGACAGGGTCAAGAGCCAATGAAAGCGGCTCCTGACTAGCTTACAGGAACTCTGCCGTATCTATGACAGCAGAGTTCCTGTGAGCCGGTCAGGAGCTGCTTTCCTTGGCTTCTGACCCTGTCTTTCAATGCAAGCTAATGGGAGTTGCTTACATTGAAAGACAGGGCCAGGAGAGGTCGTAGAGACTGCAGAGTGGGTGGCCCAGGTTCTCGACGTGTGGCGGTGACGGCAATTGCGGCGGGTATATGTGGTGATTCGTCGTTATCCATTGGGATTCCGCTGTTTCTGTACCAGCGGTCTCTGCTCCTTAAGGGGACAGAGACCGCTGGTACTTAACCACTTGCCGACCGCACGCTTATACCGTGCGTCGGCAAAGTGGCAGCTGCAGGACCAGCGACGCAGTACTGCGTCGCCAGCTGCAGGCTGATTAATCAGGAAGCAGCCGCTCGCGCGAGCGGCTGCTTCCTGCCAAATCACGGCGGGGGGCTCCGTGAATAGCCTGCGGGCCGCCGATGGCGGCTCGCAGGCTAAATGTAAACACAAGCGGAAATAATCCGCTTTGTTTACATTTGTACGGCGCTGTTGCGCAGCAGCGCCGTAAGGCAGATCGGCGATCCCCGGCCAATCAGCGGCCGGGGATCGCCGCCATGTGACAGGGGACGTCCTGTCACTGGCTGCACAGGACGGATAGCGTCCTGTGCAGCCTCGATCACCGGGGGGGAGCAGGTAGGAGAGGGAGGGGGGAATTTCGCCGCGGAGGGGGGCTTTGAGGTGCCCCCCCCGCCAGCCACACGCAGGCAGAAGAGATCAGACCCCCCCTGCACATCATCCCCATAGGGGGGAAAAAAGGGGGGCGATCTGATCTCTCTGCCTGCACCCTGATCTGTGCTGGGGGCTGTAGAGCCCACCCAGCACAGATCACTAAAAACCACGCTGGTCCTTAAGGGGGGGTAAAGGGTGGGTCATCAAGTGGTTAAAGGAGTCATCAGGCAACATGTTACAAAATGAGTGCTACTTACCGGGGGCTTCCTCCAGCTCCAAGCTCCCAGGACGTCCCTCGCCGCAGCTCCGCTCCGGCTCATGTGGCGGTGATTGACAGCGCCGCTCACACAGGCGCAGTACAGAGCGACCTCGAGGTCGATCTGACGTCATCGCCGGGGACCGGGTCGGAGCTCCGGCGAACGGCTCGCTGCAGAGCTGCGGCGAGGAACGTCCTGGGAGCTTGAAGCTGGAGGAACCCCCGGTAAGTAGCACTCATTTTGTAACATGTTGCCTGATGACTCCTTTAAGTGGTTAAGTTCTGCTATGAGTCATTATGGGCCCTCATTTAGAAGTTATTGTTACATTTATTGATTTTATAATATGATATCAACATTGCCCCCTAATTTTTGTATATAGAATAAGATAGGACTTTTTAGTATTTGTGATATAGAATTAAACATTCGCGTTAATCTTGTGAGATAGCATTACAATCTTAATCCCCTAAATATACTGGTTCTCTCATATTGTGCACACAAAACGGTTTCCATATTGGAATAAAACAAATTGTCTGTACATTGTGAGTCCCCAGCGATAGCTCTACACAAATCAAATCTCTTCAATTTCCCCTAAAACTGGCCCTAGGCTGCAATGAACATATGACAATGGTAGAGATTAGATTGCGAGCCCCTCTAAGGAACAGTCTTATATACTCTGTACAGCACTGCGGAAGATGTCAGCGCTATGTAAACACTAAATAATAATAACCCAGAAGACAAGCAATTTAGCATTCTTGTACAATCCAATAGACTGCAAGTTAACCATTTCCTCACTAGATGAAACTGGTTCACAAAAACATCAATTAACCAATTGTTCAACCTCTTCAAGCAGCAGGGCCGGATTTCTGAAAAGGCAACAAGGGCCGGGCCTTAGATGGCTGCAATGCAAAGGGGCACCTGAAAATGAAAGAGGGGTTGCTACATATGAAAGAGGTGGCTGAAAATGGGGAGCAACCTATAAAATAGGGAAACTAATGCTCAAGGGAACTTCATAAAACAGAGGGGCTGCTGTACATGGTAGATAAACTTGGAGAGGGGGCTGTACATGGAATGGGATTGGCAATGATGGACAAGTAAGGTGAGCCACAACATACTTGGCCTAGGAGCACAAAAAGTGTAAATCACTGTCAACTTTTGATCTTTGAGAAGCCGACGAGTTGGCTCACTTCATTAATTTACTACCCCAAAATAATAACTGGCACCACCTTTGTACAGAATTCAAAGAGGTATCATAATACAGTATAGCTGTGGTAAGTACTTAGGTACGGTGACCAGACGTCCCGCTTTACCCGGGACGCGTCCCGCCTTCGGGGTCCACTGTCACAGGATGCCTTGCGTCCCAGGAAACGTCCCGCTTTAATCAGCGAGACGTCTCGACCTCGAGACTCTGGCCACCATAATTGCAACTGGCAGCGGCGTCGATTAGACGCCGCGCCAGTTCGCAGCCCCGCTCCAGCCTGCATAGTGTTTGGCAGGCGAGCAGGGCTATGGGAAGATGGCGTCCGAAGCCCTATACTGGAGACTATTTGTGTCTCCAGTACAGGGCTTCGGGCGCCATCTTCCCGTAGCCCTGCTATTCCATCAGCACGGGAGACTGCAGGAAGAAGATTTCGGAGGAGCTGCGTGCCAGAGGCCGGCCGCGTGAGGGGACTTCTGTCAGGTGAGTAAATTGGGTTTTTTTGCAGGTGTTATGCTGCCCACATTGTGTTTATTTACTGCTAAAATGTTGCCCACATTGAGTTTATTTTCTGGTGAAATGTTGCCCACATTGCGTTTTCTTTTCTGGTGAAATGTTGCCCACATTGCGTTTATTTTCTGGTGAAATGTTGCCCACATTGCGTTTTATTTTCTGGTGAAATGTTGCACACATTGTGTTTTCTTTTCTGGTGAAATGTTGCACACATTGCGTTTTCTTTTCTAGTGAATTGTTGCCCACATTGCATTTCTTTTCTGGTGAAATGTTGCCCACATTGCATTTTCTTTTCTGGTGAAATGTTGCCCACATTGCGTTTATTTTCTGGTGAAATGTTGCACACATTGCGTTTATTTACTGCTAAAATGTTGCCCACATTGCGTTTATTTACTGCTAAAATGTTGCGCACACTGCGTTTATTTTCTGGTGAAATGTTGCCCACATTGCGTTTATTTTCTGGTGAAATGTGGCCCACTGTGTTTATTTTCTGGTGAAATGTTGCCCACATTGCATTTATTTACTGCTGAAATGTTGCCCACGTTGCGTTTATTTTCTGGTGAAATGTTGCCCACATTGCGTTTTCTTTTCTGGTGAAATGTTGCCCACATTGCGTTTATTTTCTGGTGAAATATTGCTCACATTGCGTTACTTCCTGCTGACATGTTGCCCACATTGCGTTTATTTTCTGGTGAAATATTGCCCACACTGCGTTACTTCCTGCTGAAATGTTGCCCACATTGCATTTATTTTCTGGTGAAATGTTGCCCACATTGCGTTATTTCCTGCTGACATGTTGCCCACATTGCATTATTTCCTGCTGACATGTTGCCCACATTACGTTTATTTTCTGGTGTCTGGGGAAACTGTTGCTGCATTTCGGAGGAGCTGCGTGCCAGAGGCCGGCCGCGTGAGGGGACTTCTGTCAGGTGAGTAAATTGTTTTTTTTTGCAGGTGTTATGCTGCCCACATTGTGTTTATTTACTGCTAAAATGTTGCCCACATTGAGTTTATTTTCTGGTGAAATGTTGCCCACATTGCGTTTTCTTTTCTGGTGAAATGTTGCCCACATTGCGTTTATTTTCTGGTGAAATGTTGCCCACATTGCGTTTTATTTTCTGGTGAAATGTTGCACACATTGTGTTTTCTTTTCTGGTGAAATGTTGCACACATTGCGTTTTCTTTTCTAGTGAATTGTTGCCCACATTGCAATTCTTTTCTGGTGAAATGTTGCCCACATTGCGTTTTCTTTTCTGGTGAAATGTTGCCCACATTGCGTTTATTTTCTGGTGAAATGTTGCACACATTGCGTTTATTTACTGCTAAAATGTTGCCCACATTGCGTTTATTTACTGCTAAAATGTTGCGCACACTGCGTTTATTTTCTGGTGAAATGTTGCCCACATTGCGTTTATTTTCTGGTGAAATGTGGCCCACTGTGTTTATTTTCTGGTGAAATGTTGCCCACATTGCATTTATTTACTGCTGAAATGTTGCCCACATTGCGTTTATTTTCTGGTGAAATGTTGCCCACATTGCGTTTTCTTTTCTGGTGAAATGTTGCCCACATTGCGTTTATTTTCTGGTGAAATGTTGCACACATTGTGTTTTCTTTTCTGGTGAAATGTTGCACACATTGCGTTTTCTTTTCTAGTGAATTGTTGCCCACATTGCGGTTTCTTTTCTGGTGAAATGTTGCCCACATTGCATTTCTTTTCTGGTGAAATGTTGCCCACATTGCGTTTTCTTTTCTGGTGAAATGTTGCCCACATTGCGTTTATTTTCTGGTGAAATGTTGCACACATTGCGTTTATTTACTGCTAAAATGTTGCCCACATTGCGTTTATTTACTGCTAAAATGTTGCGCACACTGCGTTTATTTTCTGGTGAAATGTTGCCCACATTGCTGAACCGCCCGCTGCCCGGCCTCCCTCAACGCGTCACTCTCCGGACTCCTCCTCCTCAGTCACTCACTTCACAGTGCCGCCCACTGCCAGCCACCCACTAGTACCACCGGTACTGTTTTACTTCCTGAAAATTTTGTATGGGGAAGCGGGCAGAGGGGGGAGCGCTAGCGGAGGGGGTGGGGGGAATTTCCGACCCCCCCCCCGCGATCGGGGCATGCTCCCCCCTTATGCCTGCGACCCAATAGGGCCCCCAAAAGCGGGATGTTCGGGGAGTTCGGGGTTCGGCCCGAACATGCCGAACATCGCGGCCATGTTCGGCGAACTTTCCCGAACCCGAACATCCAGGTGTTCGCCCAACACTAGTCTAGGGGTGCTTCTCAGGTCTCCCCTGCTACGCTGAAAACGAAAAGTAAACCCTACATCTACATTACCTGTTTGACGTGTGGCTTGGACACTTTTTTCTTCTCCCTCACCAAATCTATTCCAGACTTGACTACTCTTTTTTTATCACACAAAAAAGGTCTCCCAGTAGTCCCTATGGATTACACAGTCATAAATATAATCTCTCGCTCAGATCAGTAGAGTGTTCTACCGTGTTAGCCATAAGTAAAAGCAAGAAGTTTTGAATCTGGATAATACCATTTATTGGCTAACTTCCACATCTATTAACCACTTAAGGACCACAGTCTTGAGCATTTTTCTCCATTCAGACCACTGCAGCTTTCACGGTTTATTGCTCGGTCATACAACCTACCACCTAAATGAATTTTACCTCCTTTTCTTGTCACTAATACAGCTTTCTTTTGGTGCGATTTGATTGCTGCTGCAAGTTTTACTTTTTATTATATTCATCAAAAAAGACATGAATTTTGTCAAAAAAATTACTTTTTTAACTTTCTGTGCTGACGTTTTTCAAATAAAGTAAAATTTCCTATACATTTGAGCGTGAAAGTTATTCTGCTACATGTCTTTGATTAAAAAAAAAACATTCAGTGTATATTTATTGGATTGGGTAAAAGTTATAGCGTTTACAAACTATGGTGCCAAAAGTGAATTTTCCCATTTTCCAGCATCTCTGACTTTTCTGCGCACCTGTCAGGATTCATGAGGGGCTAAAATTCCAGGATAGTACAAATACCCCCCAAATGACCCCATTTTGGAAAGAAGACATCCCAAAGTATTCAGTGAGAGGCATGGTGAGTTCATAGAAGATTTTATTTTTTGTCACAAGTTAGCGGAAAATGACACTTTGTGACAAAAAAAAAGTTTCCATTTCTTCTAACTTGCGACAAAAAAAAATGAAATCTGCCACGGACTCACTATGCTCCTCTCTGAATACCTTGAAGTGTCTACTTTCCAAAATGGGGTCATTTGTGGGGTGTGTTCACTGTCCTGGCATTTTGGGGGGTGCCTAATTGTAAGCACCCCTGTAAAGCCTAAAGATGCTCATTGGACTTTTGGCCCCTTAGCGCAGTTCGGCTGCAAAAAAGTGCCACACATGTGGTATTGCCGTACTCAGGAGAAGTAGTATAATGTGTTTTGGGGTGTATTTTTACACATACCCATGCTGGGTGGGAGAAATATCTCCGTATTTATTTTATTTTTTTTTACACACAATTGTCTATTTATAGAGATATTTCTCCCACTCAGCATGGGTATGTGGAAAAATACACCCCAAAACACATTATACTACTTCTCCTGAGTACGGCGATACCACATGTGTGGCTCTTTTTTGCACCCTAACTGCGCTAAGGGGCCCAAAGTCCAATGAGTACCTTTAGGATTTTACAGGTCATTTTGAGAAATTTCGTTTCAATACTACTCCTCACGGTTTAGGGCCCCTAAAATGCCAGGGCAGTATAGGAACCCCACAAGTGACCCCATTTTAGAAAGAAGACACCCCAAGGTATTCTGTTAGGAGTATGGTGAGTTCATAGAAGATTTATTTTTTGTCACAAGTTAGCGGAAAATGACACTTTGTGAAAAAAAAAAACAATACATATCAATTTCCGCTAACTTGTGACAAAAAATAAAATCTTCTATGAACTCATCATACACCTAACAGTATACCTTGGGGTGTCTTCTTTCTAAAATGGGGTCACTTGTGGGGTTCCTATACTGCCCTGGCATTTTACGGGCCCAAAACTGTGAGCAGTCTGGAAACCAAATTTCTCAAAATGACTGTTCAGGGGTATAAGCATCTGCAAATTTTGATGACAGGTGGTCTATGAGGGGGCAAATTTTGTGGAACCGGTCATAAGCAGGGTGGCCTCTTAGATGACAGGATGTATTGGGCCTGATCTGATGGATAGGAGTGCTAGGGGGGTGACAGGAGGTGATTGATGGGTGTCTCAGGGGGCGGTTAGAGGGGAAAATAGATGCAATCAATGCACTGGGGAGGTGATCGGAAGGGGGTCTGAGGGGGATCTGAGGGTTTGGCCGAGTGATCAGGAGCCCACAGGGGGCAAATTAGGGCCTGATCTGATGGGTAGGTGTGCTCGGGGGTGACAGGAGGTGATTGATGGGTGTTTCAAGGTGTGATTAGAGGGGGGAAATAGATGCAAGCAATGCACTGAGGTGTGGGCGGGTGATTGGGTGCCCTAGGGGCAGATTAGGGTCTAATCTGATGGGTAACAGTGACAGGTGGTGATAGGGGGTGATTGATGGGTGATTGATGGGTAATTAGTGGGTGTTTAGAGGAGAGAAGAGATGTAAACACTGCACTTGGGAGGTGATCTGATGTCGGATCTGCGGGCGATCTATTGGTGTGGGTGGGTGATCAGATTGCCCGCAAGGGGCAGGTTAGGGGCTGATTGATGGGTGGCAATGACAGGGGGTGATTGATGGGTGGCAGTGACAGGGGGTGATTGATGGGTGATTGACAGGTGATCAGTGGGTTATTACAGGGAATAACAGATGTAAATATTGCACTGGCGAATTGATAAGGGGGGGTTCTGAGGGCAATCTGAGCGTGTGGGCGGGTGATTGGGTGCCCACAAGGGGAAGATTAGGGTCTAATCTGATGGGTAACAGTGACAAGTGGTGATAGGGGGTGATTGATGGGTGATTGATGGGTAATTAGTGGGTGTTTAGAGGAGATAAGAGATGTAAACACTGCACTTGGGAGGTGATCTGATGTCGGATCTGCGGGCGATCTATTGGTGTGGGTGGGTGATCAGATTGCCCGCAAGGGGCAGGTTAGGGGCTGATTGATGGGTGGCTGTGACAGGGGGTGATTGATGGCTGGCAGTGACAGGGGGTGATTGATGGGTGATTGACAGGTGATCAGTGGGTTATTACAGGGAATAACAGATGTAAATATTGCACTGGCGAATTGATAAGGGGGGGGTCTGAGGGCAATCTGAGCGTGTGGGTGGGTGATTAAGTGCCCACAAGGGGCAGATTAGGGTCTAATCTGATGGGTAACAGTGACAGGTGGTGATAGGGGGTGATTGATGGGTGATTGATGGGTAATTAGTGGGTGTTTAGAGGAGAGAAGAGATGTAAACACTGCACTTGGGAGGTGATCTGATGTCGGATCTGCGGGCGATCTATTGGTGTGGGTGGGTGATCAGATTGCCCGCAAGGGGCAGGTTAGGGGCTGATTGATGGGTGGCAGTGACAGGGGGTGATTGACAGGTGATTGACAGGTGATTGACAGGTGATCAGGGGGGATAGATGCATATAGTACACGGGGGGGTGTCTGGGGGGGGGGTCTGGGGAGAATCTGAGGGGTGGGGGGTGATCAGGAGGGAGTAGGGGGCAGATTAGGGACTAAAAAAAAAAATAGCGTTGACAGATAGTGACAGGGAGTTATTGATGGGTGATTAGGGGGGTGACTGGGTGCAAACAGTGGTCTGGGGGGTGGGCAGGGGGGGTCTGAGGGGTGCTGTGGGCGATCAGGGGGCAGGGGGGGGGAAATCAGTGTGCTTGGGTGCAGACTAGGGTGGCTGCAGCCTGCCCTGGTGGTCCCTCGGACACTGGGACCACCAGGGCAGGAGGCAGCCAGTATAATAGGCTTTGTATACATTACAAAGCCTATTATACAAAATACATGCGGCGATCCGGGTGCTAGTAACCCGCCGGCGCTTCCGAACGGCCGGTGGGTTACAGCGAACGGGGGGCGGAGCCAGTCCCCGGCGGCTGATCGCGTCTTGAATGACGCGATCGCCGCATAGCCATGCCCGCAGCCGCCCCCGCCGATGGGCGTATTGCGGTCGTTTGGGCCCGGACTTTGCTGCCGCCCATCGGCTGGGGGCGGTCGTCAAGTAGTTAATTTTATATAAAAATAATCCTCAAATGCTTCCCTAGTCATGGAATTAAACTACTTAGTTTTAAAGAACCCTGAAGTAATGACTTTATCCAAAAATAACTATAAGATGTTTTTCTTTACCAACGCAAAACCTAATTTTAGTCCTCTGTCCACTTGGGAAACTTATGAAAGCTTAATTAGGGGAATTCTCATCAAGCAGGCTTCAGGTATTAAGAAAGAACACAAGAGGCTTTTAGATCAGATCCATAACTTAGAATGTAACCATAAGAAGACTCGGTCTTGTTATCTGCCCCAATACAAGCTGAATTAATGAATCTTAAAGATTTAGAGCTCTAACCTTGAAATCTATCTGATGGTCGAATCCGCTGCAAATCTATAAATGTATGGCCACCTTAAAGAAAACCTGAACTGAAAATTAAAAGTCAAATTAAACATACACAAGTCATACTTACTTTCTGTGTAGTCTACTCCTCAATCTCTTTCTCCTGTCCCGCGTCCTTTTTGTCCACTGTGATCAAGAGAATTCTCCGTCCTCCATTTTGAGAATGGCCATTACCCCCTACCAGCTTTCTGGTCAGCACACTGTTAAACTGTAACATCGCCCACTTGAGCCATTGGGAAACATGGACATTAACTGGCACATCAGTTGTCCTTTCAGCTATAACTGACAGCAACTGATACATAACTGACAGTAACTGATGTATTTCAGTTCTGACAAAATGTTGTCAGAACTGGAAGGGATCATTGTCAGAAGAAAATGGTGAGATTCTGAGAGGAACTGATGGCAAGGTAACTATGTAATGTTCATTTAAATTCACCTCATGTGTTTATTTTAAATAATTTTTCTCAGTTCAGTGTTGCTGATGCTGAAACTAAGATAATGCATGTAAAAATGGGTATTCTAAATAATTGTTTAACTACTTTAGGACCACAGTGATTGAAATCTATGCCCTGTTTTGGTGGTTACCTGGCTGGCAGCGGGTAGACTTCAATCAGCCGCCACTGAGCGCATCCGCCATTTTCGCAGATGAATCCCCGCCGTGTCCCGCCGCAGCTCACTCGCTCTGCCTGTCTCTATAACTGCAGAGCCCTGTGAACAGGTCAGGAGCCGATTTCATTGGCTCCTGGCCCTGTCTTTCAATGCAAGCAACTCCCATTGGCTTACATTGAAAGACAGGGTCAAGAGCCAATGAAAGCGGCTCCTGACTAGCTTACAGGAACTCTGCCGTATCTATGACAGCAGAGTTCCTGTGAGCCGGTCAGGAGCTGCTTTCCTTGGCTTCTGACCCTGTCTTTCAATGCAAGCTAATGGGAGTTGCTTACATTGAAAGACAGGGCCAGGAGAGGTCGTAGAGACTGCAGAGTGGGTGGCCCAGGTTCTCGACGTGTGGCGGTGACGGCAATTGCGGCGGGTATATGTGGTGATTCGTCGTTATCCATTGGGATTCCGCTGTTTCTGTACCAGCGGTCTCTGCTCCTTAAGGGGACAGAGACCGCTGGTACTTAACCACTTGCCGACCGCACGCTTATACCGTGCATCGGCAAAGTGGCAGCTGCAGGACGCGTCGCCAGCTGCAGGCTGATTAATCAGGAAGCAGCCGCTCGCGCGAGCGGCTGCTTCCTGTCAAATCACGGCGGGGGGCTCCGTGAATAGCCTGCGGGCCGCCGATGGCGGCTCGCAGGCTAAATGTAAACACAAGCGGAAATAATCCGCTTTGTTTACATTTGTACGGCGCTGTTGCGCAGCAGCGCCGTAAGGCAGATCGGCGATCCCCGGCCAATCAGCGGCCGGGGATCGCCGCCATGTGACAGGGGACGTCCTGTCACTGGCTGCACAGGACGGATAGCGTCCTGTGCAGCCTCGATCACCGGGGGGGAGCAGGTAGGAGAGGGAGGGGGGAATTTCGCCGCGGAGGGGGGCTTTGAGGTGCCCCCCCCCGCCAGCCACACGCAGGCAGAAGAGATCAGACCCCCCCTGCACATCATCCCCATAGGGGGGAAAAAAGGGGGGAGATCTGATCTCTCTGCCTGCACCCTGATCTGTGCTGGGGGCTGTAGAGCCCACCCAGCACAGATCACTAAAAACCACGCTGGTCCTTAAGGGGGGGTAAAGGGTGGGTCATCAAGTGGTTAAAGGAGTCATCAGGCAACATGTTACAAAATGAGTGCTACTTACCGGGGGCTTCCTCCAGCTCCAAGCTCCCAGGACGTCCCTCGCCGCAGCTCCGCTCCGGCTCATGTGGCGGTGATTGACAGCGCCGCTCACACAGGCGCAGTACAGAGCGACCTCGAGGTCGATCTGACGTCATCGCCGGGGACCGGGTCGGAGCTCCGGCGAACGGCTCGCTGCAGAGCTGCGGCGAGGAACGTCCTGGGAGCTTGAAGCTGGAGGAACCCCCGGTAAGTAGCACTCATTTTGTAACATGTTGCCTGATGACTCCTTTAAGTGGTTAAGTTCTGCTATGAGTCATTATGGGCCCTCATTTAGAAGTTATTGTTACATTTATTGATTTTATAATATGATATCAACATTGCCCCCTAATTTTTGTATATAGAATAAGTTAGGACTTTTTAGTATTTGTGATATAGAATTAAACATTCGCGTTAATCTTGTGAGATAGCATTACAATCTTAATCCCCTAAATATACTGGTTCTCTCATATTGTGCACACAAAACGGTTTCCATATTGGAATAAAACAAATTGTCTGTACATTGTGAGTCCCCAGCGATAGCTCTACACAAATCAAATCTCTTCAATTTCCCCTAAAACTGGCCCTAGGCTGCAATGAACATATGACAATGGTAGAGATTAGATTGCGAGCCCCTCTAAGGAACAGTCTTATATACTCTGTACAGCACTGCGGAAGATGTCAGCGCTATGTAAACACTAAATAATAATAACCCAGAAGACAAGCAATTTAGCATTCTTGTACAATCCAATAGACTGCAAGTTAACCATTTCCTCACTAGATGAAACTGGTTCACAAAAACATCAATTAACCAATTGTTCAACCTCTTCAAGCAGCAGGGCCGGATTTCTGAAAAGGCAACAAGGGCCGGGCCTTAGATGGCTGCAATGCAAAGGGGCACCTGAAAATGAAAGAGGGGTTGCTACATATGAAAGAGGTGGCTGAAAATGGGGAGCAACCTATAAAATAGGGAAACTAATGCTCAAGGGAACTTCATAAAACAGAGGGGCTGCTGTACATGGTAGATAAACTTGGAGAGGGGGCTGCACATGGAATGGGATTGGCAATGATGGACAAGTAAGGTGAGCCACAACATACTTGGCCTAGGAGCACAAAAAGTGTAAATCACTGTCAACTTTTGATCTTTGAGAAGCCGACGAGTTGGCTCACTTCATTAATTTACTACCCCAAAATAATAACTGGCACCACCTTTGTACAGAATTCAAAGAGGTATCATAATACAGTATAGCTGTGGTAAGTACTTAGGTACGGTGACCAGACGTCCCGCTTTACCCGGGACGCGTCCCGCCTTCGGGGTCCACTGTCACAGGATGCCTTGCGTCCCAGGAAACGTCCCGCTTTAATCAGCGAGACGTCTCGACCTCGAGACTCTGGCCACCATAATTGCAACTGGCAGCGGCGTCGATTAGACGCCGCGCCAGTTCGCAGCCCCGCTCCAGCCTGCATAGTGTTTGGCAGGCGAGCAGGGCTATGGGAAGATGGCGTCCGAAGCCCTATACTGGAGACTATTTGTGTCTCCAGTACAGGGCTTCGGGCGCCATCTTCCCGTAGCCCTGCAATTCCATCAGCACGGGAGACTGCAGGAAGAAGATTTCGGAGGAGCTGCGTGCCAGAGGCCGGCCGCGTGAGGGGACTTCTGTCAGGTGAGTAAATTGGGTTTTTTTGCAGGTGTTATGCTGCCCACATTGTGTTTATTTACTGCTAAAATGTTGCCCACATTGAGTTTATTTTCTGGTGAAATGTTGCCCACATTGCGTTTTCTTTTCTGGTGAAATGTTGCCCACATTGCATTTATTTTCTGGTGAAATGTTGCCCACATTGCGTTTTATTTTCTGGTGAAATGTTGCACACATTGTGTTTTCTTTTCTGGTGAAATGTTGCACACATTGCGTTTTCTTTTCTAGTGAATTGTTGCCCACATTGCATTTCTTTTCTGGTGAAATGTTGCCCACATTGCATTTTCTTTTCTGGTGAAATGTTGCCCACATTGCGTTTATTTTCTGGTGAAATGTTGCACACATTGCGTTTATTTACTGCTAAAATGTTGCCCACATTGCGTTTATTTACTGCTAAAATGTTGCGCACACTGCGTTTATTTTCTGGTGAAATGTTGCCCACATTGCATTTATTTTCTGGTGAAATGTGGCCCACTGTGTTTATTTTCTGGTGAAATGTTGCCCACATTGCATTTATTTACTGCTGAAATGTTGCCCACGTTGCGTTTATTTTCTGGTGAAATGTTGCCCACATTGCGTTTTCTTTTCTGGTGAAATGTTGCCCACATTGCGTTTATTTTCTGGTGAAATATTGCTCACATTGCGTTACTTCCTGCTGACATGTTGCCCACATTGCGTTTATTTTCTGGTGAAATATTGCCCACACTGCGTTACTTCCTGCTGAAATGTTGCCCACATTGCGTTTATTTTCTGGTGAAATGTTGCCCACATTGCGTTATTTCCTGCTGACATGTTGCCCACATTGCATTATTTCCTGCTGACATGTTGCCCACATTACGTTTATTTTCTGGTGTCTGGGGAAACTGTTGCTGCATTTCGGAGGAGCTGCGTGCCAGAGGCCGGCCGCGTGAGGGGACTTCTGTCAGGTGAGTAAATTGTTTTTTTTTGCAGGTGTTATGCTGCCCACATTGTGTTTATTTACTGCTAAAATGTTGCCCACATTGAGTTTATTTTCTGGTGAAATGTTGCCCACATTGCGTTTTCTTTTCTGGTGAAATGTTGCCCACATTGCGTTTATTTTCTGGTGAAATGTTGCCCACATTGCGTTTTATTTTCTGGTGAAATGTTGCACACATTGTGTTTTCTTTTCTGGTGAAATGTTGCACACATTGCGTTTTCTTTTCTAGTGAATTGTTGCCCACATTGCATTTCTTTTCTGGTGAAATGTTGCCCACATTGCGTTTTCTTTTCTGGTGAAATGTTGCCCACATTGCGTTTATTTTCTGGTGAAATGTTGCACACATTGCGTTTATTTACTGCTAAAATGTTGCCCACATTGCGTTTATTTACTGCTAAAATGTTGCGCACACTGCGTTTATTTTCTGGTGAAATGTTGCCCACATTGCGTTTATTTTCTGGTGAAATGTGGCCCACTGTGTTTATTTTCTGGTGAAATGTTGCCCACATTGCATTTATTTACTGCTGAAATGTTGCCCACATTGCGTTTATTTTCTGGTGAAATGTTGCCCACATTGCGTTTTCTTTTCTGGTGAAATGTTGCCCACATTGCGTTTATTTTCTGGTGAAATGTTGCACACATTGTGTTTTCTTTTCTGGTGAAATGTTGCACACATTGCGTTTTCTTTTCTAGTGAATTGTTGCCCACATTGCGGTTTCTTTTCTGGTGAAATGTTGCCCACATTGCATTTCTTTTCTGGTGAAATGTTGCCCACATTGCGTTTTCTTTTCTGGTGAAATGTTGCCCACATTGCGTTTATTTTCTGGTGAAATGTTGCACACATTGCGTTTATTTACTGCTAAAATGTTGCCCACATTGCGTTTATTTACTGCTAAAATGTTGCGCACACTGCGTTTATTTTCTGGTGAAATGTTGCCCACATTGCGTTTATTTTCTGGTGAAATGTGGCCCACTGTGTTTATTTTCTGGTGAAATGTTGCCCACATTGAATTTATTTACTGCTGAAATGTTGCCCACGTTGCGTTTATTTTCTGGTGAAATGTTGCCCACATTGCGTTTTCTTTTCTGGTGAAATGTTGCCCACATTGCGTTTATTTTCTGGTGAAATATTGCTCACATTGCGTTACTTCCTGCTGACATGTTGCCCACATTGCATTTATTTTCTGGTGAAATATTGCCCACACTGCGTTACTTCCTGCTGAAATGTTGCCCACATTGCGTTTATTTTCTGGTGAAATGTTGCCCACATTGCGTTATTTCCTGCTGACATGTTGCCCACATTGCATTATTTCCTGCTGACATGTTGCCCACATTACGTTTATTTTCTGGTGTCTGGGGAAACTCTTGCTGCATTTCGGAGGAGCTGCGTGCCAGAGGCCGGCCGCGTGAGTGGACTTCTGTCAGGTGAGTAAATTGTTTTTTTTTTGCAGGTGTTATGCTGCCCACATTGTGTTTATTTACTGCTAAAATGTTGCCCACATTGAGTTTATTTTCTGGTGAAATGTTGCCCACATTGCGTTTTCTTTTCTGGTGAAATGTTGCCCACATTGCGTTTATTTTCTGGTGAAATGTTGCCCACATTGCGTTTTATTTTCTGGTGAAATGTTGCACACATTGTGTTTTCTTTTCTGGTGAAATGTTGCACACATTGCGTTTTCTTTTCTAGTGAATTGTTGCCCACATTGCATTTCTTTTCTGGTGAAATGTTGCCCACATTGAGTTTTCTTTTCTGGTGAAATGTTGCCCACATTGCGTTTATTTTCTGGTGAAATGTTGCACACATTGCGTTTATTTACTGCTAAAATGTTGCCCACATTGCGTTTATTTACTGCTAAAATGTTGCGCACACTGCGTTTATTTTCTGGTGAAATGTTGCCCACATTGCGTTTATTTTCTGGTGAAATGTGGCCCACTGTGTTTATTTTCTGGTGAAATGTTGCCCACATTGCATTTATTTACTGCTGAAATGTTGCCCACGTTGTGTTTATTTTCTGGTGAAATGTTGCCCACATTGCGTTTTCTTTTCTGGTGAAATGTTGCCCACATTGCGTTTATTTTCTGGTGAAATGTTGCACACATTGTGTTTTCTTTTCTGGTGAAATGTTGCACACATTGTGTTTTCTTTTCTGGTGAAATGTTGCACACATTGCGTTTTCTTTTCTAGTGAATTGTTGCCCACATTGCGGTTTCTTTTCTGGTGAAATGTTGCCCACATTGCATTTCTTTTCTGGTGAAATGTTGCCCACATTGCGTTTTCTTTTCTGGTGAAATGTTGCCCACATTGCGTTTATTTTCTGGTGAAATGTTGCACACATTGGGCTTGATTCACAAAGCGGTGCTAACCTACTTAGCACGTCTAAAGTCTTTAGACATGCTAACCAGGGTGCTAAGTAGGTTAGCACCGGATTTCTCAATTGAGAAAACCGGTGCTAACCTACTTAGCACCCTGGTTAGCGCACCTAAAGACTTTAGACGTGCTAAGTAGGTTAGCACCGCTTTGTGAATCAAGCCCATTGCGTTTATTTACTGCTAAAATGTTGCCCACATTGCGTTTATTTACTGCTAAAATGTTGCGCACACTGCGTTTATTTTCTGGTGAAATGTTGCCCACATTGCGTTTATTTTCTGGTGAAATGTGGCCCACTGTGTTTATTTTCTGGTGAAATGTTGCCCACATTGCATTTATTTACTGCTGAAATGTTGCCCACGTTGTGTTTATTTTCTGGTGAAATGTTGCCCACATTGCGTTTTCTTTTCTGGTGAAATGTTGCCCACATTGCGTTTATTTTCTGGTGAAATATTGCTCACATTGCGTTACTTCCTGCTGACATGTTGCCCACATTGCGTTTATTTTCTGGTGAAATATTGCCCACACTGCGTTACTTCCTGCTGACATGTTGCCCACATTGCGTTTATTTTCTGGTGAAATGTTGCCCACATTGCGTTATTTCCTGCTGACATGTTGCCCACATTGCATTATTTCCTGCTGACATGTTGCCCACATTACGTTTATTTTCTGGTGTCTGGGGAAACTGTTGCTGCATTTATTATTTAACGGTCATAGTTGGCTATATTTGCTGCTTTGGGGTTACGGTATACTAATAAATAGCATCACACAGTTTCTGCACACCCATGATGCGAATCCTCATTTCACCACATCATGGCGGAAACACTGCTTTCTTATGCCTCGCTGTTACATCATTACGTTAGCTCCGCCCACACAATGTCATGGCCACGCCCATTTTTTTGGGGGGGGCTTGGGGGGAGATCTGGTCATATTTATCAAATTGCCATAAAATCTGATTATTTTATGGTATCGTGTGTGGCCACCTTTACTATGACAGGAATGCAGACACCAAACCAAGCTGGAATGGAGGACCAGAACAATGTTGTATCCTGGCCCCACAGGGCTGCTTCATTTTTAGTTATGCCCCTGATTACTACATCATGGAATTTCCTTAAAGCAGACCCAAACCAAACATTTTTTTAATTCAAAATATTTAGTTGCACCACTCTGACACATACAAATATAAATAAACACCCCTTCAAGCCTATGAGCATTTCAGTGCATGCTTTTCACCCTCCTCTTTGCATAACTAGGGTTATACAGGTGGCAGCCATTAGCAATTACTCCTTTGCTGGACTTCACCTACTCCACCAGTTTGCCGGATTCTGTCCCGGCAATATGAAAGGAAGGGAGGGGTTTCTCCAATAAATGTAAAATATTTTATATTTGTCATCATGCAGCTGAAAAAAGGCTGCCATTAATTATTATAATTTAGAAAATAGATTTTATTTCTGAAATCTTGTATTTTTAGTTTGGGTCCACTTTAAAACAGATTCTAAGTAGGCAGTGTGAGCAGCAGTAATAGTATTGCAGCGATTAGAGGATATTGCATATGCTGTGCTTGCCAGGTTTTCTTTACGTAGTAGGCTGTTGGGTATATTAATGTTGTTCTGGATTTGCAACTCACATGAACAGCTGATCCATGTCTAATATCATAATTTTGCATGTGATGATGTCATCATTACACAAAATAAAACGTTCACTACAACAAAGATTCTTACTTGCTGTTGGTCTCCAGATTTATGTATTCCATTGGTGAAAGAATGCTGTTTTTATAGAGCTAGGATTTCATTTCAGATTGTGTGTTTCAACTCCAAAGATAACTCTTAGGTGATGATGAACAATAATGGTGACAGCTGGTGCCTATAAAAAACAGTGCTGAAATGCTAATCTAGTGAAACGAGATCATGGAATGGTAGTTTTGCAGATTGTTTTGCTACAGTGGCAGGAGGGAAAACTATTTTCATTATGCTGAATTTTAGTACTGTGATGTCTAAATGCAATCCAAAGCCTATGCAGTCATGCAATTGGAATACATTTCAAGAACATTATTTTTAAAATAGTGATATTTTTTGATGTTTTGCCGTAAGTATACCAAAACCACAAGGCAGAAGAGATAATGGATGCTACAAAAATAGTTGGTGAAATGCTTCATATGTTGTTAAAATATCAGCCCCCTTAGTTCAAATCTATATATTACATTTTGGATTTTTTCCAGAGATAAGCAACATGTTCCCCTGCGTTTATAGCAGCAACATCTCTGATTGGTTGGTCAGAGTTTTATGATTACTCTAGGTGTAGGTAAAGTTGCAATGCATCCTGCTCTGTTCATCTACATATTCATGAATAATTAAGGGAGTAATGGGAGCTTTGCTGGGCAGTCTTTACTTTAAAAAGTACACAAAAAACCCAAATGGCTGATTTTATGATTTAATTAAATTCTATGTGCCTTTTTAGGAATTTTTGGAAATTCATAACAGATTAAGGTGGCATCTGTGATCTGGAGCCTCAGAAAGTTGCCCCAGAAGGTCAGTATGCTGTCTTTCTTCCAAGAAGCACTGAACACCAATGATTTTTGGGCACCACTGGAAGGAAATTACCTATTTGTGTTTCGTGGATACTCAGCATAATTATGTTATTTGGGGGTACACGGTGTCTAATTAGGTTGTTGTGGAACACTCTGCCTAATTATGTGATTGGGTGGGGGTGCATGCTGCATAATTGTTTTCCTCTGTTAGTTTTGCAACTCTTTTTTTTCATTAAAATGATAGCCATTATTACCAGTTAATGGCATAAAAGCTATTTTCTGGGCTATTACTACAGCCTCCCATAAGAGCTTGATGCCAGAAAAAGGGTAGGCAATAAGCACAACACAGATCGTAGCATGATACACAATTCTAAACTGATATGGCCATTGTTTAATCAACAAGGTGTAAGCCTTCTTTTTCTATGGTGTGCTATAGCGTTTTGTAAAGTTGAATGTTTACCTTTTTTCAATAAAAATAATTGAAAGAGACACATAAATGCAATTTTTGGCCATTTACTGTAATGAGCTTTTAAAGTTATAGCAGATTGGCAGAAAATAGGTAGATTTGTAAAAGGACCTACAACTTCAATACAAAGTTTTTTTTTTCAGATTTAGAATTGGGAAAAGGTACTAGTCTGAGTGCTATGGTATGAGTAACAGAAGAACTTTCATGACCCATTAAGTATTATTATTATTATTGATTTATAACCCGCTGATATATTCTGTGGCCCTGTACAGAGTAAGAAACAAACATGGAGTACATAATAATACAGACAATGGTGTCCGCCAATCAAAACTGAATGGCTGTTAACACTTGGCCACCCATGCCAGACCACCAATACAGTTCACACGGTATTTGCTTTGTTCATATTTCTTTGTGACTCTCGTGAAATTTGTACAAGTCTCTCTCACAGAGGCCCCTATTCAATTCACTTTTCTCTTGAGTTTTCTCACAGGAGATGATTTCACACCTTTGGATTAAATTGCATTTTAAGCCTCCAGCAAGCATGAAAATACTCAAAATAAGCTTAATACAGCAAAGCCCCCAGTATCCGGCACCAACACGGATCACCTGATGCCAGATACATGTGCTTGCCTGTTGCCTGAGCAACCGGCCCAAAAAGCACAAACAGTCCCCCTGTGCAGCATAAAATACTTGCTGAGCCTCCAGGCTGCATCTTCTACCATCCTGTAGCTCCTAGTAGCTTTCCAAAATGCTCTGTGTATGGCTCCCGGTGTGTCACCTGACCCAAAACGGGTCAGGTGACACCCCAGGAGCTATGCGCGGACAACGCAAAGTCATTAGGAACTACAGGAAGGTTAGAAGACGCCGCCCAGAGGCTCAATAAGCATTTTATGCCCTGCAACAACCCTCCCCCCCCCTCCAAAAAAAAAAACAGCACAGTCCCCGTTATCCCCTCAGACATGCTGGTTAGTTGAGACTTCCAGCTGCCTGAGTTCCAGATGATGGGGACTTTGCTGTACCAGTTTTTTTGTCCAGAGTTCACCTTGCGTTTACTTTAAGCTACATACAAGCATTTGAACGGCTATTGATACCTTAGGCAACAGTTCAGAGCTGACTTCTATCCAGATGCATCACTAGCCTAGAGAATAGCAATGCACCTGTGACGATGGAGGGAAGAGGTGATCATTTTGGTCGCATAAATGGGAGAATTAAATTTTTATTGTACAGTGCATGGGCACCATAAGAGACATTACAATGCAAAAGAAAACAATGCAAAAAAAAATATTTAAAATTAATTTTAAAAGCATTTTGAATGCAACAAGCAGTGATCACGCTTCCTACTGTGTGAAGTGGATACGAAAGGTCTAAATATGTCAAGTGCACAGATATTCTATATTCCATTCTGTAAATCCTAACTACAGGTAACAAGCAACTGACCAATCTCACCTGTGATTATTAATATGTGCAGAGCTGCTTATGCAAGCTATAGGTCATATGTGTAAATAACTGCTATCGCTTTTTAATTAATCATTTCCTGCTAAATCCTAACGAAAATACCAAAAGGTTATTGATATCACCATGGAGAAATACTGCAAATTTCCATCTCTGGAGACCACGTTATACCTCAACCACTAAATTAAACCTGCTGCAGTGTTTCACGCTAGTATTGATCCCTGGAATTCTCTGCCTATGGGAGCCTCAATTGCTGTTCTCGCTATCTTCTACGGAAAGCATCTCTGGCTCTCAGGCATAAAGCAAATTGTTCTCTAATGTACAGCATGTTCACCCTCTTGTCTCATTATTTCATCTAGTGTGGCAGCAAAGAGCTTCATGAAATGTGCTTAGCATCTTAAATGCTCTAAATATTACACATAATCTCAATCCATATCTGTGATGATTCTGATTAGCTGTCCATGAGCATGATGCACTAACAAGCAGTAATATTGCTGTGCAGAGAGCGCACAGCAATATTACCGGTACTACCACAGCAGTGAACTGCGATTTATGGTATTAGCATAACCTGCAGTACTGGAGTAATGTTGGCGCTGCTGCAGTAATATACATTACTAACGCACGTTACCATAGCAACACTCACGTTACTCAAGTACCACAAGTTGGTAGTACTGGTAAGTGCATCAGGCTCCATATCTCTTGGCTATACAGTGGTTTGCAAAAGTATACGGCACCCTTGAAGTTTTCCACATTTTGTCACATTACTGCCACAAACATGAATCAATTTTATTGGAATTCCATGTGAAAGACCAATACAAAGTGGTGTACACGTGAGAAGTGGAAAACATTTATTTGGGACTTATCCCAGAGCAGCCACAGAAACACTCAGCTAGCTGAATGTTTCTGTGGCTACTCTGGGATAAGTCCCAAATAAATATTTTTGAGTTTTTGAGTGACATTGTGTGGCTAATCTGTAAGAGCAGAGGGAGGGGACATTTTGACTATAGTTCTCCTTCTAAAAAGTGAGCATAGTGAGCAAAAACACAGAGGAATTGGATAGAGGACAAAAGAAAGGCCTAAGGACAGGTTATTTGTTATGTTTTATTTATTTATTTATATTTTTTTTTTGGGGGGGGGGGGGGGGTTGGCACAAGAACTTATGTAAGTCACAAAACAGAAAAAGTATTACCAGTAAGAATTTGCACAGGATTTTCATGACACTAGTTTTGAAGCGATTGTTGTAGCAACTGTGCCATTAACCCATTAAGAGTGAGCCTTTTGGCAGCATAAGCAGTGATTAGCCCTAATCGGTCAGCAATTTGGTTCACATTGGATTAGCCCAACCATAGGGTTAGAGATTCTCAAATGGACCTATTACAGCAATACATGGAAGTGTCTGGAGAGCATTGCAGTTTTTCAGTAAGGTGCCACAAGTTGCATCCCTATTAGATTTCTGGACATTCTTTGTGATGTACCATATATTAAAAGCAGAATGTTATTTTAATAAACTATGACCACTCTTCCTCTTGGAAAATGATGAAGGAATGATAAACCCAGTAGTCATTTTACATCTGAATCACAGCCAAGGAAAAAAAAAAGGTGGATCTTGATTTAACTACTTTCCCCACCACAACAGTGTATCTACGTCAGCTGTGGGCACCCTCCAAGCCACAGTGACGTAGATATACTGACCTCCTTGCAGCCCTGCTGTGCAGGGTCGGGTGCGCTTCAGAGCGCACCCTCCGGCACTGTCAGCTGCAATACTAATTAGTGGAAGGGAACATGTTCCCTTTTGGCCAATTAGTCCACCCCCCTCCCATGAACGATCGCTGCAGTAGTGAACTGCAGCGATCCTTCATCTGTCCCCCTCGGCGCACAAATAGTAAAAAAAAATCAACCAGCAAGCAGCCTCACTCACCTACCTCGTTCCTGCGACGATCCTGAAGCCTGATCCACCGATCACCGCTCTGCAGTCAGCCGCATAGTGCCGGAAACCCGGGTCCCGGCTTGATGATGTCATCAAGCCGGGACCCGGGTTACCGGCAATATGCGGCTGACTGCAGAGCGGAGAACAGAGGACCGGGCTTCAGGATAGTCGCAGGAACAAGGTAAGGTGAGTGAGGCTGCTTGCTGGTGGATTATTTTTACGATTTCTGCACGGAGGGGGCTGCTCTTATGGGGGGGGGGGGGGGGCATCTGGCTATCGATCCTGGGGGGTGGGGGCAGGATATGTAAAAGGGGGGGTTTATGTTTGCTGGGGGGCATCTAATTGACTAAGGGGAGGGGGGATTTACTAATTTGGTGCATCTGGGCACCTGGGGGGGGGGGGGGCAATAATCATATACTGGGGGCACATTTGGCTATAATGGGGGGCAGTACTAATTCTGGGGGCACATCTGGCCATAATGGGGGTAATTCTGATCCGGGGACACATATGGCTATAAAGAGGGGCACTATTCCTGGGGGTGCGTCTGTCAATCTATTCTGGGGCTGGAAAACGCAGGGGACATATGTGGCTATGCTAGGGGGGCTTATATTGGGGACACATCTGGCTATACTGGGGGAGGCAGTGATACTGGGGACACATCTGGATATCTATACTGGGGCAACTTTAACTGGCGGCACAGTTTTTATGTCAATCGCACTTTTTATTTCCAAATAGAAATTGGTCAACATTTAGAAATAATGCATTTTAAAAAAAAATTCCCACTTTGTCCCATTAAAATGCATAGAAAGGAACATTTTACTTCGTACCAAATACCCCCCAATGATAGCTTAATTTGTCTTGAAAAAAACAATATATAGATCATTTAAGTGGCATGAGTACAGATGAAGTTATTGCTAATTAAAACCGCTAAAGCGTCAAAACTGCTCTGGCCAATAAGGGGAAAACAAGGTCTGGATGCGAAGTGGTTAAGAATAGTAGTATTGGCCCAGTAACCCTTTTGTATTATGCTATTTAAAAAAGGCCATATTCCATTTACGTCTTTGCACTTTTTAATTGATATATAATAAAGAACCTTTAAATACACGGTGGTGCTGACTCTTACTACGGACTGTCAAATAGCTGTCCAGGTGGTGCAATGACTGTGGATTGTGGCACAATAGATCCTGTATACAGTAGTGCTGTCTCATTTTGGATCCCTATATTAATAAATCCAACCGTATCTTCACCTTTTATCACTTCATGGGTGGCACCATATTGCATCCTCCTTCAATGCCTTTCATATTTCATATTATCCTATCTAATGTAACCCTATCCCAAAATCACATGACAGTTCCACACCCCCAGAATAGCTTCTACTACCCTAAACATCTCTCAAAACATTTTTTACAGACAGTATCTAAATAACAATGTTCAAAGTTAGGTATGTAAATAATGTTAGTTCTTTTCAAACAGTGGTTCCAATGAGTTCTTACATGAGTGTGACATGTTACAACAAGTAGGAAGGAAAACTTGATGGTGTATCCTTGTTTCAAGAGGAAGCAAAATACTTTATTTCAGTATTTTCCTTCATCCAGCTTAAAGCATACTTGAAGGGAGCATTTACTATCCAAAGTGGCAGTATTTAAGTATGTGCCTCTATGGCTAACATACCTCTCTGGTTGTTACGTTTAAGAATTCTGCCCCCCCCTATCCCCGTCCCCACAATACACTGTTAAAATATTCGACAAATAGTTGCATAAGCAGAAACAGAAAGAGGCGGACCTCCTCCTAGCATCCCTTCCATGTCTTCCCTCTGGCTGCCCATTTTGTGTCTTTTCATCGCTCCTTACTGCCCTCTCCATTCACACTCAAATCCTCTCGCATGCCCAGATTGCAGTTCACAGTGCGCCTCATAAACCGTTTCTGGGGACACCACCATTTTTAAAAAGGTATAGCCCTGGATTCAGTATCATGCAGCAGCTGAACGGGACAGCACAGGGGAGAGAAAAAAAGCACACGTGTTTGAATCTGCTGGATTGTAAGTATATAGGATGTATATATATGTATATATGCATATAATGTTTTTTCCCCCTTCAGTCCTGCTGTACAGCAAGGATGAGTTAATTATTCACAGGAGGTCGTCTGAACCCTCTGAAGAAATAGTTTTTCCTACCCCCATTCTTTTCAATGCATTTTTGAGTAGGGGCGTAACTAGGCCCCACCGGCCCCCCTGCAGAATTTCATTGCGGGCCCCCCCTCTCCCTGGGGCCCGCTCGGGGCCATTTTGTGGGGGCTGGAGGGGTGGCAGCATGAGGGGAAAGCCTTGGCCACAGTCGGCGGGGAGAGGGGAAGTCCCCCCCCCTCTCCCTCACCTCGGGGCTCTCCAGCTAAAGATATAGTGTGGGCAGCGGCGGGCAGATACATACCTTCCGTGCGTTCCACCGCATACTCCTCGCTCTGGTGTCTGACGTCACTTCCGGCAGGCCCAGTATGGTCTGTGTATGCGCAGTATGCTCCTGATGATGTCAGTGGGAGAGAGGACACGGCAACGCAGGTGCAGTGGTTTTCAGACTTTAAAGTCTGAAATTCCAGAGATGAACCAGAGGCGGGGCCGGAGCATCGGTGAGTGGCTGCGCGGGCACAGGATGCCTGCGGGGGACCATTAGAAGCCCCCGGTAAGTTCAACTCATTTTCCCCAACCCCCCTACAGTATCCCTTTAAAGAAACATGTAACCCATGTAAAATATTTATTGTCTACATCACTTGTTCAGTGGCCAATCTCATGCATGAATTACCCAGTCAGGGGAAGGTTCCATTCACAGACTTTCTTGGAATAAAAATGAAATCACGCATTACAAATGAGTCAATGACATTTTCTGTATCTGTACTGCATGAGCCATAACATATTCTGCAATGTGTTAAAGGAAACGCACATTTCTGTAAGCTAAAATCTGTAAACTCCAAATTGTAAGTTAGCATTTCTTGTGATACAGCGGCATTGTATAAGAGAGATGGACAATCTGACATATACTATAGATTAAAGCTGTCTAATTATCTCCTAAGTACCATCCGGATTCTGGATTTCATTTGTCTGCTACAGAACGGTCCCTGAACACCTTCAGTGGAAGGAAAGACAATAAACAGCACTGTCAGGAAGCGGAGCATCTGATATCACACAATGGATGATCATTCATACTACATGATCTGGGAATTCCCAAGCCATCACTATTGTTACACCGTTATACTGTACATGTATTTCTAATGTATTACTATAAAATATGCCGGTATGTCTTTAAAAAAAAATACTTTTTTCTTTAAACACACTATTAGTTACAGAAGTTACACACAAATCAATTTCACATCATAATACCAAAACAACAGTATAATGAGTACATACATCGACTAAGCATCCTGCCACTTCCTCATTATTGAGAGTACCAACTTGGCAAAGTAAAATATTTACTCCAGAAGCTGTGGGTCTCCTATTCCCAAGAAGATCTCACTAAAAGTGCCCACTAATGATATGGAGCCCTATGATCTCTAGCTACGCCACTGTGGTGTAATGTATGGTGGGGTTTAGTTCTGCAGGCTGAACGGACTATAAATGAAGGGGAAAAAAAACCAAACATTAACCCTTTGTACACTTGCATACAAATGTTCAAACAAATGCATTCACAGATTCACTCTTCCAGGCAGCATTGTTATCCCTACAGCTAAATTAAAAGCCGGGGTCTTAGTTCACAAAGGAATGCATTATCTTGCTTAGTCACCAACACTGCACAGAAGTACCCAGGTAAACAGGTCTCCTAACTCTGGCTTTGTAACATGCATAGTGCAGACATGCAAACATTCATTGCATCAAACCTATCAAGGGATTATCTATGCACTACTAACTTGCTTACGCTCCCCCCAAAACTAATGGACGCAACTGTCCTGCCCTGGCCCCGTGAGGTCCAGTGACTTTTAGGATGAGATCCCCGCACTTTGATTGGCCCAATAGGATGCCTGTCACTTCACATCAGCAAAACCGTGCAGCACAAGAACTCGCATTAATGGTAAGAAGTATTTTATTCATCATTGGTTAGCAACAGCATAACAATGTTATTAAAAATAATCGTGCTGTAATATGTACGAACAGAGGCGCCAAGCAGAGTAAAACAATGTTCTAAAAATGATAAAAAGAGGGACGTCGAGGTGGACTTACCTCCCTCTGGTAGTGGACACATACTCAAATGCAGAGTAAAAAATATACAATTTATTCACAGCTCCATAAAAATTGCAACGCGTTTCGCGGTCAACAGTCCCGCTTCATCAGGCAGTACAGGAGCATATAAAACTGGTTCAGGTCCATAAAGCGTGTGAACCACGCTTTATGGACCTGAACCAGTTTTATATGCTCCTGTACTGCCTGATGAAACGGGACTGTTGACCGCGAAACGCGTTGCGATTTTATGGAGCTGTGAATAAATTGTATATTTTTTACTCTGCATTTGAGTATGTGTCCACTACCAGAGGGAGGTAAGTCCACCTCGACGTCCCTCTTTTTATCATTTTTAGAACATTGTTTTACTCTGCTTGGCGCCTCTGTTCGTACATATTACAGCACGATTAAGTCCACCCCTGGTGGAGGGGTTCTTTCCCCATTTTCCTATCTACAGAGAGCGACTTTTATACCTGAGTGGGGTCAGGTACTAATACTCCCCACCTGCCTGTCAAGTGGTTGCTTGATGGTAACCCACCTTTGTGAGTATAAGAACCTTTGACATTACATTATATATTGAGCTTACCAGACAATATTGCACTATTGGGCTCTTGGTGTCCTCGGTTTTGTTTTTACAAAAAAATAATTGAGAGGCTTATTGTACTTTAAAAGTGTTGGTCTTATATAAAATACATGCATTTACTTGTATTTAGTTTGAAACATATTGTACATATGGCTCTCGTGGAATTACACTTTAAAATATGTGTCGTTCATGGCTCTCTCAGCCAAAAAGGTTCCTGACCCGGGTCTAGAATACATTTTGAGTATAATAAAAGCTTGAAACACAAAATCAAATCAAAACCAAAATTACTCCCAAAAATCTCATTTACACTTCCAAGCTGCAGCTGTTCAATCTGCACTAATACAAATGTAAAGCTAGCCATACATCTAGCAGTGATGGGCAGATTCGACCCAGAGACAAATCTCTCTCTAATCGAATATGATGACAGAGATCTGTCGGCTGACCATACACCGCAGGCTGATTCTTGATCGATTTCAGCATGAAATCTTTTGGGAATTAGCCGTGTCAGCTCCCTCGCCGCTGCCCCCCTAGTGTATAAATGTACCCCCCCCCATGTGTGCATTTATACATTACCTGTTCTGTGTCGCCCACCGCACAGTGCTCATCCTTCTTCAAAATCCCCTGTCAGTTATTGTATTGGATTCAATACAAAAAAAGAAGTTTGCTGCCAGCTGTTGACGCTGCGTGACCCTGGTGTCATCAACACAGATCGCCGGGGAACATCACTATCCAAGGTACACGACGAGGGATCTGCACACCAATGGTGAGTATAAGTGCTCCCAGTATAGGTAGCCAAGTATAGGTGCCTCCAGTATAGTTTAGCCAGTCATAGATGCTGCATTATAGGTCAGCCAGCCATAGGTGCCGCAGAATAGGTTAGGCAGCCATAGGTGTCCCAGTATGAGTTAGCTAGCCATAGGTATCCCAGTGTAAGTTAGCTAGCCATAGGTATCACAGTATAGGTTAGCCAGCCATAGGTGCCATAGTATAGGTTAGGCAACTATAGGTGCCATAGTATAGCATAGGCAGCCATAGGTGCCCCAGTATACAATAAGTTAGCTAGCCATAGGTGCCCCAGTATAGGTTAGGCAGCCATAGGTGTCCCAGTATACAGTAAGTTAGCTAGCCATAGGTGCCCCTGTATAGGTTAGGCAGCCATAGGTGTCCCAGTATAAGTTAGCTAGCCATAGGTATCACAGTATAAGTTAGCCAGCCATAGGTGCCACAATATAGGTTAGGCAGCCATAGGTCCCCCAGTATAAGTTAGCTAGCCATAGGTGCCACATTATAGGTTAGCTAGCTATACATGTCACAAGCACAGGATCCCCTCCTCCTCCCTCCCTTACAGCGATAGTGCCTGAAAGGATTTCTCCCTGCAGCTGCATACTTCCCTGTCCGTCTCTTCCGTACACTCTCGCCCTCCCTCAGTCCGCAGCCATACTCACCGGTGCCTGTCGCCCGCGCTAATCACACCACCAGCTCCGATCTTTACAGTTCACAGTATCGGGCGCGGCTTGATGATGTCATCAAGCCGCAGTCCCCGGATCTACTGTGGACACATAAGAGGAGATGGTGGTTTGATCGGCACAGGCAACAAGCACAGTGAGTATCAGCTCCGGTCCCCCGCATGGCTGCAGAGGGAGGGAGCGAGGCAGACAGGGAAGTATGCCTCTGCAGGGGGAGATCCTTTCATGCGCTATCACTGCAGAGGGAGGGGGAGGGAGGAAAAAAACACTAAAGGGGGCAGGATCGCTGAGGGGGCAACACCACTTATGGACACCTATAGCTAGCTAACATGTCCTGCCCCCCCTATAGCTAGCTAACGTACTCCGGGTGTCCACAGTTTATTAGAAAATCACCTGAGCAGCATGCTTTCAGCAAGTTTTCCTTGCCTGGCACAGTGTTGGGCATACCGCGCAGGAGGTTAAAGGGAACCTAAACTGAGAAGGCTATGGATTTTTCCTTTTCAAATAATACCAGTTGCCTGACTCTTCTGCTGATCCTGTGACTCTAATACTTTTAGCCACAGCCCCTGAACAAGCATGCAGATCAGGTGCTCTGACTGAAGTCAGACTGGATTAGCTGCATGCTTGTTTCAGGTGTGTGATTCAGCCACTACAGCAGCCAAAGAGATCAGCAGGACTGCCAAGCAACTGGTATTGTTTAAAAGGAAACATCCATATGGTTCCCTTTAAAGCTGAAAGTCTGCTCTTCAACTGCATCTGAGTTGTTTTATTTAAAATTCAGTGGTAATAAACAGAAACAAAATTAGAAAAAAACAGTTGTCTGTCCAAATCTTTATGAACCTAACTGTATATTCTTTTGGATTTAATTGTTAATTATACAGAAATATGGAGTTCGTACATAGCATATAAAACAAAACAAATGGCTAATTTCTATATTTTTTCTTTCGGGGGCTTTTCTGATAGGGGATGAGTATTTGCTACTCGGAATGAAGGGCAGGGGAGACTAGAATAGGATACTGTTTAATAACACAGGAGGTGATTTATGAAGAAGCTGACCTACCATTTGTGAAGCAGAATGATGAGAATGAAATATTGCTTAACCACTTCACATAAAGATCCACAGTGTTGTATTTATAATTTACCGTTTCCTTTGTGTCCTATTATTTTTGTATTAAAGTGAAAATCTATTTTAAAATGACATTATTATTGTTATTAGTGCATTGGAAGAATTTGAACTCTGTAACAATTTACCTTGTGTATGGGTACCTTTTCTGCCTGTAAATGATGAGCATCCCAGAATTGATTGCTTATGATGAATTACTGCAGCCAAACAGAAAAAGGAGGATAAACTTGTAAAGATCCATCATTTATTCTTTCTGATAGTGCAGTCAGTGCATGATTAGCAATTTTATGCATGTGCACAGCAAAATAATAATAAATGTAGTGTTTCATCTTAATAAATGAGCAGACAAAACCAAACTGCAATGGATAATGAAAATCATTTAAATTTGCTTAAGGACAATTTCCAAGAATGTTTTGCCACCTCTTTAAGATAATATTGTTTCCCTCCATGCCACAGCAATATCTTATTTAACCAGTTTACATCCTAACTACAGTATATTCACGTCGTTGCAAGTGGCTCCTGAAAGTCACACGACGTGAATATAAGTTACTTTGATTTAATGAGCACAGCACACGTGCTAGCACGCGCCTGGGCTCATTAACCCCCCTCCCCCTAACTACACTAAATTTGCATCCCTTCCCGGTGCTCCGATTTACCCACCCCCTGCCCGATCTCCTGTACTACCCCTCCAATACCCCTCCTTACTCCATGCTGCAGCACAATGTAGCAATCACTCACCTGCACTTGTTCCAGCGACGATCGGGATCCCCTCCATTCAGCACCGCTGTCAGCCTCACTATTGCCGAATGGATTGGGTCCCGGCTTGATGACGTCATCAAGCCGGGACCCGATCTGTTCGGCAAAGTGAGGCTGACAGTGGTACTGAATGGAGGGGATCGCGATCGTCGCAGGAACAAGTGCAGGTGAGTGATTGTGACTGCAAGGGGGTGGCCGTGGGTGGCACCTGCCATGTGGGGGGGGGGGTCTATAACGGGCCCATACCTGGCTATCCATATGTGGGGGGGTATTTTTTACACACAGCTGGCTAGCCATGGGGGAGGGGGTAAAGAGGCCCACACCTGGCTATCTACGGGGGGGGGGGGGGTCGATCACAGGGCACACAGCTGGCTATCCATTGGGAGAGAGATAAAGGGTACCACCTGACTATCCATGAGGGGGGGGGGGATCACAGGGCCCACACCTGGCTATCCATGGGGGAGGGGGGAGATTACACAGCACACAGCTGGCTATCAATGGGGCAAGGGGGAGGGATAAAGGGGCACTCCTGGATGTCCAGGGGGGGGGAGATTACATGGCGCACAGCTTTCTATCCATGGTGGGAGGGGGAGGGATAAAGGGGCCCACACCTGGCTATCCATGGGGGGGGGATTACAAGGCACATAGCTGGCTATCTGGGGGGGGGGAGGGATAAAGGGGCACATACCTGGCTATCTATGGGAGGTGGGGGGGGGATTTAAAACCACACCTGGATAACTATGGGGGGGAGGGAATAAACAGCCACATCTGGGGGGTTACAGAGGCACACCTGGCTAACTGGGGCTGGGGGAAGGGGTACAGAGGCACATCTGGCCAATTATGGGGGAGGGGGGAATATACAGGAGCATATCTGGCTAACTAGGGGTAGGGGGATACAAAAGAGCCACATAAATTGCAGGTAAAGCCAAAGACACAACATTGAAAAAAAGCACCTTTATTTTCAAATAATATATCGTTGCCATACATTGTACTAGGATCATAATTGAAATGTTTTAATAACCAGGACAAACAGGTACATTTAATGTGTGGGTTTAATGTACAGTAGTGCTTATTATTTTTAAACTATAATGGCTGAAAACTGAGATATAATTGCTTTTTTTAATTTTTATCCCCTTATTCCCTTTAAAATGCATACAAAATAAAATAATTCTTAGCAAAAAGTAACAACCAATTAAAGCCTAATTGGTGGCGAAAAAAACAAGGTATAGATCATTTATGTGTGATAAGTATTGATAAAGTTATTGGCTAATGAATGGCAGGAGTGTGAAATGCAGAAAATTGCTCTGGTTTTTAAGGGGGAATAGCCCAGGGACGCGAAGTGGTTAAAGAGAAACTCCGACCACGAATTGAACTTTATCCCAATCAGTAGCTGATATCCCCTTTTACATGAGAAATCTATTCCTTTTCACAAACAGACCATACGGGGGTGCTGTATTACTGATATTGTGGTGAAACCCCTCCCACAAGAAGCTCTGAGTACCGAGGTACTTCTGGCAGTTTCCTGTCTGTGAACTCTGTTACATTGTGGGAAATAGCTGTTTACAGCTGTTTCCAACTGCCAAAACAGCAAGCAGCAGCTACATCACTTGCCAGCAGTAAAAATGTCACCATGTAATAAATGTCAGAATGTAAATCGGGGAGAGGAAAGATTTTAGAATGGGCAAACACTGACTAAATCATTTATACATAATTATTGTAAAAATGAAGCACTTTTTTATTTCATTATTTTCACTGAAGTTCCTCTTTAAGAGGGTGGGCAAGAGACTTTCTGCAGCAATGTGCCCTCCCATTGACAATAATGGGAAAGTGGGAAGTGGCAGCACGTGCCCAAGCCTTTTCCCCTACCTACTAGCATGAGCTGCCATGTCATGGTCACCCACCTACAGGAGACTTCAGGACATAGATCAGAAGCACTTGCTGTGACACATTCAATATTTTTCATATCAAATGCATCATAGGTCATACAGTGTCACAACAAAACCTTGATAGCACAGAGCTAACCTTCCAGCTATCCCAGGCAATCCCGAGAGTTAAATAGCTTTCAGCTCTTAAAGGGAACTTGAACTGAGTAAAATTATTTAAAATAAACACATGATGTGGCTGCAGATGAATATTACATACTTACCTCACCGTCAGTTCCTCTCAGAAGCTCACCATTTTCTGTTTACAGTGATCCCTTCCAGTTCTGACAATATTTTGTCAGAACTGAAATATACCAGTGTGCTGAACAGGAAGCTGTTATGGGGTAATGGCCATTTTCAAAATGGAGGATGGAGAATTCCACTGATTACTGAGGACAAACAGGACACAGGAGAGGAGAAAGAGATTGATGAGTAGACTACACGGCAGGTAAGTATGACGTGTCAATGTTTATTTTGAGTTTTAATTTTCAGTTCAGGTTCTCTTTAAGCTGCGGACCCACCTGGCAAATTTCCCGATGACCGGCGAGTTTTAAAAGACGTTGCGAGGTGGGTACAGGTGCACGATTGCGATTGTCGCCTAGCGTTGCACTGATGACGACAGACTGTCAAGGCGGATTGGATCTTTGAGAACCCTGACGACTGCACAAAGTACCGCAATCACGGAAGTCTCGCTCGCGCCGCCGTGTACGTTGCATGACCTCACCCTTTAACCTGCCGACAGGAAGAGGTGTCGCTAGTGACCGTCGTCAAGGGGACATCAGTGGACCCGTCGAGCGGTGAGCAATAGCTTTAGCCTCTTATCACAAAAGTTCCAGGGCTCTCAAGCACCTCTGCTGATGGACCATTGATCTATTGACAAATCCTAATAAAAGGAACTTGTCCCAAGAACACTGTCTGCAGAACTCCCGTACCTCAAAAGCAGTCTTCACAACTAGCCCAGACTGGGTGACTGAAGAATCCACACCTCTAGACTCCTGCAGAGATCAAGGGATCCTCTCAGACCTCTGCTTCTCTTCACACAGCTGCTTTTACAAGGGACAGCTGTTCCGCTCATATGCCAGTTGAAACTCAAAATTTGTATTTCTTCATATTTCATGGGTTTTCTATCCACTACGAATATGCTAGCCAACCCATCTGTACAGAAGATATTAAGGTCTGTCTCTCACACACACTGAGCAATTTTCACGCAAATCGTACATACAGACCCTGAGGAATGCAGGTTCTCAGTTAAATGCAAAAGTATAATACTCATGTTTCATATGTGTGAATTTATAAAGTCTTACTGAATGCAAATATGCAATCTGTTGATTGATATGAGTTATGGGTACGGCCTAACAGGCATTCTACCAGATTTCTTCCTGTCTGAAAGGTGGCTGGAGTTTTCCCCTCTGGCAAGGAAGCCATCAGCTGTTATGTCAACCCCTCCAATCAGGATGAGGTCTTTAAAGGTAGCCATACACTGGTCGATTTGCCATCAGATTCGACCAACAGATAGATCCCTCTCTGATAGAATCTGATCAGAGAGGGATCGTATGGCTTCCTTTACTGCAAACAGATTGTGAACCGATTTCAGCCTGAAACCGTTCACAATCTGTAGTGGTGGTGCTGCCGCCGCCGCTCCCCGCCCGCATACATTACCTGCTCCGCTGGCGCGACTGCCCCCGGTCACCGCTGCTCTGTCTCCGCTCTGGTCTCCGGCATGCTTCACTTCTTCCTGCCCGGCAGGAAGTTTAAACAGTAGAGCGCCCTCTACTGTTTAAACTTCCTGCCGGGCAGGAGGAAGTGAAGCATGCCGGATTTGGAGACCAGAGCGGAGACGGAGCAGCGGTGACTGGGGGCAGTCGCGCCGGCGGAGCAGGTAATATATTGCAGCTCTATTGCGTCGTGGGCACTCGAACGCCGCTAGCGACGCGCTCCCTACCCACGGGCGATCGACGGTAATTTTCCGCACTGAGCGATCGACGGGAATCGGACGAAATAGATCGAAATTCAGCGTGTAGCGGGAACGATGTGACAGCAGATTCGATCCCAGTGATCGAATCTGCTGTCGATCGGCGGGGAATTGGCCTAGTGTATGGCCAGCTTAAGAGTCTGGTACAAACAGATCTCTGTTTCCTTCATTTTTTTTCTATCAATGAATTCCATCAATCGACAGGCCAGCCAGTCACTTTAGATTACTCAGCACAAAGACTTTATGTGAGAAAACGCGGAAAAGCCGCCGCATGTGCCAAGAGCAAGGCGGCTGACTCCGTGTCCAATGCGGCGGTTTGCACGCATAGACACGCGTCAGGTAGTATGGTGGAATGCGGAAAAGCCGCCGCATGTCCTGACAGCATAGCGGCTGTTTCCGCGTCCAACGCGGTGGTTTGCATGCAGCAGCGTGCGCTTGGTGTGTGGCTGGGTCTGTTAGTGCACATAGGCAGATGGAGAGCTACGCGCGCGCGGGCCTGAACTCAGGACCTTTATACCAGCAGGGGAAGTGTCAGCTGATCAGGAAGATCAGCTGATTCCTGTAGGACTCATGATTGGCTGAATGGCTCGGGCGGGGCGGCAGAGTCCAGCAACTATATATTCTGCTGCTTGTCAGTTGCTGGTTGTCTGCCATTGCTAACACTTGCGTGAAGGCACTCAGACCATAGACAGATCCTTACAGTGTGTTTGAACTAGGTGGACCTGGGAATTCACACTTAGCCAGATTCTGTTGATAGCTTATAGTACTAATTGAATTGTATTATTTGTTAGACCAGTTCCAGGGTGTTGAGATCAAGGCCCTCACATCCCAGACTAGGAATACTGTATATCTTCTGTGTATTCTCTAGCATAGTTCCAGGGTGTTGAGATCAAGGCCCTCACACCCAAGATTAGGGAACTGTATTATCATTTATGTTATACTCCAGACTAGTTCCAGGGTGTTGATGATCACGGAACTCACACCCAAGACTAGGCATTGTACATTATCTGTTATGACCTTCTGCTTTCCTGACCATCCCTCTGCTTTCTGATTCGGTACCATGCATATCTGTTATCACGTTGCCAAACCCTGCCTGTCTTGGATACCGAATCAGCCTTCTGTCTTTGTACCTTATCTGTCTGTCTGTTGCCGACCTGGCTAGTCCGACCTCGAGAACTATCTCCTCTGTTTAGAGATAGTTCACAGATCTGTCAGTGACACTCCACCCTTGGTGTCACTCACACTCTGGTCCTTCCTTCACTCGGCCTGACTCCCCCCCTTTGGGAGCCTCAGGCCGAGGAAGGAGCCTGTACTTCAGGCAGTATCCCATACTGCCTTGTATCCCCTTTACGGGGACCTTCCTCAAAGTATTACTGTTGCACCAAACACTTACACTCTCTCAGGTGTCTAGAGGTTAGACATATCTGATTATTGACGATTCCGCAGATCCTCAATAATCGGGTATATCTGTATTCTTGGGGATACTGCGGATCGCCAAGGATCAGATTTTCTCTCTGGTTGCTGACACCGATCGTTACACTTTACTGCTTATTGGACACAGCCAAACACTGTATTTTGAACTTTTTAGACATTCATCTTCATTCTCTCTTTTCTGTATTTCTATCCAACCAATCTGCTCAATTGCTATATATATTTGTTTGACAGTTTTAATGGACATTTTTTGTGCATAGTTTATATAATAAAACTAACGCTTTAATTGTTTCAGTTTTTGCCCTTGTTACCTAATTATTCTGATCCATGCTAGAAATCTCTGTCCTCAGAAGAGACACCCTACCGTATTGTCTTATCTTTATAAATTGTTCAATTTGGCTAGTTAAGTTGCAAATAACGTTTTATTTATTTTAGGAATAGCTAGTGCAAGTTCTCTCCACCGCGTTTCAATCTGGAGAGTGGTAGCAACAAATTACCAGATATCCAGCATGAAACTGATAATTTGTTGTACTGATTGTATCATGTATGGGCAAACCATCCAATCTTAAATCTTTACTTTGTTCACAGTGTATTCTCCATCAGAAGCCTCTAGTGGATGAGACATGAATGGTATCTGTGGCAAAGTAAGACGGGATTGGCGGGTGCTTGTCATGCTCGCATTTTTTTTGTTTGTTTTTTAGCTTTTTGTTAAGGACTTTGTAGGTAGAATTTTTAAAATTTATTTTTGGGAGAATTTTTTTTTAAGTGAGAAGATGGAGCCTGATGGAATAAGCAATAAAAAAAATCCAGCTATCTGCTTTACATCAGCAATTACAGTATCAAGTGAGACAGGATAACATAAATCTAATGCACTAAGGTCCTAATTCACTAAGCTTTTCTGTTAAATTATCTCACCGTATTTATTAACACACAATTTATGTCTCCTTAAATGACTTAACTCATGATTTACCTCTCCTTATCTAACTTAACACATGGTTTAGCTCTCCTTATCTAACTTAAATCATGGTTTAGCTCTCCTTATCTGACATAACTCATGGTTTAGCTCTCCTAGGGCTTGATTCACTAAGACAAATAGCATGCCTTATCAAAGTTAATACGCCTTATCAGAGTAGCATAGCAAGCGCAGGGGCTCAGGGCAGGATGAGTGGAGCTCTCGTCATTGCCAATTAGCAGGCATACGTTCGCTATGCTACTCTGATAAGGTGTGTTAACTTTGATAAGGCGTGCTATCTTTGATAAGGCATGCTATTTGTCTTAGTGAATCAAGCCCCTTATTTGACATAACTCATAAATTAGCGGTCCTTATTTAACATAACTCATGGTTTAGCTCTCCTTATTTGACATGGTGTAATTGCCTTCTTAAAACAGAAGGAAATTTGCAATAATTCAGTTATAAGTGAACATTTGTGGTTACCCACAATGCCCTACTGAATATGCAAATTATCCCTTTTCGCCCTTGTGAAGCCAAGCAAGCATCCAGAACCGCTGGTTTATAGCAAGCCTATAGCTTTAAGTTTTACACAGCCATATCAAACCCACATGTAGACAGCCTGTTTCGGACTTTTGGTCCTCATCAGTACATGGCAGGGATTGATATTTGACATAACGCATGGTTTAGCTCTCCTTATTTGACATAACTCATGGTTTAGCTCTCCTTATTTGACACAACTCATGGTTCAGCTCCTTATCTATCTAGCTCATGAATGATCTCTCCTTATTTGTTTATCTCATGCATTAGCACTCCTTTCAGTTAAGGTGAAAAAATAAGTAACCCTTGTGAATCAACCCCCTAAATGTTTTATTGCAGATGTATTTGTGTTTGCCTGTGTGCATGTTGCAACTTATATGTATATGTAGGTGTGTACATAAAAATGAAAGTGTAAAGGGCAAGTGTTAACCATCAACTACTATAAATTAAACGTGATTAACTGAAATCAGTTCATATTTCTTTGTTTCCAATACCTACAGTAGACATGTAACAGCAAAGGCTTGCTGCATGAAAGTTCCTCATAATAGATGCAGGCTACAATTTTCCCTTTCCAGTAATGAATATAGCAATATTGATTTCAGCTTGAAAAGAAAATACAATCCAAGAGGAAACCAGATACTAATCTAATAGCCAATGGATTTCTACTAAATGGCAGTTTGGGACAAGGATTGCTTTGCAAAAATAAATTATATTTGTAGATATGAGCTCAGCCTCAGCTCAGGAACAAAATGTATTGGTATAAAAAATGCACATTATATAAACTGACACGGTAATGTCTTACTGTAAGGCTCATCCTATGCTGATTGTGTCATATTTCCAGTGTCGCCCTGCATACTGTATCTTATCAGAGGGAATGCTCTGGGGACAACCTGAAACATGAATTAACATGAAAGCCAATACTGTAGATAATGCTAGCATTCTCATTTGTTCCTGGTGCTGGTTATCCCAGTACAGCACTATACTACAATCAGAGATTCTGAAGTCTTTCACTATTTTAGTGGGTCAGGATCGCAGGCAGGCCCGGATTTACATCCCAGGAGCCTATAGGCACAGATGTCCTTGCACACTAGACTTCAGTCTTCTTGAACCTACATACACCTGCTGAATCGCATCGCATGTGTGCTGGATGGCCCAGCTGTCACTTCTCCCTTACTTCCCCAGCCCATCGTTGGTAGCTACAGGCGCCCCTTGGTATTAGAGACCCAGAGGTACACTCAATATTAAGTAGCTAGAGATGCCCACAAGTATTAGGTAGCTATTATTATTATTATTTATTTATATAGCGCCAACATATTCCGCAGCGCTTTACAAAGCACAATAAGACGACAAGGGGAACATAGATACAACTAACAAATGTACAGCAGAGTTCCAAGCAGCACAAATATTGTTACAAGAACAGTAAACATTAGGAGGATGACCCTGCCCTTGCGAGCTTACAATCTAATGGGTTGTGGGGGACACACTAGGTAAGGGGGTGGAGGATGGATGAGGCAGTGATTCTTTGCCTCTGATAACATTGTGACAGAGAAGTAAATAAGGGCTATAGAATGTTATAAGCTTGTCTTAAAAGGTGTGTTTTAAGAGTGCGTTTGAAGATGTCCAGGTTTGGAGCATGACGTACAGGCTGTGGAAGAGAGTTCCAGATAAGGGGTGATGCTCGTGTAAAGTCCTGGATGCGAGCATGAGAGGAGGTGATCAGCTTAGAGGCCAGGAGAATGTCTTGGGAGGAGCGAAGGTTGCGGGAGGGACAATATCTTGAGATTAGTGAGGAGATGTATGGAGGAGACAACTCGTGGAGGGCTTTGTATGTTAGAGTCAGGAGTTTGAACTGGATCCTCTGGGTAATGGGTAACCAGTGGAGAGAATGGCACAGTGGGGCTGCATCGGAAGAGGGTGTGGAAAGGTGAATGAGGCGGGCCGCTGAATTTAGAAGGGATTGGAGAGGTGCTAGCCTGTTTTTTGGCAGGCCCCAGAGCAGGGTGTTGCAGTAGTCTAGGCGGGAGATGATTAAGGCATGAACAAGCATTTTGGTGGCTTCTTGTGTGAGGAAGGGACGGATACGGAATATATTTTTGAGCTGGAAATAGCAGGTGGTGGTTAATGAGGCAATGTGAGGTTTAAAGGAAAGCTCTGAATCAAGTATAACCCCCAAGCAGCGGGCCTTAGTGGTTGAGGTTATTGGGGTGTTGTCTACCGTTATGGTTGCAATTGGTGGGGGTGTAGATAGCGATGGTGGAAAAATCACAATTTCCGTTTTAGTCATGTTGAGTTTGAGGAAGCGGGAGGACATGAATGCAGAAACAGCACGTAGACAGTCGGGGACTCTGGATAGTAGTGAGAACAGGTCAGGAGCTGAGAGATAGATTTGGGTGTCATCCACATAGAGGTGATACTGGAAGCCAAAAGAGTTAATTAGTTGTCCCAGGCCACGGGTGTAGATTGAGAAAAGAAGTGGCCCAAGAACAGAGCCTTGAGGTACACCAACAGACAGTGGGTGTGGAGAGGAATTGGTGTTAGAGAAGGAGACAGTGAAAGAGCGTCCAGAGAGATAAGAGGAGATCCAGGAATGTGCTTGTCCCTTGATTCCTAAAGATGTCAGTGTCTGCAGAAGCAGAGCATGATCAAACGTGTCAAAGGCAGAGGAAAGGTCAAGGAGTATTAGAATGGAGAACTGGCCTTTGGATTTAGCTACCAGTAGGTCATTAGCAACTTTCGTGAGGACAGTTTCAGTGGAATGGTGTGTACGGAATCCAGATTGAAAGGGGTCAAGTAAGGAGTTGGTAGAGAGAAAGGCAGACAATTCTGAGTGGATGTGACGTTCCAGCAGTTTAGAAGCAAAGGGGAGGAGAGAGACAGGATGGTAGTTGGATAGAGAAGTTGGATCAAGAGAGGGTTTTTTGATTAGTGGTGTGATTATAGCTTGCTTGAATAAGGAAGGAAAAGTGCCAGTGGAGATAGAAAGGTTGAATAGAGTTGTTAGAGCGGGATTAAAGGAGGAGGAAAGCTGGGGGATTAGATGTGAGGGAATAGGGTCCAGGGCACAGGTAGTGAGATGCGCTTTGGAGATTAGTGAGGAAAGACACTGTTCAGTTAGTGTGGTGAAAGATGTTAGAGTGGGAGAGTGGTCTTGTGGAGCGGGGGGAAGGCAGTTAGTGGTGGGCGAGGGTGCAGGCGGACAGAAGAAATTTATAGGTGACGGTTGAGCTGGTAAAAATGGTTGCGTGTTGAAGCTATTACGTATTGCATTAATCTTGCTTGTAAAGTATGATGCGAAGTCGTCGGCTGACAGACATGTGGGAGGGGGAGGAGGTGGGGGACGAAGTAGGGAGTTAAAGGTGTTGAACAATTGTTTTGGGTTGTGGGACTGTGAGGAAATGAGCGAGGAGAAATAAGACTGCTTAGCAGAGGTGAGGGCATCCCTGAGCTTCTGCATAGTTTGTTTATAGTGATTGAAGTCCTCTACAGCAGTGCTTTTTCTCCAGCACCTTTCTGCCACCCTGGAGCGCCTTTTCAGCTGTTTGATTTGTTCAGTGAGCCAGGGCTGCCGGTTAGTTTGGCGGGGGCAGGTGGTGGTGAGTGGAACGGCTGAATTCATGGCAGAGGAGACTACACTAAATAAGTAACTGGATGCTGCCTCAGTGTCAGTGTAGGAAGACAGAGTACTTAGAGGTTGCAAGGCCTCAGTCATGGAATTTACGTTCAGGTTGCGGTAATTCCTGCGCGTGACTGTATGGTGTAGTGTTGGAGGAGGTGACGGTAGAGAAGAATTGATTGAGAAGGTAAGAAGGTTGTGGTCTGAGAGGGGAAGCGGAGTGTTATGAAAGCTTGAAATAGAACAGAGGCGGGTAAAGACAAGGTCAAGAGTGTGGCCGTCTTTGTGGGTGGAAGTGGAGGACCATTGTGCGAGGTCAAACGAGGAGGTGAGAGAGAGCAGTTTGGTGGCAGTAGGGCAGTTAGTATCGATGGGTATATTAAAATCTCCAATGATGATAGAGGGTATATCAGTGGAGAGGAACTGGAGAAGCCATGCTGAAAAGTGATCAATGAAAGTAGAGGCTGGACCGGGCGGGCGGTAGATAACAGCAATCTGGATGTGGTATGGAGAATAGAGACCGACAGCATGAACTTCAAAGGATGAGAGTGAGAGTGCGGGCAGTGGTGTGAGTGGCTTAAAGGAGCAGTGTTCAGAGAGGAGAATCCCCACTCCGCCTCCCTGTTTGTGGCCTGTAGCTAGAGGAACCTCAGTATTAAGTAGCAAGTGGAATGCCGAGAGCCGGGTAAGTAACCTCTTTTTACACTTTTCTTGGGTCTAAGGATGGAGGCACTAGGACAGGGGAGTAAGCCACATTTCCAACATCAGGCGCCTGTAGGCACGTGCCCACAGTGCCTTATGGTAAATCAGGTTGGGGGGTTAGGGCTGGGATAGTATTACTTTTCAAGTACTGTTTGTGTCAGGTTACCATTAGTATAGGGTTATTTGTTATGGACAGTTACATGAAAGTTTTTGGCAAAAGGGTAGAAATTAGGGTTAGGATCAATGTAACTTCTTCACTGAAAAAAGGATTACAGTTAGGTGCAAGGGTCGAGATACAGCTATCAATGTGTTAAAGGTGCGTACACACCTTTGATGGATGTTGCCCGTTGGGAATCAGGACCCAGTCCTCTTGGGTGACATCACCGGGCCAGGCTGCACAGATGCGAGTCAGCTGTGTAGCTGTTGACATGCTGTCTTACTATGCAGGCAGGAGGTGGAGGGCTCGGCCGTCATGGGGGGGTGAGTTGATCCACTGGGTGGATTGCTTGTGTGTTGGGCGCCGCTGTACACATGCTTTATTATCGGCTGAGATGGTCATCATCAGCTACCTCAGGCGATCATTATCGACCGCCTCAGCCGACTTTAGTAAAGCATGTGTATGAGCTTTTAAGCAAATGTCATTAGTTTAACTTAAAGAGAACCAGAGACGAAGCACTCCCATGTATTTTATTACATTTATCAGTGGGAACATGACAGTAAACGCCTACCCTGCTTTTAGTTTCATTCTTCTCTGCTTAATCTGTCTTTTATCAGCTGTGATAAGAATCCCCGACTGAGCATTCAGTCTAGGTTTGACCTGGAATCATTATAGCTGAGTCAGTCTTCTGTGGAGTCTTTTCAAGCCCAAGCCCACCCCCTCCTGGCTCAGCTTTCCTGCTTTGCATACTCAGAGCTCTGATGACATGGGAGGGGCTTCTCCTGCAGAAAGAAGCTCTGAAACAGACAAGTGTGGCTGTGTGATCTGTGTGCACTGTGCAGCCAGTCATCATTATTATCTTCTGTATGCAGTTTCATTTCTATGAGAGACACTTCCTACAGGCAGTCACACAGCATACCAGAATAATAAAGTTGAAAGCACGCAGATTAAAGCCTGCAGCAGCAGCCCTGCTTGACTATAGTTTTATAGAGCCTAGACAGCACATCCAGAACAGCTCATAACCTGAAAGCAGAAGGGATATGAGCCGGCGGCCATATTGGATTTTTCCTGGAGCAATAAAGGATAAAAAACACTCAAAAAGGCACACCAGAGTGGCGAAATTATCAAGTAGAGCATTTATTCTTTACAAGCTATCGACTGATATATTTATCTTGTGTGAATCGTTCATCTCTGGTTCCCTTTGAGGTGACATGTGACATGATGAGATAGACATGTGTATGTACAGTGCCAAGCACACAAATAACTAGGCTGTGTTCCTTTTTTTTCTTTCTCTGCCTGAAAAAGTTAATCAGGAATACAAGTGACAGTTTCTGCATAGAATACACAATTAGATTCCCAAAAAGAGAGCCTTTATATACATATAAAATATAACTTTTATTGTTCTACATTAAAACCATATTGTTGTGTTTACTTTTACTATATGAGGTAGGTATAATATTTTTGATCAATAATTCGACCTGCAGGTCCAAATCACAATTGGTCACACCTATTCCTCACTAAGATTGCTTTGTACCAATAAAAGACCCGCCCACCACAAAAATCCAACATGTTTCGGCTCCCTATAATGGAGCCGTCATTATAGGGAGCCGAAACATGTTGGATTTTTGTGGTGGGGGGGTCTTTTATTGGTACAAAGCAATCTTAGTGAGGAATAGGTGTGACCAATTGTGATTTGGACCTGCAGGTCGAATTATTGATCAAAAATATTATACCTACCTCATATAGTAAAAGTAAATACAACAATATGGTTTTAATGTAGAACAATAAAAGTTATATTTTATATGTATATATAGGCTCTCTTTTTGGGAATCTAATTGTGTATTCTGATAAATATTAGTTTTTGTGTATTGAGTTTCTGCATAGGTCAGACTATAGCATAACCCTCACTGGAAAGTGATTACAGCCATAAAACACTTTCCCTAGTGCCTCCATGGCAACATACTACTGGGTTAACTCCGCCCCTTAACCCTAATAGGACCATGATTATAAAAGTTTTACCCAGCAGGCCTACGGCCATTCTTTTTTTCTGTCCTCTCTTTTAGGATCATGAGGCAGGTCTACCATGCAGTGTCTAAGGGGTTACCCTTCCCCTACTATCCGGCAGCATGGCATCTAAATGAGCCTAAATCTGACCGAGGACACTCTGCAAAGGTAATGTGGAGTCAATGTTTTAGGCAACAGTTTCTGTCTGACCTATATACGCTATGCCTGGTAAATCCGGCGATATAGTGTTACAGCGGCAGGCACAGTATATTGAGCTTATGGTATAATCTATCCTGGTGTTGTTACCTCCTCCCTATTGTCTGCTCCTTCAGCTGTTGCGTCTGTAGATCGGGGCAGGGCGGCTCGGCGTCTCCAGCGCCGGCGGCCATTCCACTTCCGCCCTCTTCGCTAATCCGGATGTGCGTCACGCGGATGTCCTCAGCCCATTGGTTGAGGGTTGTGGGCATCAGAGCCATAGACGCCATCTTGGTTATGGGCGGAAAGGCTGTCTCGCTCCTGATTGGCCTAGGGTATAATAGGCCGGCGCGAGACAGGTCAGGGCTCTCTGTCAGGCTGTCGGAGGGAACAGTGGAGAGTGGAACGGCGGTGGCATTCTTATCAGCTCCCTGTATTACGTATGAGGCTTGTAAGTTGGTACAGTTATTCTTTTTTGCTGCACTTCTTGTCTTATTCTTAGTAGCCAAGCTGATAAATATGAGTTATGTTTGTATGTATTGTGAATATATGGATGTCTTCTTTACACTTCTGTTTTCTTGTTGCTTCTCAAACAAATTATATATTCTTGTTATAGGTGTGTACTGTGCCCGCTTAGGCTGTAGACTTAGATTATCATTTATCCAAATATGGGGAAGTCGGCAAAGACAAAGTCCTAAAGGGTAATCTAAAAAAAAAAAAAAAAAGGAGGAGGTATTAGCTGCCTCTAGCGAAATTTCGCTTACACTTTATTCTTTTCTTTCTCTTTCAAGATCTCGTAAATCCCCTAAAAGGAGATCAAGATCAAGAGAAAGACGTCACAGATCAAGATCTAGATCACCTAGAAGATCTTCAAGAAGATCTCGTTCTGGAGAAAAACATGATAGGGACCGGTCAAGATCAAGACATAGACAGTCATATCATCAAGTCCCGAAAACACGTTCACCTCCGCGAGAAAGATCTGTGTTACACGGAAGTACAAATTCTCAGACTGCCACTACCAGTCATCAACAATTCAGTCCAAGAAGTATAGTTGAGATAATCAGACAAACAGTCAGGGCCGGCCCGCTCATGAGGCGGGGTGAAACATTTGCCTCAGGCGGCACTTCTGGGGAGGGCGGCACCCGCCTGTCCGTAGGTGCGGGGGGCGGCCGCCAAGCTGGAGGGGTAGCGGGCAGGAAGGGGGTATTGGGCCTAGCGGCGGGGAGGGGGGTCGGACTCCCCCCTCCCTCACCTGAGTCCCCCATCTGCGCTCCCCCTCCAGCTTTAAAAAGTTAAGTAGCAGCCGCTACTAGTAAGAGGCAACGGGCAGGGATCACTCAACTCTTCCGCGTTCCAGCGTACGCTCCACTGACGTCACTTCCTGCAACGCCGTTCACTTACAATACAGTGGGCGGCGTAGCAGGAAGTGACGACAGTGGAGCGTACGCTGGAAAGCGGAAGAGGTGAGTGATCCCCGCCCATTGCCTTTTACTAGTAGCGGCTGCTACTTAACTTTTTAAAGCTGGAGGGGGAGCGCAGATCAGGGGACCCAGGCGAGAGAGGGGGGGTCCGACCCCCCTCCCCGCTGCTTTGCCCAATACCCCCTTCCTGCCTGCTACCCCTCTAGTTCGATGGCTCCCCACCCACGGCTTGAGGAGGGGGTGGGGGGGCGATTTTTTCTAAGTTTGCCTCAGGCGGCAAAAAGTCTAGGGTCGGCCCTGCAAACAGTTGTAGAGGAAATAGCGTCCAAGGCATCAGCAGCCACGTCACAGGATACTGCACGTATGACACAGGATACTACATCTTCAATGACAGAGAGTCAAACTATACAAATCAATGACGATGAAGAGGAAGATGTAGAGATTGAGGAAGAAGATATTTCTTCAGGTTTCGATTTTTCCCTAGTGGAGCCTTTTATTCAGGCCGTAAAAGCAGCTATACATTGGGAAGATACAGAAGTAGACCCAGAAAAAGTTCGAAAATATTACCCGCATTTAAAGAAAAAGAATACAGTTTTTCCCCTTATGGAGGAGATAAAGGAAGTAATGACCGATGATTGGGAAAAATTGGATAAAAAACCCTCGTTTCAAAATCGATGGTCGAAGTTATATCCGGTATCGGAAGAGGAAGCCGCTTTTCTCTCAAATTGCCCTGCAGTGGATGCATCCATTTCAAATTTAGTGAAACATTTAACACTTCCAACGGAGGATTCGGTTGCGTTCAAGGACGGATTAGACCGAAGAATTGACAATGATCTAAAAAAAAATTATTTTTCATCTACAGGGGCCGCAAAACCCGCAATTGCATTGACGTCAGTGGCGAAAGCTATTAAAGCATGGGGAAAGAACATCGAAGATATAGTTAATGCAGGAGGTCAAAAAGAGGATATCCTGGCCGCGGCGCAAGATATCAAGATTGCTGCGGATTTTGTCAGTGAGGCCGCCATTGATACAATCAGAGCATCATCGAGAACAATGCTGTCGTCAATAACAGCAAGACGCGCCTTTTGGCTAAAACCCTGGTCGGCCGATCCAACCTCGAAACAGATGTGGGTCAAGATACCGTTTGACGGTAAAAATGTATTCGGGTCAAAGCTTGAAGAAGCAATAAAGAAGGTGACGGGTGGAAGGTCGACAATGATCCCTCAAGAAAATAAGAAGAGGAAACAACGTTTCTTTCAAAGAGGTCAAATACAATCAAGATATAAAGACACAAGACCCTATAAACCCGGCCGTGATTTTCGGAGGTCATGGAGAGTTAACTCATCCAGCAATCAGAGGACAAACAAGCCAACAACGTCCACTTCTCACGCGGCAGCAAAGTCCTTCTGACGGTGTGCCGCCCCACAGTCATCCAGTAGGGTCACGACTAACAAAGTTTATAAGGATTTGGGAAGACAACATTCCGGATCCCTGGGTAATAGCCACAGTAAAGAATGGACACACGTGGTCCTTCAAAGAGACACCAGTAATAAAATTCAATGCGACAAAAATGCCGGTATCGGAAGAAAAAAAAGAGATCTTGCTTCAATTCAAAAACGACTTGTTACAGCGGAATGTCATACAAGAAGTACCCATATCAGAAAGGTTCGAGGGAATATACTCACCAGTTTTCTTAGTACCAAAAAAAACAGGCGAATGGAGACCAGTGATAGATCTCAGATACTTAAACAAATTTATAAGAGTAGAAAAGTTCAAAATGGAATCTTTGCAAACCATTATAGCAGCAGTGCAACCGGGGGATTTCATGATATCAATAGATCTCCGCGATGCATACTTCCATGTGCCAATACATCAAAAGTATCAAAAATTCCTAAGGTTCACCATACAGGAAACACATCTTCAATTCTCATCTCTTCCCTTCGGTCTCTCAACCTCACCTCGGACTTTTTCAAAGATTTTACAATCCCTAGTTGCCTTATTAAGGCTTCAAAAGGTTCGTCTATACAATTACCTGGACGATCTCTTGTTACTAGCTCAGACAAAGGAAAAGATAGTTCAAGATCGAGAGACTGTTCTAAATACATTGATGGAATTCGGGTGGCTGATAAATCATCAAAAGAGCCATCTAACACCTTCAAGGCAGTTGATTTATCTTGGAGCGCTGTTCAACACAGAGAAAAACACTGTCAGCTTACCCCCAAGCAAACAGCAAGCTCTGATTCAATGTGTTCAGGAGACACAACTAGCAAGACGTATATCGGCAAGACGATGCCTGAAAGTGCTGGGTCTCTTGACATCGACAATACCTTTAATCAAGTGGAGCAGATGGCGGATAAGACCGTTCCAGTGGGGATTCTTAACACAATGGAGAAAGAGAAGCTACCAGCAGTCGATTCGGATTACGTCAGAAATGAGGAGATCTCTAACATGGTGGAGAAACGGTCACAATCTTCAAAATTGCACATCTCTAACGTCGACAGATTGGATAATTCTAACGACGGATGCCAGCAGCACAGGCTGGGGTGCGGTATGTGGAGAACAAGCAGTTCAAGATCAGTGGACATGGTCAACCAAGGTGGTATCAAACGAACTAGAGCTAACAGCTGTCCACCTAGCTTTAGAAGCCTTCAAGATACAGATATTTCAGAAGTCCTTATGCATACATTCAGACAACAAGACGGTAGTTGCTTATCTCCAGAGACAGGGAGGTACGCGGAGTCAATCCCTAATGAAGATAATGCAGAAAATTATGGCCTGGGCAGAACACAATCTGAAGGACTTGACAGCATTTTATATTCCGGGGAAGGAAAATGTTCTGGCGGATTTTCTCTCAAGGAAAAATCCGAGCAATCTGGAATGGTCACTGAACGACGAAGTGTTCAAGCAGATAACGGAGAGATGGGGAAGGCCGATGATCGACTTATTTGCGACGAACCTGAACAACAAAGTAACAAACTTTTATTCGAGATACCAATGTCAGGGGTCATTGGGTATGGATGCACTGAGCCAACCTTGGCCACACTTGATTTATGCCTTTCCCCCTTTCCCACTGATTGGAAAATTTCTGCACAAACTGAGGTCACAGTCGGTGACAGCAATAGTCATCCTACCATTCTGGCCCAGGAGGCCTTGGTTTCCGCTCCTATTACAGATGATGATAGAGGAACCGATCACTCTCCCTCCAATTCAAGATCTTCTGTCACAGCAAGAGTTACTTCACCCATGCCCGCAGAGATTACATCTGATGGCATGGAAATTGAAAGGAGGAAACTGATACGCTTGGGGTGTCCAGAACAGGTGATACGAACTCTACAAAGCGCACGGAAAATTTCGACTAACAAGGTATACTGTAACATCTGGAAAAAGTTTGTAGAACAATCGATTAAAAATCAATGGAATCCTGAGAAACCGAAAGTGTCCGACATACTTACCTTCCTACAGACGGGACTAGATTTGGGCCTAAGTCTAAGTTCCGTTAAAGTTCAGATTTCAGCCTTATCTGCTTTTTCTGGAATACAGTGGGCTAGCAATGCGCTAATACAACAATTCGTCAGAGCCGTATTAAAACTGAGACCACCAAAAAAGAGTTTTTTTCCAAAGTGGGACCTACCACTTGTTCTGAGGTTTCTGGAGCAAGCACCTTTCATACCTACGGAACAATGTTCGCTCATCAATTTAACCCAAAAAGCAGTGTTTTTGATTGCAATAGCATCGTCAAGTAGGGTGTCTGAAATACACGCTTTGGGGGTGAAGGAACCGTATACTTGTTTCTTTAATGATCGAGTGGTGCTAAGACCATCGCCGCAATTTCTCCCCAAGGTCGTATCATCTTTTCATGTGAATCGAGAGATATCTTTACCAATTCTTACTCTGGAGGAAGAGACTAATTCACAGTCGACGGAAGAACAGACAAAAAATGTCATCCGTTAGATATCGCAAATATTTTACAAGTGTATATCGAGAAGACAAAAGGTTTCAGAAAATCGGAACAACTCTTTGTCATTCCGTCAGGATACAAAAAGGGTCAACAAGCTTCAACACGCACGTTGTCGACGTGGATTACGAAGCTCATTCAAAGAGCATACAAATCTAAAGGATTAGAGCCTCCCACTCAAATTTCAGGGCATTCCACAAGAGGAATAGCAGCATCCTGGGAGCTTATTCAAAGGTTTCTGCAGAAACGATTTGCAAAGCAGCTAGTTGGGCAACAGTACACACATTCATATCCCATTATCAAGTGGATCCAATGGCGCTGACTACGGCTGAATTTGGAAAAGCTGTGTTATCAGTGTCTTAATACTGTTGTTCAATAAATATTTTGGTTTGTTTTCAGCATATCCCACCCTCGTCTGAATTATTTTTTTTTTTTGCTATATACATCCCAGTAGTATGTTGCCATGGAGGCACCAGGGAAAACGGAAAATTGTATACTTACCTGTCGGTAATTTTCCTTTCCTGGTGCATCTCCATGGCAACATACGACCCTCCCTCGTGGAGAGATATTATTCAATAGAATGGCCGTAGGCCTGCTGGGTAAAACTTTTATAATCATGGTCCTATTAGGGTTAAGGGGGCGGAGTTAACCCAGTAGTATGTTGCCATGGAGATGCACCAGGAAAGGAAAATTACCGACAGGTAAGTATACAATTTTCCGTTTTACTGTCAGTAAATGACTTCTGAGAGCAGGAAAGAGATAAAATAATCCATAGATTTGAGCTCTGACATTGAAGGTGTCATTGAGCAGAGACAATGAAACAGTAAAAACTTAAAAACTAGATTTAAATATAAAATGAAACTGTGGGATATCTAAAAAGGTTATTTTTAGGAGACTGAAGATAGATACAATTGTTTTTCTCATCAGTTTATTTTCTCCTCGGATGTCCTTTAAAGCATACCTGTACTCAGAACTTCCTCTCTGCTCTAAAAAGATAAGCTACAGCATAATAACCTTTAAAAAATGAATTTCCTTGCTACAGCTTATTGAACTACTACTGATATTCTGCAGAGTTGTTGCTTCCTGGTATCCTGGGAGTACAGAAAAGGTTAACCTCCTGTGTTTACATATTAGCTCAGAATTGAGAATTGTCTTTACATAACAGCTCAGAGGGGACCGAGAGCTGACAGTTCAAATTACACTAGTTCATTACTTGATGAGAAGGGAGATTTAGTTAAATGAATGTTATACTTAGAGGAAACAAATCAGGATTACCTATTAAAATATACAGTTAATTACTGTGCAAGTATAATCAGTTTTTAGTTTAGGTCTGCTTCAATGTCTGGTACACAACATGCAATTCCTGGTCAGATCAACGGGTCGAATCAATAATTTCCAGCAGGTTTGATCAGGTTTCCAATCGATTTTCTGAACAATTTAGCACAGAAGTGATGGGAAAAACAATCAGAAAACTGATTGGAAATGTCATGGAACCCACAGGTAATTACGTATTCGAACTGTCGATCTGACGTGAGATTGAATGGTGTGTACCGGGCATAACTCTTTTTCTGTTTTATTCCAAAGTGAAATAAAATCTGTTTTCATTCAAATACAACTTTACCCTACCAGGATTGCTGCTGTAATGCAAATATGTCCTATTATTCTCCAGGTTTATGGCTTGCTGTGATTTGCTCTCATTGTTGTGGCTTCTTCATTATATGGAGGCTCATAGTGCTCATTGGGATACATTTATTGGAGGCAGCCAAATAAAAATGACCTGAGGTAGCAATATGTAACCTTTTCATTGCTGCACAGAGACTTCAGACATAATGACTTTGCTTTGCAGAGTACGACCCTGCTAGTCATGCAAATAAACTCCAAAAAGCTTCTGCTTTATTCATTTAGGATTGGCCTCAGGGAAGAATAACGGTCAGAATTATTCACGGAAATAAGAGAGAAAGAGATTTCCAACTCATCCTACAAATATATTCTTCAATTCCAAGTTGGAAATATAAATCTCCCAGCTGCACACACTGCATAGAGTAAGTGATCAGCTCCAGAGCGACTTGTCACGCATTGCCTTGCAGTTACAAGTTTAACCGAGCCAGGAAATAACTTATTTACAGTTCCCAATAATGGAATCCTCCTTTGACACAGACTTTATATACTCTGCACAGGAAAAATTTAAGCATTAAGAATCTTGCACCCAAAAGACACTAGAAATAGGTCAGCTCCTGTTACCCATGGCTATGGCTCTCTAATGGCAAGAGCACCGAATTTCAGCTGCATTCATTTATTTCCAAAAATGGACATTTTGGGAAAGATGTTGTTGGTAATACATTTTAATGACAGCCGCAGATGGAAATGTATTGCTAGTTTTGATGATCAGGCAATCTTCCACAGGCTACTGACACTACAGAGGAGCACTATTTAAAACCATGGTTTCCTTAGCCATGTAAGCAAGACAGTATATGTTATGTTTAGCGCACACCATTGAACAATGAACATCAAAACGTGAACTTTAAATCTCTAACATATTGTCCATAATCTTGCATCAATACCAGCAGCACCTCCACCATAGACACCCAATAGTGATCAGTCTATTGGACTTATTGGCCACTCTTAGACTGGCCAATCATGCACGATTCCAGGGAGCCTAGGTGCCTCTGGATCCTTTTGTTTGCAAGACCTTATATGGACAATATGTTGGAGATTTAAAGTTCACGTTATGAAGTTCATTTTTCAATGGTGTGCGCTTAACATAACATATACTGACTTGTGAAAGGTTTGCCTAAACCTGGTGGTGGCGCACACTGGAGGACATTGTACAATTGGCTATAGCGCTTTGAAAATTTGTTTCTGTTTTTATGTAAGCAAGATGCCAAACGAAAGTACATTATGTACAAACAGAAAAGCAGAATACGGCTTTAAGGAGAATAAAGCTAAAGGTCCGTACACACGCCGGACTGCAGGAAACGATGGGCGGATCGCTCAGAAACAGCCGTATCAGTCTGCCGACAGACTGTACACACGCCGGACTGTCGCTGGAACACCCGCCCAGCGGGAGGTGACGATGGACCCGTCGTTTCTTGCAGTCCAGCGTGTGTACGGACCATTAAAGAAAACCAGAGATCAAGCACCCTCTTGTATTTTACCCTATAAATCAGTGGGAACATGACAGTAAACACCTAATCTGCTCTTTGTTTCATTGTTCTTTGTTTAATCTGACTGTTATCACCTCTGATAAGAATCCCTGACTGAGCACTGAGTCTGGCTTTGCTACGGAAAGATTATAGCTGAGTCTGTCTTCTCTGGTGTCTTTTCAAGCCCAAGCCTGCCCCCTTGTGGCTCTGCTATAATGACTCAGCTATAATTATTCCCTGCAAAGCCAGACTGAATGCTCAGTCTGGGATTCTTATCACAGCTGACAACAGACACTTTTAGCAGTGAGGATGAAACAGAGAGCATGGTAAGTGTTTTCTCTAATGTTCTTACTGATATATATGGTAAAATACACAAGGGTGCTTCGTCTCTGGTTCCCTTTAAGGGGAATTATTGCCCTAAATGATCTTTTGCGATTGTTTTGGGAGACAATTTAGTAACGATCACTGTAAACACATGCTACTAAGCTCTAGGCAGGCGTACATGTAAAAAGACACCTGAAAAAAGGGCGCTAGATGTAGCCGATAAATGTGATTTTGTCTATGAAAGGGCACCGGATGTAGCTGTTAACCTGCCTGGCGTTCTATTAAGGTCGCCAGGGAGGCTGCGGGAGGTTTTTTTTTTAATAAAAAAAAAACTATTTCATGCAGCCAACTGAAAGTTGGCTGCATGAAAGCCCACTAGAGGGCGCTCCGGAGGCGTTCTTCCGATCGCCTCCGGCGCCCAGAATAAACAAGGAAGGCCGCAATGAGCAGCCTTCCTTGTTTTGCTTACATCGTCGCCATAGCGACGAGCGGAGTGACGTCATCGACGTCAGCCGACGTCCTGACGTCAGCCGCCTCCGATCCAGCCCTTAGCGCTGGCCGGAACTTTTTGTTCCGGCTACGCTGGGCTCAGGCGGCTGGGGGGACCCTCTTTCGCCGCTGCTCGCGGCGGATCGCCGCAGAGCGGCGGCGATCAGGCAGCACGCGCAGCTGGCAAAGTGCCGGCTGCGTGTGCTGCTTTTTATTTGAGCCAAATCGGCCCAGCAGGGCCTGAGCGGCAGGCTCCGGCGGTACTGGATGAGCTGAGCTCGTCCAGACCGCCCAGCAGGTTAAATGTGATTTTGTTGTGTTGTCACTATTAGAATATAACCCTAACCATAACCCTCCATGGTGGTGCCTAACCTTAAACCCCCATGCTGGTGCCTAACCTGAACCCCGTGATGGTGGTGTCCAACCTTAACCCCCCATGGTGGTGCCTAACCTTAACCCGCTGATGGTGGTGTCAAACCTTAATCTCCCCCCAATGGTGGTGCCTAACCTTAACACCCTGATGGTGGTTTCCAACCTTTACCCCCCATGGTGGTGCCTAACCTTAACCTCCCACCCAGCACCTAACCTTAACCTTCTATGATGGTGTCTAACCTTAACCCCCTCCCCCATGGTGGTGCCTAACCTTAACCTCCCACCCAGCACCTAACCTTAACCTTCTATGATGGTGTCTAACCTTAACCCCCTCCCCCATGGTGGTTCCTAACCTCAACCACCCATGGTGGTGTCTAACCTTAAACTCCCCCCCTGGTACCTAACCTTAACCACCCATGGTGGTGCCTAATCATAACCATGGGAGTCAGTGAAATCATTGTAGCCACAATTTTTGGCTTAATCATTGTAGCCGCATTTTATGTCCAAGATATAAACGGTATTCAGTGAGATTGTTGTAGTCGTCATTTATGAAAGCTATAACGAGTATTTGGCATGATTATGTAGTCACATTTTATGCCAAATATATAAATGGTCTTCAATGAGTAGCTGAAAAATTAAGGGCTTATTGTGTAGAAATTAGGTCCTCTACTGCAGCTGCAAATATTTCCATAATATATGGTGGCACCCTTATTACAAAAGCTGCTTTGGCACCCTTTTCAACTAATACTCTTGGTAAAGCACTATTCTTTTATGGAGTTGGGGAAGGATGAGTGAGTGGAGGAGGAAGATCCCGCAAGAGCAATATGCATTGGACAAGACTAATTCATTCCAATGGATTGCTGTAAGTGAGGCAAACAACGTCAGAGCCACTCTCTATTTTGGTAAAGACGATTAAAAACAATTGTTTCTGCCAAGGGAAATCTAAAGTGTGTATGTAGCTTAACTAGTTACTGCACCATATGCAGTTATATCTACGCCCTGACAGACTTCATCTGGGACGTAGGTATTTGTCTCCTGCTGCTGTGCATGCTCCTCGCTTCCACGTGTGTTCTCATCACCGTCCGTTAGTAGACAGATCAGTGAATGAACACAGTCCACATTCACCGATCTATGTGTCTGTGATCAATGCAGGTGGTAACTGATAAAAATGAAACCACACACATACTATTTCCTGTGTACACACAGGAATAAACTGGGGGGGTCTAGTGGCTGAATAATAAAACTACTACATACATTACATTCAATAAAAATACATAAATCCCCCTTTAAAATTAACCCCTTGCCTCTCCACTCTTCCATAGTTACCAAAATTAAACATTTGTATATATCAAAAATTACATTTACAAAAAAAAATACATAAATAATTACCTTAGGGACTCAACTTTTTAATATATATGTCATGAGGGTATATTACTGTTATTTTTAAGAACTTGCAATTAGTGACAAATGCAAAACAGAAAAAAATACACCTTTATTTCCAAATAAAATATTGTCATCATACATTGTGATAGGGACATAATTTAAACGGTGTAATAACCGGGACAAATAAAATATGTGGGTTATAATTACAGTGGCATGTATTATTTTAAAACTATAGTGGCTGAAAACTGAGAAATAATGCATTTTTTTTTCAATTTTTTCTTATTCTTCCAATTAAAATGTATTTAGAATTATTCCACCATACGTTCGCAAGTACCTAAGCTCACAGAGGTTTCCCTTTTGGGTATAAAGTCTCCTGATTTCACAAAATCCCAATAGAGGCTACTAATGCACATTTGCCTCACCGCCAAAAGAGTGATTGCAGGTTCCTAGAAGACTCCATCACTTCCCTTCAGCTCTTTCAAAGAGAGTCTGAAGCCATAATTAAAATGGCTTTTTTCCTTATATATAGCAGGGGCATGTGTGCCCCTGCTAAAACGCCGTTATCCCGCGGCTGAACGAGGGTCCTTTCCCCTTCAAATCCCCCCTGTGCTGCCCGGGGAGCGCTTCCGTGTGAGGCCGGGCTATGAGCTGCAGCCCTGCCTCACACGCATCTATTAGCGGCGGATCTCCGCCTCTCCCCCGCCCCTCTCAGTCTGCCTGCGCTGAGAGGGGCGGGGGAGAGGCGGAGATAAGCCGCTGATAGACGCGTGTGAGGCAGGGCTGCAGCTCATAGGCCGGCCTCACACGGAAGCGCACAGGGGTAGCAAAATCTACGCCCAAGTTGGTCATGATTTTGCAGGGGGGGATTTGAAGGGGAAAGGACCCTCGTTCAGCCACAGGATAGTGGAGTTTTAACAGGGGGCAAACATCCCCCTGCTATATATAAGGAAAAAAGCCAATTTTATTAAGGCTTCAGAGTCTCTTTAAAACCAAGCTATGCGCTGTTTTGAGAAGATAAAGGCTATTTTGGATGAGTCACTCCAACAATTTGAAAAAGTGTGCATTGGCTCCCGGCCTCTCTCACCACTGTCTGAAACTATTGTACCCGCATTTTCGAGGAGCAGCGGAGTGGCAAACGGCTTTATTCTCTCTATTTTCTCCACTCTCTTACCTTCTCCTCTTCTTCCTTTCCCTAAATGGTTTTGTCCCATTTACCTAGCAAATCCTGCAGCTTTCTAGCTATGAGACCAATCGAGTCTGGAGATACTCTCCTTCATGTTACTTTATCAGTTTATCAATTTCCAGACCATGTAATTGGATATAGGATACCTTTAGTCGAAAGCTATTGCGTCATTGAGACTGAGTGGTGGCCTTTGTTATAATGTCTTACCTTAAGCTATTTGATGACTTTTTGTGGTGTCGGTAAATGATGCCTTGTGCTGCCGGCACCTATGTTAATTTTATGTCAAAATTCTGCTATTGCAGACTTCGTTGTACCTTATGTATCGCACATGTTAATGCAGTTATATATTTCATATATGTATTATATGGATTTGTTCACCTTTATATTGAAAACAATAAAAATGTTTTTGCTTAAAAAAAATGTATTTAGAATAAAATAATTCTTAGCAAAATATACCACCCAAACAAAGCCTAATTGGTGGCAAAAAAAACAAGTGTAAAAGTTACTGGCGAATGAAAGGGAGGATTGCTGAAATGTGAAAATTGCTCTGGTCCATACGGGGAAAACCCCTCAGTGTTCAACTAGTTAATGAGGAACTGTAGTGAAAATAACAATTAATACAATTATTTTTACAATATTACTTTACAGATTATTTAGTCAGTGTTTGATTGTAAAACTTTTCCTCTCCATGATTTACATTCTGAAATGTATCACTGGCGGTGACATATTTAGTGCTTGCAATGATCTGTACAGAATGCTCCTTTTCTGAGAGTTCTTTGCACAGAGGGAGATATTGCTTGCTTGACAGTTGGAAAAAGCTGCTATTTCCCACAATGCAATGAGGTTCACAGACAGCAAAGTGTCAGGACCATGGTCATGTCATCACATTGTAGGAGGGGTTTTACCACAATATCAGCCACACAAACTCCCTGATAACCTATTAGAGAAAAAGTAAAGATTTCTTGTGGTAAAGGGGGTATAAGCTACTGATTGGGATGAAGTTTAAAGCGGACCCAAAACAAACATTTTTTTTAATTAAAAATATTTAGTTGCACCACTCTGACACATACAAAGATAAATAAACACTCCTTCAAACCTATGAGCATTTCAGTGCATGCTTTTCACCCTTCTCTTTTCATAACTAGGGTTATACTGGGGGCAGCCATTAGCAATTCCTCCATTGCTGGACACCATTTACTCCACCAGTTTGCCGGATTTTTTCCCGGCAATTTGAAAGGAAGGGAGTGGTTACTCCAATAAATGTAAAATATTTTATATTTGTCATCATGCAGCTGAAAAAAGGCTGCTGTTTATTATTATAATTTAGAATTTTGAGAACTTGTATTTTTAATTTGGGTCCACTTTAATCCTGGGTAAGAGTTCCTCTTTAAGGGAGAGCAGATCTAATACAAATTAGTTTACGGTAATTAGTTAGTATGGGGAGAAGCTGTGCGATAGTAAGCTGTTATTACCTACGGCGGAAAGCAGAAAGCATATCTATAAACAAATACAGTTATAAAAGAATACAGCAGGTAGTAAAGTAAGTGGATTACTGTGTGGAGGTGATAACCTGTAAATACCTTCTGTTTAATGAACAGTGTATTAGGTGTCAAAGCTGTAATTGCTATAAGGTTTAAGTGCTTTTGCTGTCCTCTGAGACCAGCACAGTCATTCAGTGTAATAGGTCTACTTTTATGTGCCTTGAGTATTTATGCCACATAATATATAATAAGAAATGAAATAAAAAAAAAAAAAAAAGCTCACAGGGAATAATTTCCCCAAAATGTCAGATCGATCGTTCTTTGACTAAAAATCAATCAAAAGCATTGATCAGACAGAATTGAAAATTAAAAACAATTTGGTATGAGGCAAGAGCATTGGTAGATCGATGGCCTTTAAGCTTTGCACTGCATCGAACTGTGCAACTCTGCAGATTGATCGATTTTCCCTGCTGGAATCTACTCGAAATTGATGTGTATTGTGGGAATTGATTCCTTCCGAAATTATTCTTTTTCAAAAGGAACTGATTGCTATGAAACATTGGGTGGAAATCTATAAATGTATGGCCAGCTTAAAGGGAAGGTTCACGGTCAGTTAAAAAAAAATAAAAATGCAAATCCACTTACCTGGGGCTTCCTCCAGCCCGTGGCAGGCAGGACGTGCCCTTGGCGCCGCTCCGCAGGCTCCCGGTCTCCTCCGGTGGCACACCCGACCTGGCCAGGCCGGCTGCCAGGTCGGGCTCTTCTGCGCTCCAAAATGCGCCTCACGCGGGCGCACTGACGTCATTGGACTTCCCCTGGACCCATCAGACAGATGGGTCGATAGATAATTTCCGACAGATCCAATCGGATTTCTGATCGTTTTTTGATAGATTTTCTGATCACTTATATGCAGATTGATAAGAAAAACAATCGGAAATCAGATTGGATGTGTCAGAAATTATCTATTCTACCCATCTATCTGACGGGAAATTGCATGGTGTACCAGGCTTCAGACAAATTATTAAGGCGCGTACACACGCCTGATTCCGCCCAAAGGGCGGCCGTTCTGTCGACAGTTTGCCAGTGTGTACAGTCTGTTGGCAGGCTGATAAGGCTGGTTTTGACTGATCCGCTCGGTGGATAGGTCAAAACTAGCCTTATCAGCCTGCCGACAGACTGTACACATTGGCAAACTGTCGGCAGAATGGGCGGGTCTGACCAACCTGTTGTTTGCAGGAATCAGGCGTGTGTACGCGCCTTTAGTCAGACTTCTAATTTTAAGTAATTAGTAAGCAAACAAAGAAGAGAAAGTCATCTCATTCCCGAACAACAAACGGGTCTTTATTCGCAGTTAAACGTTATACTCACAAAAAGTGCAGATTAAAATCGCATATAAGCGGTAAGGCACATCCGCTACAAGCCCTGATGAGTGGATCCACATGCGCTGTGGCCTGCAGTGCGATCTCCGATGGCCTGGAGGTTCCGTCTATCAGGGCAGTGGGCGGGGCCTATGTTCATCAGATCTGACGAAGGCGCAGAGCGCTGAAACGCGTAATGACGCCATCAGCACGCCAAACATAGGCCCCGCCTACTGCCCCGAGAGACGGAACCTCCAGGCCATCGGAGACCGCGCTGCAGGCCACAACGCATGTGGATCCACTCATCAGGGCTTGTAGTGGATGTGGCTTACCACTTATATGCGATTTTAATCTGCACTTTTGTGAGTATAACTTTTAACTGCAAATAAAGACCTGTTTGTTGGTAATACACTATGGAGCTCTCCTGTTTTGTTTAGATTTCTGCTCGTACCCAGTGTTGGAGCTGTGCCAGCATACAGTGTTTACCGTGGAAATATACGAGGACTTGTGGAAGTGGTGATAATCTCTTAGTGAGAGCGAAAGGATTGTGTGTTTTATCTCATTCCCCCCTGGATATAGAAGAAACTTTTCTACATTGTTTACACAGTGTAGTACACTTCAAACACAATCTGATAATTTTGGCAATGGAAAGCTTATGAATTAACAGGTAAGTGAAGTAAAAAGGTTGATTGCTAACCTTTCCAGTACCTCGAAAACCACTCAGATGGTTTTAGTTGTTAATTTTAAGCTGTTTAATACTGCTGGGAATACACCATAAGTTTTTTCAGCAGATAGATGGCTCGATGGATAATTTACGACATGTCGGATCTTATTTTCAATCATTTTTTGATCGATTTCTAATAGAAGTGAATGGAAATTGATAAGAAAATAAGATCGGAAATAAGATCGGACAGTAAATCGACTGAAAAATCTCATCAAGCTCATATGCCCAGCATTAGACCATAATGAAATTTCGAGTGTAATTCCCACTGTTAAGTTCTAACTAAACACATTTAAATGGTGAAATGATGCTAAACTTGAATATTAATGTAACATTCTGAAAAGGTTTCTTCAGACAAAGAATTGTAACAAGATGGCTACAATTACTAGGTAATGCCTAATGATGTTGATCCAGGGATTTTATCTGATTGCCATCTGGAGTCGGGAAGGAATTTTTCCCTTTAGGGGCTAATTGGACCATGCCTTGTAAGGGTTTTTTCGCCTTCCTCTGGATCAACAGGGATATGTGAGGGAGTAGGCTGGTGTTGTACTTTACACTGGTTGAACTCGATGGACGTATGTCTTTTTTCAACCAAAATAACTATGTAACTATGTAAGATTTCTTATTATAACAAAAGGTTTAGGCTGCTTTCACAGTGGGATGTTACAGGCGCACGTTAGAGCAGCCTGTAACGCAGCCCAACTCAGAGTAATGAAAAATCAATGGGCTGATCACAGTGCCCACGTTGCGTTACATTGTAACGCTGCACGTTCTATGAAAGTGCCACATGCTGTGCGTTATATGCGGTTTTAGTTGCGTTAGACTGTTTGCACATGCTCAGTAATGTTGTTTTATTGTTTTTTGTGTGCAGGAGAGTCCGCTATTTTGCCTAGCCACATGGCTAATTAATATTCACTGCACTGCAATGCCGGTTCTCCTCCTGCTAGCAATGATTCATATGAATCATTCTCTGCCTGCTAGCAATGATTCATATGAATAATTCTCGGTTCTCTGCCTGCTAGCAATGATTCATATGAATCATTGCCGGTTCTATCCATGAAAACGGTGCACCAAGAGCCGCATAATGCGGCTCTATGTAGCGTCCACCTTTAGCACCACCATGCGTCACGTTAGGGGAACGTTATGCGACCTTAAAGTGAACCTCTGGACTAAAAATCGATTTAGCAGCACTGTAAAGGCCTGGTGTTACTTTAACAGTTTCACAGCATCAGAACTTTGTTTCTCTTATACAAGCCTCATTTTTAGCTGCACAGAAGACAACTGCCCGGGCTTTTTTCCCCTGATGCTGTGCAAAGCATGATGGGATTTCTGATGATGTTGTTCTCTTTCTGCTGTTTTGGTGCAATTTTTTTTTTTTTACATTTTTAATTGGACATTTGAAGCCTAGCGTGTGCAGCTGGGAGGGGTAATCAGGTCACAGGACAGTTGGAACTGTGTCTCCTGCTCCTTGTCACCCTTTCAACCAAAAAGATGGCTGCCCCCATGACAAAGATGGCAGCCCCCATGAATCACAAACATTTGCCTGTTCTTTTAAAACAGGGTGGGTAAGAGATTATATTACCTATCTATTCTAATGAACATAACTAATGTAACTTGATGACAGTATGTTTGTTTAGGCTGAAGTTCCCCTTTAACGTCCCCTGCAACGCAACGTCCCACTGTGTAAGAGCACTTAAACAGCAAAAGTAAAATGTTTGCCTTTTATGAAGCTTTCTAAAAAAATGGAAATGAAGTCTTTGATTTGATATAAAAGAGATGCATCTCCTTAATAAGCATTTCTTGTTAAATACTTGCTGAAAAAATGCTGACGCCAAAATAAAACTCCTTCCCCCCAGTTGACTGGCAAGGGCTCATGAGATTTAAAATGACATACATTATATCAAGATCTTCTGTAAGACTGAGGTTCTGAAGACTCCGTGCCTAAAGGCATCTATATGTAAATCACACATATCAATGTACAATGCTGAATATTATCCTGCAATGGAAACACGCTCAGTTATACAATCTCCTACACATATAACTGCAGACCTCTGTGCCCATGAAAGGAATATAAAATCATGCTTGAAAGAAATGAGGTAGCAAATATGGTGTTTTCTACTGAATTTAATATTGGAGCTTAGCAGTCTATTTTCAGCACAGAATAATGATTTCACGAAGATGCCAGGCACTGTGGGTTAAATTCAAGATGGTCATAAATCACTTGTAAATAATAAGAATGTTGTAGTACAAAATGCACATTCAGATTTCATTTGTGAACTTAAAGTGGAACTTTACCAAAAGATCGTATTAGGGGAAAAAATGAAGACAATGCAAAGTGATAAGCAGGCCTGGATTTACATCACAAGAGCCTATAGGCACAGATGTCCTGGCACCCTAGACTTTGCCCTCCATGAACCTACAAACACCTGTCAAACCACACCCCATGTGTGCTGGCTGGCCCAACTGTCACTTCTCCAGTACTTCCCTTGCCTGTCAAGCTACAAGTGCCACTTAGTATTATGTAGCCACAGCTATCCTCAGTATTAAGTAGCTAGAGGTGCCCCCAAGTATTAGGTAGCTAGAGGTGCCCCAAACTAAAGGAAGACCTGTTTAGTGCAATGCCGAGACCCAGATAAGTAACCTCTCATTTAATCTCCGCTTGGGACTCTGCATAGTTAAAGAGGAACTCCAGTGAAAATAATGTAGTAAAAAAGTGCTTCATTTTTTTACCATAATTTTGTATAAATGATTTAGTCAGTGTTTGCTCATTGTAAAATCTTTCCTCTCCCAGATTCACATTCTGACATGTATTACATGGTGACATTGTTACTGTGGGCAGGTTATGTAGCTGCTCCTAGCTGTTTTGGCTGTTAGAGACAGCTGTAAACAGCTAATTCCTGTCTGTGAACATTGTTACATTGTGGCAGTTTGCCCAGAGTACCGCGGTACTCAGAGCTTCTTGTGGGAGGGGTTTCAGCACAAAATCAGTCATACAGCGCCCCCCGATGGTCTGTTTGTGAACATCATTATATTTCTCATGTAAAAGGGGGTATCAGCTACTGATTGGGATAAAGTTCAATTCTAGGTTGGAGTTTCTCTTTAAGGCAGTAGGGAGGCATTTGGGGAGGGGAGCAAGCCAACTTTCCATCATCAGGCGCCTGTAGGCACGTGCCTCCATGCCTTATGATAAATCCGGCCCTGGTGACAAGTTAAAAAATTGAAGCTGGATCAAGAAATGATTGATACTTGCTGTGTAATTTATTCATGTTGTTTGATCCACTGTGTGAGCCTGCAGATCATCATCTTAACTGTTGGCTGACATTAACAAAGCTGGACAGCACCAACTGCCCTAATGCATTTTTAAAGGGTGCATTGGATACTGATTGGGATGAAGTTCAATCCTGGGTTAAAGTTCCCCTAAAGGTACCCATACATCTAGCAGTGTATGGGCAGATTCCACCAAGAGACAAATCTCTCTCTAATCGAATCTGATTAGAGAAAGATCTGTCGGCTGGCCATACACCACAGTCCAATTCCCGATCAATATCATACTGAAATCAATCCAGAATCAGCCTTGTGCGCCGCACTGATGCTGTCCCCTAATGTGAAATGTCCCCCTGGATGGTCGATCGGCTGCCAAGTTGTTTGATATATGGCCACCTTAACCTATTTTGGTTCCTGGACGTAGAAACTGCGTCCAGGAACCATGCGCGCTCCCGTGGCCGATCGCGCGCGTGCATGCGCACTCCCGGCCGCGGATTCGGTAGCCACGGAATCAATGTATCGGGCTATGGTGCCTGATCACTGATTCCTCTCCCCCGCTGAAAAAGCGACAGCTTCTCTCGGAAGCTGTGCTTTTTCTGGCCGTTGCCTCCCCCCTGCGTCACTCTAAGCGTGTGTTAAGCTTAGAGTGACGTCATGTAAACAAACTCATGGCCGACATCTTGTGGCCAAAAAGTAAAACTACAACTAAAAGTAAAAAAAATTTAAAACAACACACAATTACATAATAAAACTATAGTTTACATCCCACCCTCCCAAAAATACCCAAATAAAATGTTTAATATAAAAAAAACAAGAAACATTACAATAAAAAAAAAAACATGTAAATATTTACCTAAGGGTCTAAACTTTTTAAATATCAATGTAAAGATGAAATATTTCTATATTTTTTTTATTTTAAACTTGTAAATAGTGATAGATGCAAAACAGAAAAAATGCACCTTTATTTCCAAATAAAATATTGTCGCCATACATTGTGATAGGGACATAATTTTAACGGTGTAACAACCGGGACATATGGGCAAATACAATACGTGAGTTTTAATTATGGAGGCATGTATTATTTTAAAACTATAATGGCTGAACACTGAGAAATAATGATTTTTTCAGTTTTTTTCTTATTCTTCCTGTTAAAATGCATTCACAGTAAAGTGGCTCTTAGCAAAATGTACCCCCCAAAGAAAGCCTAATTGGTGGCGGAAAAAAACAAGATATAGATCAGTTCATTGTGATAAGTAGTGATAAAGTTATAGGCTAAAGAATGGGAGGTGAACATTTCTCAAGTGAAAACGACGGAACGTGAATGTGTTAAGGATTTATGAGGCAAAAAGGTTGCCATAGATGTGCGACTGATCAAGCCACCAATCATCTGGACCGGGTGACAATCTCTTGTCTATGGGTAAATATAGTTAATAGATTTTCTCTTAAGCTGGCCACTAACGGTCCAATTTCTAGCGAAAAATCGTTCAAGCGATCAGAAATTCTGATCGGACGAAAAATCGTTCACTACACCATCAACTAACCAATCATTGCTTCCTATCTATCACAACCACCAAGAAAATCCAAATTTTCGTTCGACGAAAATTCATTCGGGCGACATTTTTTTCACTCGTTCATAATCGATTGTGTCCACCAATGGAGATTATTTACAACCAATTCGATCAGAATTTCTGATCGCTCGAACGATTTTTCGCTAGAAATTGGACAGTTAGTGGCCAGCTTTAGTTATGCAAGTAGAGATGGAGATAGCAACATCTGTTTTTTTTCTCTGTACCATCCATAGCAACTCGTCACAGTTGACTGACATATCTAGGTTGCTAAGGATGCTGCAGGACAAGACCAGGAATGCCACTTGCACAGCAGCACACCAAACTGCAGTATAGTTTGTACTGGCTAGTCGCTCTCAGTTCATTACAGTAAATTTTAAAGTGTATCTGAGGTGACATGTGACATAATGAAATATATATGTGTATGTACAGTACTAAGCATACAAATAACTAGGCTCTGTTCCTTTTCTCCTTTTTCTGCCTAATAGACTTCCATTTTCAGGTATGCAAGTGACAGTTTCTCTCCAATCAGGACCTACCAGGGCTATAGCCATAACCCTCAGTGATGAGGAATCACAGCCATATAACTCTTGTCTGGCAGAGAACAGCTTCTTATTGCAGGGCGTAGATAAAAAAAAGAGGTCAACAGTTCATGTATTTTACCTTCTAAAACACTGAAAGACTGTATCAGTCATATGAAAAAATACAACGTTAAAGGGAACCTGACACGAAAGAAGTCTCTGGTTCCATATTTACCCACGGCTTCCTTAAAAGGCAACTGAAGTGAGAAGAATATGGAGGCAGCCATATTTATTTTCTTGTAAACAATACCATTTGCCTGACAGCCCTGCTGATCTATTTGGCTGCAGTGGTGTCTGAATCACACCATAAACAAGCATGCAAGTAATCTTGTCAGATTTGACAATGTCAGAAACACCTGATCTGCCTATGCTTGTTCAGGGTCTATGTTTAAGCCCCATTGAAGCCACTTGGCCCCTTGCCGTCTTCCCGGGTGGCTCTTGTCCCCGCTGGACGGCCCTATAGCCTGGCCGAGTTCAGAATCTTTATTTCGCCAAGCACGACTGGGTCGTGCCCGGAATTGGGCTTGGCACGTACAGGGTACTGATACACGATAAACAGTGTTTACAGATACAGGACAGGACAGCAGTAGGAACAGAACATTTACAGAATTAGAACATTATACAACATTTATGCAGAGGGAGACACTGTGGCATAAATTACAATAAAAAAAAAACACAACCGAAAGGTACGCTTGAGCTGGAGCGCCGTCTATGTGCAGAGTGCTTCAGTGCGTCATGGTATTGTGGGGTGGGGATGGGCATTTCCATGGAGAGAGTTCAGGAGGTTGACAGCCGAGGGAAAGAAACGGTGAAGATGGATCGGAACTGGAGCTTCCGGCTCGAGGGGAGCTGATTAAAGAAGCGGTGGACTGGGTGTGAGGGGTCGTTGGTGATCTTTAATGCTCTGGTGTTCAGCCTGGAGTGGTAGAGGAGGTCCAGAGTGGGGAGGGATCTCCCGATGATCCTCTCCGCAGATTTGATGACCCTCTGCAGTTTGAGCTTGTCGCTGGCGGAGGAGATGGCGTACCAGACCAGGATGGACGAGCATAGGACGGATTCGATCGTGGCCGAGTAGAAATTTGACAGGAGTTTTGGGGCCATACCAAACTTTTTCAGTTGGCGGAGAAAGAAAAGTCTCTGTTGGGCTTTCCTCTGTGTTGAGACAGTGTTGGTGTTCCACCTCAGGTCGTTGGAGATAGTTGTGCCCAGTAGGCGGACGCTGGGGACTCTTTCCACTTCCATGCCATCAATGTGGATTGGAGGTGGGGTAGAGGCGCGCCTCCTGAAATCAACGATCATCTCCACCGTTTTTGCTGTGTTTAGGACCAGACCGTTCTCTCTGCACCAGCGGGATATGCTTTCGACCTGGTGGCGGTACGCCTTCTCGTCGTTTTTGGTGATGAGCCCTACAATGGTCGTGTCGTCGGCAAATTTGATTACTTTTACCGAGTCTGACGTGGATTTGCAGTTGTTCGTATACAGAGAGAACAGAAACGGCGACAGGACGCAGCCTTGTGGGGTCCCTGTGTTGGTGATCCTAGGTTGTGAGGAGATGGAGCCTAACCTGACGACCTGGGACCTGTTAGTGAGGAAGTCCGTGATCCACAGGCGAAGGGTGGGGTGGACTCCTAGCGCAGCGAGATTGTCTTGAAGTATCTTAGAGCTGATGGTGTTGAATGCTGAGCTGAAGTCCAGTAGGAGGATCCTGGCGTAGGAGTCCGGTCTATCCAGGTGATCATAGACGTGCTCCAAGCAGATGTTGATGGCGTCATTAGTGGACCTGTTCGCTCTGTACGCGAACTGGTGCGGGTCCAGCAGTCCCTCAGTAGAGTGCTTAAGGAGGGGTAGTACCATGCTTTCAAAAGCTTTCATGATCACGGATGTAAGTGCCACGGGCCTGAAGTTGTTGAGGTCGAGGATGCCCTGCTTTTTGGGGACAGGGATAATGACAGACCTCTTGAAGCACGCGGGAACTTTGCCTTCCTGGAGGGACCTCGTGAAGATGGAAGAGAGGGTGGAAGCGAGCTGACGAGCACAGGTTTTCAGGCATGCTGGCGACACTCCGTCCGGACCTGAGGCTTTCCTGGCATTTAGCCTTAGCAAGTGTTTCAGTACATCCGCCTCCCTCACTGACGGTGGGGGTGAGTAAGGGCCTAGGGCTACAGTGGCAGATTGTGCCGATGGCTGTGGGAGTCCTGCAGGTGCAGGCTGGTTCTCGAATCTGCAGTAGAAGTCACTGAGACTCTCTGCAAGCTCAGTGCTCGGTGTGGCATGCTGAGGGGGAGGCTTGTAGTTGGTGGCAGCCTTCAAACCTTTCCACGCGGCTCGTGAGTCGTTTGAGGAGAGGTTCTGTTCCAGCTTTTCCGCGTAGCACTTCTTTGCGGACCTCAGCTCCCTGTTCAGGTCGTTTCTTGCCTTCTTGTATTCCTCCTGGTTGCCGGACTTATGTGCGGCTTCCTTGCTACGTCGTAGTTGTCGTAGTCTTTTTGAGAACCACGGTTTATCGTTTGGATACAGTTTGAAGGTTTTTGTTGGGATACAGGAGTCCTCGCAGAAGCTAATGTACGTGGATACGTTGCCTGCTCACTCGTCCAGGTTAGGCGATTCCAGAGCCTTCCAGTCTGTGCAGTCAAAGCAGGCCTAAAGTTGAAGTTTAGCCTCACTTGACCACACTTTGGAGGACTTAGTGACAGGTTTTGAGGTTACCAGTCGCCTTTTATAAGTAGGTACCAGGTGGATGATGCAGTGGCCAGATGAGCCTAGGGCTGCCCACGGTGTCGCTTTGTATGCATCTTTCAGGGCCGTGTAGCAGTGGTCGAGGGTGTTGCACTTTGTCGCGCATGCACGGCTAGGCCACGTGAGCCCCGTCGTGTTCCTGTGGATGAGAGCATTTTGTGGCAAGGGACCAAGCGGCCTCAAGGGGGATTGGAGAAGCCCCAGGTAAGTATGGTAACTGAGACTGTTCTTGTCTCAGGTACACTTTAAAGTGGATCTGAGATAAATTTTTACTCATTGCATAATTGTGTTCCTTTCATATAGTTTATAGGGCATTCCTCAAGCCAAATATTTTTTTTTTAATACTCGAATTCCCTATAAAACTAAACAAGCCCTGTCCACAGCCTCTCCAGTGCCTTGACACTTTGAGACTCATGTAGCAAGGGCTTATGGAAGCTCAGTCTGGGCAGGAGGAGGTGTTACTAGCCAGAGATTTCAGAGGAAGAGGGAAGGAGGGAAGAGGAGAGGGGAGTGAAGTTTTCACAGGCTGAGCGCTGGAGATACAGATCAGCTTGCCTGTGTGTAATGAAGACAAGCAGAGCATGGCTGCTTTCATTATATCACAGGAAGAAATAATCATATACTGTTGACGCTGTTTGCAGCTAGATTTGCTGTGTAAACTATCTAAACTTTAGATAAGATATATAGACAAGTTACTTTTTATAGTTAGTTTTTCAATTGTTGTCAGAACGAGGCCACAGGGGGCGCTGGAAGGGGAAGGATGGTGCGGTGTGCTGTAAAAATGTCACAGCACCAGTAATAAAACAATTTTAAAGTATTTTAAGACCAGGTCAGGGGTACTTTAACACTAAAAATATAACTCTTATTTAAACAAACCTAAATGATTTTTATATATCGAAAATACAAAAGGCCATTAAAGAGAGTGACCAAAAGTGGGTGGACCTGGCAAACAACAAGCTAAACACAATATACTGTATCCATAAATAGTGTTTCATTTTGGTTTAATATGTGAAGTAGCATGGCTTTATGTTCATCTCTCCAGACTGTTGTCTGCCACCTGCTTGGGTACATACAAGAACAAGAGATCTAGTCAGGGCTGGGCCGAGGCGAGAGGCTCCAGCCGCAGTGTAGGAGGGGGGGGGGGGGGGACGCACAACTCGCTCAGTTATCATTCCCCATTGTCTTTGAACCTTAGAGAAATAAGAAGAGGATACATAGCAGTGACTGCAAGCCAGATAACTAGAGAGTAAGGTGGTGGTGGTGGGGGGGTACTGGTGGACCTCTTACTCTAATAGCAATCAGTGTGTGAGTGCTGGGAGGGATGGAGGGGGGCAATTTGTTGACTCAGCCTTGGGTGCTGGGGGACCTTTCCCAGCTCTGGATCTAGTTGTGTGGCTAAATTGTAAAATATGTTTTTTTTGTTTAATCTCCTGATTTTTTAACTACTGATTTGTAAGGATTTTTGAAAAGGTGAGACCACCCTATAATGGGCAGGAATCAAGTATCCTTGTGGACTACCTCTTAGTTCAATGTTCATTAAAATGATGAAAGAATAAGATTTCAAAAAACATTCTTTCCCTTATCATGAATTGGTCTCTTATTTCAACTCTGTGATGGATGGATGATAAGAGGTATAACGGACAAAGGACTTATTCACCATTTTACAGGGATTAGTTAATTCCCTCCGCCATAAGAACACTAGCATCCAGTTTACGTTTTAAGAAACAAATCCATTTTAGTATCCTTTTCAAAGCAGTAAAAATGAAAAGGGGGGGGGGGGGGGGAGGGAGGGGGAGGTTAAATCCCAATGGACGGTAGAGTGTAAAACTACAAGATGAAAATACAGTAGTGGGTTTTTAAAGTTTGCCAAACTAATACATGTTATATTATGGTTAATTTAAGCTGCAGTATCTTTTAAACATGATTTCTAGAATTTCTACAGTTTTACTGCATACACAAGCCTGACTTAAAGCGGAATATAACCCTGCATTTCAACTTTGCTCTGAAACATTATTTACAGCATATTATATGCAAAAAGCATTTTTTTTTTTACTAGACCAGCATTGGAAGGGTTAAACACAGAGGTTTTAAGTTCCGTGGAGAGATATGCAGACGTTCAGATAGTTACATTCTATTTAGTTATATGTATATATTTAGAAATGTTACACACTCTTTGGCTGTCCTCCAACTCCTTCTCAGTGAGAGAGATGAGTCACATGCCACACTTAGATACATTTATGTAAACAAAATGTATCTCTCTCAAGTTCGGATGCGTCTGCAGAAATCTGCAGGAACTTTAAAGCCCTGTGTAACCCTTCCAATGCTGGTCTAGTAAAAAAAAATGCTGGTTGCATATAATATACTGTAAATAATGTTTTAGAGCAAAGTTGAAATGCAGGGTTATATTCCGCTTTAAAGTCGGCTGAGGTGTAACCACCTGCTTTGCAGCACCTTGTCCTGCAATATTCGAAGATAGAGAAAGCTCAAGTCACCAAACTGATGCATGCAGTTATGATCTAGCCTATTAAAGAGACACTGAAGCGAAAAAAAAAATATGATATAGTGAATTGGTTGTGTACTATGAATAATTACTAGAAGATTAGCAGCAAAGAAAATATTCTCATACTTTTATTTTCAGGTATATAGTGTTTTTTCTAACATTGCATCATTCTATATTATGTGCAGATTACACAACACTCAGCATTCAAAATGAGTCTTTCAGAGCAGTCTGTGAAGTAATGACCTCTCCTCTGGCAGAGGAAAAGTAAACAGTTCACTTACAGTTTAGATAATAAAAAAGTCAGATAACAGCCCTCTCCACCACTAAGACTTAGTCGGAGAGTTAATGGCTTGTTTTCATAGAGATAACAACTGGAGTTTCTTAACTCTTCCTGTACTGGAAACAATTAGACTGATGCATCTGATCTTAATGTTTTATTTCTTAGCTCTACTACACATACAAATCATAATATCATATTTTTTTTTTTTTGCTTCAGTGTCTCTTTAAGTTTCATAACACAAGAGGAAAATAATTCCTATGCACTGATGCTAATGACATCATCCTCACCTAACAATTCTCTCAGTATGTACTATATACACACACAGACAGCCTGTCTGCCTGAATACAGAAACCAGGTTGAGCTCTTATTACATAAGGAGGCAGCAAAAGCCTCCTGAAAGTCAAAGGACTTGATTTTTTATCTGAATGACATTTATTTTCATACACTACTTGGAAAACAAGATTTTTAGGGCTGGGTAAGAGAGAGGAAGAAGTGACCTGCTTCTTTTATCACTGTCAAATATTCAGCTCCTGACTGCCCTCTAGTGTTTTTGTCTTTGCATACAATAATATTGAGCGTATGAATACACTCACCATTTCTACAAGTGAAGCACAAAATGACATCCTGTAATTGGGCAAGATCAGGCGAACTGACGGCAGTGAATGCAACAGCTCCAAATGGTAAAACGTCTACACTACAACTTACTTCTTGAACACAATAGAAAAAAGAGGGGGCATCAGCGTAACACTAACTCCACCACAGAGGCCTCTGTCCCACTAATGCAGAATAGTGACAACAGAAAACGCTTAGGCCTAATTACCGCTATACATGTTGTTGTACACTTTTCAGCAATGTAAATGGTCTGTGAACTGTGATATGCAATTTTATAACAGACTGTTGCATGCATTACTGTGCATTGCAATAGAAGTCATAAGTGCGTTTAAAAATCACATTACCATGCTATTTTGCCATAGTTAGTTTGGTTAAAAATCAACATCTGTCCATCAAGTTCAACCAGAGATAGAAACAAAAAGAAATCACTCTCCTGAATCCACACATCTCTTGGTTGATATGCTTTTGAGACTTGCATTTTTTCCTGAAGGTGTTGAGAGTTTCGGCTCTTCTTCGCCTGTTCCCTCACGTCATTTGGCACATACTGCGCACAACTACTGTGCAGACACAATACGTGCCAGAAGACGTGGACGCGCACAGGCGCAGGAGAGCCGACCCTGCTGATGGGTTACCATCATTGCGGGTGGAAGCGGGGACACCGAGGACCACTGGAGCTGAGGTGAGGGACTTAGACTGCTTCTCTGGGCTGGAAGTCGTCCAAGGTGAGTACAAAATATTTTTTTTAGTTTGCCTTTGAAGTCCTTTAAAGGCAACCTGAAGTGAGAGGCCTATGGTGGCTCCCATATTTACTTCCTTTCAAACAATACCAGTTGTCTGGCAGTCCTGCTGATCTCTTTTGCATCAGTAGTGTCATCACTATAGGTAATCCTCGAGTTACGAACAACTCGAAAATGTGAAATTCAATTCTGTTGGGAAAAGACAAAAAAAAGGTTCAAAAACACCATATCATTTTTTAGAAAATTTTAAAACATTCTAAGAAAAAATTATTTTTAAACCGGCAAAATGACATTTTATAATATAATATAATATATTTGCCTCAATATATTGAGGCAGAGGTGGCACAGAGGGAGACACCGAAGGCACAGGGAACAGAGGTCACACAGAGGGGACACTGGAGGCACATGGTGGCATAGAGAAGGCACAGGGGACAGAGATGGCACAGAGTTTTGACTTATGGGCAGATTCAGGTTAACAGCGAACCTACAATCTCGGTCTCGTTTATTAATCAGGGACTATCTGTACTGATTTACTTACCTGAAACAAGCATGCAGCTTATCCAGTTAGACTTCAGTCAGAATCATCTGATCTGCATGCTTGTTCAGGGTCTATGGCTGAAAGTATTAGAAGCAGATGATCAGAACAACCAGGAAATTTGAATTGTTTAAAAGGAAATTAATAAGTCAACCTCCATATCCCTCTTACTGCAGCTGTGCTTTAACCTCTTGAGCCTCTGAGGTTTATAACCCCCTAGTGACCAAGCAACTTTTTTTTCAATTTGGCACTTTACAACTTTAACAGTTTATTGCTCAGTCATACAACTTGACACCCAAATGAATTTTACCTCCTTTTCTTCTCACCAATAGAGCTTTCTTTTGGAGGTACAGGTAGTCCCCAACTTACGAACGCCCTGCTGATACGAACGGCCTGGATTCTGTTTCCATGGGAACAAGTCAAAAAAACAATTTTTCAAATTTTGAAAAAAATCGATTTAAAAAAAAAAAAATTTCAAAGAAAAAATGGATTTTAAACTTGTATAAACATGTACAATGGGCAGAAGTGACACAGGAGGGGGACACTGGAGGCACAGAGCAGGTACAGGGGACAGAGATGGCACAATGTTCCGACAACAGATTCAGTATAAGAACAAACCTACAATCCCTATCTCGTTTGTTAACCGGGGACCTGTATTTGATTGAATAAAAATTACCAAAATTAAAAAAACAAAAAACATACAGATAAGTTAAGTGGCTTCCCACTAAATTGGCCCTAGACTAAGATACATACACTACAGGATACATACATAGACATATGACTGTGGTAGGGATTAGATTGCGAGCCCCTCTGAGGGACAGTTAGTGACAAAACAATATACTCTGTACAGCGCTGCAAGAGATGTCGGAGCTATAAAAATAAATACCTGATTAATTAAAAAAAGCCAGATTTTTTGGGGCGCTTACCTGCGTGTTACCTATTTTTTTGTACAGTGCTTTTCTAAGCGCAGGAAGTGAACACTTTCACGCGGTAATGAATAAATACAATGTATTTATTCATAAAAGCGATGGGGAAATCGCTATACAAAGCACCTTTTCAAGTGCTTTGAAATTTCCCTGTACCTTACATTTAGGCAAATCGCCCGGAAAATTGGTAAAGGCAGCGCTTTGATGAGCGGATCATAATCAAAACGCTCATATGTGAACACTCTCATAGGGAATCAATGCACAATCGCTTTTAGGGTGAATTTGAAAATCACCAGCGCTTAAAAAACCCCATATGTGATCTTAGTGTGAACAAGCCCTTAGGGCTGATTCACACTACGAGAGCTTTTTAAATGCCAGATTTTAAAAGCTCTCGCTAATGCAATCCTATGGGGGATTTCTACAAAATCACATTGCTCCAGAGTGAAGACTCACATAAGATAACATTAGCAAGAGCTTTTAAAAGCCCTTATAGTGTGAACCCTTAGTGTCGATCATCGGCTGGCAGGCCGATTCCCGCAGTGCACAGTGACGGGAGCTCACACTCCTGCAAGCTCCTGTCAAATCTTGCTCCTCGAGAAATGACCCATACGTGCGTCGGAGGAATAAGAGAGCCACTGTCCTGCAGCCATTCCGCATTAAGCGGTTGGGAAGCAGTTAATAAGCCTGAAACAAATTCATATGTAGAGGTAAACAGAGGCGACAGTAAGATATATATAAAAAAAAAAAAGTAAAATGTTGAAAAATAGAGGAGGTGGAGGCACAGAGGTCGTTCTCGACCTATGGGTTGCCCTATTCAGTAAAACTGATCCTCTTCTCTCTAAACCTAATAAACTATTGGTACATTTTTTGAAATGCATCTATTATAGCAAAAGAGTAGAAATCCCCCTGCTTGCCAAAACGCTTTAAAGCACAAAATAGCGGAAAATTGTTACTTACCTATCCGTAATTTTCCTTTCCCGATGCCTTAATGTCATCACACACTAATGGGTAGAAGCCCCGCCCACTCTACCTCATAGGACGTTTGATAGATAAATTAACCACAGTTCCGCCCCTGCCCCAGTCTCGTCAACCTCGGAAACACCGAAGCCAACAAGAAGGGTGGGCATTGTGTGATGACATTAAGGCATCGGGAAAGGAAAATTACGGATAGGTAAGTAACAATTTTCCGCTTTCCCAATGCCTATGTCATCACACACTAATGGGATCTAACTAGGAAATGAAGGGAGGGTCATTATGCTGTCACACAAAGTAAATTTTAATTGTATATTCACACAGTAACAGAATTTAGTACTGATCTACCAAATGTCACAGTGGATTGAGCGGCCAGGTCAAGGCGGTAGTGTCTCATGAATGTATTTATGCTTGACCAGTTAGCAGCTTCGCAGACTTTATCTGCCGGCACTCTGTTCATGGCTGCCCATGAGGTTGACACACTACGGGTAGAGTGTGCTTTGATTTGTTCAGGTGGCTTTAGTCCCATCTTTTTGTAAGTTGCTTGGATAGTTTTTACTATCCATGATGCTACTGTTCTGGTTGAGGCTGGTTGGCCTCTTCTGTAGCCTGATGGGATTACCCATAGTCTTTCAGACGTACGAAAGTCTTTCGTGGCTTCCAGATAATATTTTAAGGAACTTGCAATGTCCAGTGGATGTATGGACTGGGAATCTTCCTGTAGGAAAACTGGAAGCGTCCAATCCTGGTTCAGATGGTAAACAGTCGTTACTTTTGGGATGAATCTTTGAATTGGTCTCAACAGAACTCTATCAGGAAAGAATATAAGATACGGCTCCTCATGACCTAGTGCTTGGATCTCGGACACCCTACGGGCTGATGATATGGCTACGAGAAATATTGTTCTCAGTGTCAAATTCCAAAGTGAACATTTTTCTAATGGAAAAAACGGTTCCTTTGTCAAGGCTTGTAGCACTAAAGGTAAATCCCACTTGGGGAATAAGTTCTTCCTGGAAGGTTTCAGTTTCAATACTCCTCTTATGAATTGTTTAAGTAACGAATGGTTTGCCCATGATGTACCTGTTAGAGCTGAAATTGCAGAGATGTGACTTTTGATAGTGTAATATCCTAGACCTTTATCTAATCCTTTCTGGAGGAAGGCTAGTAGTTGGTGTGGCTGTGGTATTAGTGGGTCGAATTGCTCCTCTTGTGCAAAGACCACGAATCTGTCCCAGACCCTCTTATATGTTGAGTTTGTTGTGGCCTTTCTGGCTTTTAACATGGTGTCTATTACTGAGGGATTGCATCCCAAAGATTCTAGCCTCTTCCCCTCAATACCCAAGCCATTAGGTTCAATCTGTCGGGATTCGGGTGATTGATTACTCCCTGTTGCAGTAGGTCGTTCCTGATCGGAAGGGGCAGAGGAGATCGTAATTTCAGCTCCCAGAGGAGAGGGAACCAAGGACGGTTCGGCCAGTTGGGTATGATCGCAATTAGGGTTACCCTCTCTCTCAGTAGTCTCGTGAGAAGATGGGGAATCATCGGAGTCGGAGGGAAGACGTAACCGATGCTGAATTTCCATGGGGCCGTAATAGCATCTATTGCAATGGCTTGGCTGCATGGGTGTCTGGCCATGAAGGTCTTGCATTTTGCGTTGGCTTGAGAGGCCATAAGATCTATCTGGGGATAACCAAGCTGGCTGCACACCCAGAGGAAGACTGTCTCGCACAGGCTCCATTCGCAATTGTCCAATGTGTGTCGACTGAGATAGTCTGCTCTCACATTCTCTGACCCTGGGATGTACAGTGCTTTGATATTCCAGAGGTTTGCTTCTGAAAATTGGAAGATCTCCTCCGTTTCTAATAGCAATCTTCGACTCCTCGTCCCTCCTTGCCGTCTGATGTAGGATACCGCTGTACGATTGTCCATTCTGATCAGAACTATTTTCCCCTGTATCAAGTCTTGAAAGGCTAGTAGTGACTGGTATGCTGCTCTCAGTTCGAGGATATTTGCCGGTGTCGATGTTTGAGGTGTAGTCCATAATCCCTGAGCTGTGCGTTGCTGACAAAACGCTCCCCATCCTTTCATGCTGGCATCGGATGTAATCATGATCTGCTGGTTGCACTGGATGAGATGGCCCCTCCTTAGATTGGAGTCTATCAACCACCACTGTAGACCTTGCTTCATTGTGATTGTTATCGAAATTAGTTGATTCATGCTCTCCTTGTTCCACTGTTTGAGGAATCCAAACTGAAATGATCGGATGTGCCATTGAGCCCATCTGACCATAGGTATGGTCGAAGTTAAGTATCCGATTAGGCTCAGACACTGTCTTGCTGGAATCGAGTCTGCCCGTTGTACTTGATGTATCCTTGCTTTCAATAAGGTTACTTTGCTGTCGGGTAACATTATGATGTTCTCCTGAGTCTTGATTAAGGCTCCGAGAAAAATCATCTGCTGTGTTGGTTCCATCTGACTTTTGGTGAGATTGATTTTCCAACCAAAGTTCTGGAGTGTATCCAATAATATTTGTTTGTGTCGCAGCAGAGTGGGAACGTCCTGTGACAATAGGAGTAGGTCATCCAGGTATTGATAAAGTCGTAGGTCTCTCAATCTCAACAGTGCGACCACGGCCAGTAGTATCTTTGAGAACGTGCGTGGTGCTGTGCAGATCCCGAATGGGAGGCACGTGAATTGGTAGTGTGCCTGGCCTACCGCGAAACGGAGGAATTTCTGGTATTTTGTATGGATGGGCACGTGTAAATACGCATCCTCTAAGTCCACTGATAACATCCAGTCCGACTTCATCACGGACGCCATTATCGTCTGCAGTGTCTCCATCTTGAATCTTCCTAACGAGATCCGTTCGTTCAATTTCCTTAAGTCGAGCACCGGTCGCCAATCCCCAGTCTTTTTGAGGACGAGAAATAATGGGGAATAAAATCCTCTGCCTCTCGATTCTTTGGGGACATGTATTATTGCTTTCTTTAATACCAGGGTCTCTATGTATTGTGTCAGCACTGACCGTTTTTCCATAGATGACGGGATCTTGGTTGGAGTGAAAGTATCTCTTGGAGGACCCTTTGAGAATTTCCATTTGTGGCCTTGAGTGATAGTCTTTATCACCCAAGGGTTTGATATGTTGTCCGCCCATACTTGTCCAAACAGACAAAGTCTTCCTCCCACCGGACAAGTCTGGGCGGAGACACCATCAAAAAGACTTCTGTGTCTGATTAGTGGACGTAGTGCGTAGTCTATTTGTCTTTGGCACGGACGTCTGGGGGTTTTGCCAGTTTCTACGGTATTCTCTACCAGGTCTGTATGTACGATTGATTATGTACTTAGCCTGCTGGAATCTACTTTGTTGGGGAGCCTGTTTTCTTGGTTTACGGTCCTGTGGGATTAATCCTGATCTGCCTCCGGTTACTCTCTGAATTGCAGTGTCCATCTCTTTACCAAAAAGGTTCACCCCATCAGAGGGAATCTTGCACCAGTCCTGGCGTGAGGCAGGGTCGGCTGACCAGACCTTCAACCAGAGTGCTCTCTTCGCCACTACTGAATGTACCATTGATCTTGCGGAACATCTTATGACATCCACCGCGGCTTCTCCCATGAAGTCCGCGGTGAGTTTTAGTTCATCCAGAGTTGCTATGATTGTTTCCTTATCTACGTCATTCCTTAGATCTTCCTCTATATTAAGAGTCCAGGTTTTTAATGCCTTTGCGATGGACGTCAGCGCTACTGCTGGCTTGGTTGCTCCTCCTGAGGAGACGTATATCTTTTTTAGTTCTGAATCCATTTTACGTTCCAAAGCGTCTCTAAATGAAGCAGCATTCTCTCTGGGTAATGTCGTCGGTTTTGCCAATCTTATAACCGAAGCATCTACTATCGGGGGGTTATCCAGCTGTTTAGCTTGATCCTCCTTCATCGGGTACAACTTCACTAGGCGATTCGCTAATGGCGCTTTCTTCTCTATTTTTTCCCATTCCTCTTTTATCACTTCTGCGATCTCGTCCATAAGCGGAAACGGGGTCACCTTCTTTTTTAGATGGGAGTAATATTCTCTCTGTTTCTTCGGTTTCTCTACACCTTCATCCTCTTCAATATCTTCCCACTGTATGGCCTCTCTAACAGAGCATACGAAAGGTTCCACTAATGCAAAATCGAAGCCTGCGGCAGTGAGATCATCTTCGACCGTTAAGGGCTGTTGTGGAGGCTCAGCAGAGGTTGAAGGTTGTGCCGGAAGAGCTTCTATGTACTCCTTCATGGAATCTTGAACAGCCTGTTTAAATTAGTTCTGAAACGTCCACCTGTGGCTGTTGAGGTTCCGTAGCCATTTCCGTAAAGCATTGACTGCACACGGTTTTCCCAGGCATAACCGGTCTATTACAAGCCCAGCATCCTCTTCTCTCTCTGCTGCGTGATCTTCTATGTCTCCTAGGAGATCTACTCCTTTCACGGTAATGATGATGATGGGAAGGGCTCCGTCTGCGCGATCTCGATCGACTTCTTGTTTTTATGTTGTCTCCTAGGACTGACAAAATATACTGTTGTCAGTAAAGCACTCAGCGTTGCGGGCTGTAACTTACCTAAGAAGAGGTTCCCCTACCTTTTAGCCCGTGGCTGGTTTGATTGGTGCGCAGAGTTTTCCCTAGTTGCAGCAGAAGAAGCTGCAGAAAAAGAGAGAGAGAGTGTAAAAATATAGGTAGCCTATGGAGAATCATCGTAGGTAAGAACATCCAAGGTTACAGTGTACCTGTGAATGAGTGAGGTGCACTCATAGAAGGCTGCTCCGAAATCGCTCTCCGACGCTCCATAGTGTAGCCAGCGTGATGTACGCTGACATCTCCATTTAAAATTTGTTCCCCCGTGGCAACTCCGCCTATGCTCCACAATGAGCCAATGCGGAATCGTACGGCGCCATGTTACTCCGCCTACAATCCAGCCAGGGCCAATGCGTAACGCGGATTTACACGCGACGTCACCTCCGGCGGAAGTGACGTCGCCGGCCCCCGGAGCTGAGACGCAGATGCGGAAGAGGAAGGAAAGAGGACTCGTGGAGCGCAGCCGGCGCGCTTAGAAGGTATAATCTCCTCACGCAATATGAATCTTCAGCCCCAGTCCCAGACTATTAGTCTGTTAAGGACGTAGCCAGCCTGAGCAAACCAGCAAACCAACAGGCGCCCCCAAACTATGTTATAGGATACAGGGGAAGCTGGCCGAGGCCACCAGCAATAGCTGTAATTAACAGCAGGTAGGGGAACAGAGTAACATATCTTCCAATTCATAACATTTAAAAGAAAAACCTGTTGTCCTGAGGTGAGCTTCCGAGGAAAAAAGACTGGGGCAGGGGCGGAACTGTGGTTAATTTATCTATCAAACGTCCTATGAGGTAGAGTGGGCGGGGCTTCTACCCATTAGTGTGTGATGACATAGGCATTGGGAATATTATTGGATGGAAAAGATCACTGCCTCCTTATACGACGAGGATCCGTTTGATAGAATTTGGTCGCCTTGGGCTGATAAGTGCTCTCCATCATGACTTGATATTTTTGGTGGCATATTTTGCTTGTTCCCCCTCTTATTTCCTCTTTCCTTATTGGCTACTAGGTGGCCTTTCTCCTGACCCTGTTTGTTGTGTTGTGTTGATTTCTTGTGACACCATAGGACTCTTAATTACTCTCCTTGCCTGTTATCAATGGATGTTACCAATGACTCTACTTATCATTGTATTATGTTTTTAATAAAAGTTTTGTTGAAAAAAAAAATAGAGGTGGAGCTGGACTTACCTCCTCCAAGTAGACACAAATTAGTAATGTTGTATCAACAAAATAATTTATTTATACACTTCAAGAATAGGTACAACACGTTTCACAGGAATGACCCTGCTCCATCAGGCAATAGGGATGGAGTATACAGCAATGCAGGTCTTGGACTAAGCCATACGCCTCTGTAGAATTCATATGATGATCTACAGGAGATGTACATAGCCGAGACACACAAATATATTTTATTCTTGTAATCTGGCAATCAGCCCACTTACACAAAACAATGAAAACCGCTGATCATTGTGTAGCACATAATTTTATACGTTTATAAAGTTTATATAGAAGGTTCAGTGATCCCAGTTTAGTTTCCACGAGCCTCTGTCAGTTGCACTAAGCTTGCTCAAGCTCCACAAGGACACCATCACAGTCTTTTGGGTGCAGAAAAACAACTGGTTTGCCATGAGCACCTATCCTAGGCTCTTCACTTAGAAGTCTAATATTTTTCTTTTTAAGATCAGACATTGCTCCTTCGATGTCATCCACCTGTGAAGATATAATGGACAAGACAAAAATAAAACCTTCATTCTGCAAGAACTGGCACCTTTAAAGGACTTCCGAGGCCAAAACTAAGAAAATTACACTGTACCTTTTTTCTAGCCGAATCCACGGAGGACGCCCTGCGCGTCCTCCGCTCCGTTCTGCCGTCAGTGTTGGCCTATTCGTTCCCCCAGGGCAAGCCCCGACCCCACCGAACGGGTCGCATCGATGCCACCCCTAAGATGGCCGCCGCCTTGATCCGCGGCTGCGCAGTACGCTTTGCCGCGATTGCGACTGCGCAGCCTTTAGCCCGCCTCTCGCCGCGTATGGGTCCCGGCATCCTCCTGAAGCGTGCGGCGGGAGGCGGGCTAAAGGCTGCGCAGTCGCGGCAAAGCGTACTGCGCAGCCGCGGATCAAGGCGGCGGCCATCTTAGGGATGGCATCGATGCGACCCGTTCGGTGGGGTCGGGGCTTGCCCTGGGGGAACGAATAGGCCGACACTGACGGCAGAACGGAGCGGAGGACGCGCAGGGCGTCCTCCGTGGATTCGGCTAGAAAAAAGGTACAGTGTAATTTTCTTAGTTTTGGCCTCGGAAGTCCTTTAACATTTCACCAAGAAGTTCAATAATTTTTACATAATATAGCTATACATTTATTTACCTTATTTACCTAAGTAGTGAGAAGCCTTTGGATGGTCCAGAGACTTCCCAGATCCTCCTCGAACCCACTACTGCTGCTAGGGACCATCTTCATCTCCATAGCTGCGCTCCTGTCCAAGTACAAGCTTCTTTGTACTGGGCATGCATGAACACATGTTCAGTAGAACATAGCTGACTCATGCATGGAGCAAAAAGCTGTGCACAAGTGATTTTGTTCTACTAAGAATGTGCAGTACTCTTGCTCATACACAAATATGTTCAGAGGGATCCAGCGCTGGAACAGTGGGGCACCAGGAGGATTCAGGAAGCATCTGGACCATGCAAAGGCTTCCATCTACTTAGGTAAGTATCCATGCTCATCTCTGACAACCTTCCACCTGAATGAACCGAAACCCTTCTTTCAATGAACTGGAATCTTCCAGCAACCTGTTCCTGGTCTCAGGCCCTGCAATGCTACCCACCCCAATCAACACTCCCCCCCCCCCCCATAGACTATTATTAGACATTTTCATTGGCCTTTATTTTAAAAACTTATTTTTTAAAAAAGTTCTCATTGTGGTCGAACAAGCATTGCTACAATCATTTATTCATTCAACTGAAGTGCAATGGTTTGCTTTGGTTTACTGTACTTTAAAGTGGACGTGAACTTACAACTTATTCTCTGCTCTAAAAGTTAAACAGCAGCAAAACCTTTTAAAAGGGACTCCAAGCACCTCTCATGGGCATGCCTTTAAAGGAGTTATCAGGCATTCCAAAAGAAAATAAGTTAGTTACCCGGGGCTTCCTCCAGCCCAAAGCTCCCAGCATGTCCCTCGCCGCAGCCGTTCACAGCCTCTGCCTCTCGGTCCCCAGTGATGACGTCAGGCCAACCTCCAGGTTGGCCTGTACTGCGCCTGCGGCGCTGTCAATCATCGGCACGTGGACCAGAGCGTACTGTGCCTGCGCGAGCGGCGCTGTCAATCATCGCCATGTGGACTGGAGCGTACTGCGCAGGTGCAGAACTACTGCGCCCGCGCAGTACAGGTGCAGAACTACTGTGCCTCCGGTCCACGTGGCGGTGATTGACAGCGCCGCTCACGCAGGCGCAGTACAGGCCGACATCCAGGTCGGCCTGACGTCATCACCGCAGACTGGGAGGCAGAGCCGGCGAACAGCTGCGGGGAGAGCTGCGGCCAGGGACATGCTGGGAGCTTGGAGCTGGAGGAAGTCCCGGGTAAGTAGCACTTATTTTCTTTTGGAATGCCTGATAACTCCATCAAGACTCCGACCAGTACTGCAAAGTACTTAAACACTTGCCGACCGCGCACTCATACCGCGCGTCGGCAAAGTGGCAGCTGCAGGCCCAGCGACACAGTTCTGCGTCGCCGGCTGCAGGCTAATTAATCAGGAAGCAGCCGCTAGAGCGTGTCAATTCACGGCGGGGGCTCCGTGAATAGCCTGCGGGCCGCCGATCGCGGCTCGCAGGCTAAATGTAAACACAAGCGGAAATAATCCGCATTGTTTACATTTTTACAACGCTGCTACAGTAGCAGCGTTGTAGTAGATCAGCGATCCCCGGCCAATCAGCGGCCAGGGATCGCTGTCACATGACAGCGGGGAGCCTATTAGAGGCTGCACAGGACAGATCCGTTCCTGTGCAGCCTCCGATCTCTCGGGCAGGGAGGGAGAAGAGGGAGGGGGAGAATGTCGCCGGAGGGGGGCTTTGAGGTGGCCCCCACCCCGCCACCCACAGCATGCAGAAGCGATCAGACCCCCCCAGCACATCATCCCCCTAGGGGGGGAAAAAGGGGGGCGATCTGATCACTCTGCATGCCAGCTGATCTGTGCTGGGGGCTGTAGAGCCCACCCAGCACAGATCTGAAAATACAGCGCTGGTCCTTAAGGGGGGGTAAAGGCTGGGTCATCAAGTGGTTAAAGTTGCATACCTTTCTGTAGCTTGTGCTCTCCTCTTTCATTTGATGTCTGAATCACTGTTCTACACCAAATAAAAGATTTCAATTGCTGCTGCCATCTTGGCTATATTATAACTTCCGGGTCACCCCTGTCTTTTCTGTTAGAGAAGTGCATCACTGAATGAAGCAGGAAAAGGAAGTGACACGCATGGCCATTGCAAGAGGCAACTCCAGAGGGGTCATAGCATGACTTTGTTGAAAGTCGTCTGGCTTAAAGGCATGTCCATTAGAGGTGCTTGGCAGTGGCTGGATAGTGTACTGGTTAAGGGCACCGCCTTTGACATGGGAGACCAGGGTTCGAATCCTGGCTAGGGTCAGTACCTATTCAGTAGGGGGGCCTCTTGAGCGCATCCCAGTGGCTGCAGCTCTTGAGCGCTTTGAGTCCAACAGGAGACAAGCGCTAAGAAAAACATTTGTTACAGCTGATACAAATCCTGCAATAAATCTGTAGTGTTTCTACTTCCTCCTTTCATGGAAGCAGACATATTAACATCCTATGTTTCAAATTAGCCTCTCTGCCATGGCAGTCATCTGTCACAGCTAAGGGATCAAATTACAACTTGTGATTCGACACAGATGAGGGGGAATTAGACAGGCTAAACTCTCTAAATACATACAGGGTACACTTCTCTCTGTTTTCCTTCTGTCCTGTGCAAGAGTTCAGGTCCACTTTAATGCTATCCTGTAAATGTAACTAGGCCTCTGACTCAGTGTTCCTTATCATAACCCATCTGTTAGTTACTGGTCTTGCTGTCTCAAGGGCTTAACCTCTTTTACACTGCATGCAGCAAAGCTACACAGGATGGATTTACCTCAATGCAAATATGATGCATTCCACCAGCCTTGTTCTTCTGTAGGAAGTTGGATATTGGGCTGTTCTGACCCAATGGATGCAAGAGTTCCAGCTTTGTGTTTCCAAGCTCTACAAAAATGGTGTACACCCCATGTTCAGGAAGAGGGACAGTCTCACTCACTTGGGCCCCCAAGACATTCTGATACAGAGACTTGGCTTTTTCCAAGTCAGGAACAGCAATGGCAACATGGTTGAGTCTCCCTAATTTCCACAAAGAATCTGGAATTTTCTGGGCTTGCTTTTGTGTAAAGGAGACACTTCTCTTGGCTTGAATAATGCCATGAACTCTACAGGATAATCCTATGAAGAATAAGAAAAAACAAGGCAATTTGTTTAAAGCGTACCTGAACCGACATATGCTATGATGCAAGAAACATGCATCTATTGTATTCACAAATTATGTTGTACATAAGGTAGGGACTAACCAACGCCATTTGTGTTTCCACTTAAAGAGACTCCGAAGCGAGTCTAAATTCACTTTAACTTGTAGCCATGTTAAGAACTATAAGCCCTGCTAAATCGCCGCTAAACGAGGGGTTTATACCCCCCCCCCCCCCCCCCGCAAAATCCACGACTTTCTTGGTCGTGGATTCTGCTGCTCATGGAGGCAGAGCTTTCACCTGCAGCTCTGCCTCCATGTGTGTCAATCGCCGCGCTGATCTCCGCCTCTCCCCCGCCCCTCTCTGTGAAGGAAGATTGAGAGCGGCAGGGAGAGGCGGCAATCAGCAGGGATTGACGCGCCAAGAGGCAGAGCTACAGCCATAAGCTCTGTCTCTATGAGGAAGTGCTCCCCGGACACAGCAGAGGGGATTTGGGGGGGTATAAGCCCCTCGTTTTGCCGCAGGATAGCGGCGGTTTAGCAGGGCTTATAGTTCTTAACATGGCTACAAGTTAAAAAAAGTGAATTTAGACTCGCTTCAGAGTCTCTTTAAAAAAACCTGAACAGATGTCTAACTTAAAGGACTCACGAGGTGAAAAAGGTTAGCAATCGTTATTTACCTGTGGCTTCTTCCAGCCCCTAGATGTCTTCTGAGTCCCTCGCCGCAACTCCGGTGCTCCCCGCTGTCCCACTGGCTGCCCGTGAAGCTCAGAAACCAGTTGGCAGGTCGGCTCTTCTGCGCACGTACAGGCACAGCAGCATTAGGTCATGCACTCGATGACATGGATGGACGGCCGTGTGCGCTTACACATGCACAGAGGAGCAAACTCCCTGACGGGTTGCCGAGGTTCACGGGCGGACCGCAGGGACCACTGGAGCTGTGGCGAGGGACTCCGAAGACATCTAAGGGCTGGAAGAAGCCACAGGTAAGCTGCTAACCTTTTTCACCTCGTGAGTCCTTTAAAAGGACAACTTAAGTGAGAGGTATATAGAGGCTGCAATATTTATTTCCTTTTAAACAATACCAGTTGCCTGGCAGTCCTGTTGATCTATTTGGCTTCAGTAGTGTCTGAATAACACCAGAAACAAACATGCAAGGTCATATCTGACAATGTCAGAAACACCTGAATACATACTCATGTTCAGGGTCTATGGCTAAAAGTATTAAAGGCAGAGGATCAGCAGGAAAGCCAGGCAACTGGTATAGCTTAAAAGGAGATAAATATGGCAGCTTTCATATCCATCTCACTTCAGTTATCATTTAAAGCCTTGAACACGTGAGGTCCATACTGTGATGTACACCAGGACACAAAAAATACAGTGTCATAGAAGTTATCATATGTCAAAATCTCCACCTCCTGGTCTAACTCACAGCATTTAAACAACAAACAGAAAATGACATACTACACTAGTGTGAAATTATGTCAATTATGTACAGAGTAGAGAACACGTAGATCAACTGTTTAGCATCTTGCAGGTAGCTTATGTGATTAATGCTAGGTACACACCATACAATTTTCTGTTAGATTCTTCTGTTAGATTTACCTACAACATGGAAAAAAGCTATCTGGCAGATAAATCTAAGAGAAAATCTAACAGAAAATTGTATGGTGTGTACCTAGCATAACAATTTCCAGGAGTCTGAGTTATCAGAGACATGCGCAGTAAGGAGGTTATGTTACACTGACAAGAACAAGATGCTCAGAGCATGCGCAATGAACACTATGTGATGCACCCCTTGATTGGTTACATACAATACATTGGAGGAAACCCAAGATCTTCATGCCCATGACCCCTAAGGAGTCCTGGGAAGGTAGAGAGGGGACCCCATAACTTGCTTCTTGTGGAATTGCAGACCCCCAGCCCCTCTGGTTCCTGAGATACAATACACAACCTATCTCGGAAACCAGCAACACTGGAGATGCACAATTCGGCACAGAAGCGGCTGAGGGGCCCCTCCCTACTCCCAGAATGTGGGTCCCGTAGTGCGCCAGGTCGCGGAGAAACCGTTCTTTACATCGCTGCCGAGGTTCCCCCCTCCTTCGGGGATCGCTAGCCTCGGGGATTCTCCTGTGACACTAAGGGCTCCAAGTGTCCCGAGATGCAGCCCTCCGATTGCTTTTTTTAGGATCAATGTATTTACATGATCTCCTATTACCTGTCACCCTGAATATAGACGTCGCCATATTGTTAACATTTTTTTTCAATAAAACTTTATTTTTTAAACCCGTGTCTGCAGCCGTCCGTTGGAGAGACTGAGTCTGGGAGACTTCCGCTTTCGTAGTGAACAAGGGACGCTACAACCACCATATTTAAAATGGGTAAACCGAACCGCAAATCGAGTGCAAATAAACGAATGATAACACCGTTGTAGCTCTATAGATATGCGGTGGCTGATTAGGATAGAATACAGTCTTGCTCTGGGAACGGGAAAAGCTAGTTAATGAAAATGTATGTTTTTCTTTTTCAAAATGATGCTTATACACCTGAGAGAATAACTATTTCATTCTAATTTATCGTTGTTTAGGCTGGAGAATGGAACTGATACCTGAAAATTGAGAAATGTGTAAAGTACATTTTGCATAGTTGCCAAAATGTACATTTTTATTTTTTCAGGTAGAGCTGTTGGAGGCTTGGAGCTAGTCCAGTTGAGGTGACCCGCGATAGCTTCCTTCTAGCTGCTGTTTGGTTGCCACCACACACTAATTAAAATGAACCTTAACCGTATTCACTTATCTGGGGCTTCTACCAACCTTTTGCAGCCACCCTGTGCACGCGCCATTGCAAATAATCGGTCCTCCAGTCCCCTGCAGCGAACCCTCTGTCACTTGGATGTATGGCCCTGGTCCGCATGCCTCCTTAATCACATTCCCGTGGACAGGAGTGCTCTGTATATATGCGCAGTATGAAAAAAATACTACTGCGCTCCTGGCAACGGGAGCGTGATCGAGGATGCGCATGGATGGGCATGGGCAGTGGTCCATCGACTCACTAGTCAGCTGGTCAGAAGAGGGTCACTGTAGGGGACTGGAGGAACACTTAGTAACAGGGTCGGCTGCAGAAAGCTGGTAGAAGCCCCAGGTAAGTTAAAGTGGACCCAAATTAAAAATAAAAGATTTAAAAAATTAAATCTATTTTCTAAATTATAATAAATAGCAGCCTTTTTCCAGCTGCATGATGACGAATATAAAATATTTTACATTTATTGGAGGAACCCCTCCTTTCCTTTCATATTGCCGGGTCAGAATCCGGCAAACTGGTGGAGGAGATAAAAACCAAAAACAAAACACAGCCTGATTCTGATGATGTCACGGGGGAGGTGATCTCAGCTTCTGTGAGATTTCACATAGACGACGCCCCTGTGAGGGAGGGTAGCTGATGACAAACACACCCATGATCTAAACCTCCTACTAAGCTCAGAAGTAATGGCTGCCACCTGTATAACCCAAGTTATGAAAAGAGAAGGGTGAAAAGCATGCACTGAAATTTCATAGGCTTGAAGGAGTGTTTATTTATCTTTGTATGTGTCAGATAAGTCAGATTGTCCATTAAAAAAATGTTTGGTTTGGGTCCACTTTAAACTTTTTTTTTTCATACTGTTAAGGTTCTCTTTAAGAAATAGGAAATCCAATGGGAAACACTATCCATGAGTAAACGGCTGCCACCTCCACTCAGGGTTGCCAACCTCATTTCCAATTTTTGCAGGAAAAAAGGTCCAAAAATGTGAAACCTAACCTTTTGGATAGATGAGGAGTGGAGTCAGTGGCAGAGCCAGCAGCGTACTCTCTGAAGGATAGGGCTAAATTGTAGGTGCATATTTGCATACTTTACACACACACATAGTAAGCGTGTAGAAATAGAAATTTCATGCTGAATTTGATCAGGAATCGGCCTGCGGTGTATGGGCAGGCAACAGATCTCTCTCTGATCAGATTCGATGAGAGAGAGATCTGTCTCTTGGTCGATCTGCCCATACATTTGCACACTACATAACAGCAAAATCTGATAATTCTGGTCGGCAAAGGCAGGGTTTATCAATAAGCAACTAAATGAAGCGAAAAGACACAATTTTAACCCTTAAAAATCAGTCAAATTGTTTTAGCTGTTAATGTTTTGCTGTGTTTAACACTATAGACTATAAATTAAATTTGAGTATAATATACTTTAAGTGACCCTTGTGCTAGCATGACAGAACCATATTTCCATAATGTGTTTTCCCGAAAATAAGACAGGGTCTTATATGAATTTTTGCTTCAAAATATGCATTAGGGCTTATTTTTAGAAGATTACTATTTTTCCATGAACAACAATCTACACTTTATTCTTCAACAAAATAATCAACATCTATCCGAATATAGTCATGTCATCACATTCAGGGACATCACCACGCCTCTCTGAATTACATCATGAATTTCTTGTGACCCTACTTCCTTTTCCATATACAACAATCTACATTTACAGATGTTCTTGTTTATGAATAAAAATCAATATTTATTTAAAAAAAAACCCTGCTGACTGAATGCAGCTACAACTCTCCTTCACGCTATGTGAAGGGCTCGGGAGTGGAATGACACCAGCGGGATTTCCCGAATTGTGTGTATGAGTCCAGCACTTGCTAACCCTTATGCTATTTTTCTTGGTCACGTGGGGTCTTTAGAGTGTCATTCTTTTGAGGGTGTCTGCTATCCTTGGTGAAGGCTCTATCTGTCCTGCTGCATTCTAGCGCATTGCCAACTGATTCTGATGCTTTTCATGTACACTGTAGGGGCCTGGACTTTATTTGCATTGACTTTTTTATGAACTGTAACGGGGGGCTTATTTTTGGAGTAGGGCTTCTATTTCAAGCATTCACAAAAATCTTGAAGCAGACCTAAACTCAGAACTTCCTCTCTGCTCTAAATGATGAGCAACAGCATAATAACCTTTAAATCAAAACATTTCTTTGTTACAACTGATACAAATCCTGCAATAAATCTAGTGTGTCTACTTAATGCTTTCATGGAAGCAGACATAGGGTTAACATCCTGTGTTTACAGATTAGCTGCTTTGCCAAGGCAGCCAGCTGACACAACTGAGGTCCACTTTAAAAAAATCAAACTTATTTTCAGGGTAGATCTTATTTTTAGGGAAACTATTCCTCCTTGTACATGCTGCCTAGGTATCTAGTGATAATGTTCCATTGTTTGTATAATTTGATATTGCAGATGGTCAACCTATCTGGAAACCATTGTTACAAGCAGCTACAGCCATACTGGGATACTTTTGAGGAAGAGGATGAGGAGGATGAGGAAGACAGTGTTGAGATAGAAGAATTCCCTACAGATGAGAAGTAATTTTACTTTATAGATGTATTTTTTTCAGGATTATTATGTAATGGAGAACATGCCAATACTGTAATAAAATATAGACAAACATTGGTAATGCAGATATACTCCAGAGCCAAGAGACTTTTGGCTAAAGTAAAATATGACAGGAGACACGGAGAGTCGCAGTACAGTGTTGTCTGTGGTTGGATCCGGTAAGGTTGTGCTTGAACCACCATCACTACCATTATTCTGCTTAGGGAGGGCGGCCACTAGACCACCAGGGAACACTCTATGGGGGAGGGAGGTGAGAACCACTGGATGTCAGGAAACACTGTATGGGGAGGAAGGTGGGACCACTCTACACCAGATAATGCTGTATGGGGGAGGGAGTCGCACCAGGTAACATTGTATGAAGGAAGGAAGGTGGGGCCACTATAAAACACCAGGTAATGCTGTATAGGGGAGGATGCACCACTAGACACCAGGGAATGCTGTATAGGGAGGAAGGAGGCACAAAACATCAGAAAGCAGTATATGGGGGGGGGGGGGGGGGGGGGGTGGAACCACAAGACACCAGGGAAGGGTATATGGGGGAGGGAGGGAGACACTACACCATCAGAGTAGCAATATAAAAGTAGCAGCACAGGTTTTTACTCATTTTTCCAGTTTCTCAAGGAAAAAAATATGTATCTTGGTTTATACTTGGATCAGTTTACATTCAAACTAGCCATTCGGCCCATTTATTAATGGGTGCTAGGTTGTACACAGTGCCTCCTGCTGTACTGTGCATGTGCAGGGTTGCGGCCTTTTGCGCGCACGCCACACGGGCCTGCGCAGTACGGAGGTGGCGCACTTGAGCGCAGACACCTGTGGTTTTATTAGGTAAGATATACACAGTTTTCTTCCTTTAGAACAGGGGTCAGGAACCTTTTTGGCTGAGAGAGCCATAAACGCCACACATTTTAAAATGTATTTCTGTGAGAGCCATACAATATGTTTCAAACTGGGATAGTGCGCATGCGCAGTGGATGGCTGTCCCTGTTGCCATGGTAATGTGTGTACAGTTGATCCTCTGGTACAGCAGAAGTGTCAGACACATCTTCAGCGTCTCTTGGGTTTCAGCAACATCAGCAATTTCCCCAAGAGCCAGACAGGAGAAATACAGACTAACAGCTTGTACAATTAGCTAGCTGACTTGGGGGTTTATTCACTTTGTAGGATGAGATCTCCGCACTTCGGCCCAATAGGCTGCTTATCAAGTGACAGGCAGCCTATTGGGCCAGTCAAAGTGCGGGGATCTCGTTCTACAAAGTCACTGGACCTGACAGGATCCAGAGTGGGACAATTGGGGTAGCGTGAGTAAGTTAGTAGTGCATGCTACAGCAGTAGCGTGCCTACTCTGAAAATTTTATTTGCTCTGCCACTCTGTGCTGCTTGAGCGGTGTAGCTCAGTGAATCAACTCCTACTGATTTGTATGTGAGACAAATGCAGCCATCAAAAGAGCCACATCTGGCTCCCGAGCCATAGGTTCCCTACCCCTGCCTCAGAACATAATAATACTTTAAAAAACTATTTTAGACTAAAGTTGATTTATTATAGTACCCTTGAAAGTTTAAACACATTTTACAGATATTTCCCAATATTTACTAGTGTACCCTATAACCATACTAACATATAACATCTTGAAATTATAAATCCAAATGCAAAGATTTTTCCTGCAGGTTATCTGCAAGTATCTATTCACGGTTAGCAGAATTTCAAGCAAAGGATAGGGTTAAATTAACCTTATACAAATAGCAAAGGTCTTTTTTATGATAGCTAAAAAAGTACTACATTTGCACTAGTCTACTTTGCAACAGGGACAAGTTGGTTTCAGGTAGGCAATTTTGCAACTTATCTTGGATGAGAAAGATCAAGAGCTCAGTTTATGACTTGATAAACTGCATGAAGCTGCCAGTGATGTTGTTATACTAGCATAGGAAGCCATAGAGGAATTTAAGTTTAGGCAACTTATGGCCTGTTTTCTAAGTTGCCTTTGGAAACACGATTGCAGGGACAACAGAGAGTGCATAGACTGCACTGTCTGATGTTTCCATACATGCGCTGCGATTCACCACTGAATTGCAGTGCATAGTTGCATGCATTTTGGGGTGATTGCGTCCGAGATCCCATTCATTCTAATAAATTGGATTGCAAGCGCCGCCTATGAGAATCATATGATGCAACACAGAGCCGTGCTGACGTACAGCCACCTGCATTGCAATGGAAACGAGCCCTAAGGGCTCTTTCACATTAGACAACGAGCTGTTTCCTGCACGCATTGTCTAGCCTGCGGCATGTCGTCGGGATGAAGTGGTGCGATGCTCATTAGCGGTGGTAGTAATTAATGAACCCAACGGGAAAGCGCCGGCTCCTGGCGGTTCAACGCTCCCCGGTGCGTTGAACCGCAACGCACCGAAACGCAGCGTCAGGTGTGAAAAGTAAAATGAAAGTCTATGGACTTTTATTTTACCTTGGTTAACGCAAAGTTTCGACTTTGCATCGAAACGCAGGAAAAGGGCTCTAATATGAAAGAGCCCTAAGTGTTCAGAGTGAATGAAATAAAAAGCTATAGGGTTTTCCTTTGTCCTTGAACCAAATGTCAAAATTACATTCACTTTGATTGGCTCTGGACATTCTTGTTAAATTGTACACTGTACTAGCTATGATTTACAGACTTTAAAGAGAGTCTGAAGGTAATTACATTTTCTCTTTTTATTGCCCACTTAAGTTAAGCAGTAAGAGCAAAGCTGATTCGCTGCAACATCTCCTCAGAATGAGGTATTTATCCCCCAAAAGCCCGGGGAAAAATTCCACGACTGTCCAGGTCATGGATTTTGCTGCCTGGGGGAGGCAGAGCTTTGCGCTGTGGCTCTGCCTCCAGTGCAGTCAATCTCCACCTCTCCCCGCCCCTCTCAGTGAAAGAAGACAGAGGGGCAGGAAGTGGCGGAGAGTGACTGAAGCAGAGGCAGAGATACTGCGCAAAGCTCTGCCTCCCCTAAGAAGCGATCCCCGAATTTTGCCCCAGGGATTTTGGGGGTATAAATACATTGTTCTGCCGTGCTGTTGAGCTTTGCTCTTACTGCTCAACTTAAGTGCGCAATAAAAAGAGAAAATTTAATTCGCTTGAGACTCTCTTTAAAGAGACTCTGTAACCTCAAAAACATCCCCTGGGGGGTACTCACCTCGGGTGGGGGAAGCCTCCGGATCCTAATGAGGCTTCCCATGCCGTCCTCTGTCCCACGGGGGCGTGGGAAGCCTCATTAGGATCCGGAGGCTTCCCCCACCCGAGGTGAGTACCCCCCAGGGGACGTTTTGACATTACAGACCTCTTTAAAACCCATTTAAAATAGAATTAAAACAGAATTAGACAACATATGTCCTAAAAAACAAAACACTACTTAATTATACTTAGAGGATCTGTAATCCACCCCCCCCCCCCCCGCCCACCTACCTCAGAAGCGAACACGCTGAAACCAGCTCAGGAGATTTGAGCGCAGCCACCATGCAGCTGAAACCAGCTCAGGAGATTTGAGCGCAGCCGGCGCCACCATGCAGCTGAAACCAGCACAGGAGATTTGAGCGCAGCCGGCGCCACCATAGGCCGTAATAGGAATTATGGCTATAGCAGGCACAGGGAGTAACTTCAGCGCTGTCAGAAGACGGAGCTGAAGTTACTGTTAAAACACTATAATTCGGCCTCCAGCAATTGCTGGAAGCTGAATTATTTAATTTCCCACTATCCATGGCGGCCTGGAGGGGGAATAGTAATTAACACGGCCCGGACTTGTGCGGCAGCAGGATCAGCCATATACCGGCTGTATCCTGCGCCCAAGTCTCCCGCGCCATTATCTCTCGTATGCCTCAGGAAGGGGAAGCCTCTGGATCCTAACCAGGCTTACCCCATCCTCCTCTACCCCTCGGTTCCAGTGCTGGCTTCCCCGCAGTAGCGCCTGCAATATTTACTTTCCCTGGCTCCAGCGCAGGCACAGTAGTGGCTTTCAGATTGGGCTCAGTCAGAAATAGCAGAGCTAGATCAGGTCCGCTCTATTGCGCAGGCGACTCACGCTGGAGTCGGGGGAAGGTAAATATTTAGATGTCCACCGTCCGGTGGCTTCCAGCGCTGCAACTGAGGGACGGAGGAGGATGCCTCATAAGGATCCAGAGGCTTCCCCCTCCCAAGGTGAGTACCCCATAGGGGATTTTTTTTTTTTTACAGATCCGCTTTAAACTATCTTCCTGTAATTTAGGTTTTTTTTAAAGTTATTAGAAAAGCAATTTTAAAACTATTTTTTTTTTAATTTTTAGATTATCCACAATATTGTTCTGGCAATCACTTTTTAGCCTCAGTCTGCTGCTTATAGAATTTACAGTCAAGGATGCCGAAGATTTTCAGAGTAAAGTCATCGTTACCGTTCTTCAATTATTGAAGATAATTCAGTGCGTTTTCTTAGGCATCTTCCTGGCATCCTACATTTTCATCTTCATTCTTGAGTCGAGAGGGTTGCGAAGGCCAACAGTAGGGTGCAGCTTACCCTAATAAAACCTGCTGGAATCTTTTCTATTGCGCCACTGTGAGATCTGTGCCCGGTGTACCTTCAGATTGCACACCCGTAGATGGAAGTGTTCTGCACAAGTGCCGTTAACAATGTTTGTGAAGTATGCACATGCAGAACACTCCCATACTTCTGAACCGTGTGAATGCCAGATAAAATGAACAGAGAGTGCACTGAGTGTGATGGAACACTGGCCCGGAAGCTGTTCTGGAATCAGCGCCATTTTCAAATGGAGGAACAGTCTTTCCCAAAAGACAGCAGACATATGGGACAATAGATGACCAAAAAGAGGACGTCAGGCTGAATCTGAGAGGTGAGTATTTAAAACGGGAGTTTGAAAAGGTGTTTAAAAAAAAAAAAAAAAATATATATATATATATATATATATATATATAAAGGGGAACTGAAGCGAGAGGTATATGGAGGCTGCCATGTTTATTTCCTTTTAAGCAATACCAGTTCCCTGGCATCCCTGCTGATCCTCTGCCTCTAATACTATTAGCCATAGCCCCTGAACAAGCATGCAGCAGATCAGGTGTTTCAGACTTTAAAGTCAGATCTGACAAGACTAGCTGCATGCTTGTTTCTGGTGTTATTCAGATACTACTGCAGCCAAATAGACCAGCAGGGCTGCCAGGCAACTGGTATCGATTAAAAGGAAATAAATATGGCAGCCTCCGTATACCTCTTACTTCAGTTTCCCTTTAAAGCGGATCCAAACCAAACATTTTCTTATTTCAAAATATTTAGTTGCACCACTCTGACACATACAAAGAAATAAACACTCCTTCAACCCTATGAGCATTTCAGTGCATGCTTTTCACCCTTCTCTTTTCATAACTAGGGTTATACAGGTGGCAGCCATTAGCAATTCCTCCTTTGCCGGACACCATCCACTCCACCAGTTTGCCGGACACCATCTACTCCACCAGTTTGCTGGATTCTGTCCCGGCAATATGAAAGGAAGGGAGGGGTTCCTCCAATAAATGTAAAATATTTTATATTTGTCACCATGCAGCTGAAAAAAAGGCTGCTATTTATTATAATTTAGAAAATAGATTTTATTTCTGAAATCTTGTATTTTTAATTTGGGTCCACGTTAAAGAGAGCCCAACGTGGGCTCAAAAAAAGAAATTATGCAACCTGATCCGGGGGGCTCAGGTAGCCACCAAAACCGCCACTCCTATGGGCCACACTGACTGATGCTAGAAAGAGAGATCTCTCTCCTAGCGTGCAGGCAGGCGGGGGATTGGCAGGGGCCGTGGCCAGGGACAGAGAGTTGCCCAATAGTTGCTCTGGAAACCCAGCAGGAATGCCCCTAGCGGGCATTTTGAACATGGAATCCCTCTTCACTATTTATCCTCCGAAAAAGCGACAAATATTGTCGCTAATTTCGGGGGGAGGCTATAGCGTGGTTGTGAAGGTTAGGGCAGAGAGCTGCGGTGTGGGGACACAGAGGCATGTCATGAGGCAGAGAACATGCCTCTGTGTCCCCCAAGAATCCGCCTCGGGTTCTCTTTAAAGAACAAGTGACACCCATGCTAACCTAGAAATAAAAAACACATACTGTATATAAGTAAATAAGCAAAAACTCGGTATACAGAGGCGCCAGAGTAAAACGTTTAAAAAAAACGCTTAAAAGCAGAGGGGGATGTTAGGGTGAACTTACCTCCCTCTTACAAAAAAAAAGAGAAAACTCACTCGAGTCTCGATAAAACAGAATTGACAAATAATTTATTCAACTCCACAAATGCGACGCGTTTCGCGGGCGTGACCCCGCTTCCTCAGGCAAAAATGGGAGCATAACTCAATGGGCCAAGCACAGAGGCCCTCAAACCTATTGCTTGACCCACTGTGTTGTGCTCCCATTTTTGCCTGAGGAAGCGGGGTCCCGCCCACGAAACACGTCGCATTTGTGGAGTTGAATAAATTCAACAACCGCCATCCGAAAGCGGTTAAATAAGACATGCAGTCAAGTTTTAAATTTGTAAATTTGAATTTGTTCACTTCCGACATCCTTTCAGGCATAAAGGTATCAGTCATTTGTCTGCATTTTATTGAGTTGGCAGAATACAATTTTACTGTATTTCCCCATCAAGAAATCTCTACCAAAGCAACAATGAATAGAATGAGACGTGTAGGGGGAAAATGCAAGTGCAGTCAAATTAGGCTGTGTTTAGTGTAAATGGGATATAAAATAACTTCTCTGCATGACTGGATGTTTGAAGTGTACAGGATAAAGTTAACTGTACATCTCTTTCAATTGCTTACCCCTACACGCTTTTTATATTAGACACCCTGATAAATGAATCCCAGCATGGATTACTATTTTATATAAATTAAACTGTCAACTTAATTCTAGGAAGTAATTACAGTTTCCATTGTACTTCAGGTTAAGTTAACAGTTTGCACAGCAGTAATCTAACAGTTCCCATGTTTAAAACGCTGGTAATAGCTTCAGCCATGAAACTTCACATTCCAACTTAAAAGTAAACATTTGAAAAAGACTAAAATACTGCCTAACAACACAGCTGGAATCCAAATGTGCTGGCAGTGGCATTTAGCATCCCTATCTGGCCATTTCCCAGCCTTTGGCCTTCCCGCTTGTGTTGCTGGGTCCATCACCTCAGCATGATGCTGTTGCCTGAGCAACCAACTATATGTGGTAGCATCATCCTGTGAGGTGAGGAAGCAAGTGCAAATATCAGATTTCAATAATTTACAGAGAACCCGAGGCGGATTTAGTAAATCTTAAGACACAGAGGCATGTCCTGTGCATAATGACATGCCTCTGTGTTGTTCTGGACCGACCCCAGTCCCCCCAAAAATACAGCCAGGCTAGCAACAATCTGCTTGTCACTAGCCTGCTATTTACCCAAGCTTGTCAATCAGCTTGTCCTCCATAGCGTGGCTACCCCCTGCCTCTGCTAGCTTCCTCCAACTGGAAGCTAAGCCGTGACCCAGGAAGTGCTTCCTCCGACTGGATGAAGCTAGCAGAGGCGGGGAGAGCCACGCTATGGAGAACAAGCTGTATGACAGGCTCAGGTAAATAGCAGGCTAGCGGCGATTTTCGGGAGGGGGGGGGGGGGGAGGGTGTGGAAGACACGACTGAGGTCGGTCCAGTACAAGACACAGAGGCATGTCGTAGTGCACAGGACATGCCTCTGTGTCTTATTAAGATTTCATGAATCCGCCTTGGGTCCTCTTTAAACTGTTGTCTTCCCCAACACTGCAACTCTGTAAAGTAAAATTCAACTTTGGGAAAAGAGTGCACTCAGTACAACTTTATAGACTGAAACGTCATTTCAACTTAGCCAAATGCCTGTGTTGAACCCTGGTGCTGAGCACTGGATAACAGAAAAAGTTTGAAAAATTAGGAAGCTCTCGATCTGTGGAGCTTAATACTTAAGCAACAAGGCAGTAAGTACTTGCCAGTCCGTATTCTACAGGCAGTAAAAGGTAAGTGTGCAAAGGTACTCTTGGATCATATTTGGTTACGAATTGAAATGGAAAGATGGTTACTATTAACATTGAATCTTAAAAATATAAAAATTGGAGTGAAAAGGGTGGTGAAAGGTCGTTGCAAATAAAATGTAAATCAATACAGCTTACACATGCAGCAGTGCATAACCCCTTTTGGCCAGTGCTTCCAAGCTGGAGCTCTCCTATTCTTATAAAACTACAGCTCATTATTGCAGTGGTGTAAGGAATTAGCCAAACTATAAGGGCCTGTTTCCACTGCACGCAGATTGGATGCAGAAAAACTGACTCCAATGAGTGCCTATGGGAAAATCTGCATCAGAAAAATCGTGTTTAGTGGAAACAGGCCCATAGGCATTCATTGGAGTCAGTTTTTCTGCATCCATTCTGCATGTAGCGGAAACAGGCCCCTAAGTGGAAGTGAATGGGTGCGATTTTTATAAAGTGCTCTGAAAGCGCTAATCAATCACAAGCGCTCAGAAAAGCGCTTATAGTGTGGCTGAGCCCTAAGAGAGTTTGTAGCTCCTTGAATGGCTGCTTGGATGCATATATGTGCATGTTCCCTTATTTAAAGGTCAAGAACACAAATTGCGCCCACTCTAAATTTCAAGTTGTGTGCATGAATTGTCTGCTTACATGCTGGTATGAGTGAGCTAATCCTAGGGAGGGAACCGTGACAAGGTAGGTTGACTTTACTTTGAAAATGCTGCAGCATCTTTGAAGTGTGAAGATTCTCCATTTTAAGACCCCGATTTACATTCTAAAATTCATCACAGATGGTGACACCTTTAGTGCTCTCAGGAGCAGCTCTGTGAAATGTTTGTTTACGGAGAGTTCTAAAGTCGAAATACCTGGTTTTCCAGAGGGTTCTGGGAGAAGAATTATGCATAGCTAAATAGGCTAGGCTGTGACATCACTGGGAGGCAACGGCTACAGCAATATGTAGATATAGGAAAGATATCTATAGATATAGGAAGTATTTCTGATGCGGAAAACAGGGTATTCACATAAAAGTCTTCAGTGACTGGTGCCCCAGTTTCCTCACATATCCTGAAAACATATCGGTAGGTTAACTGACTTTCCAGAAAATGGATCCTAGAATGTTATGACTGACTAAGTTAAGTGCATGGTTCAAAGTTCTCTATAAAAATACTGAACATGTCTGTCCCATGGACAACATGTACAATAATCACATAGCAAAATGTATAATTTATTATTTGTCAAGAAACTGGAAGTGGAACAATTCTCATTTAATGAGCTGAGGGCACAGTAAACAGATACATGAAAAATAAACCATTGCCATTTAAATAATTCCCATATTTCCAGCTTATATAGCCAAAACGGAATAGTTTTTGTTTTAGTCTGTTGTATTCTGGAAAAAATTGTATTTTTGTAGACATACATTTTTTTTTACAGTTTTAATTTATGAGCAGAAAGTTCATTCCGTTTCTTTGAGGATTTCTGTGCAGACTTCACACCTTTAATCTGTGATCTCACTTGATCTTGCAGCTGAGAGAAGAATACTTGAGAGGACTTCAGTGCTTTATCCTTCCCTTCGTCCTGAAACAAAATAACACAATGTAAAAATGCAGCACTAATCTCCCAAGATCTGAAATAATGGGCAGAAATGTATAATTAATATTTCATGAAGTCCGTAAATAAATTCTGTGTGGTAATGCTGACTTCTTTCATTACAGTGAGTGGAGCAGGACAAATTAAAGAAAACTTCTATCGAAAAAAAGGGCCCCTGGAGGGTACTTACCTCAGGGAGGGGAAGCCTCAATCGGATCCAGAGGCTTCCCCATCCCGAGGTAAGTACCCCCCCCCCCCCCCCAGGGGCCCTTTCTTTCTATCCCACGGTGGTCTTGTTGGGCCACTCCGAACAGCGGCCATGTAAAAATTTACCTTCCCGGCTCCATCGCAGGCGCAGTAGTGGCTCTCGGCTCAGGATCAGGCAGAAATAGCCGATCCCAGTCAGATCCGCTTTACGCAGGCGCAGTATACTATTTCCGCCTGATCTGAGCCGAGAGGCACTACTGCGCCTGTGCTGGAGCCAGGGAAGGTAAATATTGCAGGCGCTACTGCGACTGAGCCAAAGCCTGACTAATTGGAGGAGGACGGGGGAAGCCTCAATCGGATCCAGAGGATTCCCCTCCTAAGGTAAGTACCCCTTTTTTGCGGTACAGAGTCTCTTTAAAGGGGGATTATACTTCCAAAAAGAAAATTTCAGTAACAGCTCTTATTTACATAGAAGAACATTTGAAAGCAATCTCTATGTGTAAAAATGAATTCCTTCACTGCAGAGATATGTAAAAGATAGCTTATCTCTGGCTACTGGCAAATCAAATGTAATCATTGCTGGCTGAAGCTATCTTGTACTGATTTCCGCATCCCCCTTGTACTTCCGCTTAGCGAGAAGCACAGGGAGGGAAAAAAAATTGAAGGTGGCCATCTTGTGGCCAAATAGTAAAACTACATCTACATATTTTTTACATTACAATTTACACATATAACATTAAAAATTAACTGTTTATGTCCCACACCAAAATATTACCCAAATAAAATTTTTAATGGAAAAAAAAAATTACAATTAAAAAACAGTTACATTTAAATATGCATTTGAAGGGGGTATCATACAAAAATGTTTTAAATTATGAGCTTGTAAATAGTGATGGACACAAAACGGAAACAATGCACCTTCATTTCCAAATAAAATATTGGAGCCATACATTGCGACAGGGACAAAATTTAAACGGTATAATAACCAAGACAAACGGGCAAATAAAATACATAGGTTTTAATTATGGTAGTGTGGATTATTTTAAAGCTATAATGGACGAAAACTGAGAAATAATGATTTTTTTTCCATTTTTTTCTTATTAATCCTGTTAAAATGCATTTATAAAAAAAAATAATTCTTAGCAAGATGTACCACCCAAAGAAAGCCTAAGGCCCGGTTCACATTAGCGGTCGCCGTCCGGAATCGCCGGAGCCGGACCGCATGCAGAACGGACGGAACGGACGCACGGCATAGCAATGAAAGCCTATGCGTCCGTTCACATGCGTCCGTTTCGTCCGGACCGGATCCGGACTCCGGCATAAGACCCAACATGCGCTATTTTTTGGTTCGGCTCCTCCGGCAGCCGTATCCGGAGCGGAGCCGGACAGCACCATCCGGCCAATACAAACCAATGAGAACCGGAGAGCGCACAACACACTGGCTAAAAATCCGGATGTTCTACCCCACTTCCTATGCGTATTGAAGCGGCGATTTTGGATGGGGACACATGGGCAAGCATTTTGAAGTGGAGCAGCAGTGATTTTAAACGTGCTGGAGATGTTGGCAGTATGTCGGAGGTGGAGGTGAGTGCTAAACAGCGGAGGGCCTGATTCCACAGGTCCACCTTCTGCTGACCTCCCAGACCCCAACATTTTTATTCCTTTTCTACTATCTTTTGCCAAACGGATCCGGATCGCATCCTGATGAACACCTGATGCAAACTGACCGGATCCGGTCAGGTCATCCGGTCCGTTTGGCAGAGAACCGCAAGTGTTAACGGGGCCTTATTAGTGGCGGAAAAAACAAGATATAGATCAATAAATTGTGATAAGTAGTGATAAAGTTATTAGCGAATGAATGGGAGGTGAAAATTGCTCTGATGCATAAGGCGAAAAATCCCCGCGGGCTGAAATGGTTAATAAGGGTGCAGCAGTGCAATATGGCATTAGCAGGAACACCAGACATTTCCTTCTCTGAAATGTCTGATATCTTTACACATCACATACTACATGCAGGTTATTACACCATAAAATCTGCAGAAGACTTTAGTGTTAATACAGCAAACCAGACCATACAATTTTAATACAGCAAACCAACCCATATGACTCCAGATTTGCTTTGGAGAGGCCAAATTCAACAGCTGATAAATAATTATAAGAATGCTTTGTTAAGTATAAGAAATGAACATGTTGTGACTTTTAATGACCAATGGTAAGCTGGAAATTTGGTCTCCTTTCATTATGCCCATCTGTCACTTTTATATAAAAAGTGACAATATATTGCACTGCTGAGATGTCCACTGGGCAGCTTAGCTAACATGGAATTTTGTTTTATTGTAGAACAAGTTAAAGGAGTTATCAGGCAAAAAAAAAAAAATGAGTTTCACTTACCTGGGGCTTCTACCAGCCACATGCAGCCATCCTGTGCCCTCGTAGTCACTCACTGCTGCTCCAGTCCCCCGCCGCCAGCTAGTTTCGCTTTTGGCGACCTCGGAGTCGGCGGGCCGCATTGCGTACATTTTTACGCATTCCCGCTAATGCAGGAATATCAACACATACATTTTTACGCGTTAGTGGTTCAATGCGTACATTTTTACGCATCGAACCACCTACGCGTAAAAATGTATGTGTTGCTGCAGCTTGAGTGCTTTGAGTCTGACAGGAGAAAAGCGAAAATGTTCGTATTATTATTATTGGATACCTAAGCTCTCAATTAATTCTGTATTAGATGCCATGCGTGCATGGAGAGGTGCCCATAAGCTTACTGTACCTCTTGTGGCCCGGCGTCTGCCTTCATTCATCTAAAAAATGTCTCGGTTATAAGCAGGGATTGGTGGGGTTGGCGCGCACTCCTATGGGAGAATGCGTAGCTGGCACACGTGGTCACAGGTGCCCAAGCAGACATACTGCGCATGTGCATGCAGTATAACCAGGTCAGAGGATAAGCACGCCAGCTAAGTCTTCCTGCGGGAGAGCGCATGCACTCCCTCGGACATACTGCGGCTGTGCCGGCCCCTGCTTACAACCAGGACCTTTTTTGTAGATGAACGGAGGCAGACCCCGGGCCACGGTAAGCCTATGCACACCTCCCCAAACACACACATGGCGCCTATTACAGAATTATTTAAGAGCCAAGGTATCCTTTAAAGGGGCACTACAGCGAATAACTGTAAGTTTTAAAATATGTGCAAAGATATACAAATAAGAAGTACATTTTTTCCAGAGTAACATGAGCCATAAATTACTTTTCTCCTATGTTGCTGTCACTTGCAGTTGGCAGTAGAAATCTGACGGAAGTGACAGGGTTTGGACTAGTCCATCTCTTTATAGGGGATTCTCAGCAAGGCTTTTATTCTTTATAAAGATATTCCTGAAAAAGGATTTAAACAATGATGCTGGCCAGCTTCCCTACACAGTTTTTTGGCAGTTGGACGGAGCAACTGCCATTCACTAAGTGCTTTTGAAAATAAATATATCCCTGAGAATCCCCTATAAAGAGATGGGCTAGTCTAAAACCTGTCACTTCTGTCAGATTTCTACTACCTACTGTAAGTGACAGGAACATAGGAGAAAAGTAAATATTTTAAATGTTATAGTTTTTCGCTGTAATGCCCCTGAAGCCACTGAAGCAAAAAAAAAAAAAAATTATAATATAATATATAAACTACTCAGCATTATAAATGATTTTACAGAGCAGGCCAGCAAACTATTGGTCTGTCCTTTGCAGAAGAAAAAAAACAATACAGTGACTGAAAGTTGAGATAACAAGCTTTAGAAGACGAGTGCGACTTTGAATGTTGTGGAGCTCAATGGCTTTTTTGCATAGATAACAACTGGAGTTTAACTCTTCCTGTACTGGAAACAATGTTAGGCTTATGTCTCTGCTCCTAATGTTTTATTTCTTAGCTGTACTACACATACACAAATATTAGATCATAATTTTTTTTCCGCTTCAGTGTCTAAGTCAGCAAAGCCATACATCACCAACAAGTCCTAGTATACACAGATTGCTTCCCAGCATTTAAACTGCTTTACAACTCCAGAAATGCTCTTGTGTGAAACCCCCAATCACACTAATATAAGCATCTTAGGGCGTCACATTTATCGAAATAATAGCAACATGATAAATTTGGGCAGTGGGCTCAGCAGAACAACGAAGGGGTCCGAGAAGACACCGAGGGACCCAACTGACTACATGGGGCTGGAAAAAAAACCCAGGTGAATATAAGCCAACTTTGTCCTTTGTCTCGTGTACTGTTTAGAAAAGTCCTGTAAAATATTCCTGTTAGCTGGGCCTAGAATAGCTTTTATAGGCAGGCTGCTGTACTAAAAAAATAGTAACTAAGCTTTAAAACCATAAAATGAACTAAGATTCCTATTTAAGAGTGAAAACAATGTCTCAGGTTTTATAAAACAGCAAGCTAGTAAGTGGAAGATAATTTGTTTTAGTTTTACCTTGAGCACGGTAGCCTTTCCTTCCTTGGCGAGTTTCTTTATGCTGGCCTCCGCTGCTTGTTTGGTTGGCTTCTTCCCTTTTTCTGCTCTCGTCTTCTCTGCCAGTTTCTGTCGCTTTTCTTTTTCCTTCAGTTTGAACTTTTTCATTGCCTTCTTCTTTCTCCTCTCTCGCTTCTTGTCTGTGGCGGTCTTCTCTGCATTTGTTTTTAAATCTCCAGCTTTGTTCTTTTCCTATAAAAGAACAAATAAAGAGTGAGCTATCTGCAAGCATAGTGCCATCCTGGTCAGGGCTTTTGGGATTAATGAGCTAACACATATCTGGCGTTTGCACGCTGTCAGAGCCTATCATGCACTCGGACAGTAAAGCCCACAGACTCAGGGCAGGGAACAATGGCTTACTTTAATTTCTTCTGGAGCCAGGAGAACAGCTTCACTCACTCCTACAGGTGCCACCTCTTCCATACTGATTGCAGGGAGATTTGATACCACCTTAATTTCTGGAACCGGCTGCAAAACAAAAGAAAGGAGTTAGCGCACAAATTTTCTTATTTCCATTAATGCTTTTCAATAGGTTCCTCCCCTTCCTTAAAGTATACCTGTGAAAAACATAATAAAAATTGAATAATCATCCCGAGCCTTTCCCCAGCTTCTTCCTACCTTGCTGTTCCAGCGCTGGGAATATCTGGGTATATTTGACAAGAGCTTATTGAATATGTTCAACATGGCTGTTTTACTGTACGTGTATGATCCCAGTCACACTGTACAGGCACAAGTATGGCCTGTACCTGCACAGTAGCACAGAGCTTTGTGCTACTGAGTAGGCTGTACTTGTGGCTGCGCAGTGCTGCTGCACTCATACACGTACGGGAGAGCGGCCATGAACAAGAGGGTCCCAGTGAGCAGCGGTGGGGTGGATGGGAACTGGAGAAGCCTCTAGATCATCCAGAGACTTCCCTTATACTGAGGTAAGTAACTTTTCCCCCCACAGATTTGCTGTAAATCATATGGTAAATGAAATGTACACATTTATCTGCTCTTTTTCTGTATAAAGTATTGTGGGGGGGGGGGAGGTTGTAAATCAGAAAAAATGAAGCACTTCCACATGTGCACGCTGGGTGTACAGTTGAACAACCAGAGTCAAAGACTGCCACTAAAATGTTTGCAAGCAAGACATAATACAATCAACCCTGATGACCTCCTGGCTCTGGCCCCAGATTCACACACCTGGAAGGTGCATACAATCAATAGACACACATCAGTTGGCCTGCATATTCATTCTGGGGCACAACACAACAACCAGGCAGGTTGTATTTTTCAAGAAGTTACAAACATGGCAGCCTCCAATTTAACTAGAGGGTTTCCTGAAAGTATCACTGTTTTTGTGCAATCTGTACTTCTTGCCTATTCTCACGTTTGCTTGATGCACAACCAATGCTGACCGTGCTGGCCTTCTTCCTACCTACATAAGAATGTCCTCTGAAGGCAAGTGTTCCAGATGTCTGGTCTTTCTCTAGGTGCGCAGGTAGCTAATAATTATATGATGGGAAAGCTCAAAGTAAACCTTTAGGGAAAAAAGTGCCCCTGGGGGTTACTTGCCTTAAGGAGGGGGAAGCCTCTGGATCCTAATGAGGCTTCCCCCATCCTCCTCAGGCAACTCATTCCAGCGCTGGTACCCCAGAGCAAACAGCAGCAATAATATTTACTGTTGCCTGCTTGGGCAGGGGCACTAGCGGCTCTACACCCGGACTCCGGCAGAAATAGCCGAGCCCTGTTGGGTCTGAGCAGGCACTGACCGCTTGCGCCTGCGTAGTAGAGCGGACCTGATCAGGCTCGGCTATTTCCGCCAGAGCCCAAGCAGAAACCAGCTAGTGTGCATACAGACAAGGCTTCTTCCAGCTCCTAGAAGTCTGTGTGTCCCTTGCCGGAGGTCCGCCAAGCTCCAGGGTCCCGCTGTCAGCCCTGTAGTAGGTCAGTGGCTTCTGCGCATGCATAGTGCCTCTCGTTATTCTGCTGCCAGGTACGTTTTATGCATGCGCAGTGCTACTTCGATAGGGAGAGACCAGCACATATGGGTCAGTGTTCCACTACAGGGCTGACAGCGGGACCCTGGAGCACAGCGGACCTGCGGCGAGAGATACACAGATTTCTAAAGGTTGGAAGAAGCACCAGATAAGTAAAGCAATTATGTGAACTCCTCCTGACCCTGTCCACAGGTTTGGGTGCTAAAATGTGGTGGCAGGCGAATTCAGAATTTCAATTACCTAAATTCAGACACCAACACTAGACCGTTCATCAGCTAGCTTACAGACCAGTATAGAATGATGTTCTGTCTACACAGGACTGGGAAAATATTTGCGCCTGAGGTCGGGCTAAATATGTTACCGGCTTTGGAGTGAAATGGAAATTTGCTAAGGCATCAAGCTTCAGGAAAAGGCTATCCATCAATTTCTGGATTTCCACGTGCCTTGGATCTTCTTCCTCTTCTTCCTTTTTCTACAAATAAAAAAAGAAGTTGATCAGTTTCACACACCTTATTCCCATTGTTTGTTATATTGAAAATAAACAATACAATTATTATAAATATTCTTGCACATTTTTCAGTTCACTGATCTCAAGCCATTAAAACAAAAACACTTAACATAAAACATTACACTTATTTACCTGGTTGAGTTTCAAGTACTCCTTTTCGTAAATCTCTGCAAGACTCAGTTTGCTTTTATCATGGTCCAGTGTGAGTCGCTTTTTGTACTCATAAGCATTTTCTTTTGGTTTTTCCTTTCGGACTACATCATCCCACACCTTGGCACCGGAAGAAGAAAAAAGAAATCAAAATGTCTTGTGTGTAAGTGGCAACAATTTAACAGTCTAAAGTAAGAAGCACTTAACACTAAAAGAATACACAGATTGAACAGCAACTATTGTGACTCCATCTGATTGACCAAGTCTAAAACTGCAGCAAAAAAAGGCTGTGTTTACTGGAACAGAATTAACACAAACACAAAAAATGTACATTAAATGCATCCCATGTAATTAATAGGATGTGTTTACACTGTCAAAACACAAATGCAGGATGCAATTGCCAGACTGCAAATGCAAATTCCCAACCTGCTGCATTATTCCGCAACAGTATCGCAAACGCACTGCAAATACCGCAAATCAGACCCAATGGAAGCCTATCGGATAGGACAGTGTCTGTTCACACTAGGATTCTCACCACATGAAAATCGCTTACTTGTGCCGTGGATTTTTGGTTCCACCACGGCTGCTTGGTCCACTGCAGGGCATCCAAGCCCAGCAAAGCATGGTGCACCTCATTGGTTTGCAAAAGGATCAATGGAAATCTTCTTACAACAGGGAAAATTCTCATTAGTTCATGATGGACTAATGTGAATCTACCCTGTTGCTAGGTAGGATCCGCATTTTTTTTTTTTTTTTGTCAAACCAACAGGAAGCCCTATGCTTCCAGGTCTCATGGATCGAGCAGGGACAGCGGGAAAAGCAGCAGAAATGATTAGCGACCGAAGGGACAGATGGCAATGCAAATGCAGCAGATGTAAATGGCAGGAGTGAACAATGCAACACACATGTACTTTAATTTTTCTGCATCCACAGCGTTTGTGTTGCAGTGTGGACCCAGCTTTAAAGAACAAGCAACACCCATGCTAACCTAGAAATAAACACATATATAAGTAGATAAATAGTACTTCTACTTACGAAACACATGTATTGTGCTATCCACGTAATGATTCCTGTGAATTTTGTAAAGGAAAAGCAGAAAATCCTATTCCAGGCAGTGGCCATTTTGCAAAGCTAATGCTGACATCATATCCTCCCTGACTCTTGTTTCCCCCCCTCCCGTCTCTTGCTCATTGTGTATTCATTAGCTGCCCTCCTTCCACAGTCTTCAGACACTCCCACCAAGGTGTATACTAGGAACTGCACTGTCTTTTCTCCTCCAATCGCTGAGTCACCTCAGCCTTGCTTGTAAACACAAGTGAGCAGAGGCGTTTCAGATAAGAAGCCAGGCAGGGAAATAAATGGAAGAGGAGGAATATATTATAGATAAAAAGAACTCCCAGCATTCAACTGTTTGACACTGACTACTAAAAGGCCAGTGCTCCTTAAGTATGTGATAACTCCAAATCATAACAGCAGAAAAAGTTTTGCAAGTTTTGAATGCAGGATTAGCACCTTTATCACTTAATGCACTCAGACCAGTTACTGTTGAAATTTGATTTTTATGGTGACAATACCGCTTTAACCTTCACCTCACAGCAGTAAAGGTACATAAACACGCAGGACGGGAGACGCTCTAAACAATATTTTATCGTCAATTTGTGCAACAGTTTACCTGTGATCCATGTAAAGGCATGTCTCATTACTGTTCAATACCAGATATTAACAAGTATAGCTATGTTTTGCCACAAATATAATGCACTAACCTGGTCTTTGATTCTCTGTTTGATGATATCTTCCAGCTGTAGTGTGGTTTCTTCTGTGATTATGGGTGCTGTTATCAAAGATGTAGGTGTTAAGACCAAACACTTATAGTCCACAATATACAGTAATTTACACTGTACAGCAGGCAAGGTCAAAGTATGGTCTATTTCTCTATGTTTAGTATAATTATATAATGTTACTATAATCATATTAATGCAAAAGAAGAAAACAACAACACTAAACAAAAAAAACAAAAAAAGATTTAAAGAGCAGGGGGTAGGGGTGGGGGTATAGTGATACATAGAAAAATGCCCCCATTATTGGGCGGAGGGGGGGGCAGGGAATGCCAGTAACGTAAGGTACATGTTCAGTATGTCAGGCAATGCTTTTAGGGCCTGTTCACACTAGGGTTGCCGCGATATGACGGTATATCACGGTTTCAATGTGCATGGTAATCGTACCATGCACATTCACGAAATACCGTTTTTTTCCGCTTCCGCTGCGCTCTTCGTTTGCCGCCAAGTGCCCGGCTGTCTCTGCACACGAGATATCGCACTTCCCGGCAGCAAGTTCGTGCACTCATTGGCTCAGCGCATGGTAAGAGGCGTGACCATAGCGCTTGCCGGCAACTGCAGACAGTGCAGAGGCTCATGGCTGTCTGAGCTGTGTAGAGACGTGATATGCAGAGACTGTGCACAAACACTGACCAGCTGAGCAGGAATGTTAATTAGTTTATATGGAATTCAGCGCTTGAAGCGGGGACCGGGGACGGAGCAGTGCGGCGGGCTGCGATTGATCGCACAGTGAAGAAACACGTGCTGGAGTCCTACATGGAGCTGATAGTGGGACTGAGCAGTGTGGTGAGCTTTGATTGATAGCACAGTGAAGAAACACGTGCTGGAGTCCTACGGGGAGCTGATAGTGGGACTGAGCAGTGTGGTGAGCTGTGATTTACAGCATAGTGGAGGGTCGCATGCAGGTCATGGAGAGGGATGGAATACGGTCTGTGGAGTCAGCTGCAGTGTAAACTGCAGACATAATGTAGTGAGAGCCAGTGGAAGCACTTAGCTCTCTTTATTGTTCTTATATATTGTTCTATATGTGTGCTTGTGAGGGGAGAGTCCTGGGTCTCTCTCTAGGTATATAGATTTTTTTTTTCCTCTCCTACCATAGTCTGAGATTCCCCTGTCCACCATTACCTCCCCATCAGCATCACACAGTGTGAGACCCCCTCCCCATATCACCCAAAAGGAAGATGCTCCCTTGTCCATTAGCAGCAGCCAGTGTTTACCCCCAGTCCACTAGCATCACACAGTGTGAGGCATCTAGTAAGAACCCCTTACCCACATCAACAGCTCCCAGGGTGAGATCTCCCTCCCCACCTTATAGCTTTCAGTGGCACTACATTCCCATCCAGCAGCACTCAGCACAATGTTCTCCCATACCCAGTTTACCGAAACCCCCCACATGACATGTGATCATCTACACACACCCTAGAACTGCACCCTGTATGTACTTAACCTGCCCTCTCATCTGACTGAGCCCAGCAGAACACATAATTTGATCTCTCCCGTGTCACTTGTGACCTGACTGAGGGAAGGAGAACAGAGATTTCTGCACCCTGCATGTATTTAAAGAGAACCCGAGGCGGCATTTTCAAATCTTAATAGGACACAGAAACTTGTCCTGTATGCCTGTGTCATTGTGCTGCAGCCGATTCCCCGCCCCCCCCAACCGCTCTCTGCTACCCCCCCCCCCCCCCCCCCCCCAGCAAAATACCACCAGGCTAACAACAATCTGCTTGTCCCTAGCCTTCTATTTACCTGCGGCTTTTCAATCCATCAACAGGCTCCCCCCGCCGCTAGCTTCCTCCCGGAGGGGCAAGCAGCTGCAGCACAATGACACAGAGGCAGGTTACTGTGCACAGGACATGCCTCTGTGTCTTATTAAGATTTAAAAATGGCGCCTCGGGTTCTCTTTAAAGAGTTTTAGAGCCTGTCTAATGCCCTGTCATCTGTGACAAAGCACAGCACACATTGTAATTTAATCTCTCCCCTGTGTCCACTGACTGCCGCCTCAGATAAGCTAATTTTGAAAGTACACCAACTAACTGAGCACATGTTGTAATTTGATCTCTCCGCGTGTCACCTGTGACCTGACTGCCACCATGGCAGATAAGCTAATTTTTAAAGAGAACCTGTTGCACTGCAGATACTGTAGCTGAAGATTTTCAGCCACAGATCATGCAAGCTCAGGCAGCAGAGATGTATGCAGCTGTACCTAAGCCTCTACTAGCTGAGTGAAGCAAAGGAAATATGCAGGATGCTGATGTGATGCTTTTTATAAGGGTGATTGCAATGAGAATAATTGTGTAATACCGTATACCGTGATACCGTCATACCGCGGTATTTTTTTTGACGGTTATCATACCGTGAATTTTCATACCGTTGCAACCTAAGTTCACACTAGGGGCATTTTCCGCCTTTTTTCAAGCCAGGCGATTTTTAAAAATCGCCCACAAAACACTTGTGCAATTATTTCCTATAAGAGTTCACAGGTGAGCGGTTTGTTTCCGATCCACTCAGCAAAGCGGCTGTACCATTTTTGAGGAATTTTTTGCTATAATGGAAGGTATAGGAAAAACACAAAATGCTCACAAAATCGCTTTGTACAGCGATATTGTGAGCATTTTTAAGAATAAATACATTGTATTTATTCATTGCCAGGTCAAAGAGTTCACTTCCCTACTTGCGTCAGGGAGCGAGTTACAAAACCGTTCTGAAAAAGCACTTAGAAAAGCGCCGTTTACAAAAATGCAGCACGCAAGTGGAGCGCCGGAAGGGGAAAAAAAGTGCACAAATGAGGCCTTAAAGCATTCTGTGAAAACTTTATTAGAACTTAAAAATCTTTCTGCTAGGGAGAAGGTGGATTTAGCAATGGCATTATTGGCCCAGTGCTGAGCTAAGCAGCCACATCATTAGTTATATTATCAGCGGGAGGAGACAGATTTGGTGACTGCCCTAGAAAGCAAATTAACATTTAGCATTAGGCATTATGCTGGGCACACACGGTACGACTTTCCACTCAATAGATGGATCTGATAACATAATATCCGGCATGTCCGATATTACATCCGATCAATTCTGCGCTCGATTTCTCATAGAAGTAAATAGAAATAGATAAGAAAAACGAGCGAAGATAAGAGAATCAAGCAGAATCGAGTGCAGCATCGAGCAGAAAAAACAATCGGGAGGGGAAATCGAGCGGAAAATCGTACCGTGTGTACCCAGCATTAGGAGGGTTAGTGCTGGAGATCAGGGTAAACAGAGGTTAAAGAGCACCAAACAAATTTTCTAAACAACAGGGCTTCTCAACTGGGTAGTCAAAAAAATGCAAACAACAAGTCTCTTTAATAATAATAATAATAAAAAAAATCCATTATTACAGTACCTTTTTTTAACTGGAAGATTCTATCCAAGGTACTCCTTAGCTACCGCAGGTGCCACAGGAACCAAGTTCCTGGCTGCGAAATGTAGCTCTGTGTCGCATGTAAACCACAGAACTGAAATCTCCCGGGAACTGGCCAGCTTGAGGCATGCTGTGGAAAATACAATACAAGCAACTCTCCTCTCTTCTATGCTGTTGCTTTGTCTGTTCTCAGTTAGTGCAGTCAGATAAGAACTGTTCCCTAAAGGTGCGTACACACACACACACACACACACTACTACAGAGAACGACGGGTCCGTCAGACCCTCCCGCTGGGCGGTCGTTCTCCCAACAGTAGTGTGTGTACAGTCTGTCTGCAGACTGATAAAGCTGCTTCTCAGAAACAGCCTTATCAGTCTGCAGACAGAGTGTGCACCCGCACTACTGTCGGGAGAACGACCGCCCAGTGGGAGGGTCTGACGGACCTGTCGTTCTCTGTATTAGTTTGTGTGTACGCAGCTTATGCTGTTTAGTCGGTGGTTATTGCATAATGTAACAATTCTTACCCGACCTGCAGTCAAAAGCCTAAACAGGGTAAGCAGGGAGGACAATAGGGCACTGCTTGTACTGAATTACAGTGTGTTTCAAGCTGTTCATAGAACATTTTGTTCAGACTGCAGCTGGGATTTGTGAGAGGGGGAAAAGGGACCTGTAGAGACAGGTAAGCACAAGACAACGGAGGGATGCTGGCTGAGGGCAGGCAGAAGGCAGGAGGAGGTAGCTTCCCCCATCCCCTCCTTGAACACGGTGGCACCTACAGCTACTTGAAAATAGGTGGAAGTGCGGGAAAATGAATGGCAAAGAATCCAGGATACTGCTCCAGACCACCATTGGGATACACTCGGTGAGGCATTGCGTTTGCCATAGTTTTTAAACTTTAATATATGCTACTGATATCCCTTTATAGAAGAACAGGTTTAGGCATCAAGAAGATGGGATATTAGGGTTAGGCATCAAGAGGTTAAATGATAAGGGGATAGGCAAGACGCTATTCATTAAGGGGATTGGTTAAGTTTAGGTGATCAAAGGAGGTACAAGTCCTAAAACCAATGATAAAACAGCATTGCATAGCAGAAAAGCACATAGCAGGTGGGGTGGGGGGAGGGGGGGGGGGTGAGAGACGAAACCAGGTCCCCATAGCAGCATGTTATGCTGCATGAGGCGTGTAAGAGTAATTCAGGGCTCCGGCAATTCCCGGACCCCGAATTACACCACCCTCCATGTTGCCACAACATAGAGGGGGAATAGTATTTAATGCTGCCAGGGAGTTTAGCGGCAGCAGGGAGAGCCGTCATTTGGCTCTCCCGGCGCCCAACTCATCGACGGCATTCTAACGCGAAGAGCAGCCTTTGCCAAATGAGTTTCTATGAAAAATCAACTGAGCCCAAGTGTTCAGTATGTATTCATTCTTTTTATTTCCCATTTAAAATTCATGTAAAATTGTAGCAATTTGGGATATATAGTGCAAATGGCGATAGCTCACCACTCTTGGAGCAATTCTAGCTTATTCAGAGAAACGGAAAAGAATATAGGGAAAATAGTAAGAAAGGGTTGCAGCCCATCTGAGACTGAACAGAAGTAGTGAGGACCTACTATGGGTATGCTACAGCATTTGTGGTGGAGACAACAAACCAAATCTTGTGGAATAAAGGAAGTCTGTCCCTTAAAGAGAATCTGTACTTGGAAAAAAAAAAACCCTCTGGGGGACACTTACCTTGGGAGGGGGAAGTCTCAGGATCCCCCCTCCACTGTAGCTTCAGGCAATACAGAACTGCCCCCCCCCCTCCCCCGGCACACTTGACAAGGCATTATATATTTACCTCTCCGGGATCCAGCGCAGGTGCAGTAGTGGCACTTCATTGGGGCTAGACAGAAATAGCCAAACCCGTTCATTGCTAGTGCACCTGTGCAGGATCACGGCGGGTAAATATTTACCTTGTCATACTTTGGGGGACCCTGGCTTTAATTGAGCAGTTTGGTGCAATGTGTTTTTATTGAATATTAATAGAATATGGGAAGATCTAAAATCACAATACTGTTCACACCAGAAAGCTATTCAGATAAAAAGGTCCATCAGCAATAAGTTGTTGATCAACAAGAAAAAAAAAAATCTCACCCATTTTGGAGGCGTGGTCAAAAAGTAGGGACTCTGATAGAAGACTGTTCTCTGGCCTCTTCTGTGATGTCACCTCTCCAGTCAGTTGCCATGACTTCTCACCAAGCATTTGTTCCTGCAGTGACTGAATCTTCTCATTCATCTGTCAATCAAAAGTTTCCTTAGTCAGTTTCTTTATTAGTATTTTATCTAGTTTCTTATCCTAGCAATAGCCAGGGCTCTAGTGTGATCTAAACTTTCTATTTCCTTTAGGGGGTGCTTTCTCCATAAAAACACCTGGGAGTGGTTTCACTGCCCTAAACTCAACAGTAGTTTCCCCTAAACAAAGAAGAAAAAAAATGACATTGCAGAGTGGGAATTGGGGAGATTGGCATACAACAATGCCTTGGGTGCCTGGGGCAGGCAGCGGGAGCATTCATTGCTCCCACACTCTATCTCATAAAGATTAGAATTACAGCGTAACATAAATACATGTCTACTGTAAAGGATTTACACCTGTACATGCCATTATTGCTCTTCAGAAGCATACTGGGAACTCACAGTAGACTTGTGTGAACATTCTGACTTCAGGTTGAGCATGACCTGACCGCTTCTCAAATTACTACAGTGAGAGACAATCACAATGATCATCGGTTAAGTTCAGAAGGCACTAATGCAAGGTTTTTTTTTATTAAGTTTTGCATATCAAAGTGTCCAGGATTTGAGGCTCCTCTTGAAGAACAATATACTTCTGTTGCAGGACTTAGAATTCAGCTGTTTTTATAAAAGAATGAACTGTAAATTGTGCTACATCTGTCAGCATAGCCACACAATTGTACTTGGTGCCCTCTATGAAGTACTGTAGTTATTGTGTCAGATAGACAACTCTGCGGCAAGCATGCCATATGCAGAAGTCTTTATATCCCAAGTCTGTGCAAAATCGAAGTTTTTAATCACAGTCTATCGCACATTACCATAGCAACGCACACTGCCCCCCTGCTGTTCGTATATTAAAAACTGCAGTGTGCTGACAATTTTACCATTGCATTGTGTATCAGGCCGCGGTTCTCTACCCACCTTGCCACTTTATCTCAGGGAAGCTTGGCAGGGATCAGAGTAGCTGCATTCAGCAGCCAGGGCAAAGCTAAGCTTACCTCTTTCAAGGAAAGGCATGCAACTGATGTGAAAGTGTGATTTATACATGATCATGGGCCACTTGTACTTCATGTTGTACTTTCCACATGAAGCAGAAGTGACATGAAGTACCTGACTGGCTTATCAGAGACTTACAAATTGCTCTCATGCTTCTCCATGAAGTTTTATGTGGGATAAGTGGACCATCTCTACCTATAGGCTGCAGTGGGCAGCTGCTTCAATTCCCTTTGCACCTGTTTCTGTAAATCACACTGTTGATGTAGAGCACATATTGTTCTAGCTTCTCATACTAACCTTTTGTTCTCTCTTCTCAAAAGAGGACTTCAGTTCAGCTGGATCCTGAGGTTTTTCTGAATTCTTCTTTCCACCAAGTATGTCATTAACATCTTCACCATCACTGTCATCTGACAGGTCAAATGTCACCCTCTTGAAAGCTTCCTTTGCTCTTCTACTGTCTTCTGTGTCCTCCATCATTTCTTCTTCCTCTTCTTCATCATCCTCACCCTCATCCAATTCATCCCTGAAATAAAAAGACAATGTGTTATCTTAGAAAGTGTAAACAATTGGTTTAGGCTTTGTTCCCATCTTTGTTTTTCCTTTGTCAAGACTCATTTTAAAGCAAGTTTTACATTGGTGTATAAAAACTACTGAACTACTCGGAACTTCATTCCAAAGCTAGAAATCTGTAACAGAACATATGTCTTCAGTTGTCAGTATACCTTTGCTTAAAGTACACCAGAGATGGGATAATTAAAACATGTGATACTTACCTGGGCTTCCTCCAGCCCCATAAGCCGGTAACTGGCTCAGTCGCATCATTCCGGGTCTTCTGCGTATGTGCGGACCCCGAATGAGCGAGTTACCGGGTTGATTGTGGCTGAACAGCAGACCGTGGGAGGACGGCGAGGGGCTTTGCTTATGGGGCTGGAGGAAGCCCCGGGTAAGTAGCAAATCTTTTAATTATGAGAGAGAGAGAGAGAGAGAGAGAGAGAGAGAGAGAGAGAGAGAGAGAGAGAGAGAGAGAGAGAGAGAGAGAGAGAACACGTTGCTTACAAGCAGATTATTCAAACGGGGATTAGTAAAACTGCAATTAGTTTACTATCATCATAAGCTTAACCGTACTGCACATGTGCAAGCATGGCCACGTCTGTGGAGCAGCATAAAGCCTTAAAGAAAATCTGAGGTGGGTTTTACAAATCCTATTAGCACACAGAGGCTGGGCCTGCATATAATGTCAAGCCTCTGCTGGCCCCCATAAATCAAACCACCATGCTAGCGACACACAGCATGTCTCTAACAAGCTGTTTACATGTAAACTGTCAGTCTCCACCGCTCCCCCGCCTCCTCTATATCGTTGTTCCCCGCCTGCGTCCCTTTCCTCCAATCACCGGGGAGGGAAGGGATGCAGGCATGGAGCGGCGGAGAGTGACAGTATACAAGTAAACAGCTTGTTAGCGACACGCTGTGTGTCGCTAGCATGGCGGTATGATTTATGGGGGCCAGCAGAGCGCAGGGGGAGGGGCCTGTGTGAGAACTGTATATTAACAGAGGCTTGACATTATATGCAGGCCCAGCCTCTGTGTGCTAATAGGATTTGTAATACCCACCTCAGGTTCTCTTTAAAGGACAACTAAAATGAAAGGGATATGGAGGCTGCCATATTTGTTCCCTCTTAAGCAATACCAGTTGCCTGGCTGCCCTGTTGAACCTCTGCCCCTAATGCTTTTAGCCACAGACCTTGAACAAGTATGCAGCAGATCAGGGGTTTCTGACATTGGCCTCAATTCACTAAGATCATACTGGAGATAATAAGGCAAGAGAAAACGTACCTCCACACAGTGAGAGAGTTATCTTATCTCTTCATTCCCTAAGTTACCTCCTCTGTAGTTATTTTCTCACACAGGTAATTAACAGCCTGTCTTTAACTTTAGAATTCTGGAGTTATTTTAAGGATTGAAGACTTAACTTAAAAGACAGAAGAGTTAACTTTAGGTTTGACTGAGGTAAAATGTTTCCTGAATACTACATGCCTCATTACCATGGTGATAACTATAGAAACTATCATTAAACACATGAGATAAGCTTAGTAAATTGAGGCCATTGTCAGATCCGACAAGATGATCTGCATGTTTGTTTCTGGTGTGATTCAGTTATTACTGCCACCAAACAGACCAGCAGGGCTGCCCGGCAACTGGTATTGCTTAAAAGGAAATACATATGGCAGCCTCTATATACTTCTCACTTCAGTTGTCCTTTAAGCATGTGCAGTACAAGGTCATGCTCGTACATGGAGGGGAGCACAGCATAAGAATATATCCAACAAGCTCTTGCTGGATTTGTTCAGAGGGACCCTGCGCAGGAACAGTGGGTGGATCAGGAAGCCTCTGGACTATCCAGAAGCTTCACTCTACTGAGGCAAGCATTTCTTTTTTTTTTATTCTACAGGTTTGCTTTAAGCTCCTTTTAAGAGGACAACACCAGGATACTCCATTACCTGCAGTGCATGACTGACAGAAATTAGCCTTTAATGTCTAGCGTTCAATCATTTTTTTTCTATCAAAAATCTAAAAAGAAGGCCATTGTTTTCATCAGATTTTAATTCAATTAAATGCTTTTTCCAAATCAAATAAGGGAGTGAGACACCGAGAGCCCAGTATAGTGTAGTATGTACTGGGAAAGTGAAGTGGAAATATGATTGTAAGAAACACACTCACAAATCTGGGTTACCGTCCAGGTAACCACTGTATAGGCAGGTGGGGAGAATTAGACCTGTCCCCACTCAGGATTAAGAAGTCGCTCTATGTAGATCGGACAAAAAGGGGCCAAAATACCCTCCCACCAGGGGTGGACTCAAAGTGTAAACAATGTTACAGAGGCGCCAGTAGTGTAAAATAATGATAAAAGGTTTCAAAAAGGGAAGGAGGCTAGTCAGTGGTGGACTTACCTCACAAGGTAATGTCGATTTTTCAACAAAAATAATTTATTCACATACGCCAAAAAATTGCAATGCGTTTCTTGGGCATATCCCACTTCATGGGATATGTGGGATTCAAGTGCGATATACCCAAGAAACGCGTTGCAATTCTTTGGCGTACTTGAAAATTCTTTTTGTTGAAATATCAACATTACCTTGTGTCTACATTGGGGAGGTAAGTCCACCACTGACTAGCCTCCTTCCCTTTTTAAACCTTTTATCATTATTATACACTACTGGCACCTCTGTAACATTGTTTACCAAATCAAATACCTGCGTTATTTAAAACAGGTAACTGAGCAGGGCAGATAGTCTGCTACAAGCAGAATTAAGATCTTACATTTCTTCCAAGGCACCCTCTTCATCTTCACCCAAAACTTCCTCTTCATCTTCTGACATCTCTTCATCTCCCGATTCTCGTTCTCTCTTTTCTTCACTCGATTGTCTGTGCGCCTCATTTTCATCCCCCTCTACTGGATCAAAGTAATCTTTATACTTAAGGTTCCGGGAACTTTCAGCCACCTGAAGAAAGAAAACCGCATTTAATTACAGTTTTTATCTGTAATTGCATAACACAAAGAGTAAACAGAGTAAAAAAAGACAAAGTACAGTGACAAGTGAGTGCTTCCCAAGGACTAGGAGCCCCGGCATAAGTATTTCTGAGCTTACCACTGTAGCTTTCAATTGATCCAGAGCGTCCAATTTTTAGAGAACACTGGAACGCAAGCACACCTAGACTGGTTTTATCTTATGCAGGGGTAAAGGTCAGCAAAGCTTGCTATACCTCTCTGTCATACCTGAATAAAATGCTGAAAGGTTGGGAAGTATTAGTCAAGGTGGTTACATGTATGTGTGCACAACAGGAACTTCTCCCCGGCAACTCACAGACAACTTTAAAGGAAAAAGAGTCCATAGCAGACCTGTGGGAATAGCTTATGTTCTCCAACTTTAAGTAAATCAACTCCAAAGTATTATGGCTGAAAAATACAAACGCCATGCAAGTTTTTTTTTCTTTGAGGGAAGACATCTATATTCCTGTCACTGCACCTTGCAGCAAATTTACTGCCAGGTATCCCTACAACCCCCCACCACCCTTCATTTTCTGAAGCAAGGCTTAACTGCTATTTAATACTTGATACTGCAGAAAATGTGTTAAGCAAGCAATCTGCTGCAGTGATAAAAACAATTTCTCAGCTAAATATCAGTCTGGCTTGCATTCATTTGCACCAGAATGGCCGCTGTGAGCTGGGTGACAGCTGCTCTCACAGCAGAGTCTGGTCTGTGCTCAGAACAGGTTTCCACTGCTGCAGAGCTCTGCATTAAAAGAAAATTCCACCTTTGCTTAAAAAATTGCTATAAAAAATGCTTCTCAAGTATTTTGTATTTTAATGTAATTAAAAATAACCTTTCCATTTCAATTTCCAGCGTACTGTGAATGTTCAAACTGACTGTAAGCTCAAGTTCCTTTACTTATCTAGTAGGGAATCTATTCTGTGTTGCACTAGTTTTCAGTTTAAATGACCCAGGTCTCTCTCTCCTGCATGAGTACTTATGGGTGGATACTAACCAACTGATGGGGGAGGCTCTTGCTCATGAGAGGGGATTAAGCAATTTAACAATACATTCATTATATGTACGTCTGTTATTTTTAAAAACATTTTTTTCCCACAACAGTGCCCCTTTAAAGGGGTTCTTTCGCGAAAAAAGTAGGCAGTTAAAAAATGTGACAGATGACAGGTTTTGGGCAAGTCCATCTTTTTAAGGGGGGTTCTCAGGGCTTTCTTTGTTTTCAACAGCATTTCCTGAACAGCAGTTGCAAAATCTAACTGACATAATAGTGTGCAAGTGATTAGGGAGGCCGGCTGGTATCTTGCTATTTTGGCAGTTAAACTGCTGTTTAGGAAATGCTGTTGAAAACAAAGAAAGCCCTGAGAATCCCCCTTAAAAAGATGGACTGGCTCAAAACCTGTCATCTGTCACATTTTTTAACTGCCTACTTTTTTCGCGAAAGAACCCCTTTAAGTAATTGAATTCATTTATACAAGAAAGTATTTTGAATTCATGGTAATAGATGTCAGGGTCCAGGCAAACAGAAAATCTAAACAAAAATCTATACCAGGACATGTCGTTTGGTGATTGGTCATTTTATAGCGCAACCCATCAATAAGACATGCACATTCTTTATCATTCGTGAAGAGAGGAGCAATTGGCACACAATCAACATTCCCATAGTTTTGTACTGCATTGAGCAGAACAAAGCTAAAATCTGGTCACTAATGTTATGAAACTTACACTAAATATCACGTCTAAATTGTTACAAACTTCGTATGGTGTATGCCTAGCTTTAGTCAAGGCCTATCAACAGGTCTACAGCCAGTGACGTCTGAAATATCTCATTTTCCATTACAGCTACTTCCAGATCAAAGACTCGCTGGGTACTGAAACCCTGTTTGGGATAAAAGCTTTTGTTTTTGCATATGTAAACACAAATAGCGCAATACCTACTCTTATGCTAGGTACACACTATCAAGGTTGCTCTCACGAGTAATCATGAGTGCTTACTCGTTATTTAAATGAGGCTTAATTGGCGCAGGTGTGCGGCGGGGATACAAGGGGTTATTTACCCATAAATCCGCCATCCACCCTGCGTTCCAAACAGCTTGCACATGTCCTATTGGTCCCATTGCAAGCCTCACACCTGCGCACTTCCTCCTCCTGGCTTGAAGGAGGAAATGCGCCGGGGTGAGGCTTGCAACACAACCAATAGGATGCGCGCAAGCTGTTTGGAACACAGGGCGGGTGGCGGATTTATAGGTAAATAACCCCTTGTATCCTCGCCACACACCTGCGCCAATTAACCATTTCCCCTCTACATCCCTGCAAAATGCCACAACTCTGTGCAGGGGCGTAGGTACTACGTCCCTCCCCCTGCGCTCGGTACCGCCGCTCATTACCGCCGATCGCCCGCCGCTAGATCAATGAATGGGAAACAAATCCATTCATTGATCTTATTCCCCGTGTGAATGGCTGCAGCCGTCTATTCAATCGGCTCTGCCACTCATGAATCCCGTGCACGTAGTGCTTCCGTTGCCGTACTAACAGTCACCACCTACCATCTTGTAGTATTACATCCCCCCCTTTTTTTTCAGTTTATCATCCCGTTACTTTTTTTTTTTTTTTAATGACCCCCTGACCTCCCACACTCCCCTAAAGTTACTTTTTTTTTTTTAATTAAAAAAAAAAAAAATTACAAATAAAAGAAAATACATAAAGTTACCTTAGGGACTGAACTTTATGTTTATACAAAAAATGTATACTACAATTACTTTATAAATTATGGGCTTGTAATTAGGGATAGACGCAAAACTTAAAAACTGCACCTTTATTTCCAAATAAAATATTGGCGTCATACATTGTAGTAGGGAAAAATTTTAAACGTTGCAGTAACCGATACAAATGGGCAAATAAAATGTGTGGGTTTTAATTACAGTAGCATGTTTTATTTTGAAACTATAATGGTCAAAAACTGAGAAATAATGCATTTTTTTCCCCCATTAAAACTGAGTTAGAACAAAATCATTCTTAGCAAAAAGTACCCCCAAAGAAAGCCTAATCAGTGGCGAATAAAAAACAAGATATAGATTGTTTTGTTGTGGTAAGTAGTAATAAAGTTATAGGTGAATGAATGGAAGGAGCGCTGATGGGTGAAAATTGCTCTGTTTTTTTTTTTTTAGAGGAAAAACCCTTCGAGGTGAAAAGGTTTAGGCCCCTTTTACACTTAATCAGTTGGTGTGCGTTAGTACGTGTTGGTATGCATTTTTTCCATAGCAGTGCATTTGGAAGAAGATTTCAGTTAAAACGCCTTAAGTGTAAAAGGAAAACATGGGCATTACTTTGAAAATCAGTTTTCTTTCAGTTATAACTGAGAGCAACTGATTAAGTGTAAAAGGGCCCTAAGCCTCATTTGAATCATGGGTAAACACTCGTGAGAGCAACCCTGCACACTATAAGATTTTCTGTCAGATTGATTATTTCCAACATGTCCGGTCTGATTTCTGATCGATTTCCAATTATTTTCCAATCAAAGTGAACGAGAAATGTATGTAACCAACTTCCCTAGCAGTGCCACAGTAAAGAACACTGCATGTGCCATTACTAAATGCTCCAACTATGCCATACAGTCTGACATAGCAGCACCCCAACATTTGCAGACCAGAGGCAGATAACTAGGGACCCTTCAGACACTTCTGATTTATGTATGGGAAAACAAAGTCACAAAGCATTGTTCAGGTATTTTACCTGTTTTGTTGTTTTTCTTGTTTGAAGCTCTTCCTCGTCATCATCATAATCAGAATCAATGTCTTCAAAATAATCCACATCTTCATCATCATTCTCCTCATTATCACCATCTTCCTTCTCGGCCTGCTCCAAAAAAGCCTCCATCTCAGACAGCTTGAAGAACTGATCATCTACTATGGACTTTTCTGCTGGCCGTTTAAGTGTTTTTTTATTTGGTTTGTTCTTGTTCTGTTGTTCCAATTTATCAATATCAAAGTCTGTTTCCAAATCATCTTCGCTGAAACTCTCTGCATCCGGCTTCCGGGCGTTTTTACCTAGAAATAAGTTACGATTCTTTTCTTTCCTTTTATGACTATCAGGGTTTATCTCGGGTTGTTCTTCTGGATCTTCTTTTTCTCCGTCTTCTTCATCAGCATTTTCTGATTCCTCCTCAGAAAGTTCTAAGATATTCAGTTCTTGGTCCTTCACAGCCTTACTAATGGCCTTTTTGAAGTAACCTAGCACAGCAGTATTCTGAAGTTCAAGCTGCTGCCAGATTTGCTCTTCATCAAAATTTTCAGTAACCAGTACATTCAACGGACTTCCTACTCCAAGGGCAACCTCTGATTTATGCAAGTCGTATAATGCTTTTGTTAAACTGGAAAACTCAGAGGCCAGTCCCTCTTGAACACTACAAAAAGAGTATAAGTGTTAAGACATGAGATACATTATTTACAGTTTTGCAAAGTAATAGAAGATACTACATTGGTTAGCAATCGTAAGCTCCTCTACAGCAGGTATATTTTGTGCACATCTGTCAATAAGTTATGCATTTACAGTACACAAACTTAGTACAGTACGTTTAATTTAAACGCCTACATACACAACATGACATGCACAAGAGGCGGCAGGTGACTAGCACAAAAACGCATCAAATTTCTGTAGAATGTCTATATTAAATAGCAGAGAATGCTCTCAGTGTAGACTACTATCTGCTGAAACGAGCTGTCATAATTCTCTAAACAAACCAAGGACTGGCCTAACTGGCTCCCATATTCCAAAATCATTTATCGCTAGTTCATAGATCAATCCATGTTACAAGAACTCAGCTAGCAGTGATTTTATAGAATATTGTGCTGCTTAGATATAAAGGTCAAGAGCACTGTTTTTTTACTCAACCTGCCCGCTATGTCATACACAGTGCAACCCCTGCCCCCGCCCTTCATAGCAACAAAATGTTTTTCTAGCCTATAGGCTGGCGACGTGTCTATACAGAACGTGGTCCCAAGCTGTTGCCCAAAGAATTGAGTTCAGATCACTGTTTACATGTGTACAAGGCTTTTTTAACCAACTTGGCGGTAAGGACAAGCCAGACTCGTCCAGCTAAAAGATGTGGCTTGTCCATGCCACGAGGGAGATTTAAAACGGCTCTGCTTCTGTGTGCTTCCCTAGGTCTGCTGGATGCCTGCCAGCACACTATGGGTAGTGATCTGTGCTACCCACAGTGTGCCAACAAGCATCCACCAGTCCTACGGAAGCCCACATGGAGCTGGCAGAGCTATTTTGTGTGGTGTCTCCTTCCCCCACTACTTCCCACTCTCCCTGCAGTGATCCCTAGTGCTGTGATGCATGTGAGTATCAGGCATGGGCAAACTTGGCCCTCCAGCTGTTAAGGAACTACAAATCCCACAATGCATTTGCCTTTATGAGTCATGACGGTGGCTGTCAGACTCCTGCAATGCATTGTGGGACTTGTAGTTCCTCAACAGCTGGAGGACCAAGTTTGCCCATGCCTGGTGAGTATTACTCACCATGCCTCTCTCCAGCGCTGATCACACCACCTCCGCCGCATACAGCTCCGGTCTACTGTCCACAGCACTGGGACGTGGCTTGATGACGTCATCAAGCTGTGTCCCGCTGCTGTGGACAGTACACCGTATTGAATTCAATACAATAGCCTGTTGTGAGATGAGAAACTGCATAGTATTTTACATGCATTTTTATGCAAATGTTTACATATGATTTTTCACAATAGCCCTAATTTACATATACTGCTATGTGACAACATGACAAGTTCCAATGAGAACCATGCATAGAATATAATATTTTATGCGATAAAACCCATAAGGAATGCAAAGAAATGCAGCAGGCGGTCAGTTATTTTTCTTGCATACAAAAATTTGATTGAAAAGGAAACTAGCCCATTCACAATTATTGGTTTTCAGACAAACGGAAACAGCCTAGTTTCCACTGAGCATGCCGAATCTGCCTACATGCAATGACAAATGCATAGGTAGGAGGGTTAAGGTGCCCATTAACGGTACAATTTTTTCACTAAACGTGATCTTTCCATGTGATTTAGATGATCGCAAGTAATCTGAAGGCAATTATTGATTGTTCACATTTACTGAACGATTCTTTCTTCAAATTCAATCATAAATTCCAACTCTCGGATCAATGTGATCCTATTTAACGATCCACCAAAGAATCGTTCATTATCGATAGCCTTCATAAACCAGGGCTGTGGAGTCAGTACAAAAATCTTCCCGACTCCAACCCCGACTCCTCAGTTTATGAAACCACGACTCCGACTGCCCAAAATGGCTCCGACTCCTTAGTCTAATACTTAACAGGGCTGTGGATTTTGTACAAAAATAATCCGACTCCTCAGTGTATGAAATCAACGACTCCGACTCCGGGTGCCCAAAATTGCCCAGACTCCACAGCCCTGTCATAAACAGCAAATTTCCATGCAATGCGATCATAAAAATTGCATCAAAAGATAGCATTTGGTGAAATTGTACCATTAATGGGCACTTTTAGGGTTAGGGAGGGGATAGTAAAGTCAGTGGGATGTAGGTTAGGTTGACAATGTAGGCTGTCATTGGAACACCGGCGTGTCTAGCAGGACGCACGCCAATACTTGCAGTAATGCAAGTACCCATCAGAATTGCTGAGACATCCTATGCATGACCATAGGGATTCGGGTGCGTTGCAGCATGCCATCCAGAATCACACTGCGATGAGATTCAGAAGGCAAGCCATTGCCCGAATAAGAAGCGTTTCCCGAGGCAACTCGTCTGCTGTGAAAAGCTGCAGACTTGACCCTTGAAGAAACTAGACCAGTGGACCTGATTTAAACTAACCATAAAGTTTCAAAAAGGCATAAAGTATGAAAAGACATTATGGCAGTCATGGACACTATACTACTCCAACAGCTGAAGAGGTGATCAGCTGCTAGTACACACGCTCACAGAGCCTGTTACATTACTGCTCATGTGTTGCCACCAGTGCATACCATCGTACCTGAGCAGCTGCTCGGGATGAGCACTGACATTCTCCAGCACCTCTGTACACCGCCACAACCCCGGCTGCGACACCTCTGCCATGTTCACTGTATACCGCAGCACTTTCCCATACACAGTTCCCACATGGTCAGCGCAGCAGCGGATGTGCCCTTGCTAAAACAACCCAGCAGGAAACTCGAACCGTGCTCAAAGGTTCCGTGTAACATTCTAACTATCCATACTGATCGCTCGTATTGCAGATTTCTTAATATCGAACAATTAGCTTCACATTTATTTTCCTACAGGACGATTTGGAGCAATTTCTTTTCTTTACTCCGAATTGTTTTTTTTCTTGTCTGTCCTATGAATAAAGCTACGTTTGAAGACTCTGGCGCCAATATGGCGGCGACCATGGAGAGTCACAGGTAAATGAGCTTTCCTGGAGGTGTACTGTAGTGAGTACTTTGCCCCTGCTGGTTCATACTGTGTCCTGCGGATCGCTGGATTACACCAGGCAGGCACTGCTGGACAGGACGATGGTTTCCAAGACTCTCTGAGCAGAAGCCCAAGCAATTCAGGCTCCAGGTTTGTGGTTTAGAAAGCCCTAAATAAATGACATGCCTGTTTGGATTGGTAATGTCTGCGTGTCACTGATAGGAAGAGCAATGGCCTGCAGGCTGCAGCTAGGAAGCGCACGACAACCAGACATGTATGTTATATAATATTTAATACTAGTTTTGGCATTTCTGTAGTGCCAACATCTTTAGCAGTGCTGGGCAGAGTATATTGTCTTGTCACTGAGCTGTCCCTCAGAGTGTCTCACAATCTAACCACTACCATCATCATATGTGTATGTATGTATCGGAGTCTAGGACCAATTTAGGTAGAAGTCAATTAACTTAGCTGTATGTTTTTGGGATGAGGGAGGAAACCAGAATGCCTGGAGGAAACCCACACAGATACAGGGAGAACATACAAACTCTGCAGATAGTGCCCTGGCTGGGATTCAAACCAGGGACCCAGCGCTGTAAAGCAAGAGTGCTAACCTCTATGCCACCATACTGAGAAATGTTATATATAGTACTAAATAATAATAATAATAATAATACTATTGTAATTAATTCTCAGATTATGTAGAGATGCTACCTGAAATTCAACTTTAGCCGTTTTTGATCTTCAAAGTCTGAAAGGTGCTGAACTAAAACTTTGCTATATTCTGATATAGAATTGATAACAAGATATGAAGCTGTCAAGCAATTCATCATCATTTAACTTTCAGGCTTCTTGCACACAGGGACGTTACAGGCGCACGTTAGTGCAGCCTGTAACGCTCCCCCAACGCACAGCAATGTAACACAAGTGACCGGTTCACACTGCCCACGTTGCGTTACATTGTAACGCAGCAAAGTGCTGCATGCTGTGCGTTCTCCGCGGCTAAGCCGCGTTAGACTGTTTGCACATGCTCAGTCATGTTGGGGAGGAGGGGAGAGCGGCCGGGCACATGGCTAATTAATATTCACTGAACTCAGTGACGTGCAGTGTTTACTTCCTGGAGCGGCCGCTCTGTGCGGCAATTGGCCGGGCGGGACCGCATGTGTCCAAGAGTACGCATCACGGACGCCAGAGTGAGCTGCACAACGCGGCTCACTCCAACGTCCACACCAGAGAGCACCAGGCGTTGCATTAGGGGCACGTTATGTGCCCTATAACGTCCCCTAAACGCAACGTCCTGGTGTTTAACTAGCCTCCAACCTATTTAGCACTGTGAATTTCAAAGTTCCAAGGGCTTAACGCTTATGTTTAACCCCCTTGGCGGTATGAAAAATACCGCCAGGGGGCAGCGCAGCAGTTTTTTTTTATTTTTTTTTTAAATCATGTAGCGAGCCCAGGGCTCGCTACATGATAGCCGCTGCTCAGCGGCATCCCCCCAGCCCCGCCGATCGCCTCCGGCGATAGGCGATCAGGAAATCCCGTTCAAAGAACGGGATTTCCTGGAGGGCTTCCCCCGTCGCCATGGCGACGGGGCGGGATGACGTCACCGACGTCAGCACCTCATTGGGAGACCCGATCCACCCCTTGGCGCTGCCTGGCACTGATTGGCCAGGCAGCACAGGGGTCTGGGGGGGGGGGGCCGCGTGCCGCACCGAATAGCGGCGATCGGGCGCGCGGCGGCGGCGATCGGGGAGCTGGCGCAGCTAGCAAAGTGCTAGCTGCGTCCAGCAAAAAAAAAATTATGTAAATCGGCCCAGTAGGGCCTGAGCGGCACCCTCCGGCGGCTTACCCCGTGTCACACACGGGGTTACCGCTAAGGAGGTTAATGTCATTGTAAATTGTTATGACCAAGTCACACAAGCAATAAAATGTCAGTGGACATCGTGGATACTACATGTATCGGGTAAGATGATAGGATCTACCGCTGTGTTTTAGCAAACGATGCAAAAACTTAAAAAACCGCTTCCATTCATATAAATAGAATGGTGGGCCCGTTCACATATAATCGCAAAACGCCGACGATTACCACCGGCGTTTTGCGGGAGTGATTTTCCCGCAATTTAACGCGGAAAAAAATCACTGGACACTGCGGCAGTTTTGGAGCTATGCATGCTAATTGCGAATCGCCGGCAAACCGCTGCATGTAACAGGTTTGCGGTTAACGCTAACTGCAAACGTGGCAGTGAGAACACTGCCATGTGTTACATGCTGTAGCGGTTTTTACAAAACCGCTAGCGGTTTGCCTTGAGTGGGAATCGCTGAAAACGCAGCATTTACCACCCATCGGAACCAGCCCTGAACAATACAGTGGCTGTTGTCTTGTCATCATGGCTGATAGCGTTGCTAAGGAAAATAAACCTTTTTATTTTTACTCCCTTCACACAGTCTAGTAACCCAAGTTTTATTTTGTTTCTTGCACAGCAGGGAAGCCTAAAAAATCTGATCTGTTCCCAAGTTGTGGTAGGGCCCATTCACACTTGCAAAACGCTAGAGCTTTTGCTAGCATTTTGCTCTGGCAATTTTTGGCGATTAACGTGAAAAAAATCGCCATTCACACTTTGTTATTTTTTTTTTTTTTTTTTTTTTTCGATCGCGTTTAGTGCTTCTATAACACTAAACGTGATCGCCAGGAAATTGCCTGACAATGGTGCAGGATACAAATTTGCATTTGGGGATTTGCATTAATCGCCGGTGATTAACACAAATCGCCCAAGTGAGAACGGGCCCATAGGGTATTATGGCACTAGCGCTTTAAAAAGCGTGAAAACGCTCAGATGTGAACTGGGCCGTAAAGTGGTCCTGAACTCTTGCACAGGACAGAAGGAAAACCTAGAAAAATGCACCCTGTATGTATTTACAGAGTTTAGCCTGTCTAATTCCCCCTCATCTGTGACTAATCATCACAGTAATATGATCTCTCAGCTGTGTCAGCTCAGGGATCTCCTCTGCAATGGCAGAGCAGCTAATTTGTGAACACAGGGTGTTAGCCCTATGTCTGCTTCCATGAAAGCACACACACTGCAGATTTATTGCAGGATTTGTATCAGCTGTAACAAAAAATGTTTTCTTTAACCACTTGAGGACCGCAGTGTTAACCCCCCCCGTGACTAGGCCATTTTTAGTTAAATAGGCCACTGCAGCTTTAAGGTGAAGCTGCAGGGCTGTGCAACGCAGCACACAAGTGATTTCCCCCCCCCCTCCCCCGCCTTTTCTCCCCACCAACAGAGCTTTCTGTTGGTGGGGTCTGATCGCGCTCCCACCCCCCAAGCCGTGTTTTTTGTTTTTTTTTATAAATATTTGTTGTTTTTTAATAAAATCCTGCTTTTTTTTTAATTTTATTTTATTCTGTATATTAACTTTACTACTCTCCCTCCCCCTGCCAGCCAATCGGCGCGATCGGCTGTGATAGGCTTCAGCCTATCACAGCGGATCGCTTCCCTGTGTCCCAGCGGGACAGCAGTGTCAAACGGCTGTCCCCAGTACAGCGCTGCTGCAGATCAGAGCACTGTACAAAGTAATTAGACGGCGGTTTCGCCATCTAAGTCTCCTGAGCAGCGATCGCCGCTCCGAGTCTGAAGGTGAGGCGCGATCTCCTGCTAGCCCCATAGACAGCCGTTCACGCCAATCGGCGTGGAGCGGTCCTGGGGCTGCCGCACTGCTCACGCCAATTGGTGTAGTGCAGTCGGCAAGTAGTTAAAGGTTATTATGCTATTGCATCTCTTTTAGAGCAGAGAGGAAGTTCTGAGTTCAGGTCCGTTTTTAAATGTATTGCATTTTTCATGCTAAACTTATGTTACTAATATTTGAATTGTTATTGTATTTTTTTTTTTTAATTTATTTTTTTTTTAAAGCTGAAACCATCAATGTTTTCAGATAAATCCATCGAATCATTATGTCACCATCTAAATCTCCTGAAAAGAAAAAGTCCCGTCTGTCCCTGTCTAAAAATCGAAACAGTTTAACTCCAAAACGTACTCAGTCTTCAGACAAGCCATCAACCTCTCCGTCAATTCTTTCTCTGTTTAAGAATGCACCCCCTGCAAGACTTTCTTGCCCTCTCTGCAGTGAGATGGTTCCTCGCTTCAGTCTGAACAAACACATTGATGAGGAATGCTCTAAGGCAAAGGAGGAGAATGATGATGTCATCTTGGTTGAAGATGTGAAATCGGCCCAACTGTCTTCATCCATCTCGGAGCCTCAACTGTCGCAAGAATTTAAATCTCACGCTACAAAACATGAAGCTAACACAGATGACTGCCATCAGACAATAATCGGCACAGAACAACACAGCCAATACTTCAAGAAAAATCCTTCTGTACCAGATAATGTGAACGATGTGAAGGTAGCAAAAACAGTACCTCTGGGTAGTCTTTCCTCTAAACTCTCCCGGAGAACTCACAAGCCTAAACAAGATGCAAGTAAAGAACGCACTGACCACCTTGATTTTCTGTCACAAGAATCCCTTCCTACTGCCATCTTACAAAAAGAACCACTGTCTTGTAAAAGGAGTGGCTATTTGAATGTACCACCTGTTAGAGAAGGCACAGAAAGTGTTGAAAAAATAACTTTACCTGTATGTACAAGTAATGAACACAAGAATAATAGTGATCAAAAATTCAATTCAGTTTCTAGTGATGAACCAAATATATCACCCTGCCCTGCACATGATGTATATTCTAAACCAAACCAGAGAAGTGAGCCTATCAAGCATAAGATGGACTTGCCCCTTTCAGACAAAACTAGCTGTGGTAAAAAAGCCAAACGCAGCACTCCTCTGGAGAGCTTTTCTGACCTTTCTGCTCCACCTGAGAACTGTGGTGATTCTCTTCAAATCTCTTCTGTAGAGGACAACGGTAATATTCTTCCTGTGGAAGATCCTAATTTATTTGATGAATTTCTGAAGCCCTTTGATCTAGATGGTGAAGCTGAGGCAGACAAAACCAGCATAAAGGAAAGTGGTTCTGAGTCAGACAGGCAGCCATATTACTTGCGGAACTTCTTAATGGTTTTAGAAACTGTAATGGAGACTGAGGAGGACATGAGTCTGTTTGATGAAGAAGATACTCGCACTTTAATGACGTTCAAAGAACTATCTGGTATGTCTTTATTTTTCAAACTGCCTAAGGTGCCTAAAGTATTGTTTTAGAGATATGATGGCTACTTTACATTACCACTGCAGATATAGCATGTCGGGCTCCTGACCGGAAAGTTACAGGGCCATGCTAAATGGATTGTTTAAAACTGGCATCTCTCCCATGACAGAAAATGCTATCATTAGGCAGCTTAGCCCAGTCTACAGACAGAAAAGGGAGTCAGCTGCCTCTTGGCTTTGTGATTGGTCTGTAACTCACAGGATCACAATGGAGGGGAAAAATCGCGTTGTGTGCAATGCATACAGTACATAAAAAGTATGCTTCACTCCAACTGTTAAACACACACTTTATGCATTACCGCACTGCATTCCACATGTTATTAAAGTGGTTTCCATTGTACAAATCTAACACGCCAATGTGAATATGCCATTACAGTATAATTGCAACACAATGAACAATGTAATCACATTGCTCATTGTGTTGCAATGATACTGTAATGGCATGTACTGTAATGCACTGCAACAATTTCGTATTGCCGTTTCACCATCTTTATATTTTCCCGTTAAAAAAAAAAAATAGCCTTTAGAGCCGTATGAAAAAATGTTGTGCATCAGGGCCATTGTTACTAGGAGACAATGAAGAACTTATAGCAAATGTGTAATGTATTGATATGTGTTTGACATCTATATACTGTATAGCTATGCTTAGTTTGCATAACGATGTCCTCTCTGTCGCTTTACCTGTTTGTTACATATGATCTTGTCTTGAAGCCGGGGGACAGAAGTTGTATGTTCGGCTGTTCTTGCGCAAGTTGAACTGGATAAAAACAAACAAGATAGAATATTCTGAGATTGGCTCAGACCTGACTCCTTATATCGAGGAACTGATTCGGTTTGGTTTCCTGCAGTCAGGTATTTATATTTTCTTCCATTAGAGACAATTATGGGGAGGGGAATTTGCTAATATGACCATTTTTTGTAACTGGAGAACTCAGGTGTGCCCAGTTTTGTCAGTGAATTATTCAAACATAATTTCCATTCATTGCAGCTCTATATATTACAAAGATCATTAAACAATCAAACATTTAATAATTGTTTGGCAAACATCATTTTAACTTTTACTCTGTTTTACATCCTTCACCTTATTCAAAGAAATAAAGCTGTTTGTAATAAATATTGTTCTAGAACACAAAAAGCATCCAGTTGAAATTAACTTTGCGTGTTGTTTTTGGATATGCCATTAACCTGGATACAGTAGATGAGAAATTGTAAGTCTGAGGAATAAGCAGTTTGAAATGACCAATTTTCTGGGTTCCCTCTCTAGACTGTGAGCTGGAGGACCTGTCAGAAGCTCTGGATCTTCTGTCTGCTCCAGAGCTGAAGAATTTGGCTAAAGGATTTCGCATGATAAATCCCAGCGCTCCGAAGCAGCAACTTGTGGAGGAGTTCCTGAAACTATCTAAACAACGATCCATATTCAGCAAATCCGGCATCGCTTCCACCATTCTTAAAAAGTACCTTTCTCTGCTATATTTTGATTTAGAAGATGTCAGTTTCATTGTCTTAAAGGACAACTGAAGTGAGAAGACTATGGTGGCTGCCATGTTTATTTCTTGTTAAACAATACCAGTTACCTGGCAGCCCCGCCGGTCTGTTTGGCTTCAGAAGTGTCTGAATAACACCAGAAACAAGCATGCAGCCAATCTGTCAGATCTGACAATAATGTCAAACACCTGATCTGATGCATGCTTGTTCAGGGTCTATGGTTGAAAGTATTAGAGGCAGAGGGCCAGCAGGGCTGCCAGGCAACTGGTATTGCTGAAAAAGGAAATAAACATGGCAGCTTCCATATACCTCTCTCTTCAGTCTTCAGTTGTCCTTTAAGCTTTATACTTATACTAGATATTTTGAAATTAACCTTAAATGATTGTGCATGTCTATGGAATATGTTATACTGTAAATCAATAATAATAATTTGTTCATGATATTGTGTGTGTGTGACCGCATACCACTTATACAGGTGTTCTCTGACCTTGGCTTGTGCCATTTCAGCAATCTATTGAGTTGGCTATAGTTTCCGCTGCAGCAGGATTTCTTTGGCTCAAATTTCCTCTTTCTATCTATCTATATCCAAAGAAGTCCTGCTGCAGTTGAAAATATATATAATTTTTTTTTTTTATTTATTTTTTATTTTATTTTTTTACTAGAGGCATCCTTACATTAGTTATGTGGATTTCAGATAGTTCATGTCTGGCAAATCTAGGTATTATATAAAGTTATGGAAATGCTTAGCAGAAAGTCTGTAAAAAATAACACCTAAAATAATAATACATATTACTTAAAATGTGTACTAGCTGAAAATAAACCTTTGAATTGGCCAGTTAGCTTATTAGTTTAGAATGGATTTTTTTCACCTTTAAATTAGAACTTTTGTTAAAAAAAATCGCCCTATAAGTTCCATAGTGATTGTTAAACAAAGTGAAAATGATGTGCCAAAAATGTAATCCGATAATGATCTGTATTGGCTTATAGAGCAGTATAAAAAAGTGCTATTTTTTTGTAAGCACTTAGCATCTTACAAGTTCACAACAGCTGCATCTCACTGAGGAGGAGATTAAGACAGCCAAGTCAAGTTACGGTAGTTGCCTCTCTTATTTACAGTACTTGGGTATTAACATATTGGTTCGCTCATTATGCTGGATAGTGTACTGGTTAAGGGCTCTGCCTTTGACATGGGAGATCAGGGTTCAAATCCTGGCTAGGGTCAGTACCTATTCAGTAAGACGTCCTTGTGCAAGACTCCCTAACACTGCAGGGTGGTCCCTTGAGTGCGCCCTTAGTGGCTGCAGCTCTTAAATGCTTTGAGTCCAATATGAGAAAAGTGCTATACAAATGTTAAGATTATTAGGATCTTATTAGGAAAATACAGAAGGCCATATTACCCGCGTACATATAAAAATGGCACCTTATAAAAAGGACTCAGGTGATTGTTGTTAGTAGAATATCATTAAAATTAGCGATATTTTTCTACTGAATTACCAATATTTTACTATGACTAAACCTAACCGTACTCTCACACGGAACCCTACCTTTACCGATGCCTAACCCAGAACTGTCCCTCTACCGATGCCGAACCCTAACCCCATAGAAGAATAACTTGTAAATCTGTGTTTGAGATTCAAATAAGAAAACAATGCAGCAAAACATGCAAATTTTATAAAAGTAACACATTTAGTTTCTATTAACTTGTACAATAACTACTTGTTGACCGCAAACTATAGTTCTCTTAGACTGGACAGTTAGCTTATTAGGATGAGTTTTATGCAGTTCATTTTAGTATTGCAATTCTTTCCATTTATTTGTAGAGTGAAAGATGCTGCTGGTCGAGCAGTGCGGATTTGCCGAGCGCCTAGAGCTGTGTTTTGCCGAGTCCTCCTCTTGTTCTCATTGACACAGTCTGTGGATGTGGAAGAAGCTGCTAGTGGAGGACAGAGTCTGCTCTCCACAGTCCTCATGGTTAACATGGGCCGAGTGACCTTCCCAAAGTACACTGTACAGCGGAGCGCCCAGATATTCCAGGACAGAGAAGACCTCATCAGGCAAAAACTAAACACATTTGTTTTGTATTATCAACATGCAGAAAACCATTTGTTTTAATAGGTACAACCTTTCAGTGGAGAAGCACAATATGTGAGCTAGGAATTTGCCACTTCTGAAATGTCCTCACAGCTTTATTTCAGAAATGCCTTTTGTATACATATGCATCACCAGCATTGCCAGTAATGATTGTGCTCTGTTCTTAGTGATACTGTGAGGAATTAGTGCTATACAGACATGTTACTATGATATAAGCAGTATATACTGTTCATTGGCGTGAAGTGGAGGAGGGGCAACAGGGCGGTGAACTTTGTCCGCTTCTGGGGAGGGAGGTAGGCGTGAGAACAATAGAGGTATTTATACGTGTCACCTTGAAATATGGTGTCACTCTTTCACAGTGTGACATCTCAGTTTTGGTTGTGAATCCATTTGATGAATGTGACACCATTATTTGGCTTTTAAAGACCATGTCAGGTCAATACAAGTATCTTGACCATTTACGCAGCTAAACTAAATTGTAAAGGTAAAATGCATCATACAGTATTTTTATTACAGTTTCAACTGAATATGCTAAATTTTATAAGTTATGCACTTGTTTCTACACCATAAACAACATTGAGCTACAGTCCAGTTAGTATTTAGTTATCCTGCACCACACAAAATGCATTAATATAAAATGTGATTTGAAACCATAATTGTTTTCATTCTGCAGGTGACTTTTAACATCCAGGCATTATGTAATGAGAGAGAATGGGTTATCTGGCTGGTTTGTTTGGAAATGAGTGGTGCATAGTTCTGCATTCGCTTACCATGTGATTCTGCCTTCCTTTAGATATGAGTCTGCAATGCACAAGCTGGTAGATATTGTACTTGCCATGACAAATGGTAACTGGAATGATGCACACATGTTGTATCAGGCTGCTAAAGAAGACTGGGAGCAGCTGAAGAATGAACCTGCATTAAGGTACCTTATCTCAGCTCAGTGGCAAATCTATTGTGTGATCTCTTATGAATCTCATGTTACAACTGTTGATATTTACAACAATATTTAAATTTAATTTGAGTCAGGACGCATGAATTTCTAGGTGCAACTCGTACTGTGTGGCCTTGCTAGTACAACTGTGCTGGAACTGACATTCCTGTTGGCTAAATGCTTCTTAAACCGTGTACAAACTATAAATACGTGTCGCCTGAAACAATCATTCCTGGTTCTCAGGTGTCAGTTGTGGGGTGGTCGGAGAGGCGGAGAGTGAGGGCCCATTCACACTTCAGCGTTTTGCCGGCGATTTTGGCAAAATGCTCAAAAGCTAGCGTTTTTCAGGGTAATAAAAGTCTATGGGCCCATTCTCATTTGGGCGATTTGCGCTAAGTGCCGCAAATCGGCCCAAAACGCTAAACGCAAACGCGTAGCCTACACCATTTTCAGGTGATTTCCGGGGGATCGCGTTTTAGTGCTACAGAAACGCAAAATGCGATCGCTAAAAAATTGCCAGGTGTGAATGGTGCTTTTTTGGCGTTAATCGCCAAAAAACGCAGAGCAAAACGCTAGCAAAATCGCTAGCGTTTTGCGATCAGCAAGTGTGAATGGGCCCTAAGTGGTTCTCTACTGTGGGAACTTTCAAGGAATTTTCCACCATTTATTTTGATGGACATTGCAGCATTCAGCTAGGGGTTTCTTTGGCATGGTGTGGCTGGCTTTCCCCTCAAGTTCCCTGCAGTACAAGTCCTATAGGGTTCGGCAGTATTTGAAATTCTAGTCACAAATCTGGTGTAGTGAGGAGATGCTTCATGTGTCTAACCCTACTTCTCAAAAGCGTACAGCATTCTGACTTGGCACTGACAACTGACTGACAACATTAGTATTAATGAGTAAAGCCTAATTGTGGGAATATTTAGCCTTTAATTAATGAAATATTGGTTCCACTGGGACATTATTCTCTTCAAACCAAAATATCCTATAGTAATAGGCATAATGTTTTGAATAAACGACTCCGTGTAAGGATTAGTGAGCAAGCAAATGAATTAATAAACCTAGGTAATCAATCTTCTATAAAAGAAGGATGATGAGTGAAAATTTCTCATGCACCATGCCAACAAATATATATAATGAGGCCACAAAGAAGAGAATTGGCTCTTGGGTGCATGAAAAATTAGTAAATATGAACTTTATTATAAAATAGTAGAAAAACACATAAAGACTATACAATAATACATAAACCCCCCTAACACATTCTAAAATGTTAATCCTCCACCTCAGCTAGGTATGTGCTCCACTGAATCAATAAGGGGCTGCAGTCCCCAAAACTCATTGAATGATTGAAGGCAATTCAATGTGATGGCTGGACAGCAAAATCAAGCGACATATATAGGCTGATGTACTGGCAAAGATTTAAGCATGAAGTCACAGAGCCTGTAGTGATCATGAATAAGCAGCTGGTGATCTGATATTAAACATGGATCCAAGATCTCCAATCATGTATTGCCAAATGAATGGTATCAGTTCATCATATCATACCATGCAGGAAAAATGAAGCAAAGCTTCTTATTCCAATCAACTATTGCCAAAAGCATCTTTCATATAGCCAGAAGGAACAGGTGATCAAATCCTCCATATGCTAATATGGGCTGTAAGTCCCCCACTCGCAGGGACAAGCATTGATTGATAAGTAGCAATGATGTGAATGTAGCAAGGCAAAGCAAAGCCATACACGACCGGTCCATGCAGGATAAATCTGGCCATGCAGTTTATGCAAAGCAGGTCCAAGCAGTACAAATGCAAGGCATAGCCATCAGAGGTCGCATAGTTACCAGTCCTTGTGTACTGCTGCCGTGTAGATAAATGAGAGGATAAGATCCAGTGGAGGTTCCTATAACATGCCCAGCAGGGTGAGGTTACTGTCAAAGATGCAAAGGCATATAACATGCCCAGCAGGGTGAGGTTACTGTCAAAGATGCAAAGGCATCTTTGACAGTAACCTCACCCTGCTGGGCATGTTATAGGAACCTCCACTGGATCTTATCCTCTCATTTATCTACACGGCAGCAGTACACAAGGACTCGCCGGCTGCTACTTTTTATTGTATGGGGGGCGGGGAGAGGAGAGAGGCGGGTGAGGAGAGAGGCAGTGCGAAAGCCGGCGGCTTCATCTATTACATTGCCGCCGGCTATATTTAATTAAATTAAGCAAGGTTGTCATAAATTTGGCCGCAGCGAGACGGCATAAACATAACATTTCTAACATTGGCCGCTGCGCTGCGGCCACTTCGCACATTGGCCGGCCACAACCCGAAGTGGCCACACTACGGGTTCTGGCCGTAACATATACAAGGATATACGGTAAATTAGACTCACCATTTTCTGTGACATAACGGCTTTAATTCTAATCATGAATATTAAAGCTCTTTCAGATGTACATTAAAAGGAAGCTTTTAGACACTGCATACTGTATGTATAATACGTTTTTTTTTATTCACTTTTGTTTGTTTTACTTTGCCTGTAACGATATACACATCACCTGCAGAATACCATATTGGCTTTACAGTTTAAATACCCTAGTTTATAAATTCCTCTTTAGTCAGTGAGACAAAGGTTTTATAGACAACCCCAGTCCAAATTATCTTATATGTAGATGGAGGGGGTGGGGTTTCTCTATCACTTATGAGAATTGTAGTCTCCTGATGTTTAATCTTTACTCTGTGAGCATGAATTAATTCTATATATCATTGTACAGGTTCCATGCAGAACTGCCATTATACCTGCGCTGCTTTACCGTGGGCTGGTTGTACACCAGGATCCTGTCACGAGGCGTGGAGATACTGCAGAGACTGCATTTGTATGAGGTACGCATGTTTGATCTTTAGGATTTTTTTTTCTATTAGTATCTACTGTATTGCATTGTATAGTACTGCATGTTTAAAGCGGCATTGTCACCATAAAAATCAAATCTCAACAGCAACTGGTCTGAGTGTATTAAGTGATAAAGATGCTAATCCTGCATTCAAAACTTGCAAAACTTTTTCTGCTGTTATGGTTTGTAGTTCTCACATACTTTAGGAGCACTGGCCCTAGTGCCAAACAGTGCCAAAGAGTTGAATGCTGGGAGTTCTTTTTATCTATAATATATTTCTCCTCTTCCATTTATGTCCCTGCCTTGCTGCTTATAAGAAACACCCTCTGATTACTTGTGTTTACAAGCAAGGCTGGGGTGACTCAGTGATTGGATGTGTAAATAAAAAAAAAAAAAGACAGTAAAGTTGTTAGTATACACCTCAGTGATGAGTGTCTGAAGACTGGGAGGAGGGCAGCTAATGAATACACAATGAGCAAGAGAAGGGAGGGGGGAAAACAAGAGTCAGGGAGGATATGAGGTCAGCATTAGCTTGGCAAAATGGCCATTGCCTAGAATAGGATTTTCTGCATTTCCTTTATAAAATTCACAGGAATCATTACGTAGATAGCACAATACATCTGTTATGTAAGTAGAAGCAATATTTATCTACTTATATATGTGTTTTTTATTTCTAGGTTAGCATGGGTGTCGCTTGTTCTTTAATGGGCACCTATCCAAGATATTGGTCTAATACAATATGTACAGTTTCCAAACTTTTTTTCACTTTCCTCCACTTGCCTAATAAGGAAAAAAGAGCAACAGTCCAGATATATTTTTCCTATTTTTTTTTTTAACAATACTCTTAACCTCTGCTCCAGAATTCCTCTTCTTCCCAGCTGAATGTTGCCCTTGGGCTCATGCTTGTTTATAAGTGGATGTCAGATGATGCAAGGAAGGCTGCGGGCATTTTCATTACTTTTCCTATCAGAGGCTATGCAGGTAGGAAGAGGTGGCACTTGTACTGAATTATGCAAAGATAGTGAAAGCAATTTCAATAGTCAAGTGAACCTTAAGTGATAATAAACTGATGAGATATACAAGTGTATCTACTCTCCTACTCCTAAAAATGACTTTTAGATATCCCAAAGTAGATTTATTGTTTTGTGTTTTTTTTATATCCTCAACTCCATAACAGTCGGTCTTGTGTCTCAGAGAGCTAAAATGTATGAACTATTGACCTTTTTTTATCTTCCCTTTGCGCCCAATTCTCTGCCAGAAAAGTATTTTCTGGCTATAAATCCTTATCAGTGAGGAAGTTCTAGTCTGACTTGCTCCTGGATATTAACTCTTTCATGTATTTGTATGCTGCAGATTTAATGAGTCCCAATGGCTTGATTGATAGTTCAATCGATTTTGGTCAAAAATCGATCAAAGCAGTCAATTGTAACAGACAGAAGATAGCAGGCGGCCGGTCAGGAGCGATGGAAGATCGAGATCATTGAGAAGCAGATTGATTCAGTTTGGAATGGGACTAATAAATCCAGTTATAATAAAGTTTGCATCAACTCTGGATTTTTACAATCTGATTGACCATCCCTAGTTACAGCCTTATACTTTCTTGGGGCGTGCTCATATGTGTGCAAAAAGTGTACAAGAGGGGGAGCAGTTAGAAATACTGAAAAAGGCTAGTGCTTGTTGGTGAGTGATGGTGGGTGATGGGTAAAAAGCAGGACAGCTCAGGTGTGCTATCATTCAGTGTCCATTGTTAGTACAGGGTTATTCTGCTTCCACTATGTCAGTGAGTCATACAGCATTCAGGTGTGCATCACACATCTACTCTTAACTTGAGACGTGAACTAAAATTCAACAAGGGAGTGTATTATGTTCTACAATGAACGGGAACTCCCCAGAGCTAAAATGGACCTTTTACAGGACTAATCAGATTCAGAAGGTTAATGACTGATGCCTAATAGCCAGAATACATAAACTGTCAGCCTTCCGGATCTGATTAGACCCATACAATGATCCATAGCCGGCCTTTGACTTGAGCGACTGGAGAGGTCACTCAGGGTGCTGGCTTCCAAGAGGACGTTAGCGTCAGTATAATATGTGCACAAATTATTCCCTACTAAGGAGACATTGGCAGCGCTTCCAAACAGAGGCTGCACCCGAATTGACTACCTGCAATAGATATGCAGAGCTCCACAATTGTGGACTAAAATACACAACATGCATTCAAAACAGGTACAGCAAAGGAGGACGTTGGCTTCAGTATAAATAATATGTGCACAAATGGTTCCCTACTAGGAGACATTGGCAGCGCTTCCAAACAGAGGCTGCACCCGAATTGACTACCTGCAATAGATATGCAGAGCTCCACAATTGTGGACTAAAATACACAACATGCATTCAAAACAGGTACAGCAAAGGAGGACGTTAGCTTCAGTATAAATAATATGTGCACAAATGGTTCCCTACTAGGAGACATTGGCAGCGCTTCCAAACAGAGGCTGCACCCGAATTGACTACCTGCAATAGATATGCAGAGCTCCACAATTGTGGACTAAAATACACAACATGCATTCAAAACCGGTACAGCAAAGGAGGACGTTGGCTTCAGTATAAATAATATGTGCACAAATGGTTCCCTACTAGGAGACATTGGCAGCGCTTCCAAACAGAGGCTGCACCCGAATTGACTACCTGCAAATTAGTAGGGAATAATTTGTGCACATATTATTTATACTAAAGCGAACATCCTACTTTGCTGTACCTATTTTGAATGCATGTTGTGTATTTTAGTCCACAATTGTGGAGCTCTGCACATCTATTGCAGGTAGTCAATTCGGGTGCAGCCTCTGGAAGCGCTGCAGTTTAGCACATACACTCCATTGTATGGTTCAGAAATTCCCCTAGAGCATCTCAATCAAATACACTTGTGAAGTTCTATTGCCGTGATCTGCAAACTTGGCTCTTCAGCTGTTAAGGAACTACAAGTCCCAGAATGCTTTGCGGGAGTCTGACAGCCACAGTCATGACTAATAAAGGCAAATGCATTGTGGGACTTGTAGTTCCTTAACAGCTGGAGAGCCAAGTTTGCAGATCACTGGTCTATTGGGATGCATCTAGCAATTCATCTGAATGAATATTTAGTATCACATTTTTACACATAACTGAATGGTCTTTGATCTCAAAAATGTATATATACAAAAATGGTATTTGGTAAAGTCTGAGCAAATAGCACCCTCTGTTAGGAAGTAAAGCGCTGGGCACAGAGTGGAGAGTGGTCATCCCATATTGCTATGACTAAGGAGCCATGTTTGCTCCGACACACGTAGGCTAGTGTATGCGGTTTGTCCGCATTGTGAAAATAAAGCTTTTTATTGCCATACAGTGGGCAGAGTTTCCTTTTCTCCATAAAGTGATTGACCTCCCCTCTCTGCCCCCGGTGGCATGTTTGATGGTTTGCAGCAGATTCTTCTGCATAACCATTCTCCCCTTTACGTTTTCATACTTTTGTAGGTAGTCCTATTGAAAGCAACACAGTGCTGTTTAGACAGATTACATAGTAAATATTTCTATGGGTTGCATCTAGCTTTAATACATTTATAAGGTAGGTAAAGTAAACAGTAAGTATACGCAAGGAAGCTAATCACTTTGCCACTTTTAAGATGCCCATCGATCATACAATCTTAAAGGGAACTTTAACTGAGTGGGATATGGATGTTTCCTTTTAAACCATACCAGTTGCCTGGCTGTCCTGCTGATCTCTTTGGCTGCAGTAGTGGCTGAATCGCATACCTGAAACAACCATACAGCTAATCCAGTGTGACTTCAGTCAGAGCACCTGATCTGCATGCTTGTTGAGGGGCTGTGGCTAAAAGTATTAGAGACACAGGATCAGCAGCAGGAGATTCAGGCAACTGGTATTATTTTAAAAGGAGAAATCCATATCCTCAGTTTAGGTTCACTTTAAAGGCTAACTGATGTGAGAGGCATATGGAGGCTGCCATATTTATTTCCTTTTTAGAAATAACCGGTTGCCGGGTTATCCTGCTGATCCCCTGCTTCTAATATATTTAGCCATAGACCCCAAACAAGCATGCAGCAGATCAGGTCTTTCTGACATTATTGTCAGATCTGACAAGATTAGCTGCATGCTTGTTTCTGGTGTGATTCAGACACTACTGCAGCCAAATAGAACAGCAGGGCTGGCAGGAAACTGGTATTGTTTAAACTGAATTAAATATGGCTGCCTCCACATACCTCTCACTGCAGTGGTCCTTTAACATAGTAGAAGGGTAAAGTGAGTGAAACTACTTTGGCTACATTAGGTAGTCTTATATTACATAGATGTGGTAAGATTGTACAACAAGATTGTATCATAGATGGACACAGTTACACTCTTGGTGATTGAATCCTTTGTGTTGCTGAATGCTCTGACCATATGCAGTCAAAATTTAGGCTTGGTTTACTTCTGGAATAGTCAGAAACTCTGCCATTTATCTAGTAGATCCTCTTATATTCATTACACCTCTGTCTGGTGGCTATACTGAAAACTTGTAATAAAAAAGTGTGTGTTATATTGCAGGAAGCAGTGGAGCTACTGCAAACACTGCTGGCTCAAAATATATACTGCCCAGACAGCAGGGGGCAATGGTGGGATCGGCTTGTTCTGAATTTGCACCAGCACTTAAAGCAGACACAGAAGGTGAGTGCAGTAGTGTTTCGATTTTTGTTTTTTTTCTTGATAAAGAATTTGTAAATATTTGGGATTGGATATTTGACTGCGACATACATGACTGGTAGAAATGGCAGTTGATACAAAAAAAAAGTCATGGCTAATTCTGTGTTGTTTTGCAGGCGATAATGTTTATAATGGAGGGCTTGTCAGATCCTTGTGTCCGCACTGGGCATCAGCTGTCTCTGTATCAGAGGGCGGTGAGAATGAGAGACTCTCCAAGCTGCAAGAAGTTCCACAAGATGTTCAGCAATCTACCAGAGATCATTGTAGAAGATGCACCTCATGTGAGACTGAGCTTCTCTTCATTAAATGATAGTGTACCAAACTAACACAAACCCGTATTTAAGGCACACTTCAAATAAAGGTGACCTTATCTGCATTTGAAGTAACATGCTTACCACAGTATGATTTCACTGTTCTTGCTGCATCATCGCTGGTATCTGCTGCCTGGAGCTGCCATCTTACTGTTGGTTGTGGCTCTATGCACATTGACATATTTTATGTTTTTTTTATATATATTTTATAGTCTATATTTTATAGTCACATGATTTGTTTTTTATTTTTGCACATGTCAGCTGAGACCACTACGCATTATTAACTGTTCAATATTTTCCTCAGGTGAGATCATTCAATCAGATTTTTATGATTGAATTGTACAGAAAAACAATATGTGGAAAATAATCATTGTGAAATGGTTCTATGGTTGCTAGAATACAGACTTATGTCTTTTGGAATGTTGGATTTTACATTCATATCTGCAGAAAGAAAGTTTCCCAGAAAACCCATTTATGAGAACAGTCTATAATTACCTTCCAATTACTTCTCTTTGACTCTGACTCTTTGTGACCATATGTACTTTTGCCCGCCAGCTGTGTTGGTCAATCACTGCTTCTGTCAGCTATTGCATAGGCATGTTCATAGCTTCACATACTCTGTCTATCCATCTTAGCCTCTGCTTTCCTCTTCTCATTAGCCCTCATTTTTTCCAAGCATCAAGAATTTTGCCAAAGAATCTGATCATTTCAATATGGGACAGAAGTATTTGAGTTTTAATAGTATCCGCCCTTCTAGTGAACACTCTGGCCTTATTTCTTTAACTGCTTTAAGTTCCAGGATGTAGATTCGACGTCCTAATTAGACCCCCTGTATGTTCTAGGACGTAGAACCTACGTCCTGCATTAAATTGCGCTGTCTGCTGCCGCATGCTCGTGCACAGTCACGTGGATGGTCCTGTGAATGATTGTTGCTGTTAGCAGCAACAATCATTCAACAATGAAGTTAGGGGGAAAAAAAGTTGTAAAATTAAAAAAAAAAAAAAAAAAGTGACGTGGGCCCAATAAAATAAAGTGGTTTTTTTTTTTTGTTTTTTTTTTAAATTTCTCATTAATTTTTAACCCAAACTTAGCCTATTAACCCCTGCAATACCTATGCCTGTTTATAAACTTTTAATGACTGCTGCCAATAGCGATCGGATGCAATCGCTAGGGCGAAAGTTTCAGGCCCCAATACTCTACAGATGTAACGCTCTGCCATTGCCTAGTGATGCATCTGTACAGCTCTATGCCCCCTGAACTGTCACCCTAAAGAAACGCATTCGATCGCCACAGACGCGCAGAATGGGATATCGGTCCGCCACATGCTCCGCTAGAAGTAAAATATGGCATATGGGGTATCATTTTAAACGGGAAGGGCCAAATCATTTATTTGTAAATGTTTTATAACTATGGCACGTGAGATGTGAAAATTAGGGAGGGGGCAAAATGAAAAAAATGTTTTTCTGCGTTTACTCCTAAATTTTCCCCCATAAATGGACTATAAAACAAAATAGTTTGGGGTGAAAAATATTACCCAAACAAAACCTAGATTGTACTGAAAAAAAACAAAAAGATATGTATCACTAAGATGGCATCGATACTTAAAAAGTTACTACTGTATCAAAACGACACAGCTAAAGTGTCAAAAATGCCAGGAACTTTAAGTTGTAAAAACCGTGGACCGCGAAAGGGTTAAAGTACACCGGAACTAAGAGTAATATGGAGGCTGACATATGTATTTCTTTTTAAACAATGCAGATTGCCTGGGTATCCTGCTGAGCATCTGTCTCTAATACTCGACATACGGTAGACCAAGAACAAGTATGCAGATCAGATTTTTCTGACTGAAGTGTGACTAGAATAACTACATGCTAGTTTCAGGTGTGTGAATCAGATACTACTGCAGCCAAACTGATCAGCAGGACTGTCAGGCAACTGGGATTTCTTAAAAGGAAATGAATATGGCATAAATAAGTATTGATCTTCTGGCAGTCCAAGGACCTCTTAATTTTTTTTTTTTTTTTTTACATTTTGCATATATACAGCAGCAACAAACCATACCGATTCCTAGTTCTCTCCCAGCCAGCCCCCTCCCCCAATGCCTTGGTCCTTTGGGTATGCTAATCAAGGCAACCAAATTCTGTCAAACTTTGCCAGGCAATTTCTCTGCGTATATGTAAGTTTGTACATTTGAAGAGATGAGTTAACCAGTGTCACCCATTCACCTGAAGTGGGAGGCGCTGTACGGATCCAATGTAAAACTATGACTTTCCATAATAAAGACACAGAATGCACCATAACAAGACTGCTCTTCTAGAGGTTATAATCTCACACCCAAACCCTAATAACATTTTGGCATCCAGAGTAAGTGGCATGTGAAAGATCTTCTTCAAAATCTTAACTGTATGTTCCCAATACCTCCTAGAATAGGACAAGACCAGATCACATGGGTAAAATCACCAATTCCTGTCAAACATCGAGGGCATGTATCCTCTCTTCCCACAAACCTCTTTTCCAACCTTACCGGGGTATAATTAAATCCTATTTGAGTTGGATCAAACAATCCTTCATTGAGATAAGGTAGTCTTTTGTGTCTTCCAGCAGGTCGGTCCACACCACCTCATCTAAGACGCGCGCCGCTCAAGTGGAATCACGCCCTCACAGTTCAAAAGCATACATTTTCTATGCATGACCTAATTTATAGTTCAAGTTTCACAGCCATACGGTGCTATTGTTACTCGGCACCTTAAAGCAGCCCATACACTCAGCCGATTTTCTGGCTGACCGATCGATCCCGATCGATCAATCGATTGCAAATCGGTTGGCCAATCGACCGATCGACGGCCGATTTCGATGGATTTCCATCGAACTTGCAGGGTGGAAAATTTAGGTCGATCTGATGAGATTGCTTATCAGTTTGCATTGGCCTTAATGGAAATCTGATGGCAAAAAAATGCCATCAGATCGAATTTCAATAGATTTCAAACTGAAATCTATTGGAATTCTATCCTGGTAAAAAATGTTCTAAAAACGCATCAGATAGATCATCAGATGCATTTCTTATCTGTCTGCTGCCAATCTGACGAGTGTATGGGCACCTTAACCGTCACATAGAAGTCATTTCTTATCACTTCTCAGTTTGTTGGAGGTTTCAGCTGGACACTATTTGATTAGAGACACACCACAGAGCACTTTTCAGATAATTTTAATTAAAAAAAAAAAAAAAACTCCCATTGAGTTGCATTAAAATTGTTGCAAAACATTTTTTTAAAATCGCGATTGTGGCTATTTTGCCATGGGTTTTATCACAATGTTAATGCAAGTCAATGGGAGTGTTGCTGTTTTTGTTTTTGTTTTGTTTTTTAAACGAAAAAAGCGATCTGTGGTGTGAATCCAAATTAACTACTCAAGGACCTTGACTAATGTTAAAGTGACTTTTTATTTAGTGTTGACCTGTTTAAATTCAGTACAGCCTGGGTTTATTTATAAAACAAAAATCCTTACTACAAGTGCTGCGCACGACGGCATGTGATTTGCTAACCTAACCCTCAGCCTAGAGTTGCAAACCTTTTCACATAATAGAAAAAAAATATAATAAATGCAGTCTGGGTTTGCTGAATCACATAAGTTCTCACGGTTCTTCCAACATTAGTAAGTCAACCCTCTGGTCTTAGTGTATATCCAACAATACTTGTTGCACAGTTGTTAGTAATTGTATATTTTATTTTTTTTTTATCTTGTAACATGTAGGTCACCATCAAAGGCAGGATGTACCCCCAGACCGGCATGGGCAAATCGGTGTTTCTAATGGAGAGTCTGGCAGAGGAAGAGGGTGAGGATATTTCTCTCTCTACGGTCATGTGTTCAGTGGAAGAGTTGGCGCTGGCCCACTACCGAGAGCTTGGCTATGAACAAGGTATGTTTGCTGCCACTGTGCACTAAGCACAGCATTCTATGGTCTTCTGTAACTAATGTGTATGAAAGCCTGTCTAGCTTCAAAGTTAGTTTGTATGTTCTGAAATTGCTCTTTTTTAATATATAGAATGAGATTTTAGTCAAAGTGATAAATTGTGCCTGTCCCTTCCTGTCTTGCACATCATCACTGTAAAACATTAAGCAGGACAAACTTTTCAGGGGAACCAACATTCCTTACATTTACTGAAGAAGTCAAACGCAGGATAAAAGCCTTGTACACATGCCAAACAGTTCTCTGCCACGGTAGCCAATTCAGGCCACCTCTGTGGGTACTGTGCGTGCGTATACCCATCCATCTAATGGCTTCTTGTGCCTTAATATGTCAGTCAGAGATCCAAGACATGAATTGTAAAATGTAAAACTATACACCTGATGACCCTTATTACTTATACCTGTATATATTCCAGAGGTGGACAAATTGATATGGAATTCAGGAACTAGTAAGACGTTTTTAGGAGCTTAATTAGTAATAGTTAGCAATAGAGGAAAACTCAACTTGGGCACCAGTAGTAAAATGCCAGGAATCTGGATCTCCTGACTCCAAAAAAATAATTCAGTAAATTGTGGAGTACATTTTTTCACAGACATTTACTTAATAATTATCTGAAAAGATTGCTGCCTAATAAGTCTGCGCACAGATACATTTACAGCAGGTCTTCTAATAATATATGTGCAGTACATTCCTTCTTAATCTGTTAGTGTACCCGAGGCGACATGTGACATGATGAGATAAACATGTGTATGTATAGTGCAAAACATATTAATAACCAGACTGTGCTACTATTTTTAGGCGTGACAGCTTCTGTCTAGTCGGGAATATAGTAAACATCACTGATAAACATATTACAGCTATAAACGTTTTCCTGGCAGAATACAACTTCTGAGAGCAGGAAGAGATAGAAAAAGGGCAATAGTTCTTGTATTTTAACTTTGGGACACTTGACAGGCTGCCACTGAGCAAAGGCAACAAAACGGTCACTCTACTTTGTAAGTGTTTAACTAGAAAACCCTGGGATATCTTAAAAAAAGCAAAAATTTAGGAGTAGGAGAATAAATACTATTGTTTATCTCATCAGTTATTGTTCACTTTAAGGGCCAGATGATAAATTCTGATTTGAGCTCAGGTAGTGTCATTGCCTAGTGCAGAAACAGGTCGGCTACATAAACACAGGAAAATACGATTGGGCATATTTTGAGTGAGTGCTTGTTTTCAATTCTACTTTATCACTAAGTAGGGCTAACAAGATGTTTTGAAAAAAGACCCTTGTATTGCTCTCTGCATAAATTGTCTCGTCCATTCATTGCCAGGAATTCATGGAGAAGGCTCCACATTCTGTACCCTGTATGGCTTGCTCATGTGGGATATAATATTCATGGACCATATTCCTGATGTTTTTAGGAACCCTTACCAGGTACTTTTGATAATTTTTGTTTGTTTGTTTTTTACAGTTTACATCATCTAAAAATTAAGGCTACGTGCTGGAAAATCTTGCAATATTAAAAAGCCTTCAGTATACACTGGCATTTCTGCTATAAAATAATTGTTAGTTTAAACTACTTATTTAACTGTGTATATACTATGCAATACTTTGTATAGCGATGATATTTTTGCAGATTTTACAGAGTCCATAGTCATGTCACTAACTGTGCCTCAGAGGAATTCACTATCTAATGTCTGTCATAGCCTAATATTTTCAGAGCAGGCTATTTGATAATGAGGTTTGGCACGAGTCAATAGTGTTGATTAGTGGTAATTGGGTGTCCAAGCAGTGAGTGGATTGTAGTGCTTGTTTGGGCCCCAGTGTTAGGAGGTTCGGTTTAGGCACTTATTCTGTTGAAAGTTCACTCTCTGCCTACCACTTTATTCTTTTCCGGTTGGTTATTGTTGATGGTTAGATGCTATATGCAGTACCGGATTTACCATAAGGCACATGCCTACAGCTTCCTGATGATTGAAAGGCGGCTCACTCCCTTACCTTAGTGCTTCCCTCCCTCCTTCCCTATGGAGAGCCCTGATGAGAGTGTAAATGTGGTTACTTACCCTGCTCTCAGCATTCCACTGATGAGATCTCCCTTCAGTCAGGGGCATCTCTAGCTGCTTAATACTGAGGTTCTTCTAGCTACCTAATACTTGGGTTCACCTCTAGCTACTTAATGTTGAGGGTACTTCTGGCTACCTAATACTAAGGGGCACCTGTGAAGGGCAAGGGAAGTAAGAGAGAAGTGACAGCGGGGACAGCCAGCACACTTGCGGTGCAGTTTGGTGTGGGTTTCTAGGTTTATGTAGGGTGAAGTATAAGGTGCCAGGGCTTATGTGCCTATAGGCTCCTGTGAGGTAAACCCAGGCTTGGCTATATGTAACTTGCGAAGCATTTAACCGCGTTATGTTGTCACTTCTCTTCATCTGTTTGGTTTAAGTCATAAACTACTGCAACAGCAATAGCCAGTGATTTCCACCAGGTAGAGCAATACCCGGGCAGTCAAGATACCTCTCCACTGTATATACTGTTATGTTTGAACTAAATGCTCTTCTCACCCACCAAGTCTTACTTACAATTTTATTGATTGCTGCGTGAATTTGTTTTTGACAAACTATTGTTCCTCGGTACCCTGTTTGTAACCGTTGTCTTTCTTAAAACTTAAAAATTATTGAAAAAAAAAAATTTGAGGACCTGCCTTCCAGACTGGCCTGCAGAGAGTGTGTCGGAGCCTTGTGAAGCACTGAATTTTGCCTCTGGGCAATGTCAGCATGCATTATTTCTGTTGCAGGCATTTCCTTTGGATCTTTATACAGACAGCTTTTATGAGAATAGAAAGGAAGCCATAGAAAACCGTCTCCAGGTGCTGCAGGAATCCTCTGAGGAAACTCTGCATGACTTGATGGCGGACGTGTGGAATGAACACCTTGGGGAAGCAGCTGCTCTTGTCAACTGGGAACGCTTCTCCTCTCTGCAACAGGCTCAGGTAAATCACTCCTAGACTGAGAGAGACATTTTGTACGGGTTTTTTTTTGTATGTGTAATGTTACATTAATGTATTTGCTTGTCTGGCCTCACTTGTATTTTTCTGAAAAGTTGAGGTTGTTGAAAACAATAGTCTGTGGTTCCTGTTTTGCATTACAAGGGAGAGTTTGATAATGTGATTTATGCCTAACCTCTTTTCAACGGCGGATGCAGTGCGCAAGGCTGATTCTGGATTAGGAATCGGCCTAATTGGATTCGATTAGAGAGAGATTTGTCTCTTGGTGGAATCTGCCCATAATCGCTAGATGCATGGCTACCTTAAAGTGAACCTTAAGTAAAAAAAAAAAAAGTTTTACTTACCTGGGGCTTCCCTCAGCCCCCTGCAGCTGTCCGGTGCCCTTGCTCCGACCCACCTGTCCCCGCCGGCGGCTACTTCCGGTTTCGGCGACAGGCTGGGAACGCGAGTGATTCTTTGCGTTCCCGGCCACAATAGCACCCTCTATACTGCTATTGCGGCCTTCCTTTACTTAAGGTTCACTTTAAAGTGTACCTGAGCCGAAGCTTGTGTACACAAAATCAGATCTTTACCTAAAGAGAGAGGAGCCTCAGGATCCTATTGAAGCTTCACTCACTACTCTGTTGTCCCCCGTTGCTGAGCTTAGCGCCCCGTACGATTAGCGATTGGGGCCGCGCAGCTCCTCTTCCGTGTAGCCGCGCAATAGCCGACTGAGCCAGCGTGCGCTGTAAGCCAGAGCTGCGAGCCCCGCGCTACTGCACATGGGTGGGCTTGTGAGGCTACAGAGCGACCAATAGTGTGGAAGTGAAGCTGCGTGGCCCAGATTCAGAGAGGGGGCTGCACTCTACAGTGGGGCTGCTGACAAGAGAGGGAAGCCTCAATAGGATCTTGAGGCTTCTCTGCAGAGTAAGAACTTCTTTAAACCCCAGCTTCAGCTCGGGTTCATTTTAACAGCTTCCTGACTGCCTAATGCAGAATTGTGGCAGGAGAGAGGCTGTCTCGTTCTTCTGCGGCGCATATGTGCATCATCTTGTGAGGAATGAGATTAAACGGAAGCTCGAGCTCCCGTCAGACACAGCGGGCCCCAGCAATCATTGCATATTTTTATTCAATTGTAAAAAAAAAAAAAAAGAATATAGTCTTGTCACTTAACTGTCCTTTGGAGGGGCTCACAATCTAATGCCTAACATAGGCATCTGTCTATGTACATATAGCGTAGTGTATGTAACGTAGCCTAGGGCCAATTTAGGGGAGGTTATTATAAAACTTTTTTGGGGGGGGGGGGGGGTTGTTTTTTCTTTTTGCTAAATTTTTTTTTTTTTTTTTTTTTTTTTTTTTTTTAATTAATAAAAAAACTAAACTAAAACTAGCAGCAGCATTCAAATGGCACCAAAAGAAAGCTCTATTTCTGGGAAGAAAAGGAGGTAAAATTAATTTGGGTGCTAAGTTGTATGACCAAGCCCATTGGAAGGAAGGAAGGAAGGAAGGAAAGAAAGAAATGCTTCCCCACTCATTATTGCCATTTTGCTATAGAGGGCATAGCTGGAGGGGGACCTGCTACCCCCTCCAGCTCGGCGGCCCCCCGCGGCCAGGGCTGGGCATGCTGCAAAAATGTCTTTATGACCCTTTTAATGCATCCCAAAATGTTTGCTTGCTCTTGTGCCTCACGTGACTTGATTCTTCCTTCTTAAGGCACCAGAGTCGCGTGAAATGAGCCGTGAGCCAGTAAGTGAACTGACGCCTTCCACATGTTGCTGAAGTGTGATGTTTGGCAGAATTTGGGTGTTCTGAATGCAATGTGCCGAATTCTAACACTAGCATCAAACCCCCAATAGCCTGGATTAGAGTGCACTGAGCATAAAATGTCATCATCATATTGCAACTTATTTAGGTATTTTTGATCTTTGTGAGTTTTAAAGTGAGACAAATCACGGGAGGGTCAGGAAGATATATGGAGGATTTTCTAGGAGCTTAGAGTATCTTTTTTGGACTTCATTACTTTACTTGTTGCCTCAACTACTAATTGGTCCTTGGAACTCACCATAAGCCCTGTAAAGACAGAGGGCTTTTGCCAGACACAATGATCATGACCGATTCTGCTAACCGTGTAAAGCACATATGAACTGAGAGGGCATATGGAGGCTGACCTACTTATTTCCTTTTAAAGGGAACAAGAGATTAATAAGGAAAAATATTTTATATGTACCTGGAGCTTCCTCCAGCCCCATCCGCCTGGATCGCTCCCACGCCGCCGTCCTCAGCTACGAGAACCAGGTCCTGTCACTGACCTCATCTGAGCCAGCCTATGCAGGAGAAGTTCGCCCTCCACGTATCTCTCCAGCGGCTGCTGCAGAGATACGCAAACAGAGCACTTCTCTTACGCTAGACTGGGTCTGACTGATGGAAGTGCGCGGATCTAGTTCTCGTAGCTGCGGGCAGCAGAGGACAGCAGTGTTGGAGCGATCCAGGCGGATGGGGCTGGAGGAAGCCCCAGGTATGTGTAAAATATTTTTCCTTATTCATCTCTGGTCACTTTAAGCAATGCACATTGCCTGGCTGTCCTGCTGATTATCTGCCTCTAATACATTTAGCCGTAGACCCTGAACAAGCATGCAGATTAGGTGTTACTGACTAAAGTCTGACTAGATTAGCTGCATGCTTGTTTCAGGTGCATGATTTAGACACTACTGTAACCCAAGAGACCCAGCAGGACACCAGGCAACTGGTATTGTTTAAAAGGAAATAAATATGGCAGCCTCCCTTTCACTTCAGGTATACCTTAATCCAAGCAGTGAAAGTACATAGACGTAGCTGGGGCTGCCTTTTCTGAGAACCCCCCAAGCATTTGTATGAGGGTTAAGACTATTCCAGCATGTAATAGTATTTACTGATGCACTTGCAAAGACATATGTTAAAGAGTAGTTCTAATGTTCTACATCAAGCATCGAAGATGGAACGGAAATAATAATAAAAAAAAGTGTACCTGGCTGGTTGCCTTTTTATGTGTTAATGTGATAGTACAACAAATTACGGGAGGGATACTTCTTTTTGTCACTGTCAATATTAGGACTGAGTGGTTTATGGTAAAAATGTTTTAATAATTACCTGTAGTTTACCTTTTTCCCTTTGATGATAATCATTTTTCCTGGCTTCCCAGAGTCTCGCCTCCTGCCTTGGAGGACCGCTGCTAAGTGGCGTGTGTAGGAAAATGTCTAAAGACATGAGGCACAGTAGAGGAGGCCTCCCTGATCTGGTGGTGTGGAATGCACAGAAGATGATCTATAAGGTAAATTGTCAAGCATAAACCGTGGTTTTACTGTACATGCGTTAGGACTTGCTTCTTGATTTACCTTGTCTGGTTTGTGCCCAAGTTGTGCTGTTTGTACAGAGTGTTTCAATGAGTTGTGCTTAAAGGGACTCCGAGCAGTGCAAAAACTATGGAAAGAAGCATATCATTTTAAAGCTCTCTTTCTCCTCTTTCCAATGATATATAAACCGCCACCCTACGCCTTTTAGTTTTCGCCATTTTCGCGATTGAAATTGCCGCGGCCGCGATTTCAATTGCGAAAATAGACAACTAAAAGGCGTAGGGCGACGATTTAGGGGTCGTCAGAAAGAGAGCTTTAAAATATCCATCTTTCCATAGTTACATTGTATTACACAGGGCGACGTTTTCTCAAAGTCAGCAGCTCCATTCAGCAGAATGGAGCTGCTGATTTTAGGCCACTAAAATCTGCACTGCTCTGAGTCCCTTTAAAGCGGACCCAAACCAAACATTTTTTTTTAATTCAAAATATTTACTTGCACCACTGACTCATACAAAGATAAATAAACACCCCTTCAAGCCTATGAGCATTTCAGTGCATGCTTTTCACCCTTCTCTTTTCATAACTAGGGTTATACAGGTGGCAGCCATTAGCAATTCCTCCATTGCCGGACACCATCTACTCCACCAGTTTGCCGGATTCTGTCCCGGCAATATGAAAGGAAGGGAGGGGTTCCTCCAATAAATGTAAAATATAAATATTTGTCATCATGCAGCTGAAAAAAGGCTGCTATTTATTATTATAATTTAGAAAATAGACTTTATTTCTGAAATATTGTATTTTTAATTTGGGTCCACTTTAAAAGGAACCTGAAGTGAGGCTGCTATAATGCTATCACATTTTAAAAATTCAATGTATCTGGCTATTGTATTGATCCTTAGCTTCAGTCACACACCTGATACAGGCATGAATGTTCAGTGAGTCAGAACACCTGACCTGCATACTCACTCTGGGTAAAGGTGGGTACACACCTCAGATAAGTCTTTGGAAAATGAAAGATCACAGACCAATTTTACCCCTTCCATGTAGTATGAGAGCCATACTCTACACAGTCTATTCTATGGAGCTGAACTCCCCATCAGATAAAAATCTTTGCAAGATGCTGCACACAAAGATGTTGTACACATTCAACAGATCAGTATCTGCAAAAGATCTGTTCCTGCAAAAGATCCGTTCCTGCAAATTGCATTTATAGTTTGATATCTGCAGATCTCATACACACCTTGTTTAACGTACATTCATCTGCAGATCAGACAATTATCTGCCGATCTGAAGATCCATCCTGGTGGATCTGATCTGCAGATAATTGTCCGTTTAAACAAGGTATGTATGAGGATCTGCAGATATCAGACTATGAATGCATTTTACACGAACTGATCTTTTCCATATACTGATCTGTTGTATGTGTACAGCATCTTGCAAAGATTTTTATCTGATGAGGAGTTCAGCTCAATAGAATAGAATGTGTAGGTATGGCTCTCATACTACATGGAAGGGGGTAAAATTGGTCTGTGATCTTTCATTTTCCAAAGACTTTATCTGACGTGTGTACCCACCTTTAGGCCTCGTTCACACTTGTAAATGCAGATAGCCATGTGATCAGAATGCAAGGCACATGATCGCATACCATCTGCGCTGCTAATACTATTTAGTACAGTGAATGGATAATCAGCGTTGCTTTTTACCCAAAAAGTCAGCAGCGTGATAACGCGCCGCAGGTATCCTTAACGTCAGACAGTGCAGTCTATGCACTTCTGATGTTCTTGCGCGTCGTACACCATTTGCGGGGGAGAATTATTCACGCTACATGTGTAGTAGGCCTTAATGATTCAGTATGACAGAGCGCCAGTCCTGTGAAGCGAACACGGTAAATCCAGCGCTGGAGACTTGGGCGCAGCAGCGCAGGAGACTTGGGCGCAGCCGGCGCCACCATAGGCCGTAATAGGAACTACGGCTATCGCAGGCACATGGAGTAACTTCAGCGCCGTCAGAAGACGGATCTGAAGTTGCTTTTAAAACAATAATTCGGCTTCCAGCTATTGCTGGAAGCCGAATTATTTTATTCCCCCACTATCCATGTCGGCCTGGAGGGGGAATAGTAATTAACACGGCCCGGACTTGTGCGGCAGCAGGATTAGCCATATACTGGCTGTGTCCTGCGCCCAAGTCTCCGGCGCCGTTCTCTCTCGTACGCCTGTGAAGTGCCTCCTAGAGAAAGCATTTAGGCCTAGTGCACACCAGAGCGGTTCCGCTGCGGTTTGCGATCCGGTGCAGATAAGTTTGGGTAATGTATTTCAATGGGCTTGTGCACACCAGAACGGGAGGCGTTTTGCAGAAACGCATACTCCCGGGCTGCTGCAGATTTTAGATTGCGGATGCATTTTTGCCTCAATGTTAAGTATAGGAAAAAACGCAAACCGCTCTGAAAAATGGCACTTCAGAGCGGTTTGCCTGGCGGTTTTTGTTACAGTAGCTGTTCAGTAACAGCTTTACTGTAACAATACATGAAATATACTACACCAAAAACGCTTCACAAAACCGCAAAGTGCTAGCTGAAACGCTACAGAAAAAGAACAGAGTTTCAAAATCTGCTAGCATTTTGCGGATCTGCTAGCGTTTTTTGGTGTGCACCAGGCCTCAGAGAGAGGACATGAATATACCTACACAACTGTGTAAGGCTGGGTTTACACTGGCATAAAAATGATTCAGCTTATTGAAGCAGAACAAGATGGTTCCTGTGAAAGGCAAGAGGATTCATTCACATTGATCTGTTCCGATGAGTTGGACTGAAGGTTCTGCATGACATAAATCTCGGGACAGACAGATCGTTAATGCAGCAGATACTATTGGAAAAAATGGAAGTCTATTAAAACGGACAATGTGTGTTCAGCGCTTGTACATTTTTTTTTTCTTCTTCCTACTCAACTATCTTTTGTCACCTGTTTTCGGGTCCACTGCAAGGGGTAAGCGTTGCTATACAAATCGGAGCCCTGGCAGAAGCATTATGAGGCACATTTGTCCCCTACAGTGCACCAGAGCAGTAGTGGCGGACTTGAGGTGGCAGAAGCATACCGTATGTGAACAAGTCTACAGATGACAAACCACAGTGTACTTGCACTGTTGTATGTCCAGAATAGTATGAACCCAGCCTTACACCTTTCCTTAGAACAATATTCAGAAGGAATATGATATATACCTATGTGAACTGGCATAACCTCTATGGTCCAGCCTGCATATGACCTAAAAACACCACACAATTCCCTTTCCATCAAAGGAGCTATTTGTTGTAAACCAAATTATCTGACTTATTTCCCGTTTCATGTTCAAATTGGATAGGTTGCATTGAGGCAACAGCAAATCACTAAATTTATTTGTCCTTCAAAACAAGCATACCTGGCTTGTAAATCAGTCTGTTCTGTGTCAGGGCTGTCATTCTAATGTGACAGCGTGACTTCAGCTGACTAGCTAGTAATTATGGAACTTATCTAAGTATAGCCCCGCTATCTGACTTACATTACAAGGTGTCATTTCTTCTGGAGAAGCAGAGAGCAGTAACCTGCAGTGGGACTGGGGGTGACTTTGTATTCTTCTGTTGTTGCTGCTGTGTGCAGTGTATTCTTACATGAAAAACATCTCTAGTTGACTTTTGTTGGTGCAATGTTCTTGAATATACCTTTCATAAGTAGCCTACAGATAAGATGTTATTAACCATGCTGAATAATAGAGATTTCTTGGCTGTAATGTGTTCTAAATTGCCTCCTAGAACATGTATGCAGAATTGTTGCTCTGAAACTTCAAATCTGCATCCATGTTCAAATTCAGTATCACAGGAAGTAGCATTTGTTGGAAAAACAAAAAGTGTCTATCGGAAGCCATTAATATAAACACAGTCCTACCTTCCATATAAGGAAGAAAAGCTCAGTCTTCACAGCATGCTTTGAACCTTTATTGGAAGCAACACCCAGTGAACATAATTAAAATGATCACTACTTCCAAACTGAATAAGAACTTTGGTTCAGTAAACAGTACCTTCCTCTGTCATTAAAAACACAGCCGGCTATGCATATTTAGAAATACAAAAGCCATTTCAGTGCCGTTGTGCTAAATGGTCTTTGACCTAAAAATAATATTTATGAAAATCACAAATAACCACCCTGTTCTCAAGTAGTGTGGAAGCACCTGTTTCATGCAGTATGCTTCAGTCAAAGATTTTTCAGTCAGAAAATTATAAAAAGTTTACGTTGAAGCTCCTCCTATATAGATTAACCTTTCATCACCTATAGTCACTGCGGCTGATTGCAGCACACTGATAAAGTTCATTGGAAAAATGGAACTAAACCAGTTAGATCTTTCAGACACATACAATAAAGTGCTGCAGTAATTTGGGTGCCGAAAAAGTGGAATATTGGTAAAATTACTGATATACTACTAAAAGATTAGTAATTTTTTTTCTACTAATATTTTACTACCACTTAACTCTGTTCTCACACAGGCCCTCCCTCTACCAATGCCTAACTAACCCCCCAACAAATGGCTAACCCTAACCACCACCCCACCTTACTGCTGATATAGGCACCCATGTTAATAGCTGTGATTATATGGATATTTGGGTGCCAGGCAAACTGTGGCTACAAATAGCAGGTGCCAAGTGCAGCGGTTTTTGTATAGGGGCTATTAACATAAGCACCTATAGAAGCACCCAAATTGTCTGATTTGCTTTGACACCTTTTGCCTTATGATGGTGTACCTTCTCTAAATGTATTTAAGTGTTCTGGTTAGCGCCACTGCACCGTTCATATGACCACTACTGTACTTATATTGATTTACTGTTGGCATACAACTTTCTTGCATTGTTCTACATTCTCTAAAACTGATGTTCTGTATGTTGCAGGTGGTGGAGGTGAAGGGTCCAAATGATCGCTTGTCACACAAGCAGATGGTTTGGTTGCATGAGCTGAAGAAGTTGGGGGCAGATGCAGAAGTGTGTCATGTTGTTGCTATTGGAGCCAAAAGTAACAGACTTACCTAAATTCACTATGCCACTAAATTAGCAGTATTCATTTTGTAAATAAAATCAGCTTTATGTAATTTGGCTCTTCTTTCTTTTCATGTGTAAATCAGTTATACATGTAAAATTGCAAGTGAAGGCTCAGGTTAATTTATGTCCTCACCTGTGCATGGATCAACAATCCCAGGTTTTCATTATAATTAAAGATCAGACATCCTAAAGGCAGCCATACACTGGTCGATTGCCACCAGATAGATCCCTCTGTTCGAATCTGATCAAAGAGGGATCTATTGGCTGCCTACACTGCAAACAGGTTTTGAATCGATTTCACTATGAAACAGATTCACAATCTGTGGAGCTGCCGCCCCCTGCATACATTACCTGATCTGGCTGACACGAATCCCCAAGTCTCGGCTGTCTCTGCTTCTCTCTGGGCTCCAGCTTCACTTTACTTCCTGTCGGGGGAAGTTTAAACAGTAGAGGGTGCTTTACTGTTTAAATTTCCCCCGACAGGAAGTGAAGCCAGCCGGAGCCCAGCGCGGAGAAGGGACAGCGGGGACACGTGCCGGCGGAACAGGTAATGTATTGCTGCTAGCATCGGTCATTCGAATGCCGCCATTACAGTGATCGAATCTGCTGGCTATCATCGGGAAATAGCGTAGGTGTATGAGCACTTTAAGGCCGGATCCACACTAAAAGCAATTGTGAGCGCTTGCATTTGATTAGCGGTTGTTAAAAAAAAAAAAATACACCAGTCGCACGGATGCGGCGATTCATATGCTCATACTGCTAAAGAGTACTAACTAGATAGTAAAAGGTAATTTTTTTTCACTTCAGACCCTCTTTAAATCTCAACACTCAAGTGAGAACAGACATAGCATTACATTACCCAAGTATTTTTCAAATCACTGTAGCTTGGAAAAGCACTCATAGGCCTAGTGCACACCGGAGCGTTTCCGCTGCGGTTTGCGATCTGCTTGCGGGTGCGGATCCGCTAGGGTAATGTATTTCAATGGGCTGGTGCACACCAGAGCGGGAGGCATTTTGCAGAAATGCATACTCCCGGGCTGCTGCAGATTTTGGATTGCGAATGCGTTTCTGCCTCAATGTTAAGTATAGGAAAACCGCAAACCGCTCTGAAAAACGGCACTTCAGAGCGGTTTGCCAGGCGTTTGTTACAGTAGCTGTTCAGTAACAGCTTTACTGTAACAATACATGAAATCTACTATAGCAAAACCGCTACACAAAACCGCAAAACGCTAGCTGAAACGCTGCAGGAAAAAAAAGAAAGAGTTTCAAAATCTGCTAGCATTTTGCGGATATGCTAGCGGTTTTTGGTGTGCACTAGGCCAGGGGTCCCCAACCTGGGGGCCGCGGCCCCCTTGGTGGTCCCTGGGCAGTTTTTCTGAGGGGCCGAGTGTATATACTACACTCACAATCGGGGGGGAAAAAAGGCAGGAGGGGGACTGCCGCCGCCACTAACCATGACCCCCAAATCCCCGCCCCCCTCCCCTGGGCCCCAGAGAAAAGTTTGGTCGGTATAGGGGGCCCCGGGCTCAAAAAGGTTGGGGACCCCTGCACTAGGCCATAGTGCAAACCAGCCCTTACTGTAGATGGGACACAGTGATGCTGAAAGCCTGCATGCAGAATGACCTTCAGAAAGAACAGGCTCACTCTAATGCTGGAAATACAGATCCAATCGGATTTTGATTGTTTTTCTAAACCATTTCCTGATCACTTCTAAAATCGATCGGACCTGTGGGCAATGGTCTATCGATCCAGCCGTTGGAAAATTGCATGGTGTATTCCCACCATAAAGCCAGCTAGCAGTAGCAGATATCAGAGGATGGCTAAAATTAGTTTGTGTGGATTTCCACTATACATTTTGGGGAAGTAAGGGCCCGTTCACACTTAAAGCGCAAAACATGTAGGCGATTTTACCACGATTAGCAAGATAATCACTGTACACTTCAGAGCGATTGCAATCAGTGCTTTAAGCACTGTACTGTGATCTCTCCAGAATTGTGGCAAAAATTCTGCAGGTAACGCGTTTTACAATTACAGCTAATCGTAAAGTGCCCGCAATCGGCACCAATCGTGGCAGTGAGATCACTGCCATAGGTTAGAATAGATTCCCGCTAATCGCTAAAGCGCTATTCTAACCTATCACCTAGTGTGAATACACACTAATGGCTTGTACACACAAGTCAATATTCAATACTGATCAACTTAATGGTGCGGGGGGGAAAAAAATCAGAATATCCACAGAGCCAAAGAAAATTTTGGTTCTAGAAATGGATGATATGGAAAACGAATCCATTTTCTTGGCCACTGAGCAATCAGACATGCTAAATCTCAGATAATTACGATAAATGACTCAGCAAAGTATAGGAAACCTCTTACTACTGGATAAAAACTCAGTTATTGAAGAAATTCAAAAGAAAAAACTTCAGTCCACATAAATGCAACATTTGTCTTTATTTAAAAAAAAAAATGATTTTTGATCTGCATTTTAAATACATCACATTCAGTAAGCAGTCACTACAGAGTACCAAGGTTATGACTCAGGTTTAATAATCTGCACTATATACAGGTTTTAATTTAAAGTTTAAAGGCACTTCTACATCTATATTATAAACTTAAGACTTATCTACAGCAGAGGTTAACAGTGCACATCATTTTAATAATTCATGAATTCTTGAAAATGCCAACTGGCATACCCAACGTTTTGGATGGCCAGCAATACACAAGAACAAATCTTCTACTGAGAGCCACCAAACTCTTTCACTAGTGTTCTGTACCAGCATAGACTAAACTAGTTAACACAGCATAATGATACTCTCACTTCAGGTACAGTATTGGTGTCAGTGTATAATAAACTATACTAAAAATAACTGTACCCACCTATTAAAAAAAAAAAACACTTAAGACGAGGGAAGGCTCTGGATCCTATAAAGCCTTACCGGTTCACTTGTTCCCCTGTTGCAGTGATCCAACTTAATTCTCAAGGAAGCCAGTAGGGGGTTTGAATGGGCTGCTGGCGGTGGAACGAACAGACCGAGAAAGGATCGGGAAGTCTCTAAAGGATTCAGTCATCCCTCATAAGTATGTAACTTTACTTTTTACTTCTAGGTGGGTACAATTACCCTTTCAGGTATGGAGCCCAGAAAAAACTAAACCATTTAATGATTTTTGCTTAGCCGCCTGTGCAGTAGTGTGAACCTGATCAAACTTGGCTTTTTCTGCTCAAGGGGGTCTGTGCTACTGCACAGGTGCAGTGCAGCCACACTTCAGTCTCATCACTAGATTGGCCTGGCTGAGGACGACAGGTGAAACCTCTTGAGGATCCAGAGGCTTCCCCCTCCTGCGTTTAGTACTGTATTCCAAATTGCCTGTAGTAAACCTTACAAGTTTGCTTTAATGAAAAAGTACTGGTTGGAACGATAAAGACCCTCCAAGATGACCCAAGCAAGGGGGTACAAAAAGATCTACACCAGAATTCCACACATCCTACCTCACTAAAATTGCCTGGATTTAGTTAACCTGTGCAGTGTTTTCTTAGCAGCCAATTTAAACAAACCGTGGCAGTGGGTCACCAGGTCTTTAGTAATCTTTATCAGAAATGAAAATACATGAGTATGCATACATACAATATCCTGCCCATAGTAGTTTACAGTTTTGGACTAGTAAAACTCTTCAAGTTTCCTTTATTTTTTTTCCAACAATACTCCCTGGGAAGGACCTATACAAAAGATACTGGTTGGCCTGTGTACTAGCTGTACACTATTCTGGCAGTCAGACTGTGCCACTGCCATTTAGACACTGCTTTTGAAAACAAAGGAAATCCTGAGATATTCCACAATGAGGAGTTGGACTAGTCCACAAGCTGTCAGATTAATACTCTGTACTGTAAGTGGCAGCTACATAGGAAGAAGTCATTTATAGTGCATTTTACTCTTAAGACACGTGACCTTATACATACACAGTACATGCATTTTAGAATGTATAATTTTTTCATGATAGTGGTTGTTGAAGGCTACTATGGCTATCATTCATAAAGCATTTCCACATGCAGAAATGCATAAAACAGCTGACTTTACCGAACACTCGGCAAAGTCAGCATTCATAAAGGCTCTTTCCGCATGAAAAAATTACATTACCGAGCAGAGTGATAAATCACCGCTTTGTGCAGTGATTATTGGAACAAATGTAGCAAAATGTTCATTCATAAAGATTAGAGCAAGCGGTGTGAGGTCGGGAAGTACCGCTCACTCTGATGTGGCGATACCAATGTAAGTGAATGGAGACACACAGACCTCCCAGGCAGCTGCAGCAGAGCGGAACACGGAGAAATGTATCAACTCGGCAGCTTCCGTGTCTCCGCAACCCTTCCGCCTGCCTAGTTTGGAGAATCTCCGCACTGCTACCGCACATGGATACATTTTTATGAATGCCCACCCAGAAGTCTAAAATACCGGCAGCTGTGTTTTCCCGCACTGATTCTCCAACAGCTCCTTTATGAATGATAGCCTTAATCTTGTTTTAAGCCATCGTTAACATTTTGGATTTGTATTCAATGTTTCCAGGCAAGCTTTGAAAGGTATTTTAGAAACTATGGAAAGGTGACTACATTACAAATGAGAACCACTAAGTAAAAGAAAGTACAGGGACATTGATGATTTTACTAGACAGCACTCCACCCACTAGTGTGTCTTTCACTGTAGGGGCCTAGGAATTCCCCAACCCTCACAATGCAATGCTTGGTAATAGAGTACCTACTGCTACATTAGCTGTGCTTATGCAACAACAGAGTCTCAAAGGCATTTATAGAAGTATCCTGTAGTTTCAGCTATTAACCTAACATGGCCACAGGTTCATTATAAATGTGCCTTTTAAAGCTTGAGCTTCAGACTAGCATTTTCAGGGTACGGTTAGAAATCGCCTGGGTTTGGGTCCTTTGACACAACTAGTTCACTAGGCAACTGGGGAAAAAAAAGGCCCACATTAATATAAGATTTACTATAATAAATGTATGTTAGAAAATAATCTACATTCCAGAAGGAATTAATTTGCTTGACTAATTTCTAAATTAAGAGATAAATTTAAACTTTAGAAGAAAAAAAAAACCAGAACTTTAACATACTGACTACTCTAGAACAATCCAGAGCTACAAAAATATATAAAACATTCAGTGATTTGATCCCCAAGCTCTAAAATTAGCATGTTATACTTTGTCTGGACCTATAAATCTGACAGCAAGAAAACCACAGAGAATACATTTGTGAAGAGGAGGCCACACAGTACTTCCAGAGTGCCATCAGAATACTCCTATCTGCCAGCGTAAGAAATGCTCCGATCTGGTAACAAGTTTCCAGTGATGACCATACTGACCCCGTATTGATGTTGGCCAGACCATAAGCACTACTTTCAATGTGTGCAATTAAGGGCTAGATTCTGCCATCAGAAAAAGCCAGCGCTCATCCACACTACAATAAAGTAAGGTCTAAATAACAGATTACTGCATACTATAAAAGTGCTTCCTAACATCCGTGGCCAGCGTAATCGGTCACGCCATTTCTGCAAAGTACTCACCAACCAGGTTAAGGTCCCACCCCTTCCCTCTAATGTTTACAGTGGCTTCTCAGATGATCATGCAGCTCTCCTCTGAGCTCCAGCTATCAGGTTTGCTCTATATATGTGACAGCATACAAAATGCATAGTGTGTACAAAAGACTCCTCCCAGCTGCATTATAGTGGTTTCATAAGCTACATATTCTAGTTCAACAACATATTTAATACAAAAATGCTTTTTAGGTAAACACTAGCATTTTTGCACATAAAAACTGAATTTGTGATCTAGATTTGCATTAAGAAATATGAACGGTACATTATTAAAGCCCAATTCTAGCTTCCTGATAAATGTGATAACATAAGACAGAGTAGCAAATATTAATGCTAAGACACAGCATTAGTTTCCCTGGTCATTGGTAGATGCACAGCCTCTTAGCTGAGTGCCTTGTGCTAACAGGGAACAGTGAACAGTATGTGTGCACAAGTATAGCTGTACTCAGCTGTGTCTACAATTCCTCCTCACACAAAGGACGACCCTAACCATCCTGTGCAAATATGAAGTGGCAACATAGGTGGAAAACAATATTCACTTCTAACTTCTGCCTTAAAGTATAACATTAATCAGAAAAAAGTGAACACTTTGGGCACTACAAGTCCAGATCACATGGAAGGCAGTCCCCTATATTTCCTGTAACATCGCTCTGTACCATCTGCTTAAAAAGCACTATGTCACTAATGAACATTTGTAAGAATCTGAATTAACACTCTCTAATTCTAGAAGTGAAGTATTATTATTCACAGTCTCGAATTCTAAAAGTAAAGTATTATTAGTGGACCAGTTGCTTCCCATGTCTATTTACTATTTCTTGCCTCATCAAAATAAAAACCATGCTTATCTGCAGTTTATGCTGAGAGGTGTCTTCATATGACTGTGCTTCTTAGGCTGATATGTGATTTTTAGTTTGGAAAATTACAATATATAACAGTTAGGCCCGGTTCACATTAGCGTTCGCTATCCGGATTTTCCGGATCTGATCCGGACCGCATACTGTACAAACGGAACGTACGTTCCGCATAGCAATGTAAAGTCTATGCGGACGTTCACACGCGTCCGTTCCGTACGTATCGGAGCCGGACCGGATCCGGACTCTTTTCCAACATGCGCTATTTTTTTGGGTCCGGATCTCCGGCCCACGCACCTGGACCTGAGCCTGACAGCACCATCCGGAACACAGAAACCAATGGGAAACGGAAGGCACAGAACACACTGCCTACACAAACCTGACGTTCTACCCCACTTCCTATGCGTATCCAAGCGGCCATTTCGGATGGGGACACATGGGCCAAGCATGTCTGGAGTGGAGCAGCAGTGACAGACGTGCTGGAGCTGCTTGGCAGAATGTCGGAGGTGGAGGTGAGGCCTACAGCGGAGGAACCTGATTGTACAGGTGCACCAGGTGCATCTTCTGCTGACCCCAACATTTTTTTATTTAAATTTAACTATTTTTTGCCCACTGATCCGGATGGCAGCCTGATGCATGCCTGATACAAACGGACCGGATCGGAACCGTACGGTTCTGATCAGGATCAGGTCAGGATCCGGTCCGTTTACTTGCCAAAACGCAAGTGTGAACGGGGCCTAAGGCTGGAATTCAACATGGCAGCATTTCCTGTTTTGGTATGAAAATTGGAGTTCATCAACTTGCAGTTTTGTTGGCCATAGCGTGATGAGAAATGTAGAAACAAACTGACATTAGCTACTGGGATTCAATGTTTTGAGTAGGATATTAACAGCTAACAGCCACCATGATGGGAAGTGTAGCTCTGCAGTTGGTGCCTGAGATAGCATCAGCCATTCTAGAGATCTACTGATAGGGAGGTACAGCAGAGCTAGACTGATGAGGTCATCAGCATAAACAAAACTATTTTAGGCTTTGTTTAAATTTCAATGCATGCAGTTATGCACCATAGTGCACATGCCCACTGAGTTGGGCCATATAATGCATACTCCTTTAACTAACCTGAATGGTGCTGTGAATCTTACAAATGCATTTGAACAGCTTGTCGCCATATTCCATAGCATGTGATGTGAACAGGGACGCTGAAATACACTGGCTGTACCAGCATCTAATGTAAAATATGCATTAAGCATCCAGCAATTAAATAGTGTTACTGATATTAAGGGCTCAGCAAGCCTCATGTATTAAAGTGTATAAAGTGAATGTCATCAGAGGAGAGTATGGAATGTGTATGGGGATTTTCTAGGAGCCGGATATCCCCCTTAAAGTGAACCGAGCAGCAATTTTAGCCCCCCAGGGCATCTCAACAGCACATTAAAAATGAATGCTTACAATGTGGCTTATTACTAAAAAAAAAATCTACCTCCTCTTCTTACATTTAAAAGTTTGTTAGAGGCTTTTACTGCCCAAATTCCATGGCGTGCTGTCGGCAGAAAGAGCAGCCAGTAAGGACTGCTGTAATTAGCAGTAGCAATGAGAAAACAACAGCTTTCAGCAGCGGGGGGGGGGGGGGGGGGAGATAGGACACTGTAATTCAACAGTTTAGAGAAGTCACACTTGATTACATTCATACCTACCCCAAGAAAAATAAGGGCGGGGGGGGGGGGGGCGGGTGTCAGTTCCTACAGCTATAAGAAATCAGGTCAAACTGCTGTAAAAAAAAAAAAAAAAAAAAAAAAGCTTCTTGTATCCCTTTAAGTGGTCTGGAAATAAAAGACCGGCAGCTTACATGGGACAACAACTCATTTTAAGGATTTCAGTTAAAGTCTAACCATATTCCCATAAAATGTGTGTGCAACTTTTTATGAAGTAAAAATAAAATAAACTTAGAAGGTCAGTGTTTGGTTAACGATAAAACAAACTGCAGCACTTTGTTCTGTGAATAATCCTTATACCATTGTGTAAGCCTTAGGTTAAACATTTCTCAGTCCTCATTTGCAAGCGTTTCGGTGGAAAGCCAAATTTTGGCACCATTCAAGAACTTGGTTAACGGAGTCCCCAGAATACTTCTTCGGCATAAGTTCCCAACTGGAGAGAAAGGGAAGGAAGACGAGAGGAAGTCCAAGCTTTCATAGCTACCGTGCAAGTCGTCTGCTCGGAAAAACATTCTGCTTTGTTCACTTTCTGGGGAGGTGGCCTGGGACAGCGGGTATGACCGATACTGCCGCAAGCTGGACTGCAGCATTTCAATCTCATCTGCCAACAGAGAAATTTTATGGAAAGCGGTAATAAAGCCGCCATGGTTAATTTGAGCTTCTGGAACCCATCTAAGGTAACAGAGTTTCCACAGTTTTATGTCTGGCCCATTTAGCCTTGGTAACAAGACCCCATGCAGGTCTGCTGGCTTAGAGAACCAGTCTCTGACATACTCTTCTAGTCCATTGTTCCTCGTTTCTGGAACATGGTGAACAAGGTCAGGCTTCAGTCTTAATATGAGAGAGTTCCTGCGTGGCATGATCTCTGGCTGTGGAAGAATGCCATTCTTCAAGGCTAGTGGCATCCCCCTCAATGTGGAGCTATAGTTCTTCTGGATGGAAAACAGGAGAAAGATTGTTGTTAGGCACAGATTGTACTGTATGTGGGGCAGCAATATACAAGCAGATAACTTGATGACACAAATACATTCCTCAAAGCTGGGCTAGATTGTGCCCTTACCAGGAAACATACTATGGGGAGTCTCTAAACGGCAGAAAATGTTATAGGGGGAAAAGAGCTTTTTTTTTTTTTAATGGAAACCTGAAGTGAGAGGTATAAGGAGGCTGCCATATTTATTTTCTTTAAAATACCAGTTGCCTGGCAGTCCTGGTGATCTCCTTGGTTGCAGTAGTGTCTGGCTAATCCAGTCAGAAACATTTGATCTGCATGTTTTTTTAGGGTCTATTGCTTAAGATATCAGAGGCAGAGGACAAGCAGTAAAGCCAGGCAACACATTGTTCGAAAGAAATATGTCAGCCACCATATCTCTCTCTTTCCTCCTTAAGGCTGGTTTCACAGTGGGACGTTACAGGCGCACGTTAGAGCAGCCTGTAACGCACCCCACCGCACAGCAATGAAAAATCAATGGGCTGTTCACAGTGCCCACGTTGCGTTACATAGTAACGCTGCGCCACCAGACAACGTACTGCATGCAGTACTTTCTAAGCGGCAGAGCCGCGTTAGACTGCTTGCACATGCTCAGTAACGTTGGGGAAAAGCGGAGAGCGGCCAGGCACATGGCTAATTAATATTCACTGCACTCAGTGACGTGCAGTCTTTACTTCCTGGAGCGGCCGCTCTGTGCAGCGATTGGCCGGCGGGACCATGTGATGCCGCACGCGCACAAGAGTACGCATCACAGCATCACGGACGCCAGAGTGAGCTTCACAACGCGGCTCACTCCGACGTCCAAAGCAGGGAGCACCAGGCGTTGTGTTAGGGGCACGTTATGAGACCATAACGTCCCCTAAAACGCAACGTCCTGGGGTGCAAGTAGCCTAAAGGTTGTTCGGAAAATTGGATTCACAGATTCTCTTTATGGGACATTCGCCATATACAGTTGCTGCAATTCATACAGATTTTAGAAGCCAGTCAGTTTAAACTTGCAGTTTTGCTTGCTAGATCGAAACTTCACCTCAGTCACACCCCCAGACCAGACAACAGGACCGGGGGAGGGGTGGGTCTGCTCCTCTCCCCATCCTGCACTTTCCGTGTCCTCACACCACCTACCTCTCTACAATTCACATCATTCGAGGCCCACACCATCCGCCTCTACCACCCCCTCCCTGCCATTGTTGCGGTCTTATACCGTCCTCCGGGCTCCACCCCACAATTTCTCGATGACCTTGCCTCCTGACTCCCTCACATCCGCTCCTCTGACCTCCCCACCATCATCCTTGGGGATTTCAATATTCCCATTGATGAAGCCCAGAACTCCGCTGTGACCAGGCTACTCACCATTGCCAACTCACTTGGACTAGTACAACACACCAACACCACCACTCACACTGCAGGTCACACTCTCGACCTTATATTCACTAAATCCACCACCATTGCAGACCTTGACATCGCACCCTTTCCACCCTCAGACCATCACCTTCTCAACTTCAACCTCCTCACGGAAGGCACCTCCAAACTACCCACCCACCCAGTCAATGGCAGCGAGACCTACGCAAGCTCAACCCTAGCGTCCTTGCTGACCCCCTCCATGCCCTCTCCTCCACTCTCCCCACCCTAACCTGTCCTGATCTTGCTGCAGCTCAGTATCGCCAAACTCTCTCATCAGCCCTAGAGAAAGCTGCTCCACCAATATTTCGCCGCAACCGACCACCTAACCCCCAGCCCTGGCACACTACCCATACTCGCAACCTTCAGAGGAAAACATGCGCCACTGAACGGAAATGGAGGAAAACTAGACTTAACCAGGATTTCCTACAGTACAAGACCAACCTGCTGCAGTTCCACACTGCCCTTGCTCATGCGAAGCAAGAATACTTTACCAAGCTCATCGGAGCACAAGCTTCCAACCCCCGGCGCCTTTTTGCCACTTTCAACTTCCTGCTTAAACCTACCCCACCCCCACCCTCCGTTTCCTCCCTCTCTGCCACAGATTTAGCCACTTACTTCACCAACAAAATTGTCTCCATCCGCCAGGAAATATCCAATCTCAAATCTTCACCTCCCAACCAGCTCCTCCTCCACCCTATCCTCCCCTCACATCCTTCACTCCTACTACCACCGAGGAAGTCATCCACCTACTGCAAACTTCCCAGTACTTCCCCCCCCTTGACCCCATCCCTTCTGATTTACTCCAGCCTCACTTCACTGAATTGGCCCCAGTCCTTACTACCCTGTTCAACCTCTCCCTATCCACAGGCACCTTCCCCTCAGACTTCAAGCAGGCCACTGTACTACCCCTGCTTAAGATTCGCCCTTTCCTGACCTCTGCCACCACCAAACTCCTCATCCATGCCATCATAATTTCCCACCTTGACTACTGCAATGCCCTGCTGTCTGGTCTCCCTATGACCCGAACAGCCCCACCGCAGTCCATCATGAATGCGGCAGCCAGAATTATCCACTGCTCCTATCGCTCCACCACGGTGGATCCCCTCCTTGAATCCCTCCACTGGCTTCCTATCCAGTCCAGAATCAGATTCAAGATACTGTCTCTGACCTACAAATCTGTCCACAAAACCTGTCCAACCTACATTTCCGATCTTACTCAGAGGTACACACCTAGCCGCTCACTCCGCTCTTCCAATGAACTTCGCCTAACCGCCCCCCGCATCACCCAGTCCCATGCACGCCTCCAGGACTTCTCAAGAGCTGCTCCAACACTATGGAACTCCCTACCTCCACCCATTAGGGCAGCCCCCTCCAACATCTTCAAGAAAGCCCTCAAAACTCACCTTTTCACTCTGGCCTACTACCCCTCACAAGTGCTCTAAACCCACAGCTGAACTCTGGTCCCCTACCTTCCGTGTCCCTACCTCTCCCTCTAGATTGTAAGCCTTTGGGCAGGGTCCCCCTCCTTTTGTGTCCTACCTGATCATGCACCTCCATTACTGTGAAACCATGCTATGCATCTGCGTGAACCTAACTTGCCTAATCTCCATGCTCCCCTCCAGTGACTGACTAAGCATTACCTTGTACTCATACTGTGCTGCATGAACTGGTCTTTCTTGTATTCAGGTATTGTTATTTTGCTGTATGTCACCCCTAAATATTGTATGTATCCCTATTTATTGTCCAGCGCTGCGTAATATGTTGGCGCTTTATAAATACGATAAATAAATAAATTTATTGCAGAATACTTTAATAGATTTCTTAGATCAATAATGCAATTCAATAGCCTCACTGAGTTTCCCGTGTAATGACTGCAATGCAGAGGTTGGTAAGTCCCCAGCTGAGAGGTTTATCCCTTTACTGTTGGAAAGCCCCAACCACTGTAGAAGTGCTTCCCTTTGTGTCTGAATCTCCTCAGATCTTGCAAACGCAAGACATTACCCCTGTGTGACAGTGGCTAAAGTCCCATTACAGGCCTGTCAGCGGCTGCACAGCAGTCCTCTCCTCACACATGCCATGTGACAGTTATTCTCCCAGCCAAACAGGACTGTAAAAAGCCTCTGAGGCTAGAATCCAGTCTGTTCTGAGCAACATATTCTGCAGCTCTCATGCAATCTGCTTAGCAGGACTCCACCTGGAGCTCTTAAAGGACCACTATCACACAAAGTAACATTTTAAAATACACAAACTCATTCAAACAAGTATGTTTCTTACCTGAGTAAAATGAGCCATAAATTACGTTTCTCCTATGTTGCTGACACCTACAGGAGGTTGTATGAATCTGACAGAACAGACAGGTTTTTGGCTACTCTATATCCTCATGGGGGGATTCTCAGCATGGCCTTTATAGTTTATAAAAGACAATCTTTGAAAAGGATTTATACAAATATGCTGGCCAGCCTCCCTGCACACAACTGCCATTCAAGTGCTTTTGAAAATAAACAAAACCTTGAGAACAACTGCCATGAGGAGATGGGCTAGTCCAAATCATGTTGGTTCTGTCACATTTCTACTTCCCACTGTAAGTGACAGCAATGTAGGGGAGTATGGCTCATTTTACTCTGGAAAACAAAAGTTTGCTTTCTTAAAACAGAAATAATTTGCGATAATGCAGGTTGGAGTGAGATTGAGATGTCTCCCAGAGCAACACTGCTGAATATATGCAAATTAACCATTGTCGTCCTTAGAAGCTAAACACCTCCAGATCCGCTGGAATGCAATGATATATGATATCAGCTTGTTAATTTGTACAGAGCCATAATAATCTAACATGCATACAGACTGTTTTGGATTGTTTGATCCTCATCAGTGCATGGCATAGATGGAGGGTAAAGGGGGTCTCTAGATTGTAAGCCTTTGGGCAGGGTCCTCCTCCTTTTGTGTCCTTCCTGATCATGCACCTCCATTACTGTAAACCCATGCTATCCATTTGAGTGAACCTAACTTGCCTAATCTCCATGCTCCCATCCAGTGACTGACTAAGCATTACCCTGTACTCATACTGTGCTGTGTGATCTGGTTTTCTTGTATTGTCATTGCTGTATGTCACTCCTAAATATTGTCTGTAACCTAAACTAATGTCCAGCGCTGTGTAATATGTTGGGGCTTTATAAATACAATAAATAACAATAATGGGAGGGTAAAGGCAATGAAGCCAATGCTTGTCAGCTGTTTCTGTGCGGTACCTAGACTTTCACTAGTGCTCGACATGGCAGTTGAGATGCCTCCACCACACTGAATCGTATCCAGCAGGTGGGAAGCTGTGCAGTACCTAGACATTCACTAGTGCTCGACACGGCAGTGGAGATGCCACCACCACACTGAATCGTATCCAGCAGGTGGGAAGCTGTCCAGCACCTAGACATTCACTAGTGCTCGACACGGCAGTGGAGATTCCACCACCACACAGTCGTATCCAGCAGATGGGAAGCTGAACCATCCGACAAGCACACAGTTCAGCCTCCGGTGTGAAATAGGTTTTACTGCAGCACTTCTCAGGGCACTTTATGTCAACTGTACCCTCTGAGGAGCAGATCATCTAACCCTACCCTAGTCTAAGGCTGATTTCAGGGGAGCCAATTAAGATACCAATTTAGATGAGTGGAAGTGAACATAAGAGTGCTTGGAGGAATCTCATTTCATGCAGATAGATTTTTGGCTAAGATTTCCACCTGGAACTCTGGCCCAGGCGGGAGTACTGGTCACCTCCCCACCCCATATGGCAGTTTACTTTTATAGGTGCAGGCCCGTTTCTAGGGCCGTGCGGTCTCCTCTTCTCTTCATAGCCGCTGATACACACACTGCTTCCTGTTTAGCCGGAAGCAGCGTGTGTATCAGCGGCTGTGAGGAGAAGACAGAAGAGGAGACCGGCGGCGATTCGAACCAGGGAGGCGAGTTGCCCTCCCTACACAGCACTTCCCTACAGTCAGAGTCAGACTCTGAGGAGGGAGCACGGAGGGCGGCCCGCGGCGAGGAAGGGATGGAGAGGTCGGGCTGCCCTCCCCGCGGCTGACTCCCCCCTCCATACTGGGGAGCACCTACCTAAGCTAACCTATACTGGGGGGCACCTTCCTATCTAACCTGTATTGGGGGCACCTACCTACCTAGCCTATACTGGTGGCAACTATACTGGTTACCTATATTGGAGGCACCTACCTATCTAACCTAGGCTGGGGGCAACTATTCTGACTCCCTATATTAGAGGCACCCACCTAGCTAACCTATACTGGGGGCAACTATACTGGGGCACCTATGCCTGGCTACCTATACTATGCCTGGCTACCTATACTAGGGGGAACCTATAGCTGGCTACCTATACTGAGTGCAACTAGACCTGGCTAACCTATACTGGGGGGAGGGGGGGGGGGGGTTGACTGCGGACTGCTAAAGGTCATGTCTCTTTTGCTGCTCATACTTGTTCCACACTCACATTTGGCTTGATACTCAAGTGTGACTGCTCTGGTACACTCCGTGTTGTCTGCGTCCCCCAGTGCTGCATAGAAGAAAGAAAAAGGGGAAAGAAGAATAAGAATTCAAACAAAAATTACATTGATTATATAGGAAACACAGCAAAGACAGTTGTTAAAAACTATGCATTTTCTGCATGCAGGCATCCTAAGCAAGTCTTTTTCAAGAAGGGTGCAAAAAGTCTTAAGGCCGGTTACACACTCAAAACGTGCAGGAGAACGGCTCCTGCAGGCGTTGCGGCGTGTCAGGAATCTGCGGTGCGATGCTGAGTAGCGGCGGTAGTAATTTATTTATCCAGAGGGGAAGCGCCGATTCCAGACGATAAAATGCACTGGAATGCGTCGTACCACAACGCATCGAAACGCAGCGTCGGGTGTGAAAGGTAAAATGAAAGTCTATGGACTTTCCTTTTACCTTGGTTAACGCAACTTTCAGTAAACACCATTATAAGTTTATCACTTTAATTTGTGCTGCAAACTGATGCCTCTTTGAAAGGTCCCCTACCTCTGAGCCTTAATAGATAGGATCTGGTGGATATACTACAGCAGGCTTTCTCAACCAGGGTTCCCTGGAACCATATGGAACACATTTCATACAAATTCAAGTCAGACTCCATGTGTTTGCCCAGATTTGGTACCATTGAATCGTGATTTTTTTTTCCCCCTGAGCCAGATATCTAGTCCTTAGGTTCTTCTGCTGTATTTATAGAGCTAAAATCCTTTATAGTTAACCTCTTTCTTTCTGGAGTAATGAGTTACTACCAGTGGCATACCTACCCACAAGGCTGCAGGAGCTCCCCGCCCTGAATGTAGCCATGCTTAGGGGTGCCGCTGCGTGCTCAGCTACTGTGTTGCTCCACTTGGGACTTTTTTTTTCATATTCTGGCAAATAGCTGCAGGCAGTGCAGGGGACTGTACTACTTCCTACACTAGATGTGGTACCCGGTTTCCAACTCGTCCCCTCCCCCCAAAGTAAAGTTATATAGCAAATAGGTTTACCCTAACTTTCTACAGATTACATAATTATGAGACAGACTGTCCTCAGAGAAGCTCAGAATCTAATGCAGTCATAGTTTAGTTTAACCACTTGCCGACCGCACGCTTATACCGTGCGTCGGCAAAGTGGCAGCTGCAGGACCAGCGACGCAGTATTGCGTCGCCAGCTGCAGGCTGATTAATCAGGAAGCAGCCGCTCGCGCGAGCGGCTGCTTCCTGTCAATTCACGGCGGGGGGCTCCGTGAATAGCCTGCGGGCCGCCTACGGTCGGCTCGCAGGCTAAATGTAAACACAAGCGGAAATAATCCGCTTTGTTTACATTGTACGGCGCTGCTGCGCAGCAGCGCCGTAAGGCATATCGGCGATCCCCGGCCAATCAGCGGCCGGGGATCGCCGCCATGTGACAGGGGACAGCCTGTCACTGGCTGCACAGGACGGATAGCGTAGTGTGCAGCCCGGTTCACCAGAGGGGGCCAGGTAGGAGAGGGAGGGGGGGGGATTTCGCCGCGGAGGGGGGCTTTGAGGTGCCCCCCCCCCGCAACACCTGGCAGGCAGGAGCGATCAGACCCCCCCAGCACATCATCCCCCTTTTTGGGTAAAGAGGCGCCCTGGTTGAGATAAAAGCGTCTAAAAACAGCTTAAAACAAAAAGATAATATGAGGTGGCTTACCTCAATAACGAAATCTTTGTCTGTAACAAAAGATTTTTATTTAGCACAGGCAACGCGTTTCGCAGGTCTGAGCCCGCTTCATCAGGCCAATAAAACTGCCAAATGACTGGGTAGATACAGCATAGGGAGCCTCCCTATGCTGTATCTACCCAGTCATTTGGCACTTTTATTGGCCTGATGAAGCGGGCTCAGACCTGCGAAACGCGTTGCCTGTGCTAAATAAAAATCTTTTGTTACAGACAAAGATTTCGTTATTGAGGTAAGCCACCTCATATTATCTTTTTGTTTTAAGCTGTTTTTAGACGCTTTTATCTCAACCAGGGTGCCTCTTTACCCAAATTGTGCTTAGTTCACACCCACACACTCAGTGTTTGAGGGGTGGTGACAGATCACCTCTGGGTCCACCACAGTGGATACCTGTCCCTGTTTTTCCAAGGAGAGCGACCACATCCAGGTCCCAGCTGGGACAACCCCGAGTGGAGTCGGGTTCATGGTCTCCACCTGCTTCTTACGGTCGGTTGCCCTTTGCAACCCCCCTTTGTGAGTAGTATTCCTTTTAATTCGATTCTTCATTGTATACAGACATATTACACTATTGGGCTCCCGTTTTTGTCTCCTATATTTTTTTCTCTGCAAGGTGCCGAGACACCCCCACTGCATTACATCATCCCCCTAGTGGGGAAAAAAGGGGGGCGATCTGGTCGCTCTGCCTGCACCCTGATCTGTGCTGGGGGCTGCAGAGCCCACCCAGCACAGATCAGCTAAAACAGCGCTGGTCCTTAAGGGGGAGTAAAGGGTGGGTCCTCAAGTGGTTAATGTCCTACCATATTATGGTGTATGTACTGTATATACTCGATTATAAGCCTAATTTTTCAGCACAAAAAATGTGTTGCAAAGTTACCCCCTCGGCTTATAGGCAAGTCAGTGGAGCAGAACGGAGGGTGGAGCAGGTTTTGGTACTGGTAGAGAAGCATAAGGATCATGCACTAGTAATCCTGCTCTGGCCATCTGGCTCCCTGCTGTGTCCGTGCCCCATCCCCTGCAACATGGTGTGCAGCGTGCGCTTCTCAATACTACCTGTGTCCCCCAGCATGTGGAGCAGAGCATGCCAGCAACTTCTCAGAGGTGCAATGAACCGGAATTATTCCTTGTTGGCATCTTGAGACACAGCTGTATTATCCTTGGGGTACATCTGGCTATGGGGAGGGGAGCTGGCTTGTACTGGGGCACATCTGGCTTCTGTGGAGGGGGCTATACTAAAGAGTGGGCTTATACGCGAGTCAATCAGTTTTTACTATTTTCTTAGGGAAAAGAGAGTACCTTGCCTTATGCACGGGTCGGCTTATATGCGGGTATTTAGCACTGACATCTGCAGCACTTTAGAGTACATAGTAATGTAACAGACTGTCCTCAGAGAATCTCACAATCTAATCCTATCATAGTCCTAGTCTAAGGTCCTACCATATTATTATTGTGTATTTATATAGCACTGAAATCTTCTGCAGCACTGTATAGAGTAAAGAGTTTCATAACGCTTACCCCAGCCACATGCTGATGACTGCTTTTCCCCCCAAATTGCCACAAAATTTGCAGGAACATGCTCAGCTCATCAACCCTCCAATCCCAAAAAATTGTTGATTGGATGAGGGAGGGGTGTGTGTCTGTAAATGGTCAGCGCCGGGTTTCAAATTCCCTAGGTACGCCATTGGTTACTAATACCTGTATTCTGTGTGATTGGATTTGTTTCTTAGTGACCCACTGCTTTGACCACTTGTTATGTTTATTTTGCTTGCAACACCGTGTCTTGCCTGTTATGTTTAAAAAACAAAAATGAGTACAAATTTAAAGTAACAAAAAAAAAAGTAATAGACCCACAAGGCTGGAAGATACGGGAACCACTGTACACAAACAGAAGAAGATTGACCTGATTTTAGAAAGAAGAAACTGGCACTACACATACCTTCATAACAATTACATCATTGTCAATGAATTGTGCAAATTGCTGGAAGCCTTTTTCATCAGCTCAATTTACCTTTGATCTCTTAAAAACTTTTGCATTTCCATTCTGTACATTGGGCACACTCTTTCCGATGTACAAAGGGTTATTGAACAGAGAGCGATCTTTTGCTGAAAACTGCAGAGCCCAGTTCCACACAGAGGGGAATTTCAATCCCTTTTCATCCCCCAGTTGAATATTTTTCCCTATTGCGAATTCCTGGAAGGGAAGATGTACAGGAACTACCGTAAATAATCAATATAAGGAAACCTAGGCCAAACCAAGCAATCATTGTAGATCTTAAATTAGATACAAACAATGAGCTGATAGAATTTTTTGCGGAAATTTTATGCAACTTGAAGATGCTACGGCATGTGAATATGTCATTTTCAAGATTCATACATTAGCATAAGTTACCATTACACTTGCATCAGTTCAGATTTATCTCATGGCTCATCCTTAGCAATTATAGTAGGTGCCCAATTTTACAATGTAAAATTGCCCCACATCTAACAAACATTTCCTCTTCCTTTGCCAAACACTAACCATGCACTCAGCCTATATACCAAGACTAATTCCCCACTCACTTCTGCCATATATAACCACGCATCAGCCCTTTTTCAAGTACTAACTTGCCCGCCTTCCTCTGCCAAACACTTGCCATGCATGCCCCAGCCCCTTTTTCAACACTAATCTTCCCATGCTCCTCTGCCAAACACTAATCGTGCCCCCAAGCCCCTTTCTCAACACTAACCTTTCCAGCCCCCTCTGCTAAACACTAATCCTGCCCCCAGCCCCTTTCTCAACACTAACGTTCCTATCCTCTATCAAACATAAACCATGCCATATCTCCATACATTTGGATGAAAGACAAGTCTCAGGGGTGCTGTCTAAGGATTTCTTGGGAAATATTCATAGAACAGAATGGCTACACTTATTACCCTACGTATTAATGTATAGAGTTCTGCAGCAGCAAGCTAAATCCTTGCATAGATAGGTCATCAATGGAAAAGATCTGCCACCTGCTGCATGCTTCTAGGCTGTGTTCCAGCTAGCTTGAGAATTCCACTGGAAAGAGAAACAATACAAAGGGAGGGGAAGGGAAAAAGAGCATACCTAAAATGTGTACAAAGTAAAAAGAAAAGGACTGATACAACCACCAAACAATGAAAGGAGCTCAATAGATTATATGGCTGGTGGTGACTGCAGTTTGCTCCAGCAACCAAAGCTTATGTATATCCAAACCAGTCTTGGCGTAAAAGACCTACTTTGTGTTCACAGATGCCATTAGCTGCAGAGTTCTGGAACACAGCCCAAGTGATGAGCCTTGTAAGATTGCATATATTGAATCCTAGGCTCCTTAAGTAAGCATTCACTGGAGAATTTAATATACAGTACTAAAGCCTTTACTAAACAGACCCAAAAAGGGTTTAAGACAGGTTTGTCCTCTGGAGAAGAGGTATTGGTTTCTCTTGAAATGCCTGTCCAATTCAGTTCAAGCGCCACTGCACTTTGCATTAAACACTCCAAAATTATTTGATTAACAGGAAAGCCTTCACCACACCTGGTCAAATGCTATTCACTAGATCGTTAGACCACCATGGTCTAGTCACGCATTGGGGATATTCCCAGGTCATCCCTAACCTTCAACGATCAGTACATTCCACTCCAGAGGGCTTCTTGCAAGAAAGTGGAGTGACACTTGAAGTGAATTGGACTTGTAACCATATATAGCAGGGCACGCACCCTACCTGTTAACAAGACTACAACCTTAGGGAGCTGTTGCGCACCAATATATTTTACCAATTTTCTTGAAATGCATTGGTTCTGTTGACTTTTATTTGCATTAGGTCCCAGGTCAGGGTGATGCACTGTTCCTGAGTTAGGGAGCATTGAAGGAGAGGTGTCTCCTGAACCTGGCTGCAGAGAGTGTGTTTAGAGGAGTACCGGACGAACCAGAAACAATCATCACAGACAAACTAGGCGATCATCAACAGTGCACCTGGGAGGCCACCTTCCTCCTCCTTCAGACGAGTCTGTTTTCATGAATCTCGAGTTCCTGGTATCGCGCATTACAGCAGAAGAGGGAGAAGCCAAGGTATGCATCTTCATCTTCTGTCCCTGGATGTCTTACTGGCTGGCACTGGAGACTCAATTCGAAGAAATGTGTCCTCTGCAGCCAAGTGCGGGCGAGGGACACCCTTCCTTCAAAATCCCTTAACTTGGGAAGGGGGCATTGCGCCAACTTGGGACCTGGATCAACAGAAAGCCAGGACTGCTTTCCTAAAATTGTAAGATCTTGCCAGGAGAGTAAACAGAATTTTAACCGGGGGTTGCAAAACTCAGTCGACAGGATAATACACACTTATCAAAACTTCTAAATTCTCCAGTGAATGCTTACCTTTAGTGTCCTGCAATCCAATAAATGGCATCTATCCAAATCTCATCATCTGGGGTCAGGGGCGTAGCAATAGGGGTTGCAGAGGTTGCGACTGCATCGGGGCCCTTCCCTCAACTACAGTATCAGCTCTCTATTGGCCCTGTGCTCATAATAATCACTTCTATAGATATATAGAATTGTGGTAATCATTAACAAGCTGTTCCCCATCCCTTTCTTGCACCTCTGACACTGTAGTTGCCATTGGGAGAATTTGGTGCACCATATCAATTGTTATGTATAGAGTGCTTGAGGGCCTCATTGTAAAATTTGCATCGGGGCCCACAGCTCCTTAGCTACGCCACTGTCTGGGGTATGCTGTAGCATTCTACAGCTAGTGGCATTTGAGAACACAAGATGTGCAGTTTCTATAGGTGGTCTCTTGCAGCATACCTGCTTGGCTATACATATCTTTGTTGCTAGACATAACTGGCGAGACACTGACAGCCCTATAATTTGGTGAGCCCTGTCCTTGTACAGGTCATATTGAAGGTATCCATATTTTACCTTTAGATGTGCTCCTAAGGAGCAGCTCCTTTTACCTTCTCGTCACTTTTCTGTACTGTACAGTTTTAGCACCTATACCTCTAATAGATGCACAAATTGATGGCAGGTCTTTCACTGGCTACACTGGGAAGATTGCAAGCAGTTTCTCCCAATCTCAGGTTTTATCCCACTAAACTGGCAAAGGAAAGAGAAGAGAACAGTAATGGGCTTTCAGTGTTAGGTGTTAGATTCCCAAAGGCAAAGTTTGGTATTCTCCATTTTACAACATGCTCCCAGGTTCTGATCCAATCAGGCTCTACTAAATTGCATGCAATTGTGTTGCCAACTCCAAGCTTTATCTAGCTTTTAAACTTCAGTCACTGAACAGATAATTCATGATTGTTTTGGGTGAGCCTATGATGTCTATACATTACTCATTTTCCCATACACATTAATTCCTTACTAGGGAAAGGGCAAGAGCATTGTTTGGATTGTTTCAGCCAATTCCAGTTGTATTCCCTCTAATATTCCTCCTCCCATTTCCCATGGCACAGTACACTGCAGTGTCTCTTTGCAGAGATGAGTGTGGAAGTCTATACTCTGATTGCTGTGCAGAACGGAGATATTCATAAAATCCTGACTATCAGGTTTCTGAGACTGATTAGCATTGCCAAGTAGGTAATCACTGCATACGATATCATTAGCCTCCCACTTTGTAACAATTACAATAACAGGTATATTTTTTGGTAACCACTCTTTTAAATTTAAGAAATTTAAGTTAAAGGTTCATCACATCAAATAAGAAGACTTGGTTGAGCAGTGATGGAGTCATACTCACCGTACTTTGTTGGACACGTTGGTGGGGACAGTTGAAGAGAAATGTTCCAAAGAGTGAGATGTTTGTACTGTCATGTAACACAGTCAAATAGGTCTCTGTAAACTGAAAGGCTGCTGGGTACTGCTCCTGCAGCTGCCAAACACAGTCCAAGAACAAGACAAACAGGGGGCACTACAGAAGAGAAGCAGGTGTTAGATCAAAAACAGATTAATGGATTCACTGTCAAATAACAGGTTACATTTCCATCCCTATGCTTATACACTGACATTATACTGGTTTTTAAGCAGATATGGTTCCACAAAGAGGAGAAATATATTCCTCTGACTAGTTCCTTTCATGTAGCATTCATCTTGGAACTGGTCAGGTAGCACAAGTCTTGACATGAATACAGAGGTGTTCCAGCTACAATAAACAAAATATATTTTGGTTTGTCTATACTATAACGATGTACTGTTCTATTTTGGGGTCTAGATATATACTTGCTTTGGTGCCAATAGATGAAGTTTTAAAATGTCATAGATATAAGAATATGGCTAAATATCTACAAATACTTGCATTATATATTCAGAAGGTTATCAGTAACATTAAAGATCAGCAAAATAATGATCACACAATATACATTTATTATACTGCAAGCTATGTCTATTGGCCATAAAATCACTGCAACCTATTCTGCTGAGCAGATCTACTCTGGCTTCTGCTGACTCTCCCAAACCAAGTTTATTACAGAAACAGCATTATGGCAGTAAGGTAGACGAGAAATCACTTTGTATAACTGTGCTGTACCTCCTTGTCAGATTTTCTTAAGTGGTTGCATCTGTCGAGAAATGGATATCCAGCCATGACCCACTCTTTCTGTATAAGACTCTGAAATCCAACAATGGTCCGGAAATACGGGTCTGACATCAGCTGGACAAGAGAGGCCACGAGGCAGCTGAGATCCCGGCCTTCCTCCTCTGCAAACACACACACATGAAAGCAGCTGTCAGAGCAACCACTGCATCACATCACTGGCGTGTGGCCAGATCTAATCTGCAGAGTACATGACAAGCATTCGTAAACATGCAACTAAAGATTTAAAATATTTCCACGGAAACTAGTGAGAAGTAGAAACTTGCTAGCACTGGCACTGTCAAGACAAGAATCAGAGTTTATTAAATAAAACAATTATAAAAAGCATTGCAAGTACTGAGAGATGTAGGTGCTTGGAGCCAAAGTACCAATCGGCGAATCCCTGCAGGCCTTCCAGGAATTAGCGGTGAGCCACCAGACATAAGGAGACCACTTCTCCCCAAAAAGTCCACCAAAATGACAAAAAAGACCAGGGCTCAACCAAACAGTGCTTATCGCATATAAAGCTTAATTTGTCAGAAGAATACACAGAGAAACACCGTTGACACCTAAGAAAGGGAGGACTAGCCCTTCTGTAAAAAGCATTGATATTTACCTAGGGCTTCTTCCAGCCAGGGACACATAGCTATTCAGTTGATGACGCAGGGACACTTGCATTTTATTGTATAGGATAGCTTCCTTTATGGTTATTTCCAAAATATTGTCATTTCTGGTTTAACTGTGTTACTCTATTTCTCACATGTTAAGAAGCCCGTTGAATACACAAATACCGTATTTTTCGGAATATAAGACGCACTTTTTCTCCCCCAAAAATAGGAAGAAAAAGTGCCTGCGTCTTCTATTCCAAAAGCAGGGAATCCCAGACCTCAGAACCGCCTGCCGATGCCAACCGCCGATCCGCCGCATTGTCGGGGACTCCCTGCCTTGTCCCCCTGTGTGGTCTGCCGATCCGCTCCCCCGGTAACAATAACTGCAGAGCAACTCACCTTTCTATGGATTCCAGCGTTGTGTAGTCTGCTATGTGGTCCTCCGCCTCCAGCATGTCAGCTACACCTGTAAATGAAAAGTAAGCGCAGAGACGCTCACCTACTCAGCGGCAGCCGCGCGGTGGCAGCACGATCTGCAGACATCTCTCCCGGGAGGCTTCCCCTAGTGACGGCTCCTGCTAATGACTCATTGAGTCATGGGGAATGACTCATTGAATCATTAACAGGAGCCGTCACTAGGGGGAGCCGCGCAGCTTCCCCCAGAGACGGCTCCTGTGAATGATTCAATGAGTCATTCCCCATGACTCTGAGTCATTAGCAGGAGCCGTCACTAGGGGAAGCCTCCCGGGACCAAGATGTCTGCAGATCGTGCTGCCACCGCGCGGCTGCCGTCTCGGCCTCCCGGGACCGAGATGTCTGCAGATCGTGCCGCCGCCGCTGAGTAGGTGAGTGTCACTGCGCTAACTTTTCATTTACAGGTGTAGTGCTGTCATGCTGGAGGCGGAGGCCCACACAGCAGACCACACAGCGCTGGAATCCATAGAAAGGTGAGTTGCTCTGCAGTTATGGTTACCGGGGGAGAGCTCGACATGGGGAGGGGGGGGGGGCAGAGGACAGGATGGGGACTGGGGGGGGGGGGGGGCACACACATGGACATGCACAGGAGGGGCACACACAGGAGGACAGGAGGGGGACACAGGGACTGGAGGACCACACAGGGGGGTGAAGGGGACACAGAAACACACACAAGGGGGGCAGGAGGGGACACAGGCACACACAGGGGGACAGAAGTGGACACAAGGGGCCTGGAGGACCACAGAGGAGGGCTGGAGGAGACACACAGGACATGAGGGGACACATGGGGCAAGAGGATCACACAAGGTGGCAGGAAGGGATGCCACACACAGGGGGACAGAAAGGGACACATAGTGGACACAAGAGGACAATGGTGAGAACATGTACTGTACAATACGCTCCTGGAATATGGACGCACCAGGTTTAGTATATACTGTATACATTTTTTCCCAGATTTTTGCCCTCTAAACCTAGGTGCGTCTTATATTCCAAAAAATACGGTACTTCTCATAATGTTTGTAAAATGCAAGGTAATCAATATTGTAATTTTTTCCATCTTTATTCTCTCAATAAAAATTATTGATAAGTAAAAATAAATACTTTATTTTTTTCAGTTTAAGGGACTGCAGCAAAACCCCACCTTTGATTAAAAATCAAATATCATCATACATTGTGACAGAAACATAATTTAAGTGTTGTGATAAATGGGAGAACTAGAACAAAAAAAAAAAATTAGAGTTTTTTTTTTATCTACAGCAGCACTATTTTAAAACTAGAATGGGTAAAAACTAAGAAATGTATTGTTTAATGTTTAGGTCTCCATATCTGCTGTATAAAGCATAAAAAAATAAAACACACACACACACTGTATCACTTAGTAGTCTTAAGTAGTGGTAAAGTTATTGCTGATTGCACAGGGACATAGCTAAAATGTTAAAACTGCTCTGGTCCTTAAACCGCATGCGCAGAGGGCCTCGACTGACGTTACTGAGCCTTTTACCGGGGCTGATCGTGGCTGAACGGCAGACTGTGGGAGGACAGCGAGGGACTCGCACGTGCTTATGGGGCTGGAGGAAGCCCTGGGTAAGTATTGTTTCCTCTTATTAAGTCAGTGCTGGTACACTTTAAGGGGGTTTTGTAGGTCGGTACTGAAGTGGTTAATCATTGTGTGTTTAGACTTCTTACGACTAGTATATGTGGCTACTGCTGTATTGAAATAATTAATGGGCAAGTCCAGCCACACATCTAAAAACAACAGTGGATACAAACACAGACATTGCTTTGCCTGGAAAAAATAGCAAAGTAATAGTTTTGTGATGCACCCAACCCTGTATAAAAACATTGAACAAGTAGGGGGAAACACTGTGCGAGTACAGTCTTTCAGCACCGCAGTTTCAGAACTGTGCTTTGATTTATCTGGTTAGTGTTATATTGGCTTTTCAAAAAACCTTTGCCAAGGCCTAATCTTCACCTGCATATGCCTAACCTTAAAGTGCTACCAAACCAAAGCTTGGGTACAAAATCAGATACTTACCTTAAAGGAATACTATCGATACCCAAGTGTTCTAAAATGACAGTGTACAAATAATGTCTAAGTAGCTGTGTAAACATTTTCCTACTTTTCATGTTAAATATCAGAGGCAAAAGCTGTAATTTATTGAGGATAGGATTCAGCTATATTGGGACAAATCAATTGCAGAAGGGGTGTCTGCTTCAATGCACAGCCAGAGTTGCATATCAGACTACAGAAAGCAAATATCAAACATATCAAACTCTGAAAGCAAAAACAGTATGAAAAAGCTGTGACAATTAGTTACATTTCCTCTGCTCTCTTCAGACACTTCAGTCAGAAACAGAGCTCCCAACAGCTGCAGCTTCTGTGTCCTGTCTCTCTCTGTCACACACAGAGCTACACTTAGGCCTAGTGCACACCAGAGCGGTTCTGCTGCGGTTTGCGATCCGCTTGCGGGTGCGGATCCGCTAGGGTAATGTATTTCAATGGGCTGGTGCACACCAGAGCGGGAGGCGTTTTGCAGAAACGCATACTCCCGGGCTGCTGCAGATTTTGGATTGCGGATGCGTTTCTGCCTCAATGTTAAGTATAGGAAAAACGCAAACCGCTCTGAAAAACGGCACTTCAGAGCGGTTTGCCAGGCGTTCTTTGTTACAGTAGCTGTTCAGTAACAGCTTTACTGTAACAATACATGAAATCTACTACACCAAAAACGCTTCACAAAACCGCAAAACGCAAGCTGAAACGCTACAGAAAAAGAAGAAAAAGCGTTTCAAAATCTGCTAGCATTTTGCGGATCTGCTAGCGTTTTTTGGTGTGCACCAGGCCATAGAGTGAACTGATCAAGTGTGAGGGGAATTTCCCCTCTCCTCATGGCTCAGTCAGCCGTCAGTTTTGGCGTCAGTAAACTTTGAATGTATTTTGCTAACAGTAAACAAAGAAGTTGCTACTAAAATGTATACACCAGTACTTAGCAGCACTTCCCAAACAATTCCTGTGTCAATTGAAAAAAATATGTGAATAGATAGTATTCCTTTAAGAGAGGGAAGCCTCAGGATCCTATTGAGGCTTCCCTCACTACTCTATTGTCGCCCATCACTGAGCGTGGCCCCTCGGAAGATTAGAATCAAGGCATGGTCGCTAATCACATTGGGGCTGCGCAACTCCTCTTCCTCCAGCGCAGCCACACAATAGCCAGCCGAGCCCTCCGATGCATGCACAGTAAGCCTCCGCAGCTAATGCATGGCTATGATAGAGGAAGAGGAGTTGTGCAGCCCTGATGTGGAGGGGGTCAGCGCTCAGCAGCAGGGGGCGTCCGACCACGAGGGAAGCCTCAATAGGATCCCAAGGCTTCCCTCTATATTCAGGGGAAATATGGGATTTAAAAATGCCTTTTTAGCAGTAACTAATTAACGCGAAATTCCATTTTTCTTGAAAAATACAACATTTTAGTTTAGCAGTACACACTGTTTGGATTAATGCCAAACCATTCTAAATCGTGTACTTTGGCTCCAAGCACACAATCAGACTATTTATGATTGACCCACAAGTGTACAGGAAGGATACAGAGGTATGTGGTTAAATTACTATATGCCTCTTACAGGGAGCTTGTCAGCAGCTGGAGAATGGAAGAGGCATTGCTATCATACTTAAAAATGTTAATTACATAACTGTCTTTTGCCATTAAAATGGTTTTAAACCCCAACCCTAGAAGACTTATGTATAACAGATTTTGTCAGTCCACTCTGCCTCAGCAACCCGCATGCTTGCTGTACTTGTGTGTTCAAATAAATGATGCCAGGGATCACTATGACAAACAGGCAGATTGTAGGTTTTCACAATGAGGTCAGCAATCTCTCCTCTCTATACATCTAACTTAACTTCACTACAGAGAGGATTTTCCTTGTTTGGTCACAATGAGGTTTCCTTCATTTGGCGTAAAAAAGCCTTTAACCCAAAGAACACCATCCCCATGGTAGTGGGAACCTAATGCTTTGTGGGGGGTCTGCAATTATAGGGAGGGTTTGTTTGCTGTAATAGCCAATAAAGGCTTTTCTATTGATTATTGAGAAGGGTATGAATAATTTTGGACTGGACACTTTTTGCTCAAATGTAAATAAAAGCTGAGAAATGTTTTTTTTTCTACAGTAATGTTTCTTGTACATCATCTTCTCTTTTGGGAGACACCTATGTCATTTACCATCAAAAAATGACTTGCTGGTTGAATAAAAGTAACTAAGTCAACATTTGCCAGGGTATGAATAATTATGGGCAGCACTATAACTGCGTAGAGGAGGAAGGGGGATCCCACAAGCATCCTCCTGCAAATGAAGCATGTAATTGCTACACAGGGATTTTGTCTTTTGGCTGTTACACTGTAAGATATAGTACTTTTTAAGGGGGAGATGGTAGACATAACTTAAGCTTGGAAGGGAGATGGAATTTAAGGATTTGGCTGAGGATGCAAAACAGTTTCACCAAAATAGTAATTTTCTGACTCAACAGCTGTGCAAGCCTCTCGGATCAGTGGACTTGGCAAGAGAAGGGAGTGAGTCACACACTGGAAGGCTGAGTCTGAGAGGGAAATCCCTCTATACTCTGCATACAGAGATGGAATTCCTTTACAGCAGTAACTAAGCTCCTGTTCGGATGCAGATGCTTCAATGGGACAGACCTTTATCTACAGCACATCAGAGATCAGTTTTAATTCCATCATCTTTCAGCTACATGTCCTGTATCAAGTAGATCACATACAAAGTGCAATCAAATAACCAAGCTAATTTCCCCTTTCTGATTTAGTCAAAACCATTCACCCCTTTCCTACATATCCAAGAAATAGAAATTAAGGTTTAACCTTAAAAAACAAAGATGAAGTAGTGTTATCTGAACAATATTGATAGTCACTTTCAAAGGAACTTTCTCTACTTCTTACTTGGTGGCAGAGTTTTCCTAGCGGACAACTATGGTAAAAAGCAACAAGGAAGGTAAACATACAGACCCTTCTGCTTTCACCTTCAACAAATCTCACTATTGGAGACGGAATCGGATTGTGATGAATTACTACGCTTAAAACTTCTTTTCAACATAAGCCCTGAAGACTTTAAAGTAAAACAACGTAGACACTATCAATATTGTTCATACTATGCAACTATGACACTTTAGAGACTTTCCTCAGCCAAAGTAACTGTTCCAAAATCTAAAGTGGATAAATGGGTCCCTGAATGTAACATATCCCTTTGAGAGGCAGGTGAGGGAGTAATATCTTTAACTGCAGAGGTGTTCCCCAATGTCACAGGCCTTCTCTTTAGTCAACTGGCAGGATAGATCACTCACTCTTGATTCATTGTTTGCACAGCAACCTCAGAGAAAGCTTCTACAGCCAGGTGTCCTCTGTCCCCTCTGCATAAAACAAAATATGCTGCTCAACTGCAGTAGAGAGAGTAGAGAGTAAAACAGAATAGAGCAGCACCTCTGTACTGTGCCGGTAGAAAAACAACTGCACAAAACAATCCTTTGCCATCATTTGGGCAACAATGTTCCATAAGGTGCATGTAGCTTAAAACTGTTAGAAAAGGAATATGGGAGCTACCACTGGTGAACTTTCCCCTCTTCAAATAAAGTTATTCTTCAGCTCCCAGTGAATTCAGTGCTGAAATAAAGTGGTCATGTGATACATGCTGGGATGTTGGTCAACATTTCAGAAGGTCACATGGCCGAGCTGCTACTCACCAGCCCTATCATTCTGGACTACAGAGGGGACCATGCCTGAACATTCCTTTTGGAATGAAAGGTGGACAGCTAATAGTGCGGGGACAATAGAGTGGGCACACTGCACCAGCTTAGAAGTGATATAAAGCAAACAAGTATCACAGATGAGGTTAATAAATCAAATTATTATCCACGTATAATCAGTGATAAGGAAAACTTGCCCGCTGTTATTTTTGGATTGTAGGATTTCTATTTAACGTACAATTACACCATAAGCTAGCAGCCAGTGTAGTCTAAAAAGACCCATCCTTTATGTCTGTAAAACCTAAGACTTACTATAGGGTGAAAAAACAGTCTTGGGGTAATGGAGCTTGTACCTTTAAATCCAATTCTGGAAAATAGTAGCCAAGCCAGAGTAGAAGCCCTACCAATCAAAAGTAGTCACAAGTGATCCTATTCTTAGTAAGAGAGGTATTACATTTTTCAAAGTGCTTCTAGTTTGCCTTTGTTTAAATAATACCGTCTCACCTTCACCTTCAGCCTGCAATTAGTTAAATTAGATAAAATAATAATGATTTCATGTTAAAATGTAACGCTAATTATTGTGACAGGCATGATCAGTTTTTGATTTGGGGCTGCTTTAACTTTGCAGGGACATGAGTTTTTATAACACCCTCTCCCCATCCCTTCAGTTGGGCAAAGGCGCATTATAACAAAGCCTCAGGCATGCTTGTTGGATACAATAATAATACAACAACATTTGTAAAGCGCTTTTCTCCCATAGGACTCAAAGTGTATAGATATGTCTCAGATCAATTCAGGGTTGCAGGCTGGACTGTGTAGTCAGGTATTCATAAAAGCCAAACTAAACAGGTGGCTTTTCAGTTCAGACTTAAATGTTTCCAGGGATGGAGATGTCCTTATTGGGTGTGGCATGGAGTTCAAAAGTGTAGAGGCAGCATGATAGAAGGCTTAGTCTCCAAAGGTTTTGAGGTGGACTCTGGGTCATTGTACATATAGATTGTGACATGTTGAATTCTCTTCCCCACAGACTTTTGTCATTTGTAATTCTTTTTGACAGTCGTACACAAATTGTAAATGTTACATTTGGTACTGTTTGGTGGCTAGGTATTATCTTGCTAAGATTAATAAAACATAACTAAAAACTTGCTAGACTTAACAGAATCAGAGCTTTTTTGTGTGCCAGCAGCAAAATGTCACATGGACAGGAATTCTTCCCAACAGGGACAAAAACAATAAAAACACTTGACAAGTTCTAACTTTTCCAGGATATTGCCAGGAAAACCATTTCCAGGACTTTTCCAGGAAAACCATTCAATAGTATTTCACCTTCGTGATATATACAAAAATAAAAATAATAGACAACAGTATAGTTTAATAAAAGAATAACCTTGAATGACAACAGAAAGCCTTCTGCAATCCAAGACATAGACAAGCTCAGCTGCTTGCTTCAGAAACGTCCTGCAAACACAAAACAAAAAGAAAAGAGTAAACATAATTTAACAAGCCAAAAAGTAGCCACACACACTACAATTTTTTAGATTTCTTTTTTCAAATTAAGAATTATAATCAACTACGGTACTATCAAATTTTCTGATTGATTGTATCATCTGAAAAATCTGACCAATGTATCACACGTCTGTGACCAATTTTTTCCCCTTTCTGAAAAAAAAATCAAAAATAGCTTGGATCTAAAAATCAAGAAATTGTCAATCTGTCATACACCATTCAATCTCCATAAAAATTGAATCAGAAAAATCAGCCACTTCTGATCATCTTAGATCAATAAAAAAAATAGGAAATCAGAATGGATTGCTCAACCTAATAAAACCAACACGACCAGCAGTAAGGTTACTATCCCTGCCATGCCATCTTGATTTGATCAGTGGCTATAATGAGACTCCTGGGTCTACTACAGTAATGTAGAAAATGTACAGAATGGAGTACCACACTTTAATGTAAGAGTAATGCATACATTATTATTTTTTTCATTTTTGTGTGTGTTTATTTTTATCCATTTAGTGTTGTCTAATGGCAGAACCCCACTCCCTCATTCATAGTTCATTCGTTTAGTCGACTCCGACTCTTTGTGACCGTTTGTACTCTTGCACACCAGAGGTGTCTGTCAATCCGTGCTTCTTTCAGCTATTGCACAGGCCTGTTCACAGTTCTAGTCATTCAAAAATCTTCGGCTTGTCTCTTGTGCAGCCCAACCTATCAAAATCCTTATTAAATTTAATATACAACACCCTGATGGGACAAAAAGCAAAACCAATGGCCTTAGATACAGTACTTAATTTTTCGTTTTGCCCATTCATGTAAATCTGTCTGAAGTTCCAAGATATATGCAGTGTGGCAGTGTATGCTGACAACACACTGCTACATGTCTTTTAGTGTGCACAGCTGTTCAGTTACAATCAGTGTTATTGAATGGTGTCAATACTGCAGTGAAGAGCAATGCAGGTGATGTGCATTTCTGTAAAACCCACAACCACTTCAATTGCATAATCAAGACGAAGAACAGAGGCACCAGAACAATAAAAACAGACTTTAACCACTTGCCGACCGCGCACTCATACCGCGCGTCGGCAAAGTGGCAGCTGCAGGACCAGCGACGCAGTATTGCGTCGCCAGCTGCAGGCTGATTAATCAGGAAGCAGCCGCTCGCGCGAGCGGCTGCTTCCTGTCAATTCACGGCGGGGGGCTCCGTGAATAGCCTGCGGGCCGCCGATCGCGGCTCGCAGGCTAAATGTAAACACAAGCGGAAATAATCCGCTTTGTTTACATTGTACGGCGCTGCTGCGCAGCAGCGCCGTAAGGCAGATCGGCGATCCCCGGCCAATCAGCGGCCGGGGATCGCCGCCATGTGACAGGGGACAGCCTGTCACTGGCTGCACAGGACGGATAGCGTCCTGTGCAGCCCAGATCACCGGGGATGAGCAGATAGGAGAGGGAGGGGGGAATTTCGCTGCGGAGGGGGGCTTTGAGGTGCGCCCCCCCCCCCCCCCCCCGCAACATGCCAGACAGGAGGAGCGATCAGACCCCCCCCTGCACATCATCCCCATAGGGGTGAAAAAAGGGGGGTGATCTGATCGCTCTGTGTGCCAGCTGATCTGTGCTAGGGGCTGCAGAGCCCACCCAGCACAGATCACAAAAAATAACGCTGGTCCTTAAGGGGGGGTAAAGGGTGGGTCCTCAAGTGGTTAAAATTGTTAAAAATTGCTTGGGAGGCAGTGGTGGACTTAACTCCTATAAGCAGACATTGGAAACTCAATTAATGAAACAAATGATTTATTGGCATACTCCACAAAAGGTTGCAATGCTTTTTACAGGCAATCTGCTGCTTCCTCAGGCAATTAAGAATGGGGGAGCATACAACTGTAGGCCGAGGCAAAACAAGGGAGCATATGCATCAGAACCATATACTGTGCAACATAATAGATCATTTTTATACAAACTTTACAATCAGCTAATCAGATATCAATATAATTATGATTATAATCGTTCCAATAGTGAACGTGTTCATAGTGAGTAGTGTGGGAATATAGGACACCTTATTATAGGTCTGATCAAGTAATAATGATAGATAACTAAATAGTTGAAGTGTGTACTGGTAAGGGAGTATGGGTGGGGGAGAGGGGAAGGATCTGCCTAGTTTGTAGCATACGTGTGCATGGTGAGGGAGAAGGAACCCATTTTGTGGCTATGGTCATAATATTATGCCTATTATACCTAATATGCTCACAAGGGTTTTTATTCTGCGCCCCCCCATTCCATACCCCCCCCCCCCCCAGCAAATACCTGATGTATGATCATAGCCACAAAATGGGGTCCTCCCTCATCATGCACACATATGCTACATACTAGGCAGATCCTCCGCCCCCCCACCCCCCCCCATACTCCCTTACCAGCACACACTTCAACCATTTAGTTATCAATCATTATTACTTGACAGGACCTATAATAAGGTGTCCTATATTCCCACACTACTCACTATGAACACGTTCACTATTGGAACGATTATAATCATGATTATATTGATATCTGATTAGCTGATTGTAAAGTTTGTATAAAAATGATCTATTATGTTGCACAGTATATGGTTCTGATGCATATGCTCCCTTGTTTTGCCTCGGCCTACAGTTGTATGCTCCCCCATTCTTAATTGCCTGAGGAAGCAGGAGATTGCCTGTAAAAAGCATTGCAACCTTTTGTGGAGTATACCAATGAATCATTTGTTTCATTAATTGACAGTTTCTAGTGTCTGCTTATAGGAGGTAAGTCCACCACTGCCTCCCAAGCAATTTTTTACAATTTTAAAATCTGTTTTTATTCTTCTGGCTCCTCTGTTCTTTGTCTCGGTTTTGAATCCACCCTTGGTGGAAGGGGGACCCCCCCCCCCCCTTTCTTCCTATTTCCAGACAGCGATGTCTTAATCCTGAGTGGGGTCAGGAAAATCTCCCCACCTGCCTATTCAGTGGTTTGCCTTGGAGGTAACCCTGGCTTGTGAGTATACAATTTATAGTCTTTACTTTTCCACTATTCCAGTACATACTACCTATATTGGGCTTTGTGTCATTTCTTTAAATATCAATTGCATAATGTACACAGGTCCCAAGGCCTAGGTGATGGGACGCTATTATTATAGTGGTCATATAGGTAAAAATCAGGCTTCTTTCAGTCCATCACATGCTGTAAGCTTACTGGACAGCTATTTTCCCTAAGGATTCCTTCACTAACAGACTGAAATAGTGTTTCCTCACCTCCTCTGAGATGCAAAATTCAAGGATGTGAGCGAAGTGTCTGCACCACATGCGTTGTACCCAGGCCATCACAACACTGAGCTAGTGATCTTTATTCTTTTAACTTGGAATATAATCAAGAGGTGAACCTCAGTGTAGAAAATTACCAAAACTACTCACAGACTTGCACTGCCCGAACCATCACATATGCAGACCATAATGAGGTTTTATCACCACTGGAAATATTATCACTACATAAAAATGTGCTCAGGGTGAAGTCATCAAAACATTTGTTATCAATGTTCTCAAGCTATGACACGATTGTATATTCAGACTAAAATGCAGGCAAACACAAAGAAAATGTACATTAATCAGTGTATACCTGACATACTCCAGCCATCGTGTGCTTTCTAGGGAAGAGAACCAACGCTCCTCTGTTTCATCATACGGTTCTATAGGGAGAGAAACATTTGCTTACAGTACTGCCACAGCACAAGGCACACAGATATACAGTCCTCTACATCCTGCAACATGACAAATGACAAGAGTAACCATTTGCTTACAGTACTGCCACAGCACAAGGCACACAGATATACAGTCCTCTACATCCTGCAACATGACAAATGACAAGGGTAACAGCCGACAGCATGTAAAGTAGATAAAATCTGCAAGGCCTCATGGACCCATTACAAGCAAATGAAGCATGAAGTAAAGGGAGCAAGATCAGTGAAAGCCAATTTCCTCTTATCTGCTTTTAACCACTTTTCTTTTTACAAGAGTCTTTCTTAAAATCAGTCAAAAAAACAAAACAAAACAGTAATTTGATACAATTAGACTGGACAATGTCATAAGTCAACATGAACAAGATTTGAACCATCTTTCCTGCTTTATAGTGTATGTGCCTGGAAAGTGCTATTTAAGGCATTTATTCCATCTAACTCTGAAGTAATTTAGTCAAAAGAGATTACTTGTTTTCACAAATTAAAGGGGCACTACAGCGAAAAACTGTAAAATTTAAAATATGTGCAAACATATACAAATAAGAAGTACATTTTTTCCAGTGTAAAATGAGCCATAAATTACTTTTCTCCTATGCTGCTGTCACTTACAGTAGGTAGCAGAGATCTGACAGAAGTGACAGGTTTTGGACTAGTCCATCCCTTTATAGGGGATTCTCAGGGATTTATTTCTTTTCAAAAGCACTTAGTAAATGGCAGTTGCTCTGTCTGTCTGAGAAAAGTAATTCATGGCTCATTTTACTCTGGAAAAAACGTACTTCGTATTTGTTTATGTTTGCACATATTTTAATTTTTACAATTTTTCGCTGTAGTGCCCCTTTAACCCCCCTGGCGGTCTAAAAAAATTCCGCCAGGAGGCAGCGCAGCAGGTTTTTTTCTTTTTTAAATCATGTAGCGAGCCCAGGGCTCGCTACATGATAGCCGCTGCTCAGAAGCATTCCCCCGCCCGCTTCGATCACCTTCGGCGATCTCCGATCAGGAAATCCCGTTCAAAGAACGGGATTTTCTGGAGGGCTTCCCCTGTCGCCATGGCGGCGGGGCGGGATGACGTCACCGACATCGGGACGTCATTGGGAGTCCCGATCCACCCCTCAGCGCTGCCTGGCACTGATTGGCCAGGCAGCGCACGGGGTCTGGGGGGAGGGGCCACGCGGCGCATAGCGGCGCTCGAGCGTGGGGCGGCGGCGATCGTTGTGCTGACGCAGCTAGCAAAGTGCTAGCTGCGTGCATCAAAAAAAAATTAAGCAAATTGGCCCAGCAGGGCCTGAGAAAACCTCCTGCGTGGCCTACCCCGAACGTAGGAGGTTAAGCAACATTGGGGGTCTCACATTACATCAATAATTACATATTGCCCAGCAAGCTTATGGTGAACCAGAACTCCTAGGAGTGTGTAAGGGCCCGTTCATACTTGGGCGAGTAGCAGGAGTTTACCGCTAATCACGGATGTTCCCTAGTGGTTCTTAAAGCGCTAGTGCAATTAAAAGTATATGGCAGTGATCTCACTGCTGCGATCGCCGGAAATTCGCGGTAAATGCAGATGCGCTACACGCAGCATTTTTTAGCGATTTTAGAGCGATTGAATTGTATTTACACGTGAATCCCTATCACTTGAAAATCACGAAAATGTAGTGATTTTTTTTCTCTGCGTTTGTCGTGAAAAAAATTGCAAACGTAATTGTGAAAGGGCCATAAGAGGCTTAACAGGACACAAACGTCCTCTTACTAAAAACATTACGCAAAACAGATATTTGCCTTCTTAAAAGGTATTGATGGAGTGACTGGTGGTAATGTGTAATTAAGGTGTTAATTAATGTCAAAGTTCTGTCGCCTTTTGACCTACTGTGATTTTCCAGCTTCCCCCCACATCTTTCTTATGCATCAACATTTATTAGTCATTTCAGATGATATTTTAGCAAATATTCACATTACAAAAATAGCCACTGTTCAGCCTACAAATTCATAGACTAGTTTCATTGTACATCTGCTCTTTCAGTAATCTTAAATGTAAGAATGTCAGATCTAGCACAAGCTGGTCCTTGTTATAACAGGTTTAGAAACCAACTTATAAAACACACCATACTTCCTCCAACTTAGTCCATGTCTGCCATGTGCTATATACCTAATGTCATACCAATATCAGCTTTTCCAGCTAGAACGGAAGAATCTGCTGTTTCATGGAGGCTACCATTTGGGATTTCTTCATTGCAGGCTAAAGACAGGGTGTCATGTCAATATCCACTCTAGCAACCCCCAATTCTACATTTGTGCTTTAAGTATTGCCACCTGCTACATTTTACTTAGAATAATTTTATTTTCTGTTAAGGAGATAACTGAAATAGAAGTCTTCAAGGAAAAAAGTAAACAATGAGATGATTTTGATGATGATGATGAAGATTTGTATGCCAATTCAAAAGACAATTGTATGCCGCTTGGAATTAGACCAGCAGAAGGTGTAGCGATTGGCCCAGCTCCAACCTGCATACAATCTGAATGCAAGCCAAAATAATGACCAGCTCATTTACATTGCACAATAGAGAAAGATTACAGGAGCAGCACACCGTATCCTTCATACAAAAATCCATATCTTTATACTTCAACTTCATAAAAAAACAGCAGCAATCTTGGTATAAAAAAAAAAAACAAAAACAAACAAAAAAAACATACTTATAGGCACATGAAGACTTCAGGAGGTACGGAGAGAGGTCGAAAATCGTTTCGCCCTGATATCTGGGCTTAATCAAGACCGTAGATGCAAGAGCTCATTGACTATCACTAATACAAACAAGCAGCATTTATTAGACGTTACGCCTATATGTACAGGCTGAAGGTGTCCCATGTATGGATGAATAGAAAGGTTTGTACTGCAAGGTATACATTTAACAAGCCAATCTCTATCTGCCTCATGTGTGACTAACTTTTATTGGACAGGCATCACCTTCTATACAATTATACTGACATTTATAACCACACTAAAAGCATCATTAGGTGCAATTACCTTTGTTTGGATAGTGTAATAATTGTAGCACTGCCTGATACCTAGCACCACCTAATAGAGATGAGAATGCAACAGGCCTCTAGACAAATACCTGTAACTGGAGTCCACTTGCCTATTACGTAGGTATAAGATACATAGACATGCTGTCTGAATGTCATATGTTCTGCTTCTTCACTTACTTGAACAATTCTATCTAATACCTTTGCTACTCAAGCACCCTGACCAACCACAGATATACTCTCCACATACTGCTCTTCAGAAGTTAATGTAAAGCCTACTGGCTTTAGTGGGGAGCCACCTCATAGATTTTATGATGGTGGTCACAGAAGGTAGAAAGGAAGACGTAACTGGATGAGTAATTATCTCTCTGTGGCAGGAGAGAAAGTGAGGACATCACCACTTATACAAAATAATCACACACCCTAGAATAGGGGAAGCTTACGGTAAGATGTACAGAAACCAGTCCAACTGTTCCTATTTTTTTTTCAACCTGCAGAGAAGCAACACTCAACAGGTATCGCTTCACCTCCTACAACAGGGAAGCATACCAAATAAAACAGAAATGTCATTCGTAAGGCAATGCTGGCATCTTCCAGTTTTTCTCATTTTAAACCCATCTCTGCTTTAGTCCAGTTCTTGTACCTGTGCAGCCTATGTAAACACAGTTAAAAAAAAAAAAAAAACAGCAATAGCCACTATACAAACTGCACAAGAAGCAGCTAAAAAGTTGAGGTAATTGAGTTATCAACACAGAGTTATATTCTAACTGCCTTTACATGGAACAAGACACTCTCCTGTTGTAGGAGGATCGGATTACAGATGATTTATAAGAGATGGCTTTAGTTACTCAGTGGTGGAGAGGTCCAGTCCCCAGTTACTAATGATAGGTGAGGAATCGCCCAGGCTGCAGTATGGAGCCAGCACTGGCAGGAAGAGGCCAGGATCTTCCAGTTATTGGTTAAGGAGGAGGTTGTGTGATTGCCCCAAGCTCTGCAGGAGCTGCTCCCCAATCACCTACAATGCTTTATGGCATAGAGCACTGGGGAAGGGTTCACCATTCCTGATCATGCTTAATTCAAGTTAATATGTATTTTTAATTTTAAAGCCCGTCAAAAAGATGGAACAGGAATTTTACAATTCCATTCCAATTACAGAGCTTATCAGCAGACTGTAAAGACATTGTTCCAGCTGAGCATTGTAAGAACTTGTACTACAGTGGCTTGCAAAAGTATTCGGCCCCCTTGAAGTTTTCTACATTTTGTCACATTTACTGCCACGAACATGCATACATTTTATTGGAATTCCACATGAAAGACCAACACAAAGTGGTGTACACATGAGAAGTGGAACGAAAATCATACATGATTCCAAACATTTTTTTACAAATCAATAACTGCAAAGTGGGGTGTGCGTAATTATTCAGCCCCCTTTGGTCTGAGTGCAGTCAGTTGCCCATAGACATTGCCTGATGAGTGCTAATGACTAAATAGAGTGCACCTGTGTGTAATCTAATGTCAGTACAAATATAGCTGCTCTGTGATGGCCTCAGAGGTTGTCTAAGAGAATATTGGGAGCAACAACACCATGAAGTCCAAAGAACACACCAGACAGGTCAGGGATAAAGTTATTGAGAAATTTAAAGCAGGTTTAAGCTACAAAAAGATTTCCAAAGCCTTAAACATCCCACGGAGCACTGTTCAAGCAATCATTCAGAAATGGAAGGAGTATGGCACAACTGTAAACCTACCAAGACAAGGCCGTGTACCTAAACTCACGGGCCGAACAAGGAGAGCGCTGATCAGAAATGCAGTCAAGAGGCCCATGGAGGAATCTGTCCATAGGACAACTATTAGTTGTGCACTGCACAAAGTTGGCTCTTATGGAAGAGTGACAAGAAGAAAGCCATTGTTAACAAAAGGGCATAAGTCCCGTTTGCAGTTTGCCACATGCCATGTGGGGGGATACAGCAAACATGCTCTGGTCGGATGAGACCAAAATGGAACTTTTTGGCCAAAATGCAAAACGCTATGTGTGGCAGAAAACTAACACTGCACATCACTCAGAACACACCATCCCCACTGTCAAATATGGTGGTGGCAGCATCATGCTCTGGGGTTGCTTCTCTTCAGCAGGGACAGGGAAGCTGGTCAAAGTTGATGGGAAGATGGATGGAGCCAAATACAGGGCAATCTTGGAAGAAAACCTCTTGGAGTCTGCAAAGGACTTGAGACTGGGGCGGAGGTTCTCCTTTCAGCAGGACAACGACCCTAAAAGCCAGGGCAACAATGGAATGGTTTAAAACAGAACATATCCATGCGTTAGAATGGCCCAGTGAAAGTCCAGATCTAAATCCAATCGAGAATCTGTGGCAAGATCTGAAAACTGCTGTTCACAAACGCTGTCCATCTAATCTGACTGAGCTGGAGCTGTTTTGCAAAGAAGAATGGGCAAGGATTTCAGTCTCTAGATGTGCAAAGCTGGTAGAGACATACCCTAAAAGACTGGCAGCTGTAATTGCAGCAAAATGTGGTTCTACAAAGTATTGACTCAGGGGGCTGAATAATTACGCACACCCCACTTTGCAGTTATTGATTTGTAAAAAATACTCAATGATAGAGGAATGAAAGGAAGATCGGCACCAAATGTAACAACAGGCAGCCTTCTGGGGGGTCCTCAACACTTGCTCCCTGTGCCTCCGGTTGAAAGACACCAATTGTGATGTGATAAAAGGATAAAGGATACCAGGCACCAGCTGCTTTGCAAGGCTAATTTATTTCATCCCACCAAGACAGACACCAAAATTCAGGCAGTAGGTCTAACAGCCGTTTCGCAAGCTGACAATGCTTGCTTCCTCTGAGGAAGCAAGCATTGTCAGCTTGCGAAACGGCTGTTAGACCTACTGCCTGAATTTTGGTGTCTGTCTTGGTGGGATGAAATAAATTAGCCTTGCAAAGCAGCTGGTGCCCGGTATCCTTTATCCTTTTATCACATCACGATTTGTAAAAAATGTTTGGAATCATGTATGATTTTCGTTCCACTTCTCACGTGTACACCACTTTGTATTGGTCTTTCACGTGGAATTCCAATAAAATTGATTCATGTTTGTGGCAGTAATGTGACAAAATGTGGAAAACTTCAAGGGGGCCGAATACTTTTGCAAGCCACTGTATTTGCACAAAACTAATGGGGACTAATGTGCCATGACCAACACTTTTTAAACAACTAGTCCATTTCTGATAGGTTAAATACACCTTATGTGCACTTCCTTGCTGTCTCCACACCTAGAGCTACTTAGTAGGTCTAGTGTTTGCTTACTAGCAGACAAATGCTATCTCATTATTTTGTTACCCAGACCTTGAGGCCCCTTGCGTCGCACCGTGGTACACTTCCCCACCGCTTCCACATTGCAAGGGCCATGCAAGTCTATGGAAACGTGCAGACTTCACGCAATGTGATGCGGTGCTCTTGAAGTTCTAATATCGCTACAATGCTGATGCAAAGGCTGCATGATCTGTACCTGTCGCACAGATTATGCAGTAATGCAAGTCAATGGGCGACGCAGGCAGTGTGCACAACAGGAGCGCAATATGACGCAGCGCACATGCATGGAACAATGGGAATCCAAAGTACTTCCTGCCCGGCAGGGAGCACGCCACTTGCTGGGGGGCGGCACTAGGGCTGCACGGTTTTTCGGTTTAAAACCGAAACCGTTGTTCGTGGCAAGACGGTCTGCTGATCGTCAGTACCTTTGGTTTTTCGGTCTGCTGTCTGTAATACCTTGCTTCTGGCCCCGCTGTGCGCGGATTGGCCAGAAGCAGTGAATATGTATAAGTGTTAATGAGCGGGGGGGCGGATCCACTCGAGCGAGCGGCCGGGCACATACAGCATTACCAATCACTGGCTAGCGATGGAATGACGGCAGCGGTAGGCGGAGCTGTATGCTCTGTACAGCTCCGCCTACCACTGCCGTCATTCCATCGCTAGCACACTTCTACATATTCACTGCTTCTGGCCAATCCGCGCACAGCAGGGCCAGAAGCAAGGTATTACAGTCAGCGGACCGGGCAGTGTGGACCGTGAACCAACCGCCCCCCCCCCCCCCCCAAAGTGCGAAAAGCAGGGTTTGAAGAAGAAAGAAAAAGAAAAAAAAAAGTGAAAAATCGAAATTGCAATTTCTGAGAGAAAAATCGCAATTTCGATTTTTCCCTAAAATCGTGCAGCCCTAGGCGGCACTATGCATATGACCCTAATGCTACACTGTGGTAAGGGGGTCATGTAAAGCCTCATATCTGCAGTGCTCACACCGCATCGCAAACATCAAGTGTAAAACTGGCCTCAAGAAAAGGCATGCTTTCACCCTTTCATAAACGGCAGAGGCCATTATAAAGTACTCTGCGCTGAGACTCAAATCTAAAATCCCCTCTCAGGTGCGCTATTGGAAAAAGATCACTGTATCTTTAAAAATAAACAACAGTGCGCCACAATCACATCTATACCCAGCTCTCTATAAAATGTCCAAATGCAACCCAAAACGATAATATAAGGATCAAATGACATGGACTATCATCACAGCCAAATTAAAACACCAAATTCAGTCCAAATGCAATCCACAGGTCACAGGACAACAGCAGTAGTCATGAAATGTACAATGTACTCGTTGCTCTTTTGTAAGAGTGTAATAACAACCCCCACTCACCAGATCCCCAGACTCACCACAGGAGTCTGCTGCACGTTGAAGGGTTTCAGCCCCCTTCTGGGTTCTCTGGCTTTTTCTCTCCTGCTCAGCAGTTTGTGTTCAACAACTTCCCCCACTACAGAGGATTCTCATCTGGTGCTGCTGTAAAAAAGTTCCCCCACTACAGAGAAAACGCTCCCAGCATAAAAATGTAGATGTATGTCAAAGCATAGAGTTTTTGCCGGGTTGTCCAGATGCTACCTCTAGTAGATATAGGGAGGTGGTTTCCTCTAGTAACGGGCAGAGGTTTAAACTGAGGGGTCTTTGTTGCACAAAGCAGGTTATTCACATGCTGTGGTGAACATGTGGAAAACAAACTTTGAAAATGTTGCTGGCCATGGGAGAAATGTGTCAAAACTCACAGTGCATCACAGTTTGCTAAATATGGGCCTGTGGACTTCTGTTCACCACCAAAAACACATACAATGGACTTGTGTGTGTGCGTTGGAAAAAATGAGCTCTATCACAGAGGTTCCAACTTTCCAAGTATTTTCAATCTATTGGCGCGTATGCTACATAGATTCGGTAAATCTGTACAACCAAGATTGTATGCTGTGTGTTGAGCCAGAAATGTTATGATTTCCTTACTGTACGTCTGTCTGTGTTGGACACACAGCATCAAGTAACACGGCTCTTTGTGATTTTTTTTTGTCTACACCACGGTGACCTACAGCTCAAGGCTATCCAGCCAACATCGACCTCAAAGACCAGACATGTCCATTCAATATTTTGATCAAATACTGACACCTTAGCTTCCAATACATTTTTTTTTTAAGGTCCGATGCGGATCTCAAATAATCAAAACTATTTAAAAATGCATTATGTATGCCTCCCTTTACACTGGTGTACAATTAATCAAAATTCAAAAATGCAAAGTGATTATACTGTTAAACAAATTACCCTGACTACTTTCTCTGTGCAACACCCACAATCTGCTTCTCTAACCTTTTTCAAGGGTAAATTACTTATGTTACAATACAATTACAATGTATTGTAAAAAATACAATAATGTTACAATTGTTACAATTCTGAATTTTACTGACACATGAAGAACTTATTTCACCTGGCATACACTTACTTAAACCCAGCTTCTGTAGAATAAAAGCATCAACATTATATTGAAGTATCTGGTGTAAATACAATAATGTGGTGTTGTATGTAATAGGATCAGGTTGCCTGAGGGCCTTGCTAGCTGATTCCAGCTACTCAGCACATTGCTGTGCAGTCAAACCAGTCAGTGAACAAACCTGTCCACAGTATTCTTAATAACTGGCTGAGCTGACTGGCTTGGTGAATATAATTTGGCACACGCACCTGTAATGTTGTACCGCAATAACACACACAATCAAGCTCTGTGTGACCGAAAGACAATCAATAGTGGTTCAGGGACAGCTCAGTGGTAGAATGTGAAGGTCAATCTCTGCTCTACCCTCAGGAAATTATTTAAGTGCAACTCCAATCCCATGGAAAATTCAGCTTTCAACGTAACAAGGCTGAAATTTAATAAGCTATAATTGTGATAATGAAACCGTGTGACCGTTTTCTAAAGCTGCTGTACGCTAGCTGTATTACGTATCTGACAAGCAGTACAGCTTGCAGACATTCAGAATACAGCAGGTCACTTTAAAGGTAGCCATACACTGGTCGATTTGCCATTAGATCGACCAGCTGACAGATCCCTATCTGATCGAATCTGATCAGAGAGGGATCGTATGGCTGCCTTTACTGCAAACAGATTGTGAATCGATTTCAGCCTGAAACCGATCACAACCTGTGGAGCCGCCGCTGCCGCCTGTCCCCCCCCGCGCATACATTACCTGACGCTGGCTCCCGGGCATCTTCTCCACGCTGCACCCGCTCCATCCCGGCGCTTCCTGTGTCACTCCGTGACCAGGAAGTTCAAATAGAGCGCCCTCTATTTGAACTTCCTGGTCACTGCAGTGACAAGAAGCGCCGGGATGGAGCGGGTGCAGCGCGGAGAAGATGCGGAGAAGATGCGGAGAAGACGCCCGGGAGCTAGCATCAGGTAATGTATACCTGATCGGATCGGCCGCCGCTAGTGACGCACTCCCTACCCGCGGGCGATCGAGGGTAATTTCCCACACGGCGCGATCGACGGACCGATCCGATTTCGGGAGGAAATCGGATCGGCGGGTGCGTTTAGCACGAACGACTGGCAGCAGATTTGATCCCAGGATCGAATCTGCTGTCGAAACGGCTGCGAATTGGGCCAGTGTATGGCCACCTTAAGAGTTTCAGCTGACTAGTGTTTACATAATCCCTTAACATGTACAAGGATGGTCGTTTGTAAAGACTAGGACTTAATCCCTTGGCCAAATTTCAGGGTCAATGCTATGGTGCTTAATATGGCCTATGTATGAGGGTCATCTGGAAAGTAATAGCTGTTTTCAATTCATCAGTTCAAGGAAACCTGAGATGGGGTAGGAGAAAAACTATACATAGCAGGGGCATTGTCCAGCTCCCACCAGGCTGATCACTCCCTCGCCGTCCTCCTGTGCTGCCAAGATCTTTCGCAAATTACTCCATAAAGTCCTCTGGTCGGGGGGGGGGGGGGGGCGTACTGCACATGCACAGCCCAGTCACGCATGCGCCCCAATCGCTGGGAGCATACTGTGCCCACGCAGTAATACTCTGCTCGCACACAATGCTCCCGGCCATGGGGCATGATGGGGCAGCACATGTGGGGCAGACTGCGCCAACTGGCCCCAACTGGAGGACTTTCCAGGGCCAACTCCAGAGGATCCAAGTAGCGCAGGATGACAAGGAAGGGATCAGCTTGGAGGGGGCTGGAGGAAACTTTATGATTATTATTTTGGACACACTATCTTCTGATTACTTCTCCACATAATCACTTTCTTTATTTATGTATATCTTTTTACCAGGTTTTCAATCCCTTTGTTGTAGTAGCATCACACTCCTCGTCAATGAGTAGGAGGATTTGACGTGAAAGTGGGGGTGGGTGGGGATTCAGGTTAATGCTACTTAAACAGTTACCATCATGTGACAACTGGTACAGGGAGAGAAGAGCTTAACCTGAAAGACGCAAAAATTACTCTAAAAGAATAACTTGTGTGGCAGCTAAAAGTAAACATCTGATTCTGCATGCTTGTCCAGGGTTTCTGGCTAAAAGTATTAGAGACAGTGGATCAGGACAGCCAAGCAATGTGTATTATTTAAAAATGAAAAAATAAAACCGATTTGGTTTTCAATACCATTTTTATGCAGATGGTATACAACATGTACCTCTCCGCCCCCCAACCTTTCATGTCTACCAATTCTGGATTAAGTACCAGTCTGTATATTTTGTGTATATCATTGTATGTTTATGTATTAATTTGTACCCCATGTTTGTTTCTTACACTTTACAACACCACAAAATATGTTGGCACTTTATAAATCAATAAGAATAATGCTAGTGAGTAGTCAGTGAAGAGCTAGTGGGAATGAGAATAAATATTTAGCAGCGTCTCCCTGGCTTCTATTATAGTGATGACAAAGGCTCAGCGGATCCTATATAGGATTGTGCAACATTAAGAATCAGAAGAATCATCTTTATTTTCGCCTAACTAAAGAAGAGGAAAGCTTTAAAGAGGAACTGTAAGCAAGAATTGAACTTCAACCCAATCAGTAACTGAATCTTACTAAATATAAATGTGAAAGTTTGGATGTTTGTTACTCAATCACGCAACAATTGCTGAACGGATTTGAATTAAATTTAGCACACACATAGTACATTACCTGGAATAACATCTCTATATATAATTGGCAAGTGTCTCTGCGTCCGTTTTTGTCCCTGTGTCAGTGCGTTTTAGCACTGCACATGTGCAAGGACAAGACGCAGAGACACTGCCGACGGTGCCGAGAGCCGGAGGACGGGACCAGAAGGTGAGGGCGCGTGTCGGGCTTTACCTGGGCGCGCGCAGTGGGCGTCACGGCGGGCGCCCCGGGGCGTGCATGGTGGGCGTCATGCGTGCGGCGAAGTAATGACAAACCTAGCCCGTTTTTAAACTGGCTAAGGTGACTAGTATAGGATAATTTTTATCCCCATAACCAAAAAGTAGGCAGAGACAAATACAACATTTCACTGGCATAATGTAAACTGTAGCCATTCTTACACTGTTAATGGCAGGGTTCTCAAACTTTGCACAGTTGGTCACTGGGTGACTGGGATGAATATTCACTAAAGTGGGTGGAGCCTACAAAAGCCAATCAAAATTCACCTATTGATTTTCAAGGGGAATATTTAAATGCTACAATTCTTGTACCATTAATGGCACGAGCCTCAAACCTGGTACAGTCGGTAATTGGGTGACTAGGGTTCAAATTCAGAAAAGGGGGTGAAACCACAAACAGCTAATCAGATTTGTTTCATTTCAGTGCAAATTATTGATGCCAAAGACCACAAAGCTCACAAACTAGGTCATTGAGTAATTGTGTGATAGGGTTAGAAAAAGTGGGAGGAGCCAACACCACATACCTGGGCAACGCCGGGCCATCAGCTATTGTATGTATGTATGTATGTATGTATGTATGTATGTATGTATGTATGTATGTCTGTGGGTCAAACAACATGAACAAATTATATGGCGAATATCAATCATTTCATTATCTCTCTTCTATTTTTTAACTTCTCACTTTTCAACGTATTGATTTATTTTTTCCCCTTTTTTTTTTTGCCAAAGTTCCTCTTTAACGTCTCCATCACAGTGGTTGGCTCTGATAAATAAACTGTACAGCTTTTAGAAAATACTAGTCTGGAATTCAACAGTCATACAAGATATTTATTTAATGCTTTCTCAAAAGAGCTGTAAGAAGAAAAAAGTTTGTTACATAAATGTGTGAAATCTAAAAAAAATTAAACTGACTGTCCAGCGCACTCACCATTTACACACAGCTGTTTGAACTTGGTGAAAGCAGCCTGAACATCCTGGATAGTTGGGAGGCCATGGTCAAGGTCACATTTGTAAACATCACTTCTTAGTGGATGACTACGGGTGATTCCACCACAAACCCTTGACAAGAAAGATGAGAGAAAAAAAATCAACGGTATAACTTAATGTTAAGCAGTCTATAGCAGCAGAGACAGCTCTGGATCCCTCTTCAAGTAGAGAGGTGATCCTGCAGCCAAGCATTGCAGAAAGGGTTAGCAGGCTACATAAGCTGCAGCCTTATCTTTAAAGCATAACTGTCAGGCATAAAATCAAAAATCAATTATTTTTATCTGGTAAACAAATAAGGATGCTACACAGGCAATCCAAAAGTTAAAAAAAAAAAAAAAAAAAAAAAAAAATCACTCTTACTTTTCTTTTCCATAAAACATCATTCCCCAGTTTCCCTGGCTCTTATTTGGCACATCTGCCACACAAAGAAAGTTGCAGGGCATGCTGGGTTTTCTTTTTTTCTTCTTTACTTTCCCCCTCAGACATAACTAATGCAGCCTGATTGGCTGAAGCCTCTTTCCTTCCCGTTTTCCACTCCCACACCTCAGTTCCTCTCTGATTAACCAATATTTCTGATGCGGAGAAGCTGGGTGGAAGTGTCTGAAGACTGGTAGGAGGGTGGGCAATGATAGACAGAATAAGGGAGGAAATTATGTCAGGATTGGCTTCAAGATACATAGTCAAATTGGAAAATTCCAAAAAGGATTTTCTCTTTTTTTTTACTATAGAAAAAATCACTAAAATCAAAATGTGGACAGTGCAATACAGATGTTATGTAAGTAGAGCAAGTATTTATCTACTTATATATGTGATTTTTTTTTCTGAGATAGTATGACTGACAGCTCCTCTTTAAAGGACATTATGTAACTGAAAAAGTATCAAGGTAATGTCTCATTCAGTCATTCGAATACAGTCACAGGAAGACATTCTGACATGCATGCAGGTTCTCAGCAGTGGAAAAAGCTCAGAGGAATGGCAATAAGATGTGTTTAGTTGCTTTAGACAGCGGTCACTATACTCCACCCATAGTGAGTAGCCTCCTGCTCCCATCCATAGTATACCATACATACTTACAGTGATAGCCATCTGAAAACATTGTTATTTATTATTTCAGATGGCCTTTCACTGTGCAAACAGGCTACTCTGCTCTCTGCCAAGGAGTATGTTTCAATCTATGGAGATCACTAAGCAAACTATAGATAACACCCAGATCAAGCTCAGCAGTGGTGCAGCAATAGGGGATGCAGAGGTTGTGATCACACCAGGGTCCCTGGGCTAGAGGCGCCTACTAGGTGACCTCCTTCATCCATCTCATTAGATTTGCATTGGTGCTATGCTGATAATGAACACCTCTATATGTGCTTTGAATAGTGGTAATCTTTAATTGTGTCCTTACTCCAAACACACCTCACTGACACTGCAGATGTCCTCGGTAGGTTTTGGGGCTCCATATTAATAGAGTGCTTGGGCCCCAAGCCAGTTAGTTACGCCGCTGAAGCTCAGGATTAGGATATAAAATCTGTAGATCACTTTACCTCTGCATCGGGCAGCAGAGGATCTGCAAGCTGAGGTCTCATATCCACAGGTGGCTGAATTACTTGTTTGCCATGTAGTTCAGCTGTCGGCCACAATTCCAAATGGCAGTGTTCTGTAACATCTCATGTGTCTTATTTCCCACACAGCGGCGTTACCCAGCAGTGAAAACCCGTCTCATGTCGCGTTTGAGTACATGGGGGGGCTGCCTGTGCAGAGCACGATCAAGTGCCCTGATGGTGGATGAGAACAGCTGACAGGTAGAGAGTACAACATCATCAGCTGATTGTGGAAGAGAGGGCTAATAGATGCAGACTTCGCAGTGTATTTGTACTTCTAGCGCAGAAGGCTGCATATGGTTTATCTCAGGAGGTCCTGAAGCAGTCCAGGAAGGTGTGTGGGCATTTCAGGCGTTCCTACACGGCCATGGCACGCTTGGCCGATATTCAGCAGAGAAACAACTTGCCGGTGAGTCGCTTGATTTGCGATAGCCTGACTCGCTGGAATTCAACGCTCCTCATGTTTGACCGCCTGCTACAACAGGAGAAAGCAGTCAATGGTTTATCTCCATAGTTGCCTAGCTAACTATGGGATTCCTGCTCCACAACCAGTCGTTATAAGCACACAAACATTGTATGGCTAGGATATCTAAATGCCTAGTACATAGATGACCTCACATCCAGGTACTATATCTCCTGACATGCATTGCAGGTAACTAAAGCAATTTGGCAGGTGCGGTCCGTCCGTGGAGAACATGGTGCAGCCCATACAGGCCAGAGAATCGCCACGCAGTAGGTAACTAGTGAGGTTTACCCCAACACCCGCCCTGCCAATGGCACACTCTAGGGAGGTTCATTTAAAAAAATAGTTTCCTAATGCTCAGTTGCCTTTAATAGGACAGCCGTGGAGGGGAGATTGTGAGAGCTTCAAGCAAGTATACTAGCTTCAACTAATCAGACTCTGCACTTGGGTCTCTCTCTACAATAGCTGGACAGACTCTTACACCTCGGCAGTACAGTCAAGAAATACTCACACTCATCCAGTAAAGTACTACCTCTTACCTCTGGTCTATCTTGCGCTGATGCAACAAATCCTTGATACTTGCCATCCTCACAAGAGCGCTTCCATTAGAGTGGTTCCAGCACCATAGCTGCATCAAACAAACACAATATCACATGCTGCTCAGTAGGAAATGCTACACATTCCCTGCCATTACTGCAGGCTAGTGGAAACGCATGCTTTCATCTTTCTCTGCTTCATTTAACAACCACTTAAGGTTATTAAAAGCTGTGCATGTATTATTTAATAGCTAGAACATTGACAACACTGCCCGTAAAAGACTTCAATCAATACATACTCACTGGCATGCGTCTTCCAAAAAATGAGTATGAATACTGCTTTAGATCTGTATCTGCCAAAGAGGAAGGAACGACGAAGTATTCCGGGAGGCTAAAAGAAGACACAAAAAGCCATTATAAGTTGTGTGCGCTATCATTGTAGCCGAGTAAATAGGCTTAGACAGAAGCTATTCATCATTGTGGCATGTCCTATCGTCCATGTCTATGAAAAATTACACACTAAGCTATCCTATTTACTTGTTTTACTTGTCACGAGCCAGTTGTGTGTCAGGGGTCTGAACATTGCTACAGTTGTGCTACTTCTTTTAGCTGTGTCAAAAATGCTAATCACATTTTTTGATCCATTATACTGTCTCTGGGAGTGTTAATCCAGCATAAGGGGAATTAGGGCTAGTTCATACTGGGGTGCTTTTCAGTGCTTTGCCAATTGCCAGCGATGACAATGAAACTCTATGGGAGCATTCTCCCTGCAGCATTACGATTTGTAGGTAAAAATCGCAAAAAGATGGATGCATTGCAAAAGCATTTTGGAGCGACCATAAAGAGGTTATTGTTCCCTCAAAAAAATTGCAATTGTGTTTTGCCATTGTAAGTGTGAAGCAGCCCTTATGGATAATTTGCTGAGGACCAATCTGACTGCTGAATTACGTCAGTACAGTCATTACACATCTGATATCTGTGCCAGAGATAACATCAGTGAACAGCAAGTATCTACGACAGATAATTTCTGCCGATTGCCATGTTCCATTCCAGGGCTGGATCACACTGCAAGAGCTTTTTCTGAGCGCTTGTGATTTTAAAAACTCTTGCTAGTGTAATGCTATGGGTGTGATCTCACTAAGAAAAAAAAAAAGAAATCGCCCATAGCATTGCATTAGTAAGAGCTTTTCAAATCACAAGCGCTTAAAAAGCTCTTGCAGTGTAAACCAGCCCAAAGGAGCTTCCTGCTTCTCCTCCCCTCACCACAGAACTGTACACGCTGGGTAGACTTATTTTTATGACCCTTTAAAGAGGATTTGAACATATTATAGAAAATGCATTGGCTCCTGAGCTCCACCATGGGCCCATCCAAGTCATTAGCAGTATGCAGCACAGGAAGTGCAGATGTTGTGGTGGAGGAAGGGGGGGGGGCGGGGGATCTCTTCACTACTCTACTCCCATGGTAGCAAGAGAAGCGGAATCTTTACAGGAAGTTATGCTTTTAAATGCACCTAGCTCCTCCCCCACCCCTCCCTTCACTTTCCCCAGTGCTATAGCCACTACTTGAACATTAAGGGCCAACAGATTTTAGATACTATGAACAGTTTTTGTAGGTAAGCTCTGAAACTACATGGAGTTGGTAAAATTGGTCAGTGATTTGCCAATGAAAATTGAAGGTGTGAACAAATTAGTTCACTTGTTATTAATGTACAAACAGCTTGGGAGATATTGAAATTTTTTCAATTTAAAAAGATGTGGTCTTTCAATATGTATAAAGAGGCACAAATATTAATTTTCATTTTAGCCGGTCCATAGTGATGAAACTTCACATAGTTACTGAAAGGTTGTAATAATGTGCTGCTTAAATCACCCCGATATTAAAATATATACAGCACATCACAATTTCTTAAAAATGACATCATTGCTTCAACTAGTCAGCAGCACATTCCTCCAGACAGTGCTTTACAGATACATTAATAATTAACACTCTAGAAGTTCCAGGCACCTGAATACAAAACCTGTATTTCAATACCCAGTTGGTATATTACCATACAAGCCACTGTGACAGAGATCTGAAGACTCAGACCTATTCATGCATTGTTGTTAAAAAACCTGGTCTATTGAGAAATTAACACATGTAACAAAGTCTACCTCTGCCAGTTGTTTACAGAATAACAAATCCTATTGTCTCTGCTGTCTGTACCATGTCTATGCTATTGTTTCAAATATTTTCTATGTGCACTCCGGTCTAATCTGGTTTTTCCCTAACATCAGGGTGTATATAAGATTGACCTGTAAATAAAGATTTCAGATGCTGTTCCACCAATTTAAGTGTTTGTGGTTCTGTATCTCCCAGCTGGAAGAGAGGGTATTCACTTGGATTGGGGGAGAACTTTAACCTGGGTTGCAGATTATTCTGCTAAGTCATCTTGTAGCTGCCTCCGCTGAAACTGAGCTAACAGTTTGGTGTCGAGAAGTTGGATCCGCCATATACAGTATCGGGTGAGTAATTCTATTTTTTGATTACCACCCTATACTGTCAGAGCGGATTAATAGAACCCGGAGGGAAAGTGCTTCTGTAGCGCCTCTCCCAGGAATCTGATATTCCTAAAGTAAATAGCGGGTCTGATGCCCCAATTAAGAAAGCAGTACTGTGTGTCTAAGTGAATATTCTCTCTAAACCTTGTATATTGTTGTATAGTCGCTTAAGTGAATTTTAGTTATATAAGATTGCATGTTACTGTATAGATTTGTGCATAATGGGAAAGTCTCAAAGGTAAGGGGACTCCCAAGGGTTATTTTTGATTTATGATGTATCATATTCTGTGATGCTGTTTAATGCGGATATATAGATTTGTAAGTTTTAGAAAGAATCATGTTCCACAATTTGCTTTGAATCTTATTTCTGACTAACTCTATTTAGGAGTTTCATTTTTTTTCTCGGAGACACTCAGCAGTTGCAGGTGTCTCTCTGGACCAGGACATTTTGAATGGGCATTGCGGCCGCAGGATAACTTTTTTTATCAGTCCCTCCAAAATGTTCTGGCCTGGCTACTAGATGTTTCTGAGCCTTTTCTTCTAATTACTGTAAATGTGTTTGTCTATCTCCTCTCACTGTAGTTTCTGTGGAACTGTGATTTAAATTGCTTGTGTATGACTGGTTGCACTTTTTCAGCTAGGTTGTACTTTAAATATGCATCTCTGGACATCTGCTCAGAGTTGTTGCAGGTTTCTACCCCCTCCCTCCATGTATTGGGAGAGACTTGTGTTAATGCTTTTGTTTTTTCTCTTTCCTCTTCCCTGAAAAGACTGGGGGCAATGAGGAGAGTGTCAGGAAACAGAAACAAAAGAAGATCCCAGCTATATGTTGTTTGTCTGTTTGTGTATGTGTCTGTGCACAGAGAGTATCCAAATATTTTTTTTAGAGTTAGGAATAAACCTCTTAATTTAATTGATCGTTTTTTTCTACAGTCAGAAAAGTCAAAAGCTAAATTATTGTTGGAGTCTAAGGTATGCGGACTGTGGTTATGTAAATGTGCATGTGTTGTCTTTCTTTGTCTACTATAGGAGAGGGTTTGTAAATTGTCTTGAGGCAAGGCAGGTGAGATTGAATGTGTAATTGGTTTTCACCTCATATAATGAATGACCCATGCACAAAGTTGCTGGCCATTGTGATGTTTTGAATTTAGTGTTTTGCAAAGGAAACAATTTATTTCGGGTGAACCAGATGTAACATGTCTTAAAATTTGTAATTTAAAGTTGGTTATAAAAAATTAACATACGGAAAGGCATGTTCCATCTGAAGTTTTTTGTTTTTCATGTGGGTTTTTTTTTTGTCAGGTATTTTTGCATATACCTGAGAATTCAAAGCACACAACAGTTTTGCTGTCAATGGGTGAATTAGGTTTGTAAATCTTCCAGTAGGAATTAAGTTGCTGTGAATGAAATGTAATCATTTTAACTTGAGCTTGCACTCATGCCGATATGAATGTAATGTAGAGATTGTGTCCAAAATCATCTTGCTCAAATTACTAGAAGTTATGCTCATGCCAGGTTTTCTGTTCATATTGCCAAGAATAATGCAAACAATTGTGTGAATGTTTGGGTACGTGTATAATATTAATGGTGATGAGTCCCTTAAGCAAAGTGACATACTTATATTTTTTCACTTGTAATTGTGTAAAATTCTAACAAATGCTTTTACAGCAATTTCTTTGTTGGTTTCTGGTCTGTCTCTGGTTACAATCTGAGGGGTGTGGGAAACAAACCCTGGTGTTGTGCATTTGGGGAGGGTTTTGAACAGCAGACGTTGACCCCCTGTACCACCTACTGTGCACAGGGTGAGATGGGGGGCCAACTAAACCTGCAAGTGGCTGAATCACACAGCCTCATAACCCGGCCCACATCAGTGTTCTAACATGCCTGGAGAGGGTGGAGACAAATATGTCATGTAAAATACTTATTGGTTGATTTGATTGTAATTGTCTCCATATGTCTGTTTGTATTGATACTGTGCTGTATAAAGCAAGGTCAGAGAAATGTGTTTAAGTGTCAGAACTCTATAGTACTAGGATTTACAGACAGTATGATGTTAGTAAAAGAAATTTGAATAGAGAGAGTAACCTTTGTCAAAAATATTGTTACATAGCTACGCATGTGGTAAATAGGTTGCACACACCCACTAAGCTGTTTAACTTCTTATTACCATTGAGGACCTCTACATAACTGCTTTGATTGAGACTGAGCTATCAATTACTTGTCTCATGCAGTTTGACAAACCTTGAACTCTTGTCTGATTCATCTTTACTAATTTGCCTGCACAAGTGTTCTTTATTACCTGTTCACTTGGAGACCTGCCTGTGATATCACCTGATTATGGAATACTTTGGAGATCATCTGATATGATTCTCCTGCACTGATGCAGCCCTAGAAGGATGACCCTCTGCTGTAAGGATGAGCCCTTCCTGCACCTGCCCTCCTCCTGTGTTGGTGATGGCTGCTTCAAGCCTTTCTTTTGTGTCATCCTTTGGGAAGAACTCCGCCTCTGCTGTTGCAACTGTGAGGTTTCTCAACTGGGATGAGAAGTTGAGTCTGCCCTTCCCTGCCTTCTACAACCTGGCTGCAATTGCTACATCCTTGTTATAAATCTGTTTCCATTTCTTTTGTGGGTGCCCAATGCCATACAATGAAACTGCTAACAAAAAGGCACTGGGTGTAGCCACGGTGATTACACGGCCAGCTCTCAGCCGCCACTGTCTGTTTGCCCCGAGACAGTGAGAGCTTGGCAGAAAAACATCTGCATTCATCATGAGGGCTTGTGGTGATGAATTCACCGTCCTCCTTCACCCTTCAAATGAACAATATTCTACTCTGCAATAATGAACTGACATTTCCTGGACCCACTCGAGGATCATTTTTTTTTCCAAAATGCATTAAGGAGTTCTAACCTTATGGGTGAGGTGTGGCTTTAGGCAACCTGTTACAGTTTACCACATTCAGTTTTCCATTAAGTTATGCAGGGCTAGATTAGGATGATATACTAGCAAAGCTAACTACTGTTAATTCATCGTGTAGTTGTGTAACCCTTTAAACTGTATATTGTATTTGTGTACCAATGACAACACTAACTCATTGATCTCTAACATACATAGAGCTGTGCATAGTATCTAAGTGATCCCGCCCTTTCCTTTAGAAAAGGTTGGGATCAAAGGTTGGGTTGAAAGGTTGTAATAATGTGCTGCTTAAATCACCCCGATATTAAAATATATACAGCACATCACAATTTCTTAAAAATGACATCATTGCTTCAACTAGTCAGCAGCACATTCCTCCAGACAGTGCTTTACAGATACATTAATAATTAACACTCTAGAAGTTCCAGGCACCTGAATACAAAACCTGTATTTCAATACCCAGTTGGTATATTACCATACAAGCCACTGTGACAGAGATCTGAAGACTCAGACCTATTCATGCATTGTTGTTAAAAAACCTGGTCTATTGAGAAATTAACACATGTAACAAAGTCTACCTCTGCCAGTTGTTTACAGAATAACAAATCCTATTGTCTCTGCTGTCTGTACCATGTCTATGCTATTGTTTCAAATATTTTCTATGTGCACTCCGGTCTAATCTGGTTTTTCCCTAACATCAGGGTGTATATAAGATTGACCTGTAAATAAAGATTTCAGATGCTGTTCCACCAATTTAAGTGTTTGTGGTTCTGTATCTCCCAGCTGGAAGAGAGGGTATTCACTTGGATTGGGGGAGAACTTTAACCTGGGTTGCAGATTATTCTGCTAAGTCATCTTGTAGCTGCCTCCGCTGAAACTGAGCTAACAGTTACTTTTATACAAATACTGACATCAATAATCAATCAATAATCCTGCAGCTAATGTGAACAGCCGAATTACAATTGTCACTTTATATGTGAATGTAATCCATAGACATGACCCGGGGGGGGGGGGGGGGCGATGGTGACTATTGGAGGCACAGATATGTGCCTCCAATAGTCACTTCAGTACTGATAGATCATGTAATAACACATACACACATTATCTGCATGTAAATTGTATGTTCTCCAAAAACATACTTGTAAGTTCATTGGCTTAGACCACAGGTGCCCACACTGTTTTCCGCTTGTGAGCTACTTAGCAACTTAAAATGATCCACCTATACAATTTTAGGCGCACAGTTGTATATACAGAATGGAAAATGTAGTGCGGTTGGGATCTACCATGAAGTCCTTTGTGATCTACCAGTAGAATCTGATCTACCCAATGGGCACCCATGGCTTAGAAGATGACAGAGATTCTAGACTATGACTGTGGTAGAGATAAGATTGTGAGTAACTATCCAACCTGTAAAGCACTGCAAAAAAGAATTTAAGTCCCAGTTTTCTAGCTCTGCGTAATGAGTGGCCCCGCTGCCAGCAGAAGGGTTTACCCATATGCCTGTATATATGTGGAACCAATTAATCTCATTTTTTGGGATGTTGTGCTTATCCACTGGCTACAATTGCCTGTAACCTTGTTTATTGTAGAGCACTAAGTGATATGTTGGTGCTACATGCATCTAATACTCTTCCACAATATTTTTATTTGATGGTTGCAAACATGTCATACCAAGTCTTCAAATATTTTTTGGACGCCTTTGCTTTGTTTTTCACAAAGCAAGTCATATTTGAGCATTCTGATTACAAAGCCTATAGCTGGGGTATAACATTGACTCTGGGGAATGGATTTGTAAGCTGCATTATGCAGGAAGTACAAGTAGACTTACTGCCCATCTCTCTAATCATCCCCATATCTTTTTTGCTGCATCAGGCTTCACAAACACCCATAAATAGAAGTGAGCCCGATTCAGAGCAGGAAGCAATGGAGGAGACAGGAGAAACACATTAGGCTGCCATATGTTGTGCAATTACGTGGAATCATACGCACAGGCTGTGATAGCAGCGTGCAATAAAGTTTGACAGCAGCAAACTGACAAGCTCTCAACAAAGCCCGTCCTAATTAGTTGGTTCACAATGAGAACAGCCGCATCTCTGCCGTCTATAAAATGCTAGAAAACAAATTAGCTCCTATAGTCTGCTGCACAGTCTTATGCATTCTGCACGCTGGAGAAAGGAATTTGTTTTGTGCTCAGGATCATTTTTTTTATATGAAGAACATATGGCATAGAGAGGAGTGCTCAAAATAGAAACTCTTAAATGGCTTAGCTTTAATCTGCATTGTGCAGCGAACCACTACTCGTCATACTCCTGAAGCCAGTCACAAAGGAGAGACGAGGTATATTGTGGGAGCTTTAATCTGCATTGTGCAGCGAACCACTACTTGTCATACACCTGAACCCAGCTACAAAGGGGAGACAAGGTATATTGTGGGAGCTTTAATCTGCATTGTGCAGCGAACCACTACTTGTCATACACCTGAACCCAGCTACAAAGGAGAGACAAGGTATATTGTGGGAGCTTTAATCTGCATTGTGCAGCGAACCACTACTTGTCATACACCTGAACCCAGCTACAAAGGGGAGACAAGGTATATTGTGGGAGCTTTAATCTGCATTGTGCAGCGAACCACTACTTGTCATACACCTGAACCCAGCTACAAAGGGGAGACAAGGTATATTGTGGGAGCTTTAATCTGCATTGTGCAGCGAACCACTACTTGTCATACACCTGAACCCAGCTACAAAGGAGAGACAAGGTATATTGTGGGAGCTTTAATCTGCATTGTGCAGCGAACCACTACTTGTCATACACCTGAACCCAGCTACAAAGGAGAGACAAGGTATATTTGTGGAAGCTTATTACCTTCTATGACCCAGTTATCCTTCCTGACACATTTTACTCATATACAGGAAAATTAGCTTTTTACTTTCTATAGAAACAGGATTAGGCAGCAGCATACCAGTATAGCCAAATGATGCAAGAGAAGCAAGAAATCATAGATGTAAAGGTACTGCTGATCACTACGATCGACAGTGGATCGTAGTGATCACTTATAGAGCTGCAGCGGTAGGGGGAGGAAGAAGAGGATCCACTCACCTCCCTGTTCCCCCGACAATCGGCGCTTCCCTCTGCTCTGGCTGGCATCTCTGCTCCCTCTGACGTCAGCGCCGGGGCTTGATGAGGTCATCAAGCTGCGACCCGGAACTGAGCGGTAGTAGGAGCAGAGATGCCGGCCGGAGCAGAGGGGTCCGCTGCGGCTCATCTTTTGAAATCAAAGCAATTGAGGAAAAACAAACAAAACAAAAACAAACACTAATGGTGCACTCTTTACCTACCTAACGACCGCGTCACGCCGACGGGCGTGACCACGGCGGCAGCCCCAGGACTGCCTAACGCCGATTGGTGTCAAGTCCTGGAGCTGTAGTTTGGCAGGGAATGCATGCACATGATGCGCGATCGTTCCCTGCTGGTTCACGGAGCTCCGTAATCGCGGCTACCAGACTGTTAAATAAATAATTCCCCTTTGTTTACAATTGTACAGTGCTGCCATCTCCTGCAGCGCTGTACGAGGGACACTGGGCTGTCCCTCAGAGCGGCTCGATCTGTGTGCCCTCTCATAGACCGATGCCTATGAGAGGCGGGGAGCAGTGCCGATCGCCGTCCTATAGACCTTAAGGACCAGAGACTTCTGGAAAGGTAAAATGGTGCTTACCAACGAATCGCTGCAATCATCCACCGCCGGTCACGCCGTTCTGTCCCGTCCCTCTCTCTGCCGTCCCTATGACGGCAGAGCTGTGCGAGAAGGTCAGGTCATTGGCTCCTGACACTGTCAATCAATGTAAGCCAATGGGATTGGCTTACAGTGATGACCAGGTCGGGAGCCAAGGAAACCAGCTCCTGACCAGCTGCACACAGCTCTGCCGTCATAGCTGTGTGCATGGGTGAGTGATCTGCAGCAGGAAGACAGCAGCGCCATTGGCAGGAGCGGCGGAACTGCGTGGTGAGGAGTGTTGTAATCTACCTCCTGTCAGATCCGCGCAGCAACATGCAGGACGTTGGTTTCAACTGTGTCGTTCCGGAACAGTTAACATGTGGGAATATTTCATCTTCCATTAAAATGAAGGGGGGAGGGCAGCAATGCTAGTGCTACAAGTACAGCACCACCCTGCATGTCTCATCTGTCAAAACAGTGATTTAGCATAATGCAGACTGCTCTCCTCCACAGTGCCTCGCATCTTAGCTAGTGATTGTAGTTGTTCTACACTTGTGGTGGCTCATGCGTTGAGTATCTGTGTAAATATGTGGTCATAGGACTGCCAGAGGATCCACTGATCTAGGCATCTGTGACACAGGCCTAGCATCCAGCAGAGTGACATATGCCATGGAAGGGGGAAAGCTGCATATAATCCAATTATAAAAACTTAAAGAGGAACTCCAGTGAAAATAATGTAATTTAAAAAAAAAGTGCTTCATTTTTACAATAATTATGTATAAATGAGTTAGTCAGTGTTTGCCCATTGTAAAAGCTTTAATATCCCCGAATTTACAATTTGACATTACATGGTGACATTTTTACTGTTGGCAGGTGATGTAGCTGCTGCATGCTTTTTTTGGCAGTTGGAAACAGCTGTAAACAGGTATTTCCCACAATACGAGGTTCACAGACAGGAAACTGCCAGGAGTGCTACGGTCCTCAGAGTTTCTTGTGGGAGGGGTTTCACCACAATATGGTCTGTTTGTGAAAAAGAATAGATTTCTCACGTAAAAGGGGGTATCAGCTACTGATTGGGATAAATAGGAGACACCGAGAGCCCAATATAGTGTAGTATGTATTGGAAACCGTGGATAAATGTAAGTGTGAGATGAATATACTCACAAACATGGGTTACCTCTTAGGCAACCACTGTAGATGCAGGTGAGGAGATTAGACCTGTCCTCACTCAGGATTAAGATGTCGCTCTCTGTAGATCAGGAAAGTAGGGGTAGGTCACCCCTCCACCAGGGGTGGACACAGTATTATCGTAAGAGAAACAGAGGCGCCAGCAGGATAAAAAGGTAATAAAAATTTTAAAATTTGCTGGGAGGCAGTGGTGGACTTACCTCCGGAAGGCAGACTCAAAATACTGTCTGAATTAAACAAATACATTTATTATTGGTACCCCAAAAGGTGCAACGCGTTTATCTTATTGCCTGATGAAGCGGGCTGTGCCTGCAAAATGCGTTGCACCTTTTGGGGTACCAATAATAAATTTATTTGTTTAATTCAGACAGTATTTTGAGTCTGCCTTCCGGAGGTAAGTCCACCACTGCCTCCCAGCAAATTTTAAAATTTTTATTACCTTTTATCCTGCTGGCGCCTCTGTTTCTCTTACGATAATACTGATTGGGATAAAGTTCAATTCTTGGTCGGAGTTTCTCTTTAAAGAGAGTCTGAAGCGAGAATAGATCTCACTTCAGACCTCATAGCTAGCAGGGGCATGCGTGCCCCTGCTAAAACGCCGCTATAGCGCGGCTTAACGGGGGTCCCTGTCCCCCCAAACCCCCTCCGTGCAGCGGGGGAACGCTTCCTGGTTGGGGCAGGGCTAACCGCCGCAGCCCTGCCCCATGTGCGTCTGTCAGACGCGTATCTCCGCCTCTCCCCCGCCCCTCTCAGTCTCCCTTCACTGAGAGGGGCGGGGGAGAGGCGGCGATGCGCATCTGATAGACGCGCTGGGAGGCAGGGCTGCAGCCGTTAGCCTTGCCTCCAGGAAGAGTTTTCCCTACGACCATTTTACGACCAACTTTTGCGGGGGGTGGGTTGGGGGTGAAGGGACCCCCGTTAAGCCGCGGGATAGCGGCGTTTTAGCAGGGGCACACGTGCCCCTGCTATATATAAGACCTGAAGCGAGATTTAGTCTCGCTTCAGTGTCTCTTTAAACTCAACTACACTTTAATTTGCTAGGTAAAATTGGTAGAATTCTTTGTTACTTGCCATTTGGAGATCATGTAGCCTTCATTTACAGAGCAGACTCTCCAATCAGTGGCTCGAGTTCTCTTGATCTCGCGATCCCAATCAGAAAAAGTTTCAAATAGAGGAGTCTTTGCACTATTATCGCCTCCGCCTCCTGGATCTATCCCATTGACTTTTTCCGCTGTAAATTATAGTTTGCAAAATAAAGACATTAAAAATGTACACCATAAAAAAAACCCTAACTGGGTAAAACAGAATTTGTTCTTCTGCACAATTAGAATAACTTCCACAGATTTACCATCTATGGCATTTACTTTTCAACATAGCTACATGGACACAAATGAAATCACAGTAAAACATATAAACAGAAAGGTGTACCTGGACTGTGATACATCCTAGCAACGTATTCAAAGGCAAACAGAAGTTGGAGGTCTGTTGGTTGTGAGTAATGTGCCAGTGCAAGGCATACCTGCAAGGGTAGAAGAGGAAAGTGTTAGGGCCTGTTTCCACTACACGCAGATTGGATGCAGAATGGATGCAGAAAAACTGACTCCAATGAATGCCTATGGGCCTGTTTCCACTAAACATGATTTTTCTGATGCAGATTTTTCCCATAGGCATTCATTGGAGTTTTTCTGTAGCCAACCTGCATGTACTGGAAACAGGCCCTTATACTGGCGGAAAAAATAAAATGTACAACTGGCTGTAATATTTAAAGATGTGTCAGATCACAGAAAGTTTCAGCTCCCAAAATTGCATTCAGCACTCCGTTATAAAAGTACAGGTGATGATCTATATTTATCTTTTTCATCACCCATAGTATACATACATTCACCTTATTAGGCACATATCTGATACAGGTCTGCTGTAGCCATGTATGTAACAGTGGAGTGAGCACTGTAGCTTTCTACACTGGCCCAAGTCCACGCAGCACTCCATAGCAGGAATTACTACAGGCAGATTACACTAAAGAACGTGGTTTGTACTGGATCACTTCTCAGAACATGGGCTGTCTCATCCATTCTCTAATCGAGCCAGGTTGAAGTAATTTAGTGAAGCACAGCCATACTGCAATGTTTTCAGGAAGTTCTGATGAATAATCCTGTTGTTCACCCTTTCCTGAACTACCAAAGTGGAGTTTGGCAGGTTGCACTGAGTGAAAGCATTCCTCTGCCAGAGGAAATTGTGTCCAGCTCAATGTCCAGGAGACAGATTTTACTGATCAGTGAATGACTTGTATGCGGATCTGGGAACGCAGGAGTATTCCAGCAAAGAACTGGCAGATACACAACTCCTGCTATTTCAGTCATAAAAACTAGTGTTAAAGAGGTCTGAGGCCCTGTAATTCAGTAAATGTTATGACCTAACATACACAGGAATTTCATATCAAATGTAAGATCTTATATTTTATCACCATCAAGCTGGTTAGGTTATACTTCACATGGTCTTATCTGTAAAAAGGACTTTACAGTCACAATTAACAGAGCTGCTTGACATTTTCATCTTATATGGAAGAAATAACATTCAATCTACTGTATGGATAAAACAAAATCACATCACAGACTTGGCATGTGCTTCCAACACTGAAAATGAAGTGCAGGCTGGAAGATGTGGTAATGAAGAAAACATCAACCTCTTGCTCAGTTCAGGGGCAGGAGATCAAATGACTTTGCACCTTGGCCATTACAATTGGAAAAATAGTGAATAGACGATTGAAGCCAGTAGGATAAAGCTGAAAGGACATTTGGAACCTGCAACACTGCAAGCCCTTCAATGTCTGTAGATTATAACACAATGTTCATACATGCCAAGTGCATGAACACCAGCATGCAAGTTAGAAGACTCATATCAACTGGTACCTCTAGCAGGGTCAATATGGATTTATCTAGCAACTAGGATATGAAGGAGCCAAAGAAAGAAAAAAAGTAATTTAATGTATACATGGACCACAAGGAGATCTTTAATGTCCAGTGCAACTTCACTTATTAGAAATCGGAAAAAGATGAACCCTACACCTAAGAGCAATCAGTGGGGTTTGGGGCTATCCTGTACATCAAACTGTGTGCTATTGCCAGGTAAGGATTGTCTGAGATGCAAATGATGTAATGCAGAGTCTATGCCGCTTGAAATGGACCAAATGAAGCCTGTGATGGCTTCATTTCATAGGACCATTTTTAAGCTGCATACATTTGGATAAAAAAAAATGTGCTTAATTCTGCACCAAACTTGGTTTGCATCTTACTTACAATCCCTATTGCCAGGCTACAGTGAATGAGAAATGAACTTCCTGGCATTGTTCCAGTACTGGTGATACCAAAGGCTCTTCTGTGATTAACACCAGTCCAGGATGTCACTGGGAAATAAAGCGCAGTATTCTCCCCAGACATTTTTTCCAGCCGGGTGGTATGAAAAAGTAACAGTGTGGTGTGAGACGGGGGGAATATGCAGGGCCAGCGCAACTCTGCTTACAGCTTAGGAGGAGGATAAGGTGACGAGCCAATGTCAGATGGTTGTTCACCAAAATTAGTTGGGTGGAGCACCCGGCTAAAAAAGCCTGGGGAGAACACTGTAGTGAGTGATAAAAAAAATAAATAAAGGAAAAAATAAAAAAAACCTAACAGAGGTTCTTCCTCTTCCTCATTGTATATTAAAAAGAAACACCAAAACAAACTTGTTTTCACTGAGGTTTCAGTCACTTGTTGACTAGATCTACCTTCTTTGCTGCCTGGATAGGAGTAGGGGGAGCATTTCCCCCAAGGGAGATGCATCAGGAAAAGAAGGGGAAAACAAAAAACAAAAAGTGCACTAGTGGACTTAGGCCCTTAGGGCCCGTTCACACAGGCAGCTGTGCTGAACAGTGTACACCATTTGGCATCGCCGCTGACTGTGGTGGTATACAGAGTTAGGCAGGACATCTCCATCTCTACAAAATCTGCAAGGATACATTTCCTACATGATACCACATCAATGGGTGGTGTGAATGGCACAATGTTCTTGAACGCAGAAACTAGGCAGCAGCTGGGGAAGAGGTCGTGCAGAGCGGTGAGCACTGTTCTGCGCTGCCTTTGGCGTGACAGTAACTTACAGAATCCACTGGAGTTTGCATTACACTGAAGAGCTAGCCCACCAGCTACAAATTATATTCTACCAGTGACCCCATAGGAACCCGCAGTATTGTAAGTGAATTTGCATCAAATCACTCTGCTCTCAGTGACTTTACCTTCTTTGCACTTTCTGGGCCAGATTCATCAAAGCGGAAGCGGAGAATACGGAAGTCTTTGCAATAAATGATTAACTCTGTTGGGTTGAATTTCAGCTTCTTATTGAATGAGAGGATCTTTTGCTTTCTTTTGGTGTCATTTACTGGAAGAAAAAAAAAAACATAATAGTGACAAAGTGATTAATTTATCTTCATGCATGACAGAGAGCACAAACATGGGGTGAAAAAAAATATTTTTCTAGCAGGCATTATAAAACCCAGGAGACTTAACTCAACACTGTGCCCAGAAAAAAAAAAAAAAAAAAAAAAAAACACCCTCCCTTTTCTCAAGTGGTATCCCAACCTATATTGTACCTCAGAAACAAAACACAATAAGTCATTGTCTTCAATTCATGAGAGACATTGAGGCTCATGCATCTCTTTGCATGCTCAAGTAGGAGTACAGGCCTTATGATTTATCTGCAGACCTGCTTGTAATTGTTCCATGAGATACCAAGTAGTGAGTATGAAATGATTAATCTGTTTTGTTTTTGGACACTCAGCAAGTTCCGTATACACACTTAACCAAGCCGCCTGATTGTCGTCCGATTTTGGTCTGTTGGACGACAATAAGGCGTGTGTATGCATGGCAAATGACTAGACGAGCGACTGATAACAGCCCTGATCCATCTAGCGGATCAACTCACACGTCTGTTGGGCTGATATTGTGCTGTTGGCCAATGCAAGTCATATAACCAGTTTGTCATGGTGTCGGCCGTGTTGTGGTGTTGGTCATGCACTTTGCTGGACGTGTGTACGTAGAATTAGGAAATTAGGAATTAAAAAAAATATTTTTACATGGCTTGCAAAGTATTTATTTTCTCCTGGTCAAATTGATTTTGCAGATTTAGGCTGCTTACACACAGGGACGTTACAGGCGCACGTTAGTGCGCCTGTAACGCTCCCCCAACTCACAGCAATGTAACACAAGTGGGCTGTTCACACAGCCCACGTTGCGTTACATGTAACGCTGCACGTTGTCCGGAAAGTGCAGCATACTACGGCGTTAGAGCGGCTATAGCCGCGTTAGACTGTTTGCACATGCTCAGTGGGGGGCGGAGAGGAGGCGGGGAGAGCCAGCTACAGTAGCCGCGCACATGGCTACTTAATATTCACTGCACTGGCGGCAGCTGATTGGCCGGCGGGACCACGTGATGCGGAGTGTCTCACTCCGCATCACGTGGTCCCGCCGGCCAATCAGCGCCACTCTGGGAGACCTTATAGGGATAGAGCCGCCTAATGCAGCTCACTCTACCGTCCTCTCTTGCAGCACCATACGTTGTGTTAGGTGCACGTTATGCGACCTTAACGTAGCACCTAACGCAACGTCTTGGTGTGCAAGTAGCCTTATGGCTGGTTGGTTACTCAGGAGTGACACTGCAAATCCCAAAAGTACAATAAATAATACAGGCAGTAGTAACAAAAGTGCACACCTGTACACAACACTGCCCACCTAATCCACACCCAGCTTTCTATAAAAGAGATTGGCGAAACTTGTGTCAGTCACTATGTTGGCACAGACTGTTCAAAACCCCACTTTTGGAACAGGAAGCCAGCTAGTGCAGGGGTCTTGTGTCTGTGGGGACAACTGGACACTGCAGGCAAGCACAAGTATACAAAAATAATTTTATATTTGAGAATACAGTACCAACCGGACTATTCACATCCAAAACACATCATTGGGTTGAGCCTGTAACATAACTGGCAGTCCCTTCTCTTTCCTCCTCGCATCATTGCTAGGCATTTCAGCTACCACATAGGCACAGCAGCACAAACATCACTGTACATACCTACAACTATTTGCTCTATACATGTTAATGGGACATCATGTTCACCCAGAAGAAGATTCTTGTAGTGGAATTTCTGGAATTAAATAAACAAACAAAATCAATATCAGATGCAAAAAAATTAAAGAAGTAAAACCAATAAATAATGCACAAAGCATTAAAAGGAAAATGCTACTTTTAGTTGAAAACATATTGCTTTTCATTCAGCTATATTTATAGCGAAAGTGAATATATAGTGATAGTGAAACTCCATGGGAAATCATTCTAAATTACATGAAGCTATAGTTAGGTTTAATAAAAAGTGTTCTAAACTTAGCATCATCTATCCACAAATGCTACACAGAGTGGATGTAAACACTCAGTCCTCTAAATAACAAAAATGGTGTGTGTGTTTGGGTCATATGCACCAAAAGGATGCCATAGCAGGAGCAGCCAACTTACAAGTAATTAAGCTGGAGGCCCAGTCAATTACAACAAAAAAAAAAAAGTTACTGCAATGGATTGTAACTAATTTACAGTCTATTCCCCTGGGCATTTGACCCTCCTGTTTTACATACTAGCCAGATTACCATCTGCTTTCTCCTCAACTAAAGGGTGGGATCTTTAACAATAGGAGTCCTACTGTGGTGTTCATAACCCAGCAGAAGGTTTTTAGGTTGCGCAAACACAAACCATGTGTGTTGCCCATCAGGATCAAGCTTGATCCTGTAGATAACACTGCAGAGTACAGAGGTATCACTCTAGAGAGGGAATGAGGAATAATGGAGTGGTGCACTATGAAGCAGCTTCTGACGAGCAGAAGTTTCAGTCTACAGGCTGAGATTCCTTCACACAACTGTGGGGAGCACAGAGGGTGTATGAGTGGACAGAGCATCTGCCTTTCCTGGGAGGGCAAAGCAGGAAGATGAAGGGGAGGCCAGTGAAGCTGAGGAGCCATAGGGATTACAGAGACATAAAACAACCCCTGGGTATGGCCACAGCAAATTTATTTTCAGGTCAGGTGTCCTTTAATGCCCAGTGCCCGCTGGAGAGTTTTCAACAGTAATTTTACATTCACGCTTACAAGATTTTGCACGCGCTTCACCACTCCTCTGGAATGCCCTCCCACAACACATCTGTCACTCGCCAACCTTTGTTACCTTTAATCACTTAACGACCGGGGCTGGTTTCTCTGATCTGTGCTGCGTGGGCTCTCCAGCCCGCAGCACAGATCGTGTAAAAGGCAGGGCAATCAGACTCCCCCCCCCCTTTTTTCCCCCACTAGGAGGATGTCTTTACGGCGCTGTATGATCTAAACACAGGGGATTTCTTCCCCACGTGTTTAACATTTAGCCTGCGAGCCGCGATCGGAGGCTCGCAGGCTGTTCACGGAGACACCCTCCGTGAACAGACATGGAAACCCACAAACGACCAGCCGCCGCCTATCTGCGTTAGCTGATCGTTACGTGGTTAAACGCTCTCTAAAAACGAATTTGTTCTGCCAAGCATATGCGCTACCTTAGGCCACTTCCCTTTGTCCTTAGACCAAATTGCACTCCTACTAGGTATCCTAAAACACACTGCCTTTATATATTTTATCGTATACTACCCCTCCTCTTGTTTCCACCCATTCCCTTTAGAATGTAAGCTTGCAAGGGCAAAATTACACATTTTATTCATCATGTTACTTTTATCACTGTCATTACCAATTCTGTATTCTGTATGTATCATTTTTTTGTATTTTGTCACTAATTATGTATCTTGTATATTGGTGTACACCACTGTCTGTATTATGTACCTCATGTTTGTTTCTTACTTTGTACAGCACCACGGAATATGTTGGCGCTTTATTAATCAATAATAATAATAATAATTTGCACTGCTGACGAATTGTCGGCAATACCCAAAACGCCTGGCTAATGAAAGCCTATGGCCATGATTCCACTACAATCACAACTGCAGTGTCATCAGTATTTTTGGAATCATTTGATTCAGGGAATGCAGGAGCCAAAATTGCACTCCATAAAAATTACACAGTTTTTAGTGGCAAAAATCACTCTAAAAAATGAGGGTGAGGATGGGGTGCATCACTTTATCGCACTGGATGTGTGGTGGGGAGCATTTGCAATCAAATGTACATTTAGTAAAATAAAACAGAGATTGTATTTAGAAAACATGACTATTTGGGATACAAACCTGAAATGGCACGGCATTGTCTGTAATGAAGGATAGCTTGAAGTTGGTGCACACCAGTTTCCCCCACAGATCGTACACACTGGTATCAGAGGCAATACACTTCCTCACAAAGTTCACTTCATTCACCACAATTTCACCTACGTTGTCAAAGAAAAATAGATGGAGGTTACAAAGGTTGAACATCCAACCACATAACACACTTTAATTGTATCAAACATGAACTTCTGAATATAAAATTTCAAGTCTGCAGTAACTGAACAGCATTCCAGCCATTTGACGGCTACTGCAGTAGAAAGTAATCAGCTAGCTGGAGTTTGCAGCTTAGGAAGGCAAATGCCTACTGAAATACCACCTTATACCGTGAGGCGCACACACATATACATTGGGAATGCCAGTGCTGAGGATGCCTCATACTCATCCTGTATACTACTACTCACAAACATTGGATTAGTCAATTTCCAAGCTGCATTTTTTTTAAATATAAAATTAGCATACAGTATGCATCAACTCTGAATAAATAGTATCTTGTTGAATATCCCCAACTACTCATGCAGATCCAGTCCTGGTCCTTCTATTGTCCATTTTGGTGTGTCCATTGCAGTAACAAAATGTGAAGTCCAGACCGGTACGATTTCTACAGAGACGGATGCTATTTTGACATGTCCAATTTGATCTGACAGATCTGGACAAAGGCTTTGTGCCATGGATGTGGACAGTATATGCACTTGTTTGCACTGTCACCATACATGGCACCCAGTCATCTAAGTTTGGACCCAGCCAAGACTTGTGCTTTACAAAGGCCGGTTATCTTACATTTCATTTGCTACCCATACTAACAGTTTTGTACTAGAATATGAAGAGAGGGGGTGGAAGAGGAACAAGAAGCCTCCTGCTGCAGGAGATTATTACAGCAACTCAATGAGTAAACAAAATCCCCTGCAGCTATTCATGAATGCATTGCTGTGCAGTGCATGTGTGGGAATGTTAAGGTGGCCATACACTGGCCTGATTCGCGGCCGTTTCGACAGCAGATTCGATCCTGGGATCGAATCTGCTGCCAATCGTTCGCGCTAAACGCACCCGCCGATCCGATTTCCTCCCAAAATCGAATCGGTCCGTCGATCGCGCCGTGCGGGAAATTACCCTCGATCGCCCGCGGGTAGGGAGCGCGTCGCTAGCGGCGGCCGATCCGATCAGGTATACATTACCTGACGCTGGCTCCCGGGCGTCTTCTCCGCGCTGCACCAGCTCCATCCGGCGCTTCCTGTCACTGCAGTGACCAGGAAGTTCAAATAGAGGGCGCTCTATTTGAACTTCCTGGTCACGGAGTGCCACAATAAGCGCCGGGATGGAGCGGGTGCAGCGTGGAGAAGATGCGGAGAAGACGCCCGGGAGCCAGCGTCAGGTAATGTATGCGCGGGGGGGGGGGGGGGCATCTGATACCCCCACTGCTATGTACCTGCTATTTCTCCCACCGGAATAAAGGTATTTTAAAGAAGCGGTGCCTCCTCCTTTGCTTTCTACTACATTGGATTTCAACTGTTTTCTGGACGTGCACGCTCCGATTCCCATCTCCGGTGTGTCCGCCCTGCTGCATTTGGTGCCAGGTACTGTGTTTCTATTTCTATTCCAGATTTGACCATCAGATAGATTTCTGTCAGATGCCTGTCAAGTCAAATCTGACAGGAATCTATCTAATGTGTGCCACACACTAGGAACAGATTTTCAATAGATTTCAGAATGAAATCTATTGGAAATCGAAGCAGAAAATGAGGAGAAAGATGGGCACAGCTGCATAAAATACCCTTTATTGTGACCGGGTTGACACAATAGTTACCGGAGGGGGGGGGAGGAAGATCTTCCTTCCCCCCCACTGCTGTAACTATTGTGTCAACTCGGTCACAATAAAGGGTATTTTATGCAGCTGTGCCCATCTTTCTCCTCATTTTCTGCTTGGGATCGTACACTGTACTGGGGCACGCTGCAGGTAAGCCCTGTGTGATTTGGGATCCGTCCCTGCCGCATTTGGTGCCTTTTTTTTTTTTTTGCTCTTTTTATTCCTGAATCTATATTGGAAATCGATCTAAATGCATTATTGGACCATTAGATTCAATGCAACTCTATGGGCCATCGATCTGCTGCCCTCAGCAGATCGACCTAGATTTTCCATCCTGTCAGATCAAATTGATCGAAATTGTCCGCAAATCAATCGATTTGATAGAATCGATTTCCGATCGATCAATCGATTCCATAGAATCGATCGATGGCTGAAATTGACCAGTGTATGGGCCCCTTTAGACAGCACTCTCTTGTGTCCTTGGCTTATCACACCATGTACATTGCTGGAAACCACAGAGCAGTGCTGGCGCATAAGATCTTAAATGAAGCTTAGGTTTGCCTGAAGTTTCAGAGCTAATTTATTCCTCAGTTTACTTAATTGCCATTCGTGAACAAATCTAGGATCATTTCTACACCTACTAAGAAATCATATACCTCATCCATAATCATAGGGTTATATGTGACAGGAGTCTACTCAATCAGCGCTACACCCAGACCCTCCCAAAAGCTCTTGGGTAAGGGAAATTAATCTAGCCAGCCAGAGTACTGTGACGTCTATCAGTTTAACTCATATCTAGTCTCGACTATTAAAATATACAGGAGTGATATTACCAGAAGAAAGATTCATTACACTATTACAAATTTGGGTGACTAGCAGTGAGAAATCATAAGCACACATAAGAAAAACAAAATGTTTTTGAAAGGTAATAAAAAACAAAAAAACTGTCTACAGACAACTAAAGCCTTATTTACACTGACTGTTGTTCCAGCCACTTACCACAGAGTATTACCATGCCTCAGTGGCTAATGCATGAAAAAGTAAATCTAATGTCCCAGTACAGGTGCCACTGATGACATTGCAATTAAAGGGTACCTGAACGGACATGTGACATGGCAAGATAAGCATGTGTATGTACAGTTCCAAGCCTACATACTGCAGGCTAGGCTGGGTTCCTTCTTAATCATTTCTTACTGAAAGTTTTAAGAATTCAGGTATGCAAATTACACTCAGCATGAAATCTATAAAAAAAAATAAAAATCTAACTACAGTGGTGCACTGCAGTGCAACGCTACAGAATGTCAATCTGCCACTGCTCCCATGCCACCACCGATCGATATCTTCCACCCAATACGATCAACCTTTTTGGTTGAGCTGGCATAATAGGGCATTGATTTCCAGCAGACTCAATCAAATGATGGAATCAGACAGATATTGACAGTAAAACAAAAACAAAAAAAACAGGGTAGGCCAAACTAACTTTACTGCAAATAAGACCTTTCTGTACCATTCTAGTTTGGTTTCAAGTCTGCTGGAAATTCTCCTGTTGCAGAACTGTGTTTTCTTTGCTCCCAAATAAAAAAACAATGCCAGTCGCTTTTATAACCATATATCAATTTAAAAAAAAGAATAAAATATGTTTAACTGGCTGTTAAACAGCAATTCAAAAAGTCACACACCAGACTTTTACCATTTTTGAATGTGAACTGTAGAGGTACTGTGGTTTGATCTGACAGAAATTGTGTTGCCCTGAGAACAACTCAAGATTGTCTGGGGCATAATTATAAAAGCAATGCAAAAAAGGAAGATAGAGCAGGGTTTAGGCCTCATTCACACTAGGTACGTTTTTGTGCGTTTTTCAGAGTGCATTGTGCAGTGCATTCTGCAAGACATTGATTTTCCCATGTAATGTGCCTTGTTCACATCTATGCGCTGAGCTGCGTTACAAAAACAGTGTTCCATGCATTTCTGTGCGTTGAGCTTTAAAGTGCACGTCAATGCAAGTGAATAGGTGCGCTTTTTTAGCGCATAGAAATGCATTCATTTTTACCCCTAAATTTTCATTTGAAAACAAATCTTTGACAACTGCTGCAATAAGCAAAACATGCTAAAAAAACGCAACTCACTGAAACGCGCACTAAAAGCGCACACAAACGCATGCGTTTAATGCACCCAATCCACTCTAGCACCTGTGATACTCCAATCTTCCTCGCAATGGTTTCAAATAAGTCTATCTCCTTGTTTAACTGTATAATCTGCTACTCAATGTACAATATATATTTGCCTGTTTAATACAAGCCATCAGGAACACAGAATCCAAAGAATTTCTATTCAGCTGATAATCTCAGCAGGGTAAAAAGAGTAAGTTGCATTCAGTCCAGAAATAATGCTGGTACGCTCTGCATTGCTCAGTAATTGCAGTGTTGATATAAATTAATTGCCGTCATGTGATAAGTGTAGTCTACAAATCTGAATTCACCTGGGAGGATGCAAAATCCCAAACAATGCAAATCCCTGTATATTTCTATGTATAAAGAAATACAGCTCTGTAACAGACTCCAACCCCAACATATAAAGGGGAAAAAAAAACCAACACCAAAATCCAGAACATGTTATGCAAAGAACAAAAAATTGGTTACAGAAGTAGTTTTACACATATTAAGTAGGGTCTTGAATGGTTACTTATCCAGATGTTGTTATGCAACAGAACCCTGCTCATGAGTGGCACACATTGTTCTGCTGAAAACCAGAATGGATACAAGTTGTCCTAGAGTCAGCCATTGCCATGGCACATGACTAACAACAAAACATGCTGTATTAGATAGTTAGCAGCCACTCTAAATCAGCCATTGTTAAAAAATACATAACAGTACTTTATTATTGCCACTAAGGAGACAGTTTCAGAAGCAGTGTGTTTTTAGCGAGGAGACTATATCATGGTAATAGGGTGGTTTCCCTCTTCACTAGAAATGTATATTTCTAGGCGTTAATAACCAGCACTGTTGCTCTTCTACCTTCCCTGCCTGACAGAAGCCTGGGGCCATTTATACAGCAGTGGAAACTATTTGCTACTGAAGTACTCTGCAGAATTAGGCACAGGATACTGATGGCTTAATAGGAGATACAGACATCCACAAATATCCCACACCCAATGTGGTGTTCCCACCTACCTTATTCATTGCCCTTTTTTAGTTAAAGCAGGAAGATCAATCTACAGCTTTGTTACACTGCAAGGATTTATAAAATTAATAAAAAAAAAAAAAAAATTACAATAAAAAGTATTTGAATACATAGAAAATGTATACATTTTCAAATATGGAGCAGGAATGCGGTCACCCTGCTTTGCTGGGTGCCACTGTGCGTTCCAGCATTCATACAGTTTTATCCCAGTTTGTTCAATTGCCCTCTGTTTCATTTTTTAAATTATGCTGCTGTGAGTTTATGAGTGCACACAAGTTTCAGGATAAGCAAGTACAGGTAGTCCTCGATTTACAAACGACCCGCCGATATGAACGGCATGGATTCTGTGTTGCCATGGAAACAAGTCAAAACATTTTTTTTTTTTCAAATTGGACTTATAGTTTGAGAAAAACTATAAAAAAAAATAAAATCAAAGAAAAAAATGGCTTTAAAACTTGTATAAGCAGGTACAGAGGGCAGAGGTGATGCCGAGGGTGATACTGGAGGTATGGCATGAAGGTCTGCTTTAAAGGATACCACAACTGAAATGTGACATAATGAGATAGACATGTGTATGTACAGTGCCTAGCACACAAATAACTATGCTGTGTTCCTTTTTTTTCTTTCTCTCTCTGAAAGAGTTAAATATCAGGTATGTAAGTGGCTGACTCAGTCCTGACTCAGACAGGAAGTGACTACAGTGTGACCCTCACTGATAGGAAATTCCTCTTTTTATCTCTTTCTTGCTCTCAGAAGCCATTTTCTGCTAGGAAAGTATTTTATAGGTGGAATTTCTTATCAGGGAGGGTCACACTGTAGTCACTTCCTGTCTGAGTCAGGACTGAGTCAGCCACTTACATACCTGATATTTAACTCTTTCAGGCACAGAAAGAAAAAAAGGAATACAGCATAGGTATTTGTGTGCTAGGCACTGTACATACACATGTCTATCTCAACATGTCACAAGTCAGTTGTGGTATCCTTTAAAGAGAACCCGAGGTGTGTTTAAAGAATGTTATCTGCATACAGAGGCTGGATCTGCCTATACAGCCCAGCCTCTGTTGCTATCCCAAACCCCACTAAGGTCCCCCTGCACTCTGCAATCCCTCATAAATCACAGCCGTGCTGAGAGGCTCTGTTTACATCTGTAGTGTCAGTCTCAGCTGCTCCCCCGCCTCCTGCATAGCTCCGGTCCCTGCCCCCGTCCCTTCCCTCCAATCAGCAGGGAGGGAAGGGATGCAGGCGGGGACTGGAGTTCTGCAGGAGGCGGGGAGAGCAGCAGACTGACACTATAGAGATAAACACAGCCAGCTCTGACAAGCTGTTTGTCAGCAGCGTGGCTGTGATTTATGAGGGATTGCAGAGTGCAGGGGGACCTTAGGGGGGTTTGGGATAGCAACAGAGGCTGGGCTGTATAGGCAGATACAGCCTCTGTATGCAGATAATATTCTTCAAACCCACCTCGGGTTCTCTTTAAGCTTTGGGGCCATGTGACACAGGTGGCTAAATCACAGCAACAAGTCGCTAAGCATTGCAACTAGCTGCTGCAAATCAGTCTTAGCAGCCAGTCATTGACACTATTGGTTAATTGCATTCACTAAAATCTATTTAAAGAGACACTGAAGCGAAAAAAAATATATGATATAGTGAATTGGTTGTGTACTATGAATAATTACTAGAAGATTAGCAGCAAAGAAAATATTCTCATACTTTTATTTTCAGGTATATAGTGTTTTTTCTAACATTGCATCATTCTATAATATGTGCACATTACACAACACTCAGCATTCAAAATGAGTCTTTCAGAGCAGTCTGTGAAGTAATGACCTCTCCTCTAGCAGAGGAAAAGTAAATAGTCCAGAAACAGTTGAGATAATAAAAGTCAGATAACAGCCCTCTCCACGACTAAGTTAGTCGGAGAGCTTAATGGCTTGTTTGCATAGAGATAACAACTGGAGTTTCTCAACTCTTCCTGTACTGGAAACAATTACACTGATGTATCTGATCTTAATGTTTTATTTCTTAGCTGTGCTACACATACAAATCATAATATTTTTTTTTCGCTTCAGTGTCTCTTTAAGCCTAGTCACAGCTACCAGTTGAGGTGACCAAGTTGCCCATGTAACATGGTCATTAGTTCCTTCCTAACAGCCCCTTAGAAAATCCCAAGCTTGAAGTAAAGCCAAGGAAAAAATAGACTGATGAAAAACAATTTCATCTATCCTCCTAGTCCTAAAAATTACTTGATGCTGGGTACACACGGTGCGTTCCCGCATGCGATGCCCCGCTCGATTATTTCCAACATGTCGGGTTTCGATGGGTCGTGAGGTTGATTTGGCATGCTTTACATGAGAATTGACCCCTAACAATCATTGATACGGGATCGGAGATGCTCGGAAATAATCGAGCGGCCGGGAATCGAGCAGGGCATCGAGTGCGGGAACGCACCGTGTGTACCCAGCATTAGATATCCCTAAACTTTATTTTATGTTTAAAAACGTAAAAAGTAGACTTAGCGTTTTATTGCCTCTGTTCATTGACAGAGTCTTTCAAGTGTCCCAGAGCTAAAATATATGAACTATTGACCTTTATCTAACCCATGCACTCAGAAGTCTAACCCCAAGATCTCCTTCCCATAGGTAGCTGGCTGCGGGTGTTTTGTGCACCTACCTCCTGTCAGCTTCTCCCATGGACCTGCCAGGTGCTTGCAAGTGCTTAGCAAGGGCAGGGTGGCAGAATCTGTTCCATTAATACACATCTGAGCGCATCAACTGAGATGTGAAATGAGGCGCTTTTTTTGCTGCTATGTAACCATACAGCATGTCAAGCACTGATGTGTGTGCAGCCAGAAGAGTCTCATTGGAGGTATCTCAGGGCTGAACTGAATGGAAAGCATGCAGTTCAGTTACCAAGTGAAAAAGACTTCCTCAAATCTTTCCTAACCTTCCTAGTTTTCATATGGATGGGCAAGCTGTAATTGTGTGTCTGCCGACTATTGATAATCATCTATCAGGATGAGGCTAATCACAATCAGCACAGACCCCAGGTGAACAGCACTGCAAGCTTCTATTTGTGCAGTGCATTTGTTGTAATCTGCAACACACACACACACACACACACAACACACCATTACAAAGTACCGTAACTAAATCCTTCAAAGTATACAGTAGGCAGCAGTAGTAAATGTAAAGGGAGAAACTCAAGCCCTGATCTTGTATAAGACTGTGACAGAAATTCCAAGCATCCTGGCAGGCAGAATGGCTGACACATGCATGAATTCTTAGTCATCCTTACAAGACTGCGCCAGCAACATTCCACTTTGTGAAAGGTCCAGAAACACACAATTCATTGTCTGACCTTGGCTGAGCGCACAGGATCCCAGAACAAATAAGTGATTAATTCAATTACGGAGGGATAGGATCAGCAAGTAACATCTTCCTGTGAATACTGGATATGGAAACTGGATTAAGCAACATAACAAAATCGCAAAGCCATGAGCGTTAACTCTACAGAATGGGAAGAAGTTTTTGCAGTGCAGTTACTGTATGCTCCATTTCTTTTAGCTCATGGAAAAAAAATCCAAGAAGCTCACGCTCATAGAGGCTGACTCATCTGCTATTGCATAACAGGCTAGTGACTTCCTCAGCATGTAATAAAGATTCCTTAAATTTACTGTGTCTCTAGGCAACAGTGACAACCCAAAGCCAGAGCAGAGGTTTCAGAGAATATGCACACTACAACACACTTACACATCTGAGAACTGGGACTACTAGTTCTGTAAAGTAACTCCGGAAAAAAAATAAATAAAAATAAAGTGTGCCCTCACTTTGGGGCTATAGATGCAGGACCAAAAGCAGTTCACTTGATGTTAGAGCATGTACCTAGGGGAGTCTGCATGTACCTAGGGGAGTCTGGATGTAGGATAAGTTATCCCTTGAAGTGCTAATGGGAAAGTCAAATGAGGTACCACAGCAAGCTAACTAGTGACTTTCCTCCAGAACGTCTGTCACAGCACAACTCTATCACTTGAGCTTCTCAGCCCGTGACTGTAGGTCACAAAGAGCAAGACTGAGGCCTTGGAGGCTGTGGGGCCGCTCCCAGCTTTCTACTGCAGTGATTATTGCCATTTCAAAGCTTTCTAGACACTCTTGTGGGGCTCTGAAGCTTGCAAAAGATGGGTTGATTGACCAGACTGGCCTGCTATCAATATACCACCCCATTCCAAACTATCGCAATCAGATTTTAGTTGAGGTTTTATAGAAAAGTAAATGGTTGCCTTGTTAGCAAAATCAAAAACAGACGAAGATCCCATACATACTCGCTAAAAGAAAATGCTCTGTGTAACGGGTCAGCTTTTAAAGGCATCAGTTTTCCATCCGTGACCCTCCATTCCGTTAGTTCGCAGTCAATGCGACTCAAAAGAAAGAAAAAAAAAATTGTGCAGACCCAAAACTTGCTATCCGTGCAGCAGAACAGACCCAACATATCCATTTGAACAGACCAATGTGAACGGATTCATTCATTAACATTGGATCCATTTGCATGCGTTCTCGTTCATTCCACTGCAGTCCGTTAAACTGTCCATTTTTTAGACCAATTTGAACTGGCCTTATTCAAAATGCCAAAATAGGAGTTAAAGAGGAACTCCAGTGAAAATAATGTAATAAAAAAAAAAAAAAAAAAAAAGGTGCTTCATTTTTACAATAAGTATGTATAAATGATTTATTTAGTGTTTGCCCATTGTAAAATATTTCCTCTCCCTGATTTACATTCTGACATTTATCACACGGTGACATTTTTACCGCTAGCAGGCGATGTCAGTGTAAGTAGCGGTTTGCTTTTTTTGGCTGTTGGAAACAGCTGTAAACAGCCATTTCCCACAATGCAACAAGGTTCACAGACAGGAAACTGCCAGGACGATGGTCCTCACAGTTTCCTGTGGGAGGGGTTTCACCACAATATCAGCCATACAGCGCCCCCTGATGATCCGCTTGAGAAAAGGAAATTATTTTTCATGGGAAAGGGGGTATCAGCTACTGATTGGGATGAAGCTCTTTTCTTGGTCACGGTTTCTCTTTAAGTGAACATCCTGACACACTCAGTCAAGCAAAAGGCAAAGGTGGTAAATGACTTGACTTATAGCTTGCATTAGGAGTAGCACACATGGTTAAAAATAAAAGATAAAATGAAAACAAGTCTCTAGCATGCGCCTTCTCACTGTTGTACTTTTTTTTATACTTCAATAGTTTGTAGCGTTTGCAGTAAACACATGCTTACCACAATTACATTCCCCTAAAACAAAAAAAACAAAAAATAAAATAGAATGTTTTGTGCTTATTGTATAAGCAAACCAGAAGAAACTGGCACGAGCTAAAACTCCATGTTAAATGTTTCTCCGGGTTGCCTTTATATTAGACAAGCCTGAGCAGCTGTGAAGCTTTCCCTGCAGTTCACAGTTAAAGTGGTAAATAGTAAATGTGTTTTATGTAATAGACATCCCTTGGCCTGTAAAGAGCAGACCAGCTCCCCAGCACAGTAGTAAACAAACACTTGAACTTGCATACTTATGAGATGTGTCCTGAAGAGTCAAACAATGACACTGGTCATGAGGCAGCCTATTGAAGCCAACTATGCTCACAGTCAGCTGCAGCCCTTCATGCTGTACTGGCTAGATGTTTTGTGCCCACGAGAAATCTTGTTAAGAACCCTACTTTTAACCAATACTGCTCCTGAAATTTGGAAAGGCTTATGCTACTTATGCACTTTAGGCCTGGAACCCACTAGAAAGCGCAAAACGCTATCGCAATGGCTAGTGGTTTTTGATAGCGTTTTGCAAGCGATTTCCCTGCTCCTGTACAATTCATCAGAATGGAAAAGCTCCCAAAATTCTGCATGTTCTGCGATTGCGATTTCCTTAATCGCAATCGCTCTAATGGAATCAGTCCCATCCATTTACATTGGCAGAGAGCTTAGGGAAATCGCTAGCAATTGAAAGCGCTCCCTAAAAACTCAAAAAAATGCTCTAGTGGGTTCCAGGCCTCACATTTTTTGTTGCCTTTAAAGTGTACCTGAGATGGGGAACTGAAAAGAAAATATACACACCTGGGAATTCCTCCAGCCCCCTCCAGCCTGATCGCTCCCTCGGCGTCCCCAGTTGCCGCTTAGTTTGTCTGCAACTGGCCCAGTAAGTCGTCTAGTCGGCACATGCGCATTCCTTCTGCGAGCGCTCTGGCCTGCGCAGTTGGCCCTGGACTGGAGGACTTTTGCTGAACAACAAGGACGACAAGGGAGCGATCAGACCGGAGGGGGCTGGCAGAAGCCCCAGGTAGGTATATTTTCTTTTTAGGGCTCCATCTCAGGTTCTCTTTAAGAACCACTATCACAAAAATGGTAATATTTAATATACAGATGTACAATAATGCACCTTAAATTACTTTTCTCCTATGCTCCTGTTGCTTATATCAAGCAGTAAATATCTGACAGATTGTGGACTAATCCAAATTTTCACAAGGGATACTCAAATTTTTTTTAATTTTCAAAAGCACTTATTGAACGGCGGTTGCTCACTCCAACTGCTAAAATAGTGTGCAAATGAGTAGGGGGCTAGCCGGCATCTTTGTATAGATCCTTTCCGGGGAGGATTTTAGAATAGAATAAATTAAATAGTGAGAATTTCCATGAGGAGATGCACCAGTGCAAAACCTCTCAGACTTACTGCCTACTGTGACTTAAACATAGGAAAAAGTAATTTACGGCACTTGCGCATTAAACCATCTAGCACATGGTCAGCTTGCCAAGCCGAAATGTGTACACTGCAACTGCAAAGCAGCCGATTTGTCTTGAATCAGCTGCTCCACCTCATCTGCAGCGCTGTTTTGGCCACAGCTGCAGATGCATAGCATTCAGAGAGTTGCCCATAAACAGCTGATCTGACTGGCAACAGCAGCTCGATGTAACATTAATTCTGCTGTATGTGACATACCGGTAATTACTGTATTATTAAAATATGCTGCCAAGGCTCAATCAGCTGATCCAGGTGGCAATATCACTTTTACACTCCCCTGCAGCAGTGAGTGCCTCCTAGTCTCTAGACAGCTCTCCTGTTGTCTGACTCTCCAGGGATCAGCACCACTGCTCAGACATCCATGGCCGTGATGATCTTTCCGACTGTTCAGGCAGAAGACCGATTAAAGGATAGAAAGCAGAGCAGACAGCTCAGCCCTGGTGTCACCATAGCTATCTTCCATGATCACCCCCATCTCCTGCTGGCCATTCACCCTGCTGCAGACACTACGGATGGATGAGCTGATTGAGCTCTGGCAGCATATTTTAATTACAGTAATTCACATACAGCGGCATTGTTACATTGAGCCGCTGTTGCCAGTCAGATCAGCTGTTGAGCAACTTTAAATGCTATGCAGTGCAGCTGTGTCCAAATCAGCGCTGCAGATAGAGTGGAGCAGAGTGGAGCAGAAGATTCAAGACGAATCATCTGCTCTTTAGTCGCAGTAGACAAGCCATTCTGCTACGGCTCAATACACAAGCACTGTAATTTCTATTGCATTTTACTCTGGGAGCATTGTACTTCTTATAAGTATGCAGACAAATGTATTTGACATTTTTTTGCAATAGTGGATTGTGCTTTGATGTGCTCCTTCCTTTACACTGTCTTCTACAAAGATTCAAAATTCCAGTCTACAGAAGTCTAAAGAAGGATCACAAATGCTCATATACAAAAAGTGCTGTAATATGTATGAACAGAGGCGCCAAGCAGAGTAAAACAATGTTCTAAAAATGACAAAAAGAGGTAAGTCGAGGTGGACCTACCTCCCTCTGGTAGTGGACACATACTCAAATGCAGACTAAAGCGACAGAGGCGCTCACACGCTTTATGGACCTAAACCAGTTTTATATGCTCCTGTGATGCCTGATGGGGCGGGATTGTTGACCGCGAGGCGTGTTGCGATTTTGTGGAGCTGTGAATAAATTGTATATTTTTTACTCTGCATTTGAGTATGTGTCCACTACCAGAGGGAGGCAAGTCCACCTCGACTTCCCTCTTTTTGTCATTTTTAGAACATTGTTACTCTGCTTGGCGCCTCTGTTCGTACATATTACAGCACGATTAAGTCCACCCCTGGTGGAGGGGTTCTTTCCCCATTTTCCTATCTACAGAGAGCGACTTTTATACCTGAGTGGGGTCAGGTACTAATACTCCCCCACCTGCCTGTCAAGTGGTTACCTGATGGTAACCCACCTTTGTGAGTATAAGAACCTTTGACATTACATTATATATTGAGCTTACCAGACAATATTGCACTATTGGGCTCTTGGTGTCCTCGGTTTTGTTTTTACATATACAAAAAAGGTAATTCACAGGTGTCATTTTTCTTGATATGTCAGTGGTCATAATGCTTTGGGCAATAGGAAGCAATTGTAACCTATTTCCCACAGTTGAACTTAAACTTTACTGCTGAACCTGAGTTTATTTATTCCCTAAGAAGTAAAATCTTCAAATTATAAGTTTTTGAACCGCTCTGTTTACACTGGAAGGGAATAATATACACATGGGTTTATTTTTATTTAGTTACATGCTAAACTGGGCGCTGAGTAAATAGTCACAGCTCCAGCTGTAACCACAGCTCCCACACCCTTGTCCTAAAGTATGGAGAACTTTGGAATAAATTAGGACAGTAGTTCAGCCAAAGCCTGTGCTCTAACCCGCTGGTCTGTCCACATTACTTAGTTTCTATATGTTCATTTTTCAACACCATTTAGAGACATTTTTGGACTTACGCCAGTTCTACACACCGCATGGGTGAAGTATTGAAACGGCGCACAGACTCTTCAGAGTTGTATACTAAAAGATGACATTGATTTAACTTTAACAGAAGATTTGAAGGATACAACGTTAGCACATTAGTTAATCCCGTACATAAGCAGGCTGTTATGGACGTGGTGTAAAGTTTCACAGTGAGAAGAAATTGCAGTTCCTGAGCACAATGCCAAAAATACAGCTCCAGGAGTTCACAAACAAGCTACTTGTATTTCAGTGTGGAGGTCAAACAATTTACTGACAAGTCTCTGAATTTAGTACAAATTAGGAAAACAAAAATGAATAGATCACAACACAAATGTCTGAACGTCAAAAACATAGCACTCACTCACTTAGGCCTAGTGCACACCAAAAACCGCTAGCAGATCCGCAAAACGCTAGCGATTTTTGAAGCGTTTTTTCTTCTTATTATGAAGCGTTTTGCGGTTTTGTGTAGCGTTTTTTGTGTAGCAGATTACAGATATTGTTACAGTAAAGCTGTTACTGAACAGCTACTGTAACAAAAACGCCAGGAAAACCGCTCTGATCTGGCGTTTTATCAAGCGTTTTGCATTTTTCCTATACTTAACATTAGAGTCCGAAACGCCTCTGAAATCCAAAAAATGCTGCAGCCCGGAAGTAGACGTTTCTGCTAAACGCCTACCGCTCTGGTGTGCACCAGCCCATTGAAATACATTACCCAAGCATTTCCTCAGCCGCAAGTGACCCTAAAAACGCGACCGAACTGCTTGGTGTGCACTAGGCCTAAGACCTGTTCAGTAAAAATTTCATGAGAGGCAAATTCAGGGCTGTGGAGTCAGTACAAAAATCATCCGACTCCTCAGTTTATGAAACCACCGACTCACAACTGTTCCTGCTCCGACTCCTTAGTCTAATTTTTACAAAGTCTATGAATTTTGTTAAAAAAAATCATCAGACTCCAACTCCTCAGTTTATCGAGACCACCGACTCCAGGTACCCAAAATTGCTCCGACTCCAACTCCTCAACCCTGGATAAATTATCACTGCCATTCGACTGCATTTAAACTGCACACGTATTGCACTTGCAGACGGGACGATGAATTGCTTGGCAAGAAAGCAGTTCAGTCTTCTGGCTGAAAGAGGCCTTACTTTCCTGAATAATTTCATTTGCATACCTCTTTGCTCAACCATCTGATACAGTAACCTCACAAGTGGCTGTTAGTCATTTTACCAACAGCTCCAGGCTGGAAGTAAAATAGAGAACATTTAACTTGTTTCACTGCATGTGTCATCCTGTGTGATTTGACATTTATGAGGCATTTACCTCACAAGTCAGTCATTTACCTCACTAGTCGATAATTTTATTCTTCCCTGTGGTAACAGCCTTTGTAAAATGATGTTTGACAAACTGTCCAGTAAAATCAGTTTACTGCTTTCCCGGTATAACACAACACAAAGTTTCTCACATCTCCTGCTTACTGCCACAAGCACGGTCAATGCAGACGGTTATGCCCCTGAAAGCCACTCACATCCAGAGCCACTAGTGCACATTGTATCTATATCATCTACATTTTCCACAGACACACTTATCCAAGATGCCTGCAGCCATTTTGGAGTTTTTGCTCCTTATCAGTGCATGGTATGGATTAATATGGCTCTATGTGGTAGGGCTTGGACCGAGTAGCACAGAGTACTTTGAAAGCTCATGGTGGCCCAAAACAAAAATGCCATTAAAAAAAAAAAAAAAAGTTTAGTAGAAATTTGCCTTCACTGCAATCTCTCAGCTGAGTAGAATGGGAACTAAAACGAAAAACTCACTATGCCGCACTAGGGGTATGTGGTGGCTGCATACTACATCACAATGTACAATCACCTGTTCTGCAAACTGGTGCAGTCAGGGGCGTTGCTAGGATCCTAGGAGTTCCGGGGAACTTTTGGGCACTCCCGCCAGAAAATGGGTGTGGCCATGCACTAGAATGTGGGTGTGGTCATGGGTGGAGCCAAATTTAAATTAACTTAAAGAGTACCCGAGGTGGGATTTAATAAAGTTAGTAGGGCACAGAGGCTGGCTGTGCACACTATCACCACCCTCTGTTGCCCTATGGTGTGCCCCCAAGACCCCCCTGCGTTCTGCTGTCCCCTGTAACAAAAACCGCCGTGCTAATGACACACAGCAAGTCGCCAGTAGGCTGTTTACCTGTGAGTGTCTGTCACTGCCGCTCCCCCGCCTCCTCTGTATCGGCGCTCCCCGCCCGCATCCCTTCCCTCCAATCAGTGGGAGGGAAGGGATGCGGGCGGGGAGCGCCGATACAGAGGAGGCGGGGGAACGGCAGTGACAGACACTCACAGGTAAACAGCCTACTGGCAACATGCTGTGTGTTGCTAGCACGCCAGTTTTTGTTACAGGGGACAGCAGAGCACAGGGCGGTCCTGAGGGCACACCATAGGGCAACAGAGGGTGGCGATAGTGTGCACAACCAGCCTCTGTGCCCTACTAAATTTATTAAATCCCACCTCTGGTTCTCTTTAACAGTAGTCTAAGTAGGCCTGCTCAGCAAAATGTTGGATGAAGCCCCCTCTCTATTAATACAAAAAAAAATAAATTAAAGACATGAAAACAAAATTATAAACATAATTAGGAAAAGTTACCTGGTTTCTGTGCTGGCTAACCTGACTTTCTGCTGGGCAGGTTGGCCTGCCGCCAGGTTATCTGGCAGTCCTCCCATAGCATTCCCTGACTTTCTAGTGCCCCCCCCCCCCCCCATGCCTCCCATTGAGGCACCACAACTCCCAGCATGCCCCTATAGAAGAACCACAGCTCCCTGCATTACCTCATAAAGGCTTCACAGCGCCCACCATGGCACCACAGCACCCAGCATGCCCACCATTGAGGCAGCACAGCTGACAGCCTGGGGGACATCCGGGGCACCACAGAATAGATCCGGGGCACGTGCCACTGGTCTTTGAGGCTAGCAATGCCCCTGGGTGCAGCCCTGACCCCTAATTACACTGAATAAGGCAGAACTGGGCAATAACATCACACAGTGTTTGCATCAGTATATGCTGCGTTTGCAATATCTGATGTCCTTACAGATCGCACATCAAATACTAAATAATAATAAATAATAATAATAATATGCGAGTCTTGCAAGTGGCTGAGCAGCAGGGCAGAGGGGGACGCAGGCACTGCCAAACCTTCCACAGAATGAAACACAAATTCATTAGTAAATCTATTAGTGAATCATATCCACTTACAGACAATTAGCCATGAATTACCAGCAGTAGCTAGAAAAGCAATAGCATTTACAGTCTGCACCGTCTGCAAACACAGGACTTGATTTACTGAGGCATCTCCAAAGCCAAGCAGGTCATTTTGGTGCTGCTGCACAGTTTTTACATGTACACCTTCAAGGTGGTATCATAAGTGATTTAGCAAACCCAAGGAAGGCCCAGTTCACACTGCACAGATGGAAAACTGATCCGTGTTAGTTTTTAAAAACATCAGTTTTCCATCCAGGACAGTCTCTTCCAATAGCACGTGGTCAATGTCACATCTGTCAATCCAGAAAAGTTACTGCAGATCCAAACTTACGGTCCGTCCAGCAGATGGTGTAGAACGGATCCGTTCAAATGGACCAATTTGTACATTTCGAAAGGGTAACATTGGATCCATCAGCATCTGTTCGGATCCATTCCATTACGATCCGCTAACAGTCAATTTTTAGTGCCGGTGTGGCCCGGGCCTTAAAGGACCACGATCGCAAAAAAAGTAGACAGTTAATATCTGACAGAACCGACAGGTCTTGGGCCAGTCCATGTCCTCATGGGGGATTTTCAGGGTTTTCTTTGTTTTCAACAGCATTTCCTGAACAGCAGTTGCAAAGTCTAAGGGCTCAGACACACTATGAGCACTTTTCTGAGCGTTTGCTGAGCGCTTTCTGAGCATTTTTAAAAAATGTCACCCATTCACTTGCATAAAAAAAAAAAAAAATCGCAGTAAAATCGTGTGAAAATAGCCGCGACCGCGTATGTTTTCACACGCTCATGGCAATTTTTCTGCAACTTTTACCACAATTTAATGCAAGTGAATGGGAGTGCCCAGCAATCGCAAGCGCTCAGAAAAGTGCTTACAGTGTGTCTGAGGCCTCATTTCCACGGACAGTTGGTAGGCAGTGAAATACCTCTCAAACTCTCACAACTGCTTGCTGTTGCCTGGCAACTGCTTGCTGAGCACACATTTCAACTGTCCAAGGAAAAGAGGTCTATCTGACAAAAGAGTGTGCAAGTGAGTAGCGAGGCTGTCTAGTATCTTACTATTTTGGCAGTTAAGCTAAGTACACACTTGAAAGATTAATGAAAGATCACAGACCAATTTTACCCCCTTCCATGTAGTATGAGAGCCATACTCTACACCAGGGGTCTCAAACTCGCGGCCTGCGGGCCATTTGCGGCCCTTGATACAATATTTTGTGGCCCTCGCCGGCAAAAGCTTCTTTATAGTTCGCTTCAGTGCTCCCCGCTAAACGAGGGCTGCAGAGCCCGCAAATCGCCCGGGTGCAATACGCCGGCATTTCCTGGAAGGGGCAGAGCTTTCAGCCTCAGCTCTGCCCCTCCTGACATCAATCGCCGCACGGATCGCCGCCTCTCCCCGCCCCTCTCTGTGAAGGAAGAGTGAGAGGGGCGGGCAGAGGCGGCGATGTGCCGCGATTGTGAAATTCCTTATGCGGCCCAGCCTCATCCTGACTTTGCCTCCTGCGGCCCCCCAGGTAAATTGAGTTTGAGACCCCTGCTCTACACAGTCTATCCTATTGAGCTGTACTCCCCATCAGATAAAAATGTTTGCAAGATGCTCTACACATTCAAGAGATCAGTTCCTGCAAAAGATCCGTTCCTGCAAAAGATCCGTTCCTGCAAAAGATCCGTTCCTGCAAAAGATCCGTTCCTGCAAAAGATCCGTTCCTGCAAAATGCATTCATAATCTAGGATATCTGCAGATCTCATACACACCTTGTTTAACAGACATTCATCTGCAGATCAGACAATCATCTGCAGATCTGAGGATCATCGGCATCCGCAGAAAATTTTCCATGGGGGGGGGGGGGGGCAAGAAGGAGTGGGGGGGGGGGGGAATGGTGCGGTGCGTGTAGCGCAGCAAAAATTTGGGGGTACGTTGTGCCGAAAAATGGGTGTGGTCATGGACCAGAAGGTGGAGCCAAATTTACATGAACTTTGCAATGGTGGGACATTAGACTAGGACAATGGTGGCGAACCTTTTGGAGGCCGAGTGCCCAAACTACAACCCAAAAGTCACTTATCTATCGCAAAGTGCCAACACAGCAATTTAAACTAAACACAAATGTTTTAACTAATACATGAATATTATGGAAAATCCAAGTTGAAAATAAACTGTGAAGATAAACAATTTCATCCATCCTACTCCTGAAAAATGTATTCATCTTTTTAGAACCTCCCAGTTTTAATTTTCCGTCCTAAAAAGCTAAAAAAGTAGGTTTAATGCTATTGTCTCATATGATGATTGTTCAGCTTTTCCCATAGTCTCGCAGCTAGCAATCATGTGACCCCCAACAAGACAAATTCAGCAATCATGAGGCCCCCAACAAGACAAATTCAGCAATCATGAGGCCCCCAACAAGACAAATTTAGCAATCATGAGGCCCCCAACAAGACAAAATTAGCAGTCATAAGGCACATACATAGACAGCATTTCACATAAATAGGCAGAATGCCCACTTAATATGGTAGACACCTCTCCTCTACTGGCTGCTGTGCTTGGCTGGCATGGCAATACTGTTTTTGGATGGCTTGGGGATGATGTGTGGGCTGAAAGGCCTGGCAGTGATGCTGTGCCCTGGCTGGCAGTGATGCTGGACTGGCCTGGCTGGCGGTGATGCTTGGCTGGCTGGCTGGCCTGGATAGTTTAGGTAGTGACAGGGCCCCCCCCCCCCTGACTTATACAGAGTAAGGGGGAGCCTCAAGGTGAGGGAAGGGGGGGGGGGGGGGAGACGTCCCCCCATCTCCACCGATGTGCCTGCAGCTCCCCTTTCACTGTGCTGAGTCGGGTGGGGCGCCACTGATTCGGCCGGAGGGGGGGGGAGGGGGCAGCAGGCGGCGGCAGCCACCCCAATTTGCCCAATGTGCGGATGCCCATGCTGAGGATTCATCCTGGTGGATCTGATCTGCAGATGAATGTCTGTTGTATGAGTTCTGCAGATATCATAGATATAGACTATGAATGCATTTTGCAGGAGCGGATCTTTTGCAGGAACAGATCTTTTGAATGTGTACAGCATCTGTGTGTGCAGCATCTTGCACAGATTTTTATCTGATTCCCGTTCAGCTCAATAGAATAGACTGTGTAGAGTATGGTCTCATACTACATGGAAAGGGGTAAAATAGGTCTGTGATCTTCCATTAATCTTTCAAGTGTGTACATAGCTTAACTGCTGTCCAGAAAATGCTGTTGAACACAAAGAAAACCCTGAGAATCCCCCATAAGGACATGGACTGGCCTAAAACCTGTCAGATTTTAACTGCCTCCTTTTTTCTCAATAGTGGTCCTTTAATGAAAAAAAACGGTCTACTGTTATGGTTTAAAAAAAAAAAAAAAAATTGTCTAACAAATCACACTTTAAGTGAGGTTTGTAAACTATGAGGGCCTCTTTAGGGGGTAAAGCAGGAATTTACTTCTCAGTAGCCCCCCCCACCCATATTCTATCCCCTGTGCTGCAGAGCCAAAAATTCCTGCAGTTTCGTCCTTTGCCCCAGGAAGCCACTACGCATTATTATTTAGTATTTCTATACAGCCGGCATCTTCTGCAGCACTTTACAATTGGTTTGTCACTTAACTGTCCCTCAGAGGGGCTGACAATCTAATCCCTACCACAGTCATATGTCCATTGTAGTCTAAGGCCAATTTAGGGGAAGCCAATTCACTTATCTGTATGTTTTTGGGATGTGGGAGGAAACCAGAGTGCCCGGAAGTAACCCACACAGACATGGGGAGAACATACAAACTCCGTGCAGTCAGTGTCCTGGGTGGGGTTCGAACTGGGGACCTAGCGCTGCAGGGCGAGCGTACTATCAACTACGCCACTGTGCACGCCAGGAGATGCAGCTCCCAACAATCTGATTATACCTCCTGGCAGGGAGATGAAACCACATCAATGAACTTCATCTCCAGGCCTGCATCATGATGGCTGGAGAGACAGGATATCACCACACAAAATGTGAACCTGCGGCATAGGAGATAGAAAATGGAGGCATCCATAAGGACAAGGGGGGCTACAGAGCAGCGGTTATAGGAAAGTACCGTAAATGCCTGCTGCTTCCCCCCCAAAGCGCACATATTTTACAAAATTTCCTTTAGGGGGAATGTCATTTGACACATTTTCCAGAACTAGGAGGACACAGATGCCCAGTTGCCATTAAGTGGTTATGATTTGCCAACCTCGCCCGGGTCATATCAGATTGTAATGATTGCTGAGCAGGTTGGGAATATATGGTATAATTGAAGTTACATGCAGCCTCCATGACAAGGTTTTCCCCTCCTAAAAAATAAATGGGAAGAAAAAAAAAACTTGCTATAGGCACATAAAGAGACTGCAATCACACTGCTGCTAAATTACTAACCTTTCAGCAACTCTCTCTTTGTTTCAATAATGCCAGGGTGAGGGCTTAAATCTTTTAAAGGCTCGTACACGTCAGATTTTTCCAAACGACCGGTGGTTTGGACGTTTGAACGTCAAATAGGGCGTGTGTACGATCGGTCGTTCAGCTGATAAGACTGGTTTTGATTGATCCACTTGGTGGATCGGTCAAATCTAGTCTTATCAGCTGAACAACCAATCGTACACACGCCCGATTTGACGTCCAAACGACCGGACGTTCAAACATCCAAGCGACTGGTCATTTGGAAAAATCCGACGTGTGTATGTTACAGCTTTGTTGGATCAGTTAAGATATCCCCTATAGAGATATCTGGCGATGCTTTAGTAGATCAGGACCACAGTCCCAGTGATGATAACCCACCCGCCTGGCTGCATCAGGCCAGGTTTTGATGTGTGCAGACACTGGTCACAAGTGCAATCAGTGAGCAGGAAATGTGGATGTTGGAACACAACAACTGACCCTAAAAAGGCATTTGCCTAGTTATCTACCCTAAAGTGTAGCACATTACAGCAAGGAACCACTGTGTGGAACATGGTGAGCTAAAACCACACACTAGAGGCCTGCACGGGTCCACTTTTTCATACCCGCAACCCGACCCGCATGCCCGCTTTTTTACATTTTCTTCTAAAGTGCACATTTTAAGTAACATTGGGGAGCTGTAAAGTTAATAAAACCGATTTTTATACACAAACCAAAGCTAAAGATGGTTTTTAAAGACTTATTTTTTTTTTATTTAAATGAACAGAAGATATAATAGTCATTACAAATATCACAACAACCTAATACCCAATCCAAGTTTACAGGATCATCTATGTGTGACAATTCAGCCTTCATAAAAACAACCCAATGATAGCTATATGGGACTTGAATATGAATGTATGAAAAAAAAAAAAAAAGTTTTATACATACCTGAGGCTTCCTCTAGCCCCATGCGCACAAATCGCTCCCACACAGCCTCCTCCAGTCTCCTCCAGCTCCGGGTCCCGCAAGTTCTGCCAGTCCGTGCAAGAGAAGTCATACCTGGGGCACTTCTCTTCACTATGCCGCAGAGATATGAAGAGGCCGCACTTTTCTTGCGCAGACTAGCCACGACTGACAGAACTTATGGGACATGCCGGTACCGGAGCTGGATAAGAGTGAAGACGGTGGCATGGGAGCGATCTGTACGAATGGGGCTGGAGGAAGCCCCAGGTACGTATGTATAAAACTTTTATTTACTATGTCTCCAGTACACTTTTATGCGCTCCTGTATAGTGACATTCAGCAGAGGCACAGGGAAGAAGAAAGGATATACTGTGCATGCATGGCTCAGTATGTCCGGGTCCTAGGTTTTGCGATCGTCTGGGTCGGCCAAATGAACAGACATTACTGAAGGAGAGCTGCAGGAGAATGGCAAATGACAGAGGGGAAAGGAAGGTGAGGTAAGTAATTGCTTATACCACCCTACCCACAACACATGCCTATTTAAAGTGTAGGAGAACATGTAGGGAAAGCAATCAACATTTTTTTTTCTATGCTGTCAGACCAAATCGATCAAAATCAACCGCAGATCGATAGGCAGTCGATTTTCAATCGATTTGATAAAATCAATCGATCACTGAAATCAACCAGTGTATGGGCCCCTTTACATTACGACACCTCAGCAGCAAAATAACAATGGCATTTGAATGAGACAATCAGCATTGCATAAAAGTACAACAATATGAACCAAAGATCAGTTAATTGGAGCAGATTTATCACAACAAAGAAAAACAGCTGCAAAATTGGTTTGAAAGTAGAGCAGTGCTCAATATTTTGTTCCACTTTTGCAATAGTTTTCCCTCCATCTTGCATGAATGTATGTTAATAAATGTGCTCTATTGTCTTGTACCTGACCTGTCTGATAATAAAAACCTGTATTGAATGAATCTTCTCATTTGCAGCAAAAACATACCTGTGTTAGCTAGATCAGTGCTGTCCAACTGGCGGCCTGCGGGTCGCATCCGGCCCGCCAGGCCTCCTGCTGCGGCCCCCCTGCCGCCTGCTCCATGCTGTGGAAGGCAGCACAACTTTTTTTTTCTTTTAAACCCTTTCCCCCATGCTGCGGCCTATAAATATTTACAGCCTCCCCCCTCTTTGTCCCCCGTGCTGCCGCCTCTAACACCCCTCAGACCGGCGGCGGCAGCAGATAGGAACCAGCCACACCAGCGCATGGCAGCCGCACGGGGGACTTTAAGTGCTGGACGTGAGCGATGATGTCACGTCCTCCATTCAAATTCACCGGGCGGCTGCTATGCGCCGGTGTTCCGACGTGACTAGTTCCAATCTCATGCCCGCCGCTGCCGATCTGAGGTGAATTAGAGGCGGTAGCACGGGGGACAAAGAGGGGGGAGGCTGTACATATTTATATGCTGCAGCATGGGGGAAAGGGTTTTAAAAACAGACGGCAGCACGGGGGGGAAGGGGTAAATATTTTAGCTCTGCGGCCAATCAGTGCATTTTGTGGGCACAACTGCGGCCAATCTGAGTGCATTTTGTGGGCACAACTGCGGCCAATCTGAGTGCATTTTGTGGGCACATCTGAGTGCATTTTGTGGGCACATCTGCGGCCACTCTGACTGCATTTGGTGGGTAAATCTGCGGCCAATCTTTGTGTATTTGGTGGGTAAATCTGCGGGCAATCTTTGTGTATTTGGTGGGTAAATCTGCAGGCCATCTTTGTGTATTTGGTGGGTAAATCTGCAGCCAACGTGAATGTATTATGTGGGTAAATCTGCAGCCAATCTTTGTGTATTTTGTGGGTAAATCTGCAGCCAATGTTTGTGCATTTTGTGGTCTGCTATCACTCCATTTGCATTTTGTGGGTAAATCTGCTGCTAGATTTTTTTTTTCCCAGGGGGGTGGGGGGGGGGGGTTAGATTGTGTCAGACTGCCGGCCCTCCACCATGTGGTCTGAAAAAAAAAAAAAAAAAAAACAGCCCTCCATGCCCGCGAAGTTGGACAGCACTGAGCTAGATGGCTGTGGATGCAGCTGCCTGGCCCTGCACAATTCTCTGAGAGTCTCTCAGTCAGTGTCTCTGCTTCTTTTCCAGCTCATGAGTGTGATAGGGTCTCCACCCTTCAGCTTTGAGAACTTGAGAACGTACCCAGCCCAAACCCAGAACATTCTAGACCCAGAACATTCTAGGCCCAGGCCCAGCCCATATTCACTGAAAGACAGTTTTCATAACTGCCCTCCCCTTAATTTAAACTGAGCAAACTGAGCATGCTCTAGGATGTTAGTTCTGTCCAGCTATGAAAAAAACATATACTTGGCTGTATTACTGTTCCCAGTTAGCTTGTTCTAGTAGAAACTAGTATGGAGGGAGGGGACAGGGAGTCTCTCAGGTTGAGAGCAGGAAGAAGTCTGCTCTGGCATTAAAAATTAGCAGCAGTAAACAAGTATTCTGGTTCCACTTACATCATCTATCACAGAATGTTGGGACGCAAAAAAGACAGTCAGAATTAACATGTTTGCTTTCACTACCCGCGACCCGCACCCGCAGACCGCTACCCGCACCCGACCCGCACCTTAAATCAATTTGGGTACCTGAAACCGACCCGCATTTCGGGTTACCTGCGGGTACCCGACCCGCTGCAGGCCTCTACCACACTACCTCAGAAAGGAACCACTGTGTGGAAGGTGGTGTGCTAAAACCACACATTACCTCAGAAAGGAACCAGTGTGTGGAAGGTGGTGTGCTAAAACCACACACTACCTCAGAAAGGAACCAGTGTGTGGAAGGTGGTGTGCTAAAACCACACACTACCTCAGAAAGGAACCACTGTGTGGAAGGTGGTGTGCTAAAACTACACACTACCTCAGAAAGGAACCACTGTGTGGAAGGTGGTGTGCTAAAACCACACACTACCTCAGAAAGGAACCACTGTGTGGAAGGTGGTGTGCTAAAACCACACACTACCTCAGAAAGGAACCACTGTGTGGAAGGTGGTGTGCTAAAACCACACACTACCTCAGAAAGGAACCACTGTGTGGAAGGTGGTGTGCTAAAACCACACACTACCTCAGAAAGGAACCACTGTGTAGAAGGTGGTGTGCTAAAACTACACACTACCTCACCGGTCAGCCACAACTTTTCTTGCAAATCCACAAATGAAATCAGGTTCCTGCTGCTCCCAGGAGCTCCTGTAATCAGCAGAGATCACCCTTTATGACGGACAGCAGCAATACGCTATAAGTTTGCTGTGGTATAGAAAATACAATCCATTTACATAACAAACAAATGTGCCTTCAATGGACAAATACGTCATTTTCTACTAAAATGTTACTAGGCCTGTTGTGTTTAAATACAAAACCTTGTTTCAAGACAATTTTCAGATTCCTTTTATGTCAGTACCACAGGCTAAACATCATACAATGTGTTGCTCTAAGCCTTGGCCCCTTTGATGATTTATAATAGGACTGAATAATAGGCACTACTGGTAATAAATGCATATTACGTTTCAATGCAGATCAATCAGGTACAGGGGAGGACTGGCCTGTACCAGTCCTCCCCTGTACCTGGGGGGGGGGGGGGGGAGAATCATCCCCCCCCCCCCCAGGCATCCTCTCCTTTAATGATTTAGGGCTGGTGCAGGGCCTGCTGCATTTGGGGTTTTGCATAAGGCAATGTGAAACACTGCTGGCTGAGGGAAATAAACACACAATTGCAGAGCAATTAGAGGATGGGCAAGTTGGTAAACATGCACAGCATGATGTAGAGCAGAGGCCTGCCTGGAGTGTCCATAGAAAAAAAAAAAACCTCTGTCTGCCCTCTCACCATCACAGCTATCAACTGTCCCTTTCGAAGGGACAGTCCCTCTTTCGACATAAGTGTGGGGGGGGGGGGGGCTTGGGGAATTAGGGTGGCCAATACTTTTGTTGACTCGGCAATCAATCTACTGTTTTCATAATAACGATCGAATTGGATGAAAATTGGTGCCATCACAAGGCGCCTCAAATGACTACCGGCATATAGTATGTGGGGCACGTATGCAATGCCATTTAGGCTGAGGCTGCCATGAACCGCATGGGCTTCTAGTTTGTGTTTTCCCCCCAGGCCGAAAGGTCCCAGTCCTCCCCTGATCAGGTATCAAGCAAACAATAGCTAGGCAGCAAACAGAACACTGCTTGATCAGCTCTGGGTCACTTTATACAGACAGCCATTAAAACAAAGAAAAGCTCTATGGAGCGTGTGACTGCTAAACTTGTGAACTTTAAATAAATAGAAAATCGTAGCTTGTAATCAATGAGAAAAATGCCAAATACAAAGTTACACTGGTATTAAACCTTCAAAAAAAGGGGGGGAAAAGAACTAGCGAAACAAAGTCATAGGTTCTGAATAAGGTTTTACGACTTAAGTAATCCTACCCCCTACAGTGCTTTTCCTTTCAATAATACAAACACTTGCAGATGTCCAGCATATTATAAAACCCAACAATGCTATGCAAGTCTTGTTTCTTGGCATAACTAAAGAATGCTCACATTGTTATTCTCACAAACCAGGAAGGATTTCTTTAAGTTGTATTTTATTGAGATGTTATTTGTAGATATACAAACAACCAAACAAAAACCAGGAAGGCTTAAAAGGCCACTCACTACCATGAAAAATTGTAAAAAAATGTAACATACATATATACACATACTATGTAAGAAGTAGGTTTCTCCCAGAGTAAAATGTACTATAAAATTACCCTTTTCCTATGTCACTGTCACTTAACAGTAGACAGTACAAATATTATAGATGTGACAGGTTTTGGACCTTCATGGAGGATTTTTAGCATTTCCTTTATTGTTTACAAAAGCAGCCCCTACTCACTTGTACCCCGTTCTGGCAGTTGGACTGAGCTATTCAGTGATTTATTACAGTTTCTCTTTACAGTGTACATGAGATGGCGTGTAGGGGCCAATTTATGCTTACCTGGGGGTTTTCTCCAACCCCATGAGCTACGTGGAGTCCCTCACCGCCATCCCCAGCCCCTCAGCCATTTACGAGAAGACATTCAGACACTTATGATAAAGACCCTATTCGCAAAAAAAAAAAACAACCCTAACACTAACAAGGGCTCCCAACTTCTAAGAATTGTCCCCAACTTAAGGGGAGAGGTTGCACCCCTATCATGAGGGCTACATTGCTCTTGTTCCAGTTCCACATGCCTTGCTTCCTGTAGTGAAGATGCCACACCTCCCATCCACAGATAAGAAATGAAAGAAGAGAGACAGGATGGCTTTGACCAGTACAACACAGTAACCAAGCAGCTCGGGGTGACCAGGGCAAAAAGAGATAATTTGCATATTTAGTAGCCGTGCATTGTGGGTAACTGAATAATTGTAAATTCCTTGTTTTAAGAAGGCAAACCACACGAAGGATGGCTTCATCTCCTCCCACAGCGTCACTTCACTCTGCATTATGACCAATGTCCCTCACCATTAACCAGAATGGGAAGGAGCAATTAGTGGCTGTAACCCTTACCCTCAGCTCCTTATATCCGCAGCAAAGGGAGGGAGTGCATGATGTCTGGTTGGTTCCAAATTCTTCCAGTGAGGAAACAGCCCCCTTCAGCAGCTGCCATCTAAGTTACCTACTGCACCCCATGTTCCCTAAGCCCATAATAAGATCTTACATTAAAAAAAAAAAAAAAAGTGCCCAATATGGTCGGGGGAAGGAAGCAGCTGAACATTAAATGTATGAGTATTAACTACTGTATACTATAATTCACTATCTTTACTTGTATTTATGGTAATCATCACATACTATTTACAAGATTATATCAGTTACTTTGCCTTAAAATCACCCATAACCTATAATGTATGTACAGATATCCATGGAGATGAAACAAACATGACATCATCCTGTCATTAACCATTCAAAGCACATCATTCTTCAGCAGACTCCCAAAATGCATCAAGTGAAAGGCCAAAGCAATGCCCATTCAGCATGCTTGTACCCTTCCCTGGCAACAGCATAGTGACTTTGTTGTTGCCTGGCAATACAATGTCATGAGGAATGACTAAATGGTGGCTGAATCAGTCTGCTGCTTTCCACTGCACAAGCAAAATGAGGAGAAAACATGCATGATACAAACCCACTACTTAGTGCCATATATTGGAGAGAATATTGCACAATTACTTTCACTGCCACTGGTTAGTATTTAAGCCTAACTTCATACAAAAACACACCTAGAGGCAGGAAGGTTTTAAACCTGGATGAGGTTTATATGCATATTCCTGTAATTCTGTAACAAGGATTCCTACTTCTCCTGGAAGTAGAAGAACTCTGGTATAAACTGTCTGTTTTGCACATTTTTGAAGTTGGGAAATTAGTAATACCAAATTATTTCCTCTTCTGTATTAGACATCCAGAATTGTCCAAGATGCCTTAACATACCGGTAACTGGGAGGCTGGAGGCTTCTGCATATTGCACATATGACATCTGCTCTTAGGTGCCCATTAATAGTTCAATTTTTAGCAAGCCATCACATTTTTAATAAGACAATTCAGATTAAAAGAAAAAAAAATTGCATTTAATATATCCACAGCAGAAACTACTCCCGACCTCTGCAAATGATTTTGCTACTGGATGAATGAAAAACACTGCCACACTAATCGGCCAGTTCTTTAACCCTTTCGGGACCAGACAGCTCTGGCCCCTTTCTCCCCTTAAGTCCTTCCCCTATTCGCACTGTAATTGGCTCGCAGTAACCACAGGGTCAGGATCCAATAAAATTGCCTCCTGACCGAGATACGGAAACTCCGCAGTTAGCATCACAGCAGAGCGAGTGGGTGCAGCGATGGAACATCGGCGCAAAAGTGATGAGAAAGCGTGGTCTGGTTGATTGAAATCTATGCCCTGGCAGGGATAGCAACACCCAACCAGGGTGGCATTGCAGGTGGTCAGTAGTCAAGAAACTACCTAAACCATAGAAATTGCAGAGAATTGCTTCTTGCATAGTGGAGCATTCCTCTCCTGGTACCCTCGTCCCCCTGCAGGCTCCCCCCCGATGGGTCAGGGACTGCTCTCTGCCGCTGCAGTAGGCTTTGGAAGTCTTAAGGAGCCTGAATGCTCCTGAAGACAGGCTGCTCCGTATTGTGCATGTGCACTCTCTCACACACTTGCACATGCGCAGTACGGAGCTGCCTGTCTTTGGGAGCACTCAGGCTTCCAAAGCCTTCCGTGGTGGGCAATTTGAACTAAGGACCCTGCGGGGAATGAGAGGACCGTGAGAGCAGTGGTCTGCCCAGGCTCTTTAAGCCGGGTGCTCAACCTGGCTAATTTTGGGGAGCACGCGGCTGTCATCAGCTTGCCTCCTCATGCTCCTCCTATGCTTTAAGGAGAGTTGCACCACCCCTGCACTCCCCCCTTGCAACCCACCTGGCTACTTTTTCCTGCCTACCAGCTGGAAAACAATTTTGTGGGGGACACTGAAGAGGCATGGGAAAGCTCTGTAAGACCCAGAGCCTTCCCTCTCCTTAGGGGAGCTTTTTTTTTTTTTTTTTTTTTTTTTTAAAAATTCGCTTCAGCAGTGTTCTCCCCAGAATTTTTTTTCAGCCGGGTGGCATGAAAAAGTAGCCGGGTGGGGAAGTAAGGGCCCTTTTCCACTAGGTAGTGCGATCGCAAATGCGCTGCGATCACGCAACCTACAATTTACACTACCCGTGATTGCTCCATATAGCTGCTGGGAACGGATCACGATCGCCCGACAATTGTGATTCAGAAAAATACGACGCATGCTAGTGGGAAATGAGCACCGCGATTTACATGTTATCACGGTGCTCATCAAAACGGCTGCGATCCGCTTTCTGAAGCGGATCGCAGGTAGTGGAAAAGGGCCCTAAGGTCATGCTGGGTGGAAAAGAAGGGTAACACCGAAGTGGTGTGGGTGGGTAAGTCAGGCTGGTGGGTTAAGTGGGTAGGTAGGTCTAGGGTAGGCTTGTGGTCAGGCTGGTGGCTAGTGGGGAGGTGGTCAGACTGGTGGGCTAGTGGGGTGGGTGGTCAGGTTGGTGGGCTATTGGGGAGGTGGTCAGGCTTGTGGGCTATTGGGGAGGTGGTCAGGCTTGTGGGCTAGTGGGGAGGTGGTCAGGCTGGTGAGCTAGTGGGGTGGTGATTGGGCTGGTGGGCTAGTGGGGTGGTGATTGGGCTGGTGGGCTAGTGGTCAGGTTGGTGGGGTGGTGATTTGGCTGGTGGGCTAGTGGGGGGGGGGGTGGTCAGGCTGGTGGGCTAGTGGTCAGGCTGGTGGGCTAGTGGTCAGGCTGGTGGGCTAGTGGTCAGGCTGGTGAGCTAGTGGGGTGGTGATTAGGCTGGTGGGCTAGTGGGGAGGTGGTCAGGCTGGTAGGCTAGTGGGGAGGTGGTCAGGCTGGTGAGCTAGTGGGGTGGTGATTGGGCTGGTAGGCTAGTGGGGAGGTGGTCAGGCTGGTGGGCTAGTGGGGAGGTGGTCAGGCTGGTGGGGTGAGTTGTCAGGCTGGTGGGCTAGTGTTCAGGCTGGTGAGCTAGTGGGGTGGTGATTAGGCTGGTGGGCTAGTGGGGTGGTGATTAGGCGGGTGGGCTAGTGGGGAGGTGGTCAGGCTGGTGGGGAGGGTGTGCAACTCACCTCGACCCCCCCCCCCTCCCCAGATGGAGCTGGCTCCCGGGCTTTCGCAAACCTTAAGTGGGGGCGGCAGCGTGCTTTGCTCAACCAGCTCCTCAGGCGGTGGCAAATTCAGCGTCACTGGCTCTCGGCTGTCTCAAACGCTAGAGCACAAGCCTGCTGCCTGATTCACGTTGTCTCATGTCCTCTCCCCGATGCTGCACATACTTTTTAGTAAAAACACAGAACGATTTAAAAAACACCTCAGTGTTCTCCCCAGGCTGCGAGCAGTGTGGAGTAGGGGAATGCCCACAAGTGCAGTAGCTGGGGTCCGGCCTCAATCCCCCCTCCCTCTCCCCCCGCTCAACCAGCTCCTCAGGCGGTGTCAAAATTCAGCGTCACTGGCTCTCGGCTGTCTCAAACGCTAGAGCACAAGCCAGCCGCCTGATTCACGTTGTCTCATGTCCTCTCCGATGCTGTGCATACTAAAAAGTATGTGCAGCATCGGGGAGAGGACATGAGACAACGTGAATCAGGCGGCTGGCTTGTGCTCTAGCGTTTGAGACAGCCGAGAGCCAGTGACGCTGAATTTTGACACCGCCTGAGGAGCTGGTTGAGCGGGGGGAGAGGGAGGGGGGATTGAGGCCGGACCCCAGCTACTGCACTTGTGGGCATTCCCCTACTCCACACTGCTCGCAGCCTGGGGAGAACACCGAGGTGTTTTTTTTTTTAAATCGTTCTTGTTTTTTTTTATTCCCTGCAATAGCTAGCTCCCAAATAGCCCCCGACAACCCGTCCGCCCGCAACTTCATTCATATGGCTAGATTGCAGGGCCTGTCAGCCTGTTACATATGCATACTTATAGGCTTGACAGTGTCCGTGCACGCAGACAGCCTCAATGCACGCCTCTGCTGTGTCGGCTGCCTCGCTCGCGCGCCGCCTCCTCTGTTGTTCTGCGTGTCAGTCTTCAGCCTCACGCGCTGGTCCCGCCTCTACTGCTCGGCCAATTAATGCACGAGCTCGCCGGGAAGCGCGAGATCTCGTGCACGGAACTGTGTAGCTTCAGGAGCAGCGCTGGGTTTTTTTTTTTTTTTTCCTTGCGAGAGTGCCCAACGCCGGTGATAACTGGAACGCAGCCAGCCGGGCGGTAATTGAATTTACCCGGGCGGCCCGCCCACTTGTTTGATCCTGGGGAGAACACTGCTTCAGACTCACTTTAGTAGGCCTTACTCACTGGCCCTGAATGAGCATGCAGATGAGAGGATTTGACTCTGGTCTGACCCAACTGGTTGCGTGCTTGCTGCAGGTGTGTGACTCAAAAACAGCTAAAGCCAAAAGCTCAGCATGGCAGCCAGGCAACCAGCATGGTGTATAAAAGAATGAAGATGGCAGCCTCCATATTCCTCTGACTTCAAGAAAACCTGAACAGAAAATTAAGTCAAAATAAACATACACAATTCACACTTACCTCCTGTGTAGTCTACGCCTCAATCTCTTTCTCCTCTTCCGCATCCTGTTTGTCCACTGTGATTGACCGAATTCTTCGCCCTCCATTTTGAAAATGGCCATTACCCCATAACAGCTTCCTGGTCAGCGCACTGTTAAACTGTAACATTGTCCACTTGAGCCATAGGGACACATGGACATTACCGGGCACATCAGTTGTCCACTCAGCTATAACTGACAGCAACTGATATATTTCAGTTCTGACAAAATATTGTCAGAACTGGAAGGGATCATTGTCAGAAGAAAATGGTGAGCTTCTGAGAGGAACTGATGGCAAGGTAACTATGTAATGTTCATTTGAAGTTACATCATGTGTTTATTTTAAATAATTTTATTCAGTACAGGTTCCCTTTAGGGTTGCCTTCATAGAACAGTTAGAAAAAACATGCAGGTCACAGACACTTTTCAAACTGTCATACGGCATTTTACTTTTATTGCAGCCTTCTCACTTTTGTATTCGAAATTAGCCAGGCAGCTTCAAGCTTTCCTCTCCAAAACCCTCCAGCTGCTCTTACAGCCAGGAAACAGCTGATCTAATGGGGTCTGAGTGTGATGACCTTCATTCAGCCAGTTACAAGCGAGTAGCTTTCCTAATTCTCTACTGCCTCAAGTGTCTACCTTTCCTCCATCTGAATCCTGCCATGCCACACCAGAAAGAAATGAGGTATAGTGGCTTCATATAGTCGCACTATTTGTCCATCGAATAACAAAGCATACCCCTCAGTGTAACCAGACAGGCAGTGAAAGGGTGTGCAGCTCGGCCTTCAATAGTGTTAATACACTGGGACTGTGAACAAAACACAACATGTAGTGCTGGGTGTTTATCTGAAAACATCAGCCTCTAGGTCACTTCTGTTTGCAGGAGTTTGCTGTGACTGCATGAGGTCAGCTATTTCCCTAGTTACTCATCTGCTGACAGAATCCAGCATGGCATTATGGGTGGGTCCCCACATTAACTCTGCCCGCAGGACACCTACAAATAAGATTCTCAAATAAACGCCATTACTCACAAATGGGGGAATTAAAAAAAAAAAAAAAAAAAAAAAAAAGTGAATATCAAAAATTCAACTGTTCCCATTCTGCACTGCCTCAGAATTACGGTATATTACAGAAAACCAAATATATACACTGGAAATACAGAAACTAAAACAGACTGGAAGAATTATCACATACATGCAAAAAGGGTGCCAATGACGTTGCTAGGATCCTAAGAGATCCGAGGCACTTTTGGGCACTCAAGCCAGAAAATGGGTGTGGTCATGCACCAGAATGTGGGTGTGGTCATGGGTAGCGCCAAATGTACATGAATTTAACAGCAGTCTCAGTAGGCCTGCCCAGCAAAATGTTGGATGAAGCCCCCTCTCCATTAATAAAAAATAAAATAAAAAATGCAGCATATCACATAAATAAGCAGTGTCACTTAAACATAACTAGGCAGAGTTACCTGGCTTCTGTGCTGGCTTTCTGCAGGGCGGGCTGCCCTGTTCAGTTTGGCAGTCCCCTCCATAGCATTCCCCCTCCCATGCTTCCATGGGCCTCCCATTGGGGCACCACAAGTCCCAGCATGCCTCCATAGAAAAACCACAGCTCCCTGAATGCCTCCATAAAGGCACCACAGCACCCAACAAATGGAATTTGATTTTGTGGCTGACAATGCCTCTTTCAGTTCCTGTAGCTGGCAACAATAGATAACTGCAACAGTGTTTCTAAAATGTTACCATGCAAAGGAGACAAATTATAATAGCTGCCCAAAAAAAATACCGCTTGTTCCCTAGTAGAGTACTGATGCTCTGTGCAGCATGCTCATCCGGGTTTAAGACATTAAAGCAGATGTGAACTCAGAACTTCCTCTCTGCTCTAAAAAATATGCAACAGCATAATAATCTTTAAAGAAAAACATTTCATTGTTACAGCTTATAGAACTCCTGCAATAAATCTGCAGTGTTTCTACTTCCTGTTTTCTTGGAAGCAGACATTGTTAACAGCCTATGCTTTCAAATGAGCTTATCTGCCTTGGCAGTCATGGGGGAGAGATCAAATACAACTTGCGATCTGATACAAATGAAGGAGGAATTAGACAGGCTAAACTCTCTAAATACATACAGGGTGCATTTCTCTAAGTTTTCCTTCTGTCCTGTGCAAGAGTTCAGGTATACTTTAACAAATAATGGAGTATGCAGATCAGGTCTTAATTATTTACAGTGCCATCCTCTGCCAACGTTAAAGCGGTATTGTCACCATAAAAATCAAAATTTCAACAGCAACTGGTCTGGTCTGAGTGTAATAAGTGATAAAGATGCTAATCCTGCATTCAAAATTTTCTGCTGTTATGGTTTGGAGTTATCACATACTTTAGGAGCACTGGCCCTAGTGCCAAACAGTGCCAAAAAGTTGAATGCTGGGAGTATCACGATCACTCCAAAATTGCGAGAAAATGCTACATGCCGAACGTTTTGAGATTGCCGTTAATTGCAAAACGCCCGCGATTGGCGGCATTTGCAGTAGTGAGATAACTGCCATATGGTTACAATTGCGCTAGTGCTTTGGCGATAAGCGGGAATCACCTGCTAATCGCCCTAATGTGAATGATCCCTCAGACACCTTATACAGGAACACACTTCTGCTGAACATCTCTGGTCAGCTGTTCACATATAGACCTTCGAACTCATTGTTACTGAGCATATCCGAAAGCACCTGGCAGCCTATTGTTTACACGTGCTTTCCCTATACTAGCTGGTGCAACAGCACTTTGCCCTCTTCAGGAAGAATCTTGTATCACTGTAAAATACATGCAGCATCAAGACTCACCTCCCAGTTCCTATAGTTGGCAACTGGATACAATTGCTGCAACAGCATTTCATGTTGTTTCATATTATGGTTATCCATGAGGTTAGCCAGCATAACAGGCTAGGTTTGTTGTGTCTTATTTGTTTTGAATACATGCAAGTTAACATCATCCCACAGCTCTACAATGACCTCAACCTACACAAAGCATCATCAGCCTTTGTTTTTCTCCTTTGATTGTAAATCCCCAGCCTCTATGTAATGATGTAACCATCCTGACATTCTGTGACCCTAATTATATAAACCTCAACGCAAACGCTGCGTGAAATGTACAGTATGGGAGAGATGATGGGTGTGTCATGTGGGTAACTGCATCAAGTACACAGAACTGATTCACAGCAGCGTGACTACCAGACTCTATCCTATCCAGATCTGGATACTTGGCAACACTGAAAATACCAAAACACCAATCTGCAGAAAGTAGTATCTGCACAGAAACTTTAATAATAAGATTTATGGCTGGTGCATTGGATAGCCTACAACCTACTGATGAACAGCCCAGCCTCTCACTATAAAGGAAAGGAATACGATTTTGGTTAGCTTGTAATAGCAACTATGTCCACACTATTTGGCCAATTAGAACTCACTAAGTTATAGAGGGTGCTGTGCTTGGAGAACTGTGCCTTATGAGCAGGGCTGTGGAGTTTGAGTCAAGGAGTTGGAGCAATTTGGGGTACCTGGAGTTGGAGTCAGATGTTTCATAAACTGAGGAGTCGGACTTTGAGTCTGACGATTTTTGTACCCACTCCATAGCCATGCAAAGGCTGTGGAGGAGTTGGAGCAATTTGGGGTACCTTGAGTTGGAGGCTTCCGAAACTGAGGAAATCAGATCATTTTTGTACAGACTCCACAGCCCTGCTTATGAGTTTTCCTGCTGGGTCACCTCAGCCATACTAGCACCAACAATGGGCAAATCCATACCTTGTCACCGCAGCGCAACAGATTCCATCTTAACAATGAGAGTAGAGCTGTGCACTACCGGACACCTTATGCTCACTGTACAAATAAATGGCGATGAATTACCACATGCAATACATGAGTTACTGGGACACTAGTTTTGAGACCAGTTGCAATCTGTTGCTTGAGCATCGCATTGTGTGAATTTAGCCTTAGGCCTGGAACCCACTAGCAGCGTTTTTCTATGCGTCTGTGATTCGTAAAGCTTTTGATAATGTAATGCTATGGGGGGGGGGGGGGGAATCAGCAAATAAACATTCCTCAAGTGGGATCACGTGCGTAGAATTACATTAGCAAGTGCTTTTCAAATCACAAAAAATAAAAAATCCCAAGTGACAAATGTGCATATTACAGGGAATCCAGAAAACATTACCTCCTTCCTTTGCAGCAGTCAGCAATGAAAGGAAGCTGTATTTGGGCATGTCTGTACATAGACTGTGAACAGACATTTTGCATATGCTAAATCCTACCTACAAAAATGAAGCACTCTCTACAGAACTACATAAAGATGTTAAAATGGAAATTTGGAGTTATTCCGTTTACCAAACGGTGGGCTGTTGTCATGGCTGCAATGATAAGCATGTGCCAAATCTACACAAACATACTTCATACTCAATTGGAAAGGTAATTTCAGCAGTATTAAAACTACATAGGGTTTAAATTAAAGTCCACATGACATATGCATTGGGCATGATTCACAAAGCTTTTTCACCTTATCTATGTTACATTTTTAAGCTTCCAAAGAGCAAAAAATATAATATAATTAAGGCAAGAAAAGTAATATTGAAATAAAGTTAATCACTTTGAGTGATTATTTTGTTTGTAAATGTGCTGAAAGGTAATTTTTATCAATTAGGTGATACATTGGACATTTATGAGAAGTGTTGTGAATAAAGCCTGTTATAGGTGAAGCTCTACCCCATTTCTTGAAGAATGAAGGACAAATTATAAGATCAGTGTTAACACTTCCACAATGAATGACTTTGCATAACCAGGGACCCTAGCACAGGGGCGGCTGTTCTTGTTCAAGTCACCTGTTACTATTTACTTTCGTAGAAGGAAAAGTTAGCCATTAATATGTTTCACAGACTTCAATGGGAGAAAGAAACAATCAGTTGCTCCTTACAGGGGTTCTGTAGCATGTAAAAGCAGGAGAAAAAAAAAAAAATACAATCTGTTCCCCGCCACCGAGCAAATTATTCATCTAAAGCGACTGCAGATGCGCGTCCGTGCGTATCTCCGGGAGCTTATTGCGCAGGCCGAGAAAATCTTGTACTGCGCCTTTGCAGTAAGCTCCCGGAGACGCGAGCGCGCACTATTGCTCGTTAGACAAATAATTGACTTGTGTCGGCGGCAGGGAACGGAGGCGGACAGTGTGGGACATCACAGCTACAGTGGGCTGATAGAAGCCCCAGGTAAGTGTCAAGTTGTTTGTTTTCTAACATGCCACAGAACCCCTTTAAAAGACACACCTGAGCTCTATTAACCACTAAAGGACCGGGCTCATTTGCAGCGATCTGTGCTGAATGGGCTCTCCAGCCCACAGCACAGATCGTGTTTGAGCCAGGGCGACCAGACTCCCCCCCCCCCCTTTTTCCCCACTAGGGGGATGTCCTGCTGGGGGGGGTCTGATCGCCGCCGGCTATCTTTGTGTTGCGTCCTGCGCCACCTCTGATAGGATTCCACAGAAATTAAATCAGAAAATGGAAATCGTATTTCTGCGGAAATACCGCATTACTGCAACTCGGTCATTTGAGCCCTATCACAGAACTCAGAAGCATTGGATCAATCAGAGAATGCAGAGTCAACTCTGAAATATTTGGCCAATTAAAGAATGCAAAAATGATAAAAAAAACAAACAAACAAACCAAAAACGACTCCTCAGAAATCAGAATTGGAAATTGGAAATCTGCAGAATCGGTATAGGTGGAAATCGGAATTTCCATAGAATTGGAAATCTGCATTTCCGACCATCCCTAAGTTGAAAGCCTTTGGATGGTCCACAGACTTTCCAGATCCTCATAAAGTCCCTCATTACAGCCTCTGGCCGGGGATCGCCGATCTCCTTTACGGCGCTGCTGCGCAGCAGCGCCGTATGATGTAAACAGCGGGGATCTCTTCCCCGCGTGTTTACATTTAGCCTGAGAGCCATGATCGGAGGCTCGCAGGCTGTTCACGGAGACACCCTCCGTTAACTGACATGGAAAGGCCGCTGGAACGAGCGGCCGTTTCCATGTAATACCACTAACGACCAGCCGCTGCATATCGGCGTTAGGCGGTCGTTAAGTGGTTAAAATAAAAATCTGCTTACCTGGGGCTTCCTTCAGCCCCTGCCAGCTATCCTGCGCCATTGCCATAGCTCCACCCACTGCCGGTGGCTCGGGATCCCCTCCGGCGCAGGATGTCCACTGTGCCTGCAGTTGCACTGACATCATCCGGACTGTACTGCATAGGCGCAAAAGCAGCAGTACAGTCAGGATGACGTCAGCACGACCAGTGAGCCGCATGCTGAAGCACAGGAGAAGCCGACCCGATCCGGGAGCCACCGGAGCTGCGGTGAGGGCACAGGATGGATGCAGGGGGCTGGAGAAGGCCCCAGGTAAGTGGATTTTTTATTTTTAAAAAGCTTGGACCTTCCCTTTAAAGGGAACCCTAGGTGAGAGGGATATGGAGGCTGACATGTTTGTTTCCTTTTAAATAATGCACATTACCTGGCTGTCCTGCTGATCCTCTGCCTCTAATACTTTAAAAAGCCATAGACCCTGAACAAGCATATGTAGATTATATGTCTATGACAAATCTGACAAAATTCGCTACATGCATGTTTCAGGTGTGTGATTTACATCCTACTGACCAGAAAGATCAGCAGCACTGCCAGGCAACTGATACTGCTTAAAGGGAAATCAATATGGCAGCTTCCATAGGTCTCACACCTCAGGTTCCTTTTAATGAGATTAAAAAACAATTATAACTGAACCAACATACCCCCAAACCCCCAATGCCCAATATACACGGTATGATTTTCCGTGCGATAGATGGATCCGATAGATAAAAATCAGTCATGTCCGATATTGCTACCGATCGTTTCCGCACTCGATTTCTCATAGCGGTGAATGGAGAAAGATAAGAAAACTAATGAAGATCAGAGAATCGAGCGCAGAATCGTGCAGGAAAAACAATATGTCTCAAAATCGCATGGAAAATCTTACCGGGTGTACCCAGCATAACTCTATAGTAAATAAAGCCTACCACTATCATTGCCCTTTCCAGTGCTAGTCTACTTTAGGGAACCCAGCAGGAAACGTCATAGGGAAACTCCACTCACATGATTTTGGTGGACAGCACCTCTGGAACTTCTAGGTTTCAGACAGGTTGTAGTACACTACAGCCGCACTATTCAACCAATCACAGCGCTTTGTGCTGTAGCGAGTACAGTGACTGGAGAACTGTTCCCTATGGGGTTCTCTGCTGAGTCACCCTAAAGTAGACTTGTGCAAAGTCTCCAAACACTATGCTCTATAGAACCAGAATCATCATTAAAAAAAAAAACTACATTTTTTTTCCTCCATTTTTTGGCATTAGAATAACACCTAAAATTTTAATGTTTCCTCTTTTTTACATGCAATTGGAACAAGGCAATACATTTACTCTACTTAGGGGGAAAACAGGTATTTGCTTCCTCATTTTCGTAGTTCTTCAAATGAAGTGTGGAAAATTCCCCAGCTTGTCAAACAGTAGTGCAAACTACTGGCCATGCTTATCACTTATCTGCATGACAGAAAACACACAGAGGCAGCAAACAGTGTATAATCAGTGCTAATGCCGTGGAAGGTCTGTCTCACCTGCCAGCAAGACTGGCTTCAGCTTCTTAATCTTGGTTTCAGGGCTCAGTTTATCTTCATGCTGGGAAAAAAAATTACATTTTTCAGTATATTTCACTATCACCATACACTGTATGTAGCGACTGTCTGATCTGAAAGCCCAACAAGCATGTGTTGGGTGAAACACATGTGTGGACCAGATTCCCAAGCTACAGAAAATATACAGCTATCTGCACATTAGTCAGATTTGTGGAACGTTCAGGCAAAACTTCAATCCCAGAAGTGACACTTGTGGCAAAAGGACACAGGCCTGCCTGCCTCCCCCTTCAGCTGAACACACTGCACCCCTGGCATATGAGGCACTGCTGTTACTGGCTGCCTATACTGCAGATCCCCAATATTTACAAGCTCTGCATCTACCTACCTCTGCTTGCAGCCTACAGATCACTGGTAGATCACGTACCTGTGGAGGCAGAAGGTAAGATTTAAACGTAGGTTTAGCTTGCTTCATGGAAAACATTGTGGCTTCCCAAACAAGTGTCCCTGCTGGTAGGTGTCTATAGAGAGGTGCTCCTGGCTGGAGCAGGAAGCGTAGGGGGAAGCTGTGTCCAGTTATCGCTGCTTCTCGCTCTATCCTCCCAAGTTATCCTCCCTGGACCTGTACATGCTGCTGCTGCAGCTCCATGGCTGGGGTCTTCTGGCTTTTGTTGTGTCTCAGGCCAGACATTTCCCTCTCCCTCTGTGTGTCTCACTCACTCCCACACGCACTTTGTATTTGCATTCTCACTGATTTCCTGTGAGTCTGTCCCTTTCTTTTCACAGCCTGTGCACATGTGCAGAAGCCCATTCAGGGACGCTGTTTCTCACGTTCTATATCGCCATCTAGTGTCCAAGAGCAATGCTGCAGTTTATAAAACAATCATAGCTCCAGCTCCATTATTGCCAAGAAAAAGTCAGCCCCTTCAGTTCAGCTTTTATTCAGCTCTCAACAGTGTAGTAAGTAATGGGAAACACTATTTCAGCTTGTTTGCATATAATCATGTAAAACATAAGCAAAAAAAAAAGTTTTAGTTGCAGCCAGTCAGTAAATTCATCCATGCACCTAATTATTCATGCAGCAAGATGGGAAGTTTCTGAGCTGTCCGTACTCCACAATGAGCATACAGGTTACAGATTTATAAAGAATGCAGTTAAAGTCATTTCTGGATGCAAAGTGCAATGGTGACATTGTGGTGTGGTGAAAATGTTTGCAACTTTATAAGATTTTGCAACCGGGTGCAATAAATTTATAGTGCAACCCAACCATTAACTTTAAAGAGGAGCTGTTAGGTATAGGGTCTCAGAGAAAATAAACACATATATCAGTAGCTAAAGATTGGCTGTACTTACATTACATATGCATTTCACTGTCCACGTTTGGATTTCACAGAATTTGTATATAGTATATGCAGAGATAGATGCTCCTGACAGCTCATGGCAGGCTCCATGTTTGTGAAGCCAAATGTGTCGTCATGTCCTGCCTGCTTCTGATCACAGATACACTCGTTCTTGAACAACACGGTGTGCAGTGAATATTAATGAGCCATGTGGCTAGGAACAATAGCTGACTCCTGCAGTGTAGTCTGCCCGGAGATTTATCAGTGCTGTGGCTGGACTGATTACACAAGCTGCTGTACCGTCTCATTAGCAGCCGAGGGGAGGGCCCCAGAATGCTTTGCAGTTTAGCTGCGGCTTGCGTCTTTATGGGTCTATGAGGGCTGGTGCACACCGAGCGGCTTTTTGGGCGTTTTCAGATCCGCTTGCGGCTGCGGATCTGCTTGGTCAATGTATCTCAATGGGGTGGTGCACACCAGAGCGGCAGGCGTTTTGCAGAAACGAAAAATGCCTGGGTGAGGCATTTTTTGGATTGCGGATGCGTTTCTGCCTCAATGTTAAGTATAGGAAAAACGCAAACCGCTCTGAAAAACGGCACTTCAGAGCGGTTTTGCAGGCGTTTTTGTTACAGAAGCTGTTCAGTAACAGCTTTACTGTAACAATATATGAAATCTACTATACTGAAAACCGCAGCAGCAATCCGCAAAACGCTAGCAAAACGCCTCATAAAAATAAAAAAAAGCGTTTAAAAATCTGCTAGCGTTTTGCGGATCTGCTAGCGGGTTTTGGTGTGCACCAGCCCTAACAGAGGTTAAGATAAGCACACATCAAAGGTAACTGAAATGTTTATCTTCACTAATGGCTTTTGAGCTTCCTTCTAAACTGTTTAACACAGGAGAATAGAGGTTTAAATTAGCTTCTGCAGCCTGACAGTTACTCTTTAATGTGTCATCTCATGATCCCAAAATGCAACTCAGCCTAACCCTATTCTCATACAGAACTGTGGTGGGCAACTAATAACCCCCCCGGAGGGAAGTAATAACCCCCCTTTGCGGGCAACTAATAACACCCCCTGGAGTGAGGTAATTACCCCCCTCGAGTGAATTAATAGCCCCCCTGGAGTTAATAACCCCCGCTTGGTGGCCAACTAATAACACCCCCTGGAGGGAATGTATAACTCCCCTCCCTTGGTCAGCAAGTGATAACCCCCCGGAGGGAAATAAACATCGGCAGTTGCAAAATCTTACTGCGGGGATGAGTGAAAGACTGTGCGCATGCACATTTATGAACAGTCTGTACAGTGCACATACATTGTAGGACAAGTTGCAAAATCTTATGGGTGGCAACATTTTTCATATCAATATTTGTTTGTAGCAGTTTTCAGTGAAAGTGAAGTTTCCCTTTAAAGGGACCGTCCAGTGCAGAGATGTTCAAACTTTTTAGGCCAAAGGTCATGTTGCCGTTCTTGAGAGTGCTAGTGGGCCGAACTAGTGAAATGAAACATAATTTTTGCTGATTGCTGTTAGGTACACTATGCCTGTGACATTTTGCCAATAACCCATATACTGTGTTTGTTTAGCATACTGGCAGCTGCTAATCAGTGGCTGTCACTGCTGCTGGCACAGTGGCAGCTGCTAATCAGTGGGTGTTGCTGCTGGCATAGTGGCAGGCTGGCAGCTGCTAATCAGTGGCTGTTACTCCTGCTGGCACAGTGGCAGCTGCTAATCAGTGGGTGTTGCTGCTGCTGGCATAGTGGCAGGCTGGCAGCTGCTAATCAGTGGCTGTTACTCCTGCTGGCACAGTGGCAGCTGCTAATCGGTGGGTGTTGCTGCTGGCATAGTGGCAGCTGCTAATCAGTGGTTGTTTGTGCTGCTGGCACAGTGGCATATGCTAATCAGTGGGTGTTACTGCTGCTGGCACACTGGCAGCTACTAATCAGTGGCTGTTACTGCTGCTGGCACAGTGGCAGCTGCTAATCAGTGTTTGTTACTGCTGCTGGCACGCTGGCAGCTACTAATCAGTGGCTGATTGTTACTGCTGCTGGCACAGTGGCAGCTGCTAATCAGTGTTTGTTACTGCTGCTGGTACCCTGAAAGCTGCTAATCAGTGGCTGTTACTGCTGCTGGCACAGTGGCAGCTGCTAATCAGTGGCGGTTATTGCTGCTGGCACAGTGGCAGCTGCTGATCAGTGGCTGTTACTGCTCCTGGCACGCTGGGAGCTACTAATCAGTGGCTGACTGTTACTGCTGCAGGCACAGTGGCAGCTGTTAGGGCCCATTCACACTTACAATCGCAGAACGCCGGCGATTACCGCCGGCGTTCTGCGGGAGTGATTTTCCCGCGATTAGCGCGGAAAAATCACTGGACACTGCGGCGGTTTTGGAGCGATCGCGATTAGCGTGCTATGCACGCTAATCACGATCGCAAATCGCGGAACGCTCGTCGCCGGCAAACCGCTGCATGCAACGCGGTTGCGGTTATCGCTAACCGCAACCGCGGCAGTGAGAACACGGCCACTGGCTACAATGTGTAGCGGTTCTTGCAGAACCGCTAGCGGTTTGCCGCGAGCGGGAATCGTGCGATTCCCGCTCAGGTGTGAATGGGCCCTTAATCAGTGGCTGTTACTGCTGCTGGCACAGTGGCAACTGCTAATCAGTGGCTGTTACTGCTGCTGCTGGCACAGTGGCAGATGCTAATCAGTGTTTGTTACTGCTGCTGGCACGCTGACAGCTGCTAATCAGTGGCTATTACTGCTGTTGGACCCTGCATGTGCAACTGCAGCTACAGCCTGCAGGCCGTGTGAAATTAACTTTAGAGAGTTTTGGGGGCCACCATAAATGGCTTGATGGACCATATTTGTCCCCCGGGCCAGACTTTGGACATGCCTGCTCTAGTCACTAGAGTCTAGTGGATCCAAGTATATGAATTTGCTACTATGTTATGAAAGAGATGTGTTATCATGAATGTAGCCAAACACATTTACAGGTGTAGAAATAGAAATTGTTCTTATAATAAATTTAAATTATTAAATCTTCTCTCAAGTTGTAATAGTGGATTCATATGCTTGGAAACACTAATGGGTCATTTTAAGCACCAAACATATTTATTTATTTATTGTATTTATAAAGCACCAACATATTACGCAGCGCTGGACATTAATTTAGGTTACAGACAATATTTAGGGGTGATATACAGCAATAAGACAATACAGGAATACAAGAAAAACCAGATCACGCAGCACAGTATGAGTACAAGGTAATGCTTAGTCAGTCACTGGATGAGAGCATGGGGATTAGGCAAGTCGAGTTCACTCAAATGCATAGCATGAGTGCACAGTAATGCAGGTGTGTGCTTACAATCGAGAGGGAGAGGAAGGGACATGAAAGGTAGGGGACCAGAGTTCAGCTGCGGGTTTAGAGCACCAGTGAGGGGTGGTAGGCCAGAGTGAAAAGGTGAGTTTTGAGGGCATTCTTGAAGAGGGGAGGGATGGTAAATATATAAAAACTAGAAAACATTTTTCTAGTTGGTAACATTTTAGAGCTTTTAAATTTTGACTTGCAGAAACTACCGTATTTGATTTTTTTCCCTTATTACAGTAGAGTCTTGGTTAACCATTTCAGCCTGCGGGTATTTTTCACTTTATGGACAAGAGGAATTTTCACATTTCAGCGCTCCTCCCTTTCATTCCCCAATAACTTTATCACTACTTATCGCAACAAAATGATCTATACCTTTCTGCCACCAATTAGGCTTTCTTTGGGTGATATGTTATGGTAAGAATTTTTATTCTAAATGCAATATAATGGGAATAATAAGAAAAAAAATGAAAAAAATCATTACGTCTCACTTTTTTATAGTTTTAAAATAAGACATGCTACCTTAATTAAAATGAACACATTTTTATTTGGTCATTTGTCACGGTTATTGCAACATTAAAATTATATCCCTAGTATTATGTATGGTGACAATATTTTATTTGGAAATAAAGTTGCATTTTTTAAGTTTTACATCCATCACTAACTTTTAGCCCATAATTTAATAATAATAATAATATGCCCTCTTGACATACATATGAAAAAAATGTTATTCCCCAAAGTCAGTAGGTGTAATTTTACTATTTGTCCACAAGATGTCCCCACTGAGTACTTCCTATCCGCGTACAATAAGTATGCAATAGGAAGCAATGTGTTGCTACACTGTAACTAGGAAAGTGACGCAGGCATCAATGGATGCCTGCGATCACGGTGGCCTAGAAGGAAGATTAATGAATGGGATCATTATTGATCCGCTTACCACCGCTGATCTAACGATCAGCGGTGGTAAGCGGCGGAAATCGGCGGCAGGAGGAAGAACGGCAGTTCTATTTAAGAATGAACACTTTTTTTTTAACTAAAACAGTGTTCATTCTCGGTGGACATGTACGGATTGGCTCAGGGGACTTTTGTCCCTTGCAGCCAATCTCCCCTGTTGCCAGTAACAGCGCGATCACTGGCATCTGCCCGCATGATCGCGCGCACAGACCCCCAAACTGCAGGGATGTGGCTAGTGCGTCCCTGCAGCTGTAGCAACTGCCACTGCGGATGTGAGGCTCACGTCCCAGCGGCAGAAATGGTTAAATGTGCTTTCTGGTTGCTTAAGACTCAATGTTAAAAAATAGGCCTAGCTGATACAATATTATACCCGACACTATATACATCTATAAATGCTGTATTAATGTTAAAGTACTGTAATTGAAAGTATATTAATCCATAGAGACAAATTTATTGAGCAAGACCCCAGGAGAGTTGGAGCAGTATGGAGTGCCACTGGCTGATGGCTTCTGTACTGTACTGTGGGAAAGCAGTACTGTACTGTAGTTATGTAAGCCCTTAACAATTACGCGCCTTAGCAGGACCTCAGGAGAGAGGGAGCAGTGTGGAGTGCATTGTCAAGAGATGAGAAGCATTTCTGCAAGTGATTCAGAAGCCAGGCTCTAAAGTTGTGGACAGCCACAGATGGTGAGCAGAGGCTCACTCGGAATGCAAATCTTGAACACATGCTTAGACTCCTTTCACACTAGGTGCTGAGCCATCCATTCTGATGGTCAATCAAGTTTTAGGATAAAAGCATTCATCATCAGATCTTGATTCTATAGAACTCCACCAGCAGGCACCCGTGAGGGAGAAAACTCACCCCATTCCTTTGACAACCGCAAGTTTGGTAAGAGTGCGCTCCGGGCTCCTTGAGGGGTTTCTATGGCCTTTGTAGTCATGTTGGCCTCTCTTCCCCATCCGAATATGCAGAGCAGCACAGTGGTGCACACTTACCTGCTTCAGCATCGAGTTCTCTTGTCTTCTTTCCTCTTCACTGCAGCCATAACAACAAGAGCCCTACTCGCGAAGGAGGGTACAGCCCTATTGTCCCAGTATAGCTTCCCCCTCTCATAACAGCTACCAGCTTTTTTATTCCAGCACTGTTTTATTCCCCTCAACACATCCCCCTCAGAGTAGCTCCCTTCTTTGTCTCTCCAGGTGAAAGACTGACGGAAGATGTAGCAGATTCCCAGTAAGGATGCTGTCCCAGCGTGAGAAAAACAGCAAGAGAGACTAGCAGAGGCCTGATTTGACACTGCTAAGATAATGGCCTCAATTCACTAAGATCATGCTGGAGATAATAAGGCAAGAGAAAACTTACCACCACACAGTGAGAGAGTTATCTTATCTCTTCATTCCTTAAGTTACCTCCTCTGTAGTTAAGTTACCTCCTCTGTAGTTATTTTCACCCGCAGTTAATTAACAGCCTGTCTTTAACTTTAGAATTCTGGAGTTATTTTAAGGAATGAAGAGTTAACTTAAAGACAAAAGAGTTAACTTAAGGTTTGCCTGAGGTAAAATGTTTCCTAAATACTATATGCCTTATCACCATGGTGATCACTCTAGAAACGTTATTAAAGACAGGAGATAAGCTTAGTGAATTGAGGCCAATGTATACCAAGTTTTGTTGTCACAAAGTTTTAGGTTTGTATTTTTCCCTCCAAACTTGCTTCAGCCTTTACCCCCAACACAGTTCCTCCCTGCAGAGCAGTTCCATCTTCCTGGGCACATCATCCTCTCAGTGCAGCTACTTTCTCCTCACTGACAGCAACGCTCCCTCCTTCCCCCTTCTAACATAGTTACTCCTGTGCCAGTACTGATGCATCCTCCTCCCTCTCAGCAGACAAAAGATAGCAAAAAGACAAAGAAGATTCCCAGGAGGCTGTTCCGACAAGAGAAGAGTGAGATAACAAAACATTTCCAAAAGATGCTACGTGTCTGGGGTGGTACCTGAGATGCAGGGTGAAAATCAATAGGCACCTAAGTAAGGAAAATAAATTCCTGTCAATGTTTTATGGGTCCAAGTTCAGGTTTACATAAAATTTGAATGCGAGGAAACATTAGTTGCATCTCATTGATCATCCCTAATTGCAAGTAATCTAAAAGATTTGATACAGATACAGGTTCAAAAACATATAAATGTATTTGCTAAAAAAAAAATTCTTCATTTCTTCTGAAATTTGTCCATTTGGCCTACAGGCAAACCAATCCCCTGTCGGTAGCACTGAGGTTTATTATATCATGCTTCTTTGAAAATAAGTCAGGGTCTTATTTTCAGAGATGTCTTATTTTTCCATGAACAACATTTATTCTTAAACAAAAACAATCAACATTTGTTCAAATATAGTCATGTCATCAAATACTGGAACATCACCATAACCTTCTAAACCCAGAATTCCATTATGAATTTTTTTCCATGTACAATAAACCACATTAACTGAGCAGCTGGAACTTGTCAGTCCTTTTTGTTTTGGTCTCAGGGGGGTCTTTTGAGAGCGATTCTTGTCAGGTTTCCTTGGTGAAGGGTCTACCTGTCCTGTTGCTAATTGATTTAGCTTTTTAACCTGTATACCGTATCTGCCTGGACAATATGTAAATTGACTGTATTTTTGGAGTAGGGCATTTATTTTGAGCACCCAGGGCCGTTTCTCTCATGAAGCAAGGTGAAACATTTGCACCAGGCGCAGAGATTGGAGGGGCAGCATGTTTGGACTGCGTTTACACTAACAGCATGCAGTCAGAGTAGGAGGAGGAGAGAAAAGCTAGGTGAAGAGGTCATCATTGGGGAAAAGCAGCTTGCTGTGCTGTGTAAGGAGTCTGACAGTGGGTGAGAAGGGGGGAGATAGGAGAGCAGTAGTGTCTCATTTGACTTGCACAGCAGAAGGGAGGAGGTGGCACTGCTGTCTGGCTGCCGAAGAGATAGGTAGAGGGAGCATTTCTCTTGCGCAGACCGGCCGTGACTGGCAGAACTAAAGGGACCCGATACCGGAGCTGCAGGCAGCGGAGGACGGCGGCGTGGGAGTGATCGTTGCGCATGGGGCTGGAGGAAGCCCCAAGTATGTATAAAACATTTTTTTTTATTGGTCTCTGGTACACTTTAAGCTGCAGCACTGCAGCATGTCATGGGAAAACATTAAAGAGGAAGTGTCGCAAAAATCTTAAAATTTAAAACATACAAATAAGAAGTACATTTCTCCCAGAGTAAAATGAGCCATAAATTACTTTGCTCCTAAGTTGCTGTCATTTATAGAGATGGCCCGAACAGTTTACCGGCGAACTTGTTTGCTCGAACCTCGGTGGCTCGCGCCTGCGGGCGATTCGCGAACACATAGCAAGTTCGACCCGCCCCCTATACCACATCATGGGGCTAAACTTTTACCCTCTACATCACAGTCAGCAGACACATGGCAGCCAATCAGACTGCACTCCCTTCTGGACCCACGCCCCCCCCCCCCCCCTATAAAAACAGCGCAGCGTCGGGCCAATATCTCAGTCTGCTGATCTTGCTATAGTGAGAGGAAGGGACAGTGCTTGCTGGAGATAGGGAAAGCGTAGTTAGGCTCTTGTAGCCTGCTCCTATCTGCTATTTGTTGCTGAGAAGCAACAAATAGCAGAAGTGTGTGTGTGTGGGGGGGACAGTGCTTGCTGGAGATAGGGAAAGCGTAGTAAGGCTCTTGTAGCCTGCTCCTATCTACTATTTGTTGCTGAGAAGCAACAAATAGCAGATGTGTGTGTGTGTGTGTGTGTGTGTGTGTGTGTGTGTGTGTCCCACTGCACTGCATTATACAGCCCTGCTGTGTGTTGCAGCTGCCCCTTGCAATTACTAATTAATACTGTGCCAGCCAGGGCCAGTACATTTACTGTATACTTCACTGGCATTGGACCTGTGTGTGTGACAGACAGTGCCAGTTGCACATTGTACTGTATTGTGTAATACCATACCACGACCAGTCCATGCATACCTGTAACTGTGTGTGACCGCAGTAATTGTATTATATATCACCACCAGCAGCAGTCACTGCATGTATTCATTTTCTCTGTACCTACGTGTGTGTGAAAGACGCACATTGAATTGTGTAAGACTATACCACCACCAGTCCACGCTGCATACCTGTGTGTGACCGCAGTAGTTGCATTATATACTACCAGCAGCAGCAGTCACTGCATTTATTCTTTTCTCTGTACCTGCGTGTGTGTGAAAGCCACACATTGAATTGTGTAAGACCACCACCAGTCCACGCTGCATACCTGTGTGTGACCGCAGTAGTTGTATTATATACTACCAGCAGCAGCAGTCACTGCAGTTATTCATTTCTCTGTACCTGCGTGTGTGTGAAAGCCACACATTGAATTGTGTAAGACCATACCATCACCAGTCCATGCTGCACAAAGATTTGTCTCTAAAGACCCAGGCTTTCAGGAGGTCCTGAAACAGTCTAGGAAGGTGTGTGGGCATTTCAGGCGTTCCTACACGGCCATGGCGCGCTTGGCCAAAATCCAGCAGAGAAACAACTTGCCGGTGAGGCGCTTGATTTGTGATAGCCCGACCTGCAGGAATTCAACACTCCTGATGGTCGACCACCTATTGCAACAGGAGAAAGCCGTCAATGACTATCTGTACAGCTACGCTCGAAGGTCAAGCTCTAGGGAGCTGGGGATTTTCTGGCCGAAGTACTGGACACTGATGCGTAATGCCTGCAGGCTCATGCGGCCATTTGAGGAGGTGACAAATCTGGTGAGTCGCACTGAAGGCGCCATCAGCGACTTGATCCCATATGCGTTCTTCCTGGAGCGTGCCATGCGAAGAGTGGTGGATCAAACTGTAGATGAGAGTGAACAGGAAGAGGAGAAAGAGTTGTGGGATCCACAAGATGTGTCACCAACACCTGCGGCAGCACAGAGGAGGGGGGAAGAGGAGGAGGAGGAAGAGTCATCTGGGGAAGAGGAGTCAGATGAGGAAGGTGGTTTTTTTTTTAGGAGGAGGAGGGGGAAGAACAACCGCAGCAGGTGTCGCAGGGGGCTTGTGCTGCTCACCTTTCCCGTGGTATTGTTCGTGGCTGGAGGGAGGAGGAGAACTTACCTGACATCACTGAGGAAGAGCAAGAGGAGATGGCTACTACATCGACATCCAACTTTGTGCAGATGGCATCTTTCATGCTGTCCAGCCTGTTGAGGGACCTCTGTATAAAAAAACTCAAGGGGAATGACCTGTACTGGGTGGCAATGCTACTAGACCCTCGCACAAAGTGGGAGAGATGTTACCAACTAAACACAAGGCTGAAAGGATGCAGTACTTAAAACACTATTTGGCAACTTTGGTGTACAGTGCGTTTAAGGTTGATGTCACAACACAACACAACGGTGCCACTGCCAGTAATCTTCCTCCTCCTCCTCCTCCCATGTCCATGCAGGCAAGGACTAGATGCTCTAGCGATCTCATGGTGATGTCGGAAATGCAGACATTCTTTAGTCCAACACCTCACCTTAGCCCTTCTGGATCCACCCTCCACCAACGCCTGGACCAGCAGGTAGCCGACTACCTGGCCTTAACTGCAGATGTAGACACTCTGAGCAGCGATGAACCCCGGGACTACTGGGTGCACAGGCTTGACCTATGTCCAGAGCAGTCCTAATTTGCCATCCAACTTCTGGCTTGCCCTGCCTCAAGTGTCCTGTCAGAGAGGACCTTCAGTGCAGCTGGAGGCATTGTCAGTGAGAAAAGAAGTTGCCTAGGTCAAAAAAGTGTTCAGTACCTCACCTTTATCAAAATGAATGAGGCATGGATCCCGGAAGGCTACTCCCCGCCCGAAGACTAAGTCAGTCTCCCCACACAGCATCTCTGCCTGCCTGCCCAGCCGCTGCTGCCTGCCCCAAGAAGACTAAGTCGGGCCCCACACAGCATCTCTGCCTGCAGGCTGCTTGACTGCCTTCCGCCACCACCAACAGGGTCCAGGACTCCAGGTGGATCTGCTAGCAGCGACCGCTTACAAAAAGTATAATAATGTTTCTGGTGCCTGTATATGCTTATTTTTTCTGGCTGCCCTACGGCTGCAGCTGCAACAACAAAACAAAGGGCATGTATATGTGTCAATTCCCCTTCGTGATCGTTACCTTGCTGCAGTGAAGGGGCTTGCATGTCACAATAAAGCAATGACCGGCTATATGAGTGTGAGTGTCTGTTGATAAGGTCGTTGCTTCATTGTGGACAGACCAAATTCGATCAGCTGTACAGTCACTGCTGTTCTGTCATTGAGCTACCTCAGCCCGACCATATGGGCTTGAAAACCCCCATCGCCTGCACTCTCGCCATCGTGTGTACCAGTCCAGAACAGCCATCACTACATGAACAGCTGTTTGCAGTCACTGGCTGCATACCTTTCACTGCATCTGTGACTGCACATTGTATTATACCTGGCAGTCAGTGCATACCTTTTACTTGAATGGATGGCAGACTTGCACTCCATAACAGACTGTCGTTAAAGGATTTAAAGTTGATTCATCTCATATAGAGCAGGGCCTCGAAAGAGTCCTCCTGTATTGTCATTTCTCGTCACTACCTCCCTGAGTCGGGACTTGCGTGCCATGCCTACTGCCCTCCTTGGATGTGTGGTGGTAGCCATTCCTGCTCCTTTGCCCGCAGCACAGCCAGGTGTCCGTGCCGTTAAGGAAAGCTTTCTTTGAGCACATTGGTTTATTTCTCAGGCTTCCACTCCTGACCGCAATCGAACCCTCATTCCCGGCCTGTTACCCGTCGTGGACACCATGGTACTGAGAAAGTACCAAAGAAAATTTATCCCACAGTTTAATGGATGCCAGACTTGCCCTCCATAGATTCTCGTTGTAGGTACTGAACTGAAAGCAAAAAAAGAAATTAAAAAAAATACATGTAAGCTTTAACAATGCTAGAGAAAGAACCATTGAAAGTTGATAAGGTAGTCAGACATTACGTGACATCACTGATGTGAGGAAGAGCAATCTTGCCATGGTGCGCACCAGTCCAGCATGGCCATCACTACACAAACAGCTGTTTGCGGTGCGCTACACAGTGAGTTTGGTCTGTCAGTGTGAAGCAGTACACTAATTACACTCCCTGATTGATGTATACACACGCAAAATGTTTTCAAGCACTTTAGGCCTCCAATTTAGCAATGCAATGTGATTTCTGCCCTTAAAGAGACACTGAAGTGTCTAAAAAAATCTTTTTATTTAATTAAATGTGTTTAACTTCATAGCCCAAACTAAACCGCCGCATCCCCGCGGCTGTAAGCTATCTTAATCCCCCCTAACTCCCCCCTCCCTCTCCACTGCAAAATCCATTACTTTCTTGGCTGTGGATTTTGCTGCCCTAATCGCTTCCGTGTGAGGCAGGGCTATGAGCTGCAGCCCTGCCTCACACGCGTCTGTCAGTGGCGGATCTCCGCCTCTCCCCCGCCCCTCTCAGCGAAGGAAGACTGAGAGGGGCAGGGGAGAGGCGGCGATCCGCCGCTGACAGACGAGTGTGAGGCAGGGCTGCAGCTCATAGCCCTGCCTCACACGGAAGCGCTGCCCGGATTGCCCCCGGGGAGTTTGGGGGGATTTAGTTAGATTAGAGCGGTGCAAATGCGGCGGTTTAGTTAGGGCTATTCTATTAAATAAAAAGAAGCTTTTTTGAGACTTCAGAGTCTCTTTAAAACCCTGCTGTGCGTCAAATCCGGATTTTTCCCCGGGACTTTGGGCATGTATCCCACTCCACCATGCCCACATCCAGGTGATAGACCCCATGAAACATCTTTCTCACCACTTTTGTGGCCAGAACCAGTGTTTGTAGTTTTTCAAGCTCGCCTGCCCATTGAAGTCTATTCCGGTTCGCAGAGTTCGCAGGTTCACGAACCCTTTGCGGAAGTTCGCAAACCGAAAATCTGAGGTTCACTCCATCTCTAGTCACTTACAGTAAGTAGTAGAAATCTGACATTACCGACAGATTTTGGACTAACCCATCTTCTCATAGGGGGGTTCTCAGGGTTTTCTTTATTTTTAAAAGCACTTAGTGAATGGCAGTTGCTCCGTCCAACTGCCAAAATAGTGTGCAGTGAGCAGGAAGGCTGGCCAGCAGCTTTATGTAAAGAATAAAGAATAAAGGCCATGCTTAGAATCCCCTATGGAGAGATGGACTAGCCCAAAACCTGTCGGTAATGTCAGATTTCTACTACCTACTGTAAGTGACAGCACGAGAGAAGTAATTTATGGCTCATTTTACTCTGGGAAAAATGTACTTCTTATTTGTATGTGTTTTAAATTATAAGATTTTCGCGACAGTTCCTCTTTAAATGAAGCAGAGTAAATTGTCGGGTGCTGTGTGATCATTCTAAAGGGGAGGGGGGGGCATCCTCACAAGTTTTCCTCAGGCAGAAAAAAGTCTAGAACCGGCCCTGCAAGCACCCTCAAAAAAAATCATGAAAAATCATGCTAGTTTTGGGGAATGGTCTTATTTATCAAATGTGCTATGTGACTAGAAACAGCAGTTGTCAGGGAAGCTATGCCCCAAAACCCAGTCAATCACAAAAACCAGAAAGGCCCTTCAGTGCTAAATCACAATACTTATTCCAAGTACAATCCAATACAGATCAACCGTTCAGACTCAATCAGGAATGTTTTCCCCAGTGCTTCCTACTCATGTATGAGAGTACAAAGTAAAAAGGAGAACAAATAATAAAAAAGAATAAAAACACTAACCAGGTACCCAGATCTGGGGTCCTAGTAACTTAGGACCCAGCAAAAGCGTTTTCCACACCTCAAGGGGTATAATACAGTTTCACCTATCATCAGGGGCCAGAAGGGCAAAACTTGGTGGGTTGAGCGTGCACATACCTTTGATGACATCTGTGTTACAACACTTTTTAATTGCCGGGTTTTAGATGACTAGAATGCGGTAAAAACACTGCACCTCCCCAGTGTGAAAGCACCCTGAATGGGAGTACTTGTTTGGTGGTTTTATTTTTTAATGAAAGCATTCATTATACTTTCCTGAAAAGTGCTCACCCCATTTTTTCTACTTTTTACGCTCATATATGAGTGGGGGACATATCCTATACAAAGAGGCAAGTGGAAAGGTGGCGCCACTTCAAGAAACTGGAGAAAAAGCTTTCCGGTGGATTATGAAGAGTTGATCTGTATTGGATTGCTCCTGGGACATGTACTGTGACATAGCGCTAAGGGACTTTTCTGGTTTAGGCACTTCATTGTAGCAAGCACAGCTACACAGAGGATTTTTTAATCTAAATAGTTTACTTACAAAGGTCATACTTCTAACATACACAAATCAACACAAATACTTACTCATACATACTCAATTTGCTTTGTTTAATTTTTGGTTCAGCTTTAAATAAAGCTAGGTAAATATTTGCTATTGCTGTTCAATGAGTGGAATTCACAAAGACTGAAGCAGAACTTTGATTTGGAAGGCTAATGATTGATCACTGACAGAGTTGACTACTCATCTGTCAAATATCAATTATCAGCCTTCCAAATCTCTTTCATCCTGTGAAAAGGACCACTCCAATCCATGTGAATTGTGCTTCTTGTCAATGACTGATAGGGACATCCACCAAAGAGATTTGTTGTATACCTAAAGAATATCAAAGGTCAGCAAAGCATCATAAACTTACCATCATCAAACAAATACACTGTACAGTGCATCTCAATATATTTAATGAAATTTATATGGAATGCCAGATCTGTCCGCAACAAGCTCACATCCATCCATGAGCTCTTCCTCTCCAAATCCCTCACCTTCCTCACCCTCACAGAGACATGGCTCACCCCCTCTGACTGTACCGCAGCCGCTGCTCTCTCCTATGGGGGACTGCATATTAGTCACACCCCCAGACCTGACAACAGGTCTGGAGGAGGAGTGGGTCTGCTTCTCTCTGCACCCTGCACCTCCCGGGTCCTATCACCACCCCCTTCCCTGCACTTCTCATCCTTTGAGGCCCACGTAATCCGCCTGTACCAACCTCTCCCAGCCATCATTGCGGTCCTATATCACCCCCCATCTGCTCCAACTTCACTCTTCCTGGACAACCTGGCCTCCTGGCTCCCCCACATCCTGTCATCTGACCTCCCCACCATCATACTCTGGGATTTCAACTTACCTATCGATCAGCCTATCTCCACTGCTGCCAAGCAACTACTCTCCCTCACCAAATCCCTTGGTCTCTCTCAGCACACAAATTCCGCCACCCACCGCGCTGGTCATACTCTTGACCTCATATTCCACCTCCCTCAGCAACCTGGACATCGCACCTTTCCCTATCTCTGACCATCACCTCCTCACCTTCACCATCTCCCCACCAACAACTTCTCTCCCCACCCCTCAGCCTGGTTGATGGCAGAGAGACCTACGTAATCTCAGCCCAAATGTCCTAGCAAGTCCCCTTCTCTCCCTCTCCTCCCACCTACTTACCCTGACATGCCCCCAAGGAAGCGGCTGCACAATATAACCTTGCCCTCTCATCTGCTTTAGATCAAGCTGCCCCCTCAATCTTCCGCCCTAACAAGCCCCCCAACCCCGAACCCTGGCACAACACCCACACACGTAACCTCAGGAAAGAAACTCGAGCAGCCGAACGGAAATGGAGGAAATCACATCTCAATTCTGACTTCCTAGATTACAAGGCCAAACTTTTACTCTTCCACACTGCCCTCTCTGAGGCTAAACAAAGGTTCTTTGCAGCACTGATTAGAACCCAAGCTTCCAACCCTCAACAGCTTTTTGCTACCTTCAATTCCCTCCTCAACCCCACTCCTCCTCCTCCCAGCTTCTCCCTCTCAGCCAACGACTTTGCTGACCACTTCACCACTAAAATTGAAACAATACGCAATGAAATTTCCCGCCTCCATCCCTCCCTTCCCAACGCCTCTCAGGTTGTCCCCTTGCCTTCCCTCCCAGCTGCTCCCCTGTCTCATCCACCCCTCGCCTCTTTTGCTCCTGCCACCATTGATGAAGTCAGCCTGCTGCTAGTGGCTTCCCCCCCTCCCCCCCACATCCTCTCCCTGTGATCCGGTACCCGCGAATACTCTTCGTCCCCACTTCCCTGACCTGGCCCCAGTCCTCACCTCCTTGTTCAATCTCTCCCTTTCCACAGGCATCTTCCCCAATGCATTCAAACAGGCCACTGTACTTCCCCTGCTGAAAAAACCCTCACTCGACCCATCCCTACCCTCAAACTACCGCCCAATCTCCCTCTTTCCCTATGCTTCTAAACTCCTCGAACGCCTAGTCCACCAACGCATTACCCAATACATCAACACCAATACCCTACTTGACCCCCTACAGTCTGGATTCCGACCTGCACACTCAACTGAAACAGCCCTCGCCAAGGTGGTCAACGACCTTACCCTTGCCAGGGCCAAAGGCAGTTATTCCATCCTGCTCCTCCTTGACCTCTCTGCAGCATTTGACACTGTTGACCACTCCCTCCTCCTCCAATCACTACAGTCCATGGGCATCCATGGTCTTGCCTTGGCCTGGATCTCCTCCTACCTATCCAATTGCTCCTTCACCACTTCCTTCAATGGCTCCTCCTCAACCCCTGCCCCCCTCTCAGTTGGGGTCCCCCAGGGCTCTGTTCTAGGCCCCCTTCTTTTCTTCATATACACTTCCTCAATTGACAAGCTTATCTCCTCCCTGGGCTTCAATTACCACCTTTATGCAGATGACACTCAGATTTACCTCCATACCCCCGATCTCTCATCCACCACCATAAACAAGGTCTCCTCGTGTCTCTCAGCAATTTCCTCTTGGATGTCAGCTAGGTTCCTAAAGCTTAACCTAGACAAAACTGAGCTCCTGATCTTTCCACCCCATGCTGCTGCACCCCTCCCAGATTTCCACCTCACAATCGACAACACAACCATTCTCCCTACCTCCCAGGCCCGCTGTCTGGGTGTCACCTTGGACTCTGACCTCTCCTTCATCCCACACATCCAAAACATCACCAGAGCCTGCAATTTCCACCTCCGTAATATCTCCAAGATCCGCCCCTTCTTAACTCCGGACACGACCAAACTGCTTATCCATGCCCTCATCATCTCCCGCCTTGATTACTGTAACTCCCTCCTTTCTGGCCTCCCCCTGAAACGCACTGCCCCCCTTCAATCAGTGATGAACGCGGCTGCAAGACTCATCCATTCTTCGCACCGCTCTGCATCCACATCTCCCCTTTGTGAATCCCTGCACTGGCTGCCTATCCGTTTCAGGATAAGTTTCAAGATTCTATGCCTGGCGTATAAATCTGTGCACAAAACCTGCCCTACCTACATCTCGGAGCTTGTTCACAAGTATACACCAGGTCGCCCCCTCCGTTCCTCAAACGACCTTCGCCTTACCACCCCACGCATTTCACACTCCCATGCCCGCCTGCAGGATTTCTCAAGAGCTGCCCCCACCCTCTGGAATGCCCTTCCTCCACCCATCAGACTTGCTCCCTCTTTTAACACATTCAAGCAAGCCCTCAAAACCCACCTCTTTATGATGGCCTACCCACCTCCTACCACACAGTAACTCTCTAAGGAATATTTAACTGCCCCACCTAGTGTTTCCACCCCTCCCTTTAGATTGTAAGCCTCTGGCAGCGTCCTCCACTCCCTAGTGTAATCTACAGGATCGTGTGCTCCTGTCCTATGACAGCCTGTACTTGTAATACTGGGCCTACCTAACCAGCCCATATTGCATGATCATGTATTTTGTACAATTTGCATGTATAACTTTGTTCTATGTTGTATAACCCTATGTCTGTCATCCTTGTATCATTGTATATATTTATTGTCCAGCGCTGCGTAATATGTTGGCGCTTTATAAATACAATAAATAATAATAATAATATATTTTGCTATCTTAACACATTTTTACCAAAATTACAGATTACCACCAGGGTTAATCGGGCCACTGTGGTGCCCCAAGAAAGGCTTCTTTTGTTCCAACCCTACCCTCTTCCAATAATGTGAATCGGTGGATTGTAGTGTATAGCATCTGCCTTGTTTGTCTATGCCTAAAAACAGTCTTGCACATTACTACTTTCAATGATTTAATTAAATTAGCTATCAGTGTGTAAAATCACAATTTAAAAACAACTTTCAGATAATATAATCAGCCAGAATGATGATGACTTACAGTATTTTTTGGACTAAGTGGGAGGAAAAAGTCACTGCGTTTTATAGTCCAAATGTAGGGAGTTCCTGACTTGTGAACGCCTGCCGATACGAACCTCCAACAAGGGGGGCACAAATGGGGCATAGAGGAGGACACAAGGGGGACAGAGGAGGACATAGGGAGACACAAGAAGTACAAGGGGCCATGAGGTACAAAGGGGGCATAATCCACAAGATGCCCCTTTACCATGGATGCACCAGGTTAAGTATATTTTCCCCTGGTTTTGTCTTCTAAACCTAGGTGTGTCTTATGGTTAGGAGAGTCTTATAGTCTGAAAAATATGGTTATCACATAGGTGAGAAGAGACATGAGGTTATGTGTTTTTGCTCTTCATGCTGAACCTAAAGCATACTAGAATTTTCTGTAATACATGATCATGGTTGGGTACTATTATCTGAAGTTTACCAGGGCACCAACTACATTGGCTGGCTGAGAGTGGGCAGATTTGTTTTTGGCACCATGTAATAAGCAATCAAAACCTTTAGATTTGTGGTAGTTAATTTATGGCAATGAGCTGAGGGTGCAGACAAGAGCCTAGCTATATATAAATAAAGGGCCCTGTTTTCACCAATTCACTAGGGCCCTGTTTTCACTAATTCACTAGGGCTCTGTTTTCATTAAGTATCTGTATTATCTGGGGTTACAGCTGATGCCTTCTGATCCAATGTTGTGAATACACATATTTTGCTAAGAGCAAGGTCACACATCCTGTAAGGTAACTTTGGCACTTTGTTCCCACTAATGTGATCCATTTTTTCTCCAATATGCAGACGTAATGCATGCAGTATTTTATTTTTTTTGCAGACGTTTTGCAACTGCTAGTTTGTAGGACAACAAGTATTAATTTGGAATATTGCTTTTATATTATTCCAAGTACAATGATACCTGATAGAATTCTCCTTCAACAATGATTGGCAATGAGTTCCTATGTGTTACAGCCCTTTATAATTGTTCTCCCCACTGTATTGATGAATGCCGTACACAGAGTAATCGTATTCATCGTTATTCATCTCTTAGCTTCACATGGTTGCCTGAAAGGCAGACAGTAAATGAAGATGTGCGAGTGTGAAAATGCCGTTTGTCAAAACCATAAAATGGACACAGCTATACCGTTCATTTTAATAACGTGATTAAATCTTTTGAATCCCTTTGGATTTGTGTTCTTCATAGTAGTGGTTTGCAGTCATGTTCTAACAGTAATAAAATACTATTAATAATTAACTCCAGGTTAAGATATAATTCAAAATCATCTAAATCTACTGGGTGCCACAAGATCAGCAGCACTTTTCCCCACATATTCTACAGTTTAAAGCGGAACTGTAGATCTAAAATAAACACATTGTTTCTCTTACCTGGGGCCTCCCCAAGCCCCAAGCAGCTGTCCTGTCCCGCGCCGGTCCTCAACGAGTCTCCGTTCCCCCGCCACCGCTCGGTCCCATACCTCGACTTGTAAGTCGATGCCAGCGCGGCTCTGGCCAAGCCTATCCTTTCTTCGCGTTCCCCTCTGCAATAGCGGGGAATGCGAAGAAAGGATACGCGTGGCCAGAGCCGCGCAGACGCAGGGGCCCGGCGGCGGAACCGAAAGTAGCTGGCGGTGGGCGAACAGAGGCTCGTTGAGGAGCGTCGCGGGACAGGACTGCTGCTGGGGGCTTGTGGAAGCCCCAGGTAAGTGAAACAATGTGTTTATTTTAGATCTACAGTTCCACTTTGAGACATAATTTCATGCATTGGGCTTGAGTCACGTATTGCCGGTAAAACTAACGTGCATGTCATAGCAATGCTCATATTACTTATATACGGGTTGCATTAATTGCTCAACACCCTGTACTCTGCTGGCATTAGTGTCCAGTAATATTGCTGTGTGCTTTCTATGCACGACAGTATTACTGGCACTATGTGAATCAAGGTTATAGACACGTCACTAAGTTATTGTCAACTGGACTACTGAGAGTCTTTCCCATAGGAAACGATTGGCCTTCTATCAAAATTTGTGTTGAGGACAGTTTAGAAAGGATCTGATTGGCTGATCTGACTGACTGTAATAAGCAAAGAGTACTTTTCACTTTCACGTTGATCAATTCCTGAACCTTCAGAGACATCAGTAGGTATCCATAAGAAAGTCATAGTGGCACTAAGGTCGTTGGTGATTTAGCTAATTTATAGTAAAGAAGAGCAAATTTATACATTTACCCTAGTTTATTTTAATTGATCTGCAAATTGTTTCACCAAGAACCAATTTTAAGTCCTTGGAAATTATTTTCTACCTGTTAACTAGTTCTGCCCATTCTTTATCCCTGTGTGACAAACTATGCTCAATATGGTTTTTAATTTACAGTGAGATGAAACTCAAAATTACAGATTTGCTCTAAAACATTAAACACAGTGAAAATGAATAAGAAACAACATATAGGTTGCCATACATTAGAACGATTATGGGCAGATTCGACCAAGAGACAAATTTATCTTTTATCGAATCTGATTAGAGATAAATTTGTCTCTAGTCGAAATCTGCCCATACACTACAGGCCGATTCCCGTCCGATTTCAGCATGAAATCATCAGGGAATCGGCTGAGCCGCCGCATTCGCCCCGCCGCTGCCCCCAAAATGTATAAATGTATGTAGTGTAGTGCATTTATACATTACCTGTCCTGTAGCAGCTTCCGCACGGTGTCCGTCCATCTCGCCGGGTAAGCCGCATACACGCTAGCGGCGCATAGCGTCTGACGTCAGACACTATGCGCCTTTGTGACGTCAGACATAGCACCGCCGGCGTGTATGCGGAACCCGGCGAGATGGACGGAAACCGCTTGGAGGCTGACACCGGACAGGTAATGTATAATTGCAGTGGAAGCCAAAGTTCCTCCATAGTATAATAAATGCAGCCTTTGTTTTGGACGCAGGGCATGCATTTTCAGGCTAATAGAGGTGGTGCATGCCTGAGCGATTAACCAGTCAATTGCAGCATGTTTTTAGGGATGAGCAACCTCCCCCCTTTTCATAATTTTGCTAGTATGTAACTACCAGGTTAGCTGCCCCCAGCCTGTATTCCTGAGTTTCCCGTTTGCATGGTAAGTAATAGTAGTTATGCATATGATTTGCATCTGAATTGAATGCAAAGTGTGCAGATAGCTTATTATAGGTGCTGCACATGTGAGCTGTTGGTCATTTCAGATGCAGCCTTTGTAGTATGCGCTGGCCCTCTCCTCGCTCTCCTCGCTATAAATGCACTACATTACATACATGTATACATTGCGGCTGCGGGGGTGACGTCGTCTCGTCGCTCGTTCGCAATTCGGCCGCCTTACGGCCGCGCACCCGACCAACCAACTTCGCACCGACATTTTCCAGCATGCGTGCGGCCAATTTCTGTCCCGAAATTGGTCGCTTTGTCGGTCAGGTATGCACTTGGCAGCACCAATTTTCATTCAATTCGATTATAATAATCGAATTGGATGGTCGATTGGTTGACTAGTGTATGGCCCTATTAAGACTGTTCTACCGTCATTTGAAGGCATATTTACAGTGGGTTGCAAAAGTATTCGGCCCCCTTGAAGTTTTATACATTTTGTCATAGTACTGCCACAAACATGAATCAATTTTATTGAAATTCCACATGAAAGACCAACACAAAGTGATGTACACATGAGAAGTGGAACGAAAATCATACATGATTCCAAACATTTTTTACAAATAAATAACTGCAAAGTGGTGTGTGCATAATTATTCAGCCCCCTTTGATCTGAGTGCAGTCAGTTGCCTATAGACATTGCCTGATGAGTGCTAATGACTAAATAGAGTGCACCTGTGTGTAATCTAGTGTCAGTACAAATACAGCTGCTCTGTGACGGCCTTAGAGGTTGTTTAAGAGAATATTGGGAGCAACAACACCGTGAAGTCCAAAGAACACACAAGACAGGTCCAAGACAGGTCAGGGATCAAGTTATTGAGAAATGTAAAGCAGGCTTAGGCTACAAAAAGATTTCCAAAGCCTTGAACATCCCAAAAAGCACTGTTCAAGCGATCATTCAGAAATGGAAGGAGTATGGCACAACTGTAAACCTTTTGCAAAAAGGGTGTGTGCATCAATCACCAAGTGAACCCTTAAATACCTGGCTTAGCAGATGAGGCCTAATTAGCTTACTAAATGAGGCATAGCTCCAGCAAATCTGCATTCGCTTTCACATGCCAGGATTTGCAGGGCTTTGCCAACTAATTCACCGCAAAATTTTTGCCCTGCGGGGGATTAGTTTGCGCAGCATTTTCGCACTTATTCAGGATCGCCACATGGAGGCCCCACCAGGATCCCAGGAAAAGGGGGGCCAACAGGGCACTCCAAGCACCCTCACTGCTCAGAGACCCTGCAGCCGCCCCCCCGGGGGGGAGGCTGAAAAGCGCGGGCGGACCCCCCAAGCGCTGCCACCGCCAGAGAGAGCTGCCCCCACCCGCCTCCCAAAGGATAGGACCTACCTTATTTCGTACTGCGTCCAAGTGCATTATTATGCCAGGCCAAATGTGCGCAACTTGGGAGCACTACGAAAGGGATGGAGTGAAACAGAGGTCACCCCAAGCCAGGTAAAGCTCAGGGGTGACTCTACAGCTCCACACCCCAATGGGGAAGCAGGCTGCTGACAGCCCTTAGAGAGGGTCATCCACCACCTGCCTCCAGAAGAAAGAAACAACATTTTGCAAAAAGGGTGTGTGCATCAATCACCAAGTGAACCCTTAAATACCTGGCTTAGCAGATGAAGCCTAATTAGCTTACTAAATGAGGCATAGCTCCAGCAAATCTGCATTCGCTTTCACATGCCAGGATTTGCAGGGTTTTGCCAACTAATTCACCGCAAAATTTTTGCCCTGCGGGGGATTAGTTTGCGCAGCATTTAGCACTTATCCAGGATCGCCACGTGGAGGCCCCCCCAGGATCCCAGGAAAAGGGGGGCCAACAGGGCACTCCAAGCACCCTCACTGCTCAGAGACCCTGCAGCCGCCCCCCCCCCCCCCCCGGGGTGTGGAGCTGTAGAGTCACCCCTGAGTGCCCTGTTGGCCCCCCTTTTCCTGGGATCCTGGGGGGGCCTCCACGTGGCGATCCTGGATAAGTGCTAAATGCTGCGCAAACTAATCCCCCTGCAGGGCAAAAATTTTACGGTGAATTAGTTGGCAAAACCCTGCAAATCCTGGCGTGTGAAAGTGAATGCAGATTTGCTGGAGCTATGCCTCATTTAGTAAGCCAATTAGGCCTCATCTGCTAAGCCAGGTATTTAAGGGTTCACTTGGTAAATGATGCACACACCCTTTTTGCAAAATGTTGTTTGTTTCTTTCTTCTGGAGGCAGGTGGTGGATGACCCTCTTTAAGGGCTGTCCGCAGCCTGCTTCCCCATTGGGGTGTGGAGCTGTAGAGTCACCCCTGAGCTTTACCTGGCTTGGGGTGACCTCTGTTCCACTCCCAACCTTTTCGTAGTGCTCCCAAGTTGCGCACATTTGGCCTGGCATAATAATGCACTTGGACGCAGTACAAAATAAGGTAGGTCCTATCCTTTGGGAGGTGGGTGGGGGCGGCTCTCTCTGGCGGTGGCAGCACTTGGGGGGGGGGTGCCCGCGCTTCTCAGCCTCCACCCCGGGGGGGGCGGCTGCAGGGTCTCTGAGCAGTGAGGGTGCTTGGAGTGCCCTGTTGGCCCCCCTTTTCCTGGGGTCCCTGGGGGGGCCTCCACGTGGCGATCCTGGATAAGTGCTAAATGCTGTGCAAACTAATCCCCCGCAGGGCAAACATTTTGCGGTGAATTAGTTGGCAAAACCCTGCAAATCCTGGCGTGTGAAAGCGAATGCAGATTTGCTGGAGCTATGCCTCATTTAATAAGCCAATTAGGCCTCATCTGCTAAGCCAGGTATTTAAGGGTTCACTTGGTGATTGATGCACACACCCTTTTTGCAAAAAACAACTGTAAACCTACCAAGACAAGGCCATCCACCTAAACTCACAGGCCGAACAAGGAGAGCGCTGATCAGAAATGCAGTCAAGAGGCCCATGGTGACTCTTGACGAGCTGCAGAGATCTACAGCTCAGGTGGGAGACTCTGTCCATAGGACAACTATTAGTCATGCACTGTACAAAGTTGGCCTTTATGGAAGAGTGGCAAGAAGAAAGGCATTGTTAACAGAAAGCATAAGTCGTCCCGTTTGCAGTTTGCCACAAGCCATGTGGGGGACACAGCAACCATGTGGAAGAAAGTGCTCTGGTCAGATTAGACCAAAATGGAACTTTTTGGCAGAAATGCAAAACGCTATGTGTGGCAGAAAACTAACACTGCACATCACTCTGAACACACCATCCCCACTGTCAAATATGGTGGTGGCAGCATCATGCTTGGGGGGTGCATCTCTTCAGCAGGGACAGGGAAGCTGGTCAGAGTTGATGGGAAGGTGGATGGAGCCAAATACAGGACAATCTTGGAAGAAAACCTCTTGGAGACTGCAAAAGACTTGAGACTGGGTCGGAGGTTCACCTTCCAGCAGGACAATGACCCTAAACATAAAGCCAGGGCAACAATGTAATGGTTTAAAACAAAACATATCTATGTGTTAGAATGGCCCAGTCAAAGTCCAGATCTAAATCCAATCGAGAATCTGTGGCAAGATCTGAAAACTGCTGTTCACAAACGCTGTCCATCTAATCTGACTGAGCTGGAGCTGTTTTGCAAAGAAGAATGGGCAAGGATTTCAGTCTCTAGATGTGCAAAGCTGGTAGAAACATACCCTAAAAGACTGGCAGCTGTAATTGCAGCAAAAGGTGGTTCTACAAAGTATTGACTCAGGGGGCCCAATAATTACGCACACCCCACTTTGCAGTTATTTATTTGTAAAAAATGTTTGGAATCATGTATGATTTTCGATCCACTTCTCACATGTACACCACTTTGTATTGGTCTTTCACGTGGAATTCCAATCAAATTGATGCATGTTTGTGGCAGTAATGTGACAAAATGTGGAAAACTTCAAGGGGGCTGAATACTTTTGCAACCCACTGTACACTTCACTGAAGCTAACTGATAACACTGCTGGTTTCAGGGCAAATTAGATTGACTTGTAATTAAGTAATAAATAAGCAAATACAAGAGAGAAACCCTCCACTTCCCCTAAATATAGCAGTAACTTCTGCATTATTTACACATTTCAGTATACTTCTACACAATCTGATAATTCTGGATGGCAACAGCAATCTTATTGATTAGTAGCTCAAGGAAATGAAAAATTTGATTATTAACCCTTCCAGTAACTTGGAAACCATTTATATATTTTTTTACTATTACTTTTATGCTGTGTTTAATTGGTTTAAAGACCATAGATACAATTAAACACATTTAGATAGTAAGAGTACCGTATATACTCGCATACAAGCCGAATTTTTGACCCCCAAAAAGGGGCTCAAAAGTTGGGGGGTCGGCTTGTATGAGAGTCTTTCCTGGTGGTCTAGTGGTCGGGTGGTCTGTGCCCCGCTCCCCCCTCCCCGCTCCCCCTGCGGCCGCCGCTGCTATTACCTGCTTAGGCAGCGGCCGCTTCCTAATCCGCGTTCCCCTTCTCATGTTTAGTTGCAGAGTGCATCACAGCTGTGACGATGCAGGGGCAGGAAAGAGCGGTTCCCCTGGTAACGACGATACAGATCGCGCGCTACAGGGAGCCGCGCTCTTTCCTGCCCCCTGCATCGTCACAGCAGCAGCGCCGGGCGCGCTGCTGTGATGCACTCTGCAACTAAACATGAGAAGGGGAACGCGGATTAGGAAGCGGCCGCTGCCTAAGCAGGTAATAGCAGCGGCGGCCGCGGGGGGAGCGGGCAGGGGGGGAGCGCTATACTGGGGCACTACCTACCCATATTGGGCATTTTACTAACTATAATGGGCCTTATACTAGCTATACTGGGCATTTTACTAGCTATACTGGGCACTATACTGGCTGTACTGGGCACTATACTATCTATACTGGGCACTATACTACCTATACTGGGCACTATACTAGCCATACTGGGGCACTATACTAGCCATACTGGGGCACTATACTAGCCATACTGGGGCACTATACTAGCCATACTGGGGTACTATACTAGCTAAACTGGGCACTTTACTAGCTATACTGGACACTACCTACCTATACTGGGCACTTTACTAGCTATACTGGGCACTATACTAGCTATACTGGACACTACCTACCTATACTGGCTATACTGGGCACTATACTGGCTATACTGGGCACTATACTAGCCATACTGGGCACTATACTAGCCATACTGGGCACTTTACTAGCCATACTGGGCACTTTACTAGCCATACTGGGCACTCTACTAGCTATACTGGGCACTATACTGGCTATACTGGGCACTATACTGGCTATACTGGGCACTATACTGGCTATACTGGGCACTATACTGGGCACTGTACTGGCTATACTGGGCACTGTACTGGCTATACTGGGCACTGTACTGGCTATACTGGGCACTGTTCTAGCTATACTGGGCACTTTACTAGGGCACTATACTAGCTATACTGGGCACTATACTAGCTATACTAAGGCACTACCTACCCATACTGGGCGCTATACTGGGACACACTGGGGGGCTGCACCAATCCAGCATTTCCTACCCCCGGCTTATATGGGGGTCAATCATTTTCCCCTGGTTTTTCAGGTAAAAGTTGGGGGGTCGACTTATATGCGGGTCGGCTTATATGCGAGTATATACGGTAGTTTCCAATACAGATGCTGATCTGTGGACTGGAGGAAGAAACATAATTATTCATATTCATATTGTTGAAACGCTCACCCCCTTATTACTGGACGCTACACAGGAGCAGGGGGTGTCTGAATAACTGTCTTATCCACCAGCATTTTTTTTTTTTTACTCGCCTCTGTATATGTTGAGTGCTTTGGATTGCTTCTGCTCTACAGCAACAGAGCCAGAAGGCTAAGACAGCAGCATCATTTGACAAGTGGTACTGAGTCTTACCACACCAGCTCACATGTTTATAAGGCTCCTGTTGGTAATAAGAGATGTTCAGTAAGGTGTGGTAATTCATACACTGCTTACTGCAGCTTTACTGGACTGTAGTGAATAAACTTTTTTTTTAAAAGCAATACGGAGGGATACGGAGGCTGCAATATTTCTTTCCTTTAAGGCCTCGTTCACATCCAAAATCGTAATCGCAAGCGTTTTGCGATTTTGAGTGGAGTTTTTTTTCCCCCTCTTGGCACTCCACTGCACACTGCATTTTTGGTAAAAGCGCTTTTCTGGTGCAGTATTTAAATTCACTCCCTGATGCAAGTCAGGAAGTGAACTTTTTGACCAGGAAAAATATAAATACAATGTATTTATTTTTAAAAACGCAATCGCTGCACAAAGCGATTTTGTGAGCGTTTTCATTTTTCCTATACCTTCCATTGAGGCAAAATCGCCTCAAAAATGGCACAGGCACTGCTTTGCTGAGCGGATCGGATTGGAAACGAACCGCTCAAATGTGAACTCTCTCATAGGGAGTCATTGCACAAGCGTTTTTAAAATGTTGAAAATCGCCTGCACTTGAAAAAAGGGCAAAAACACCCTTAGTGTGAACGAGCCCTCATACAATACTAGTTGCCTTGCTGTTCTGCTGATCCTCTGCCTCTAAAACGTTTAACCATAGACCTGCAGATCAGGTGATCTGACTGAATTCTGACTGGATTCACTCCATGCTTGTTTCCAATGTGTGTGGTCCAGACAACATTGCAGCCAAAGAGATCAGCAGGATGCCAGGTAACTGGTATTGTTTAAAAGAAAATAAATATTTCAGCCTCCATATACCACTCACTTTTAGGTTCCTTTTCAATCAATATTTTGCACTAAATAATTGTGTGAAAATTTTGTAAAGCAATTCCAGCAATTGGCCAAACTCTCAGGAATAGTTAGTGATTAGGGTTAGAATAGTATTTAGATTTTTTTGTTTGAATGGTTTTTGGTATGTGTGTTATACCATCTTTAATTAATAGTTGGTTTGTGTACAATTTGCATCTTTTTTTCCCCTGATGGAACACTTCTGATATCTGGCACTGTGAAATGTTCATAATAGAAATTATTGAATTTAAACTGTAGCAACTGATTATAGAGCAATCTCTGAAATAATCTCTGTACAGCCATTTCTCTTAGCAAATGATGGTTATCTATGAGTAGCAGTTGTTTTATAGCCAGGCAGTAACCATAAATGTAGACACAGTCAATGTTGTATTGTAAAGGATATGGTAAATGGAATGGAAGTAAATAATTTTCACATGCTGCAGTGGTTAAAGTGTATCTGAAAACAGTAAACAAGGCCATTCTTTCCTAGACACAGATTTAAATATAACATCTGATGGTAAACAGAGTGAGGAAATAGTATTTCTGTGTTAAAGTGGATCCGAGGTGAACTTTTACACATTGAATAATTGTGTTCCTTTCCTATTGTTAATAGGGCATTCCTCAAGCCAAATACGTTTTTGTTTTAATACTCTAATTCCCTATAAACTAAAAAAGCCACGCCCACAGGGTTTCAGAGAGCCTTGGCAGTAGCAAAGGCTCATGGAAGCTCAGTCTGGGCAGGAGGAGGGGGATGTGTTACTAGCCATTGATTTCAGAGGCAGAGGGTAGGAGGGAGGAGGAGAGGGGATTAGGCTGATGGCTCAAGATACAGATAAGCCTGCCTCTATGTAATGCTTACAGACAACATGGCGGCTGTCATTGTATCACAGGCATAAATAATCATATTCTATTAAAACTGTTTGCAGCTAGATTTGCTGTGTAAACCATCTAAACTTTAGATAAGATATATAGACGAGTTACTTGTTATAGTTCGTTTTTCATCTTGGATCCGCTTTAAGGAGGAGAGAAAATGTGGTCATGTGATCCGAACCTTAAGAGTTAAAAGCAAGTCCCATGGGTTCAATTTCTACTACTGTTAAAGGGAACTGAGAGTGATATGGATGTTTCCTGTTAAACAATACCAGTTGCCTGGCAGTCCAGCTGATCTCTGTGACTGCAATAGTGGCTGAATCAAACCCTGAAACAAGCATGCAGCTAATCCAGTCTGACTTCAGTCAGAGCACCTGATCTGCATGCTTGTTCAGGGGCTGTGGCTAAAAGTATTAGAGACACAGGATCAGCAGGCGATTCAGGCAACTGGTATTATTTTAAAAGGAAAAATCCATATCCTTCTCAGTTTAGGTTCCCTTTAAGCACAGTATAACAATGCTGTTCCTACCAGAAATAAAACACACTTAAGGGCACATTCATAAAAAAAAACCTAACATTTATTACTGTACAGTTTGAAAACAATAATCCGTCATACTTAAAATATCATATTTTTTTGAACGATTTGATATAATAAATGCCCAGATTATGATTTAAATAGTGCTGGAGGTAAACTGTATAAAAGAACTGTGAACTGTTGATTGATTGCACTGTGCGTAGATACTAATGAATACACCACTGCATTACCCTACAAGGCCATTAAAGGACACATTTCCCATTCCTCATAGACAATGCATGCATCCATCAGGTAGAAAATAATGAATCACAACCGGAGAACTAAAACTAGCTTGACTCTTATGAATAGCACCACAACTAGCCTCCTGTGACATCAATGAACAGCTATTTCCAATTCAGATTAATTTGAACTGCTGTAGAATTGATTCAGCTCTCTCAGAAAACTGTAAGCTACATATACTGAAGTCTGTGATACAGGAAGTGTCTAGTGCAGGTAATTATGATGAGGTACTTTCAGACTGAATATTTGACATCAGATAATGAAAAAGCATCCACAAAGACTGAAACATGCTCCGACACTGAGTGTCTACACAGGACAGAGAAAATATTTGTACTGGGAGACAGGCTTTAAATTGCACCAAAATTGCAGGCCATTGCAGATCAACGATAAACCTTTGAGACTCCAAAGGTTTTTAATAATGGCAGTATTTGTATAGCGCCTTTCTCCTGTCGGACTCAAGGCGCTTGCGAGGCAGCCACTAAGCGTACTCAGTAGGCAGTAACAGTGTTAAGGAGACTTGCCCAAGAAACTCCTTACTGAAATAGGTGCTGGCTTACTGAGCCGAGATTCGAACCCAGGTCTCCTGTGTCAGAGGCAGAGCCCTTAACCATTACATTATCCAGCCACTGCTGGACTCCAAAGGTTTTTAAGTATTTTATAAACTATACAACATTGTTATTAAAATATTAGAGGACCATATGGCAATTACCCATCCCAATTTTTTACTGTGCAACATAAAATATAAATAATTTAACATTAACATTCTGTTTCTGTGGATGCATTATCTTTCTTTGCTCTTGAGTCATCTGCAGCACTACCGCAGGCCACTACAATATTCATGACACTGCTTGCATGTCCTGGCCTTTCTAACTTATCCATTATGGACCGAGATTTTCTTGAATGGCAGTGTAAACTCTTTGATCTAGGAGAGGCAGAGCCACCAGTCTTGTCTGTTCCTACAGACAATAGGTTTTTTGTCTCTGTCCTTTCTGTGAAAGGCGAACAAGGAAAGGAGGCACTGTTTCCTATTTCTCCAATATCGCTTTCGTCTTCTGTATCTGTTAGCAGTGGCTTGAGCTCAGCCTGGATCTCAGCTTCTGATACAATGTTGGGAAGCTCAGGAGATTGTTTTCGAGACAGGTTTTCATGGTAGCTCCAGTGGGCATCCCAGTTTTCCACCTCAGGAGGACACATCTGATCCATAATTGTGCTGTATTCTGTAGTCCAGTTGTTAACACCTCCAACTAACTTTCCACCTTGGGTAAACACGTAACTGCTAGATTTGGTCATTGTTGTCTGACAAGTGTTAAATGACTGACAAGGGAAATATCTTATAGCTTTTGACTTCTCTAAAGGATAGGATATGGTGGCTTCCAATTTAGTTTTTTCTACTGTCAAATGAGAGTTTGAAAAATCAGCACCAGTGACTTCTCCTATTGACTGGCCATTCATGATGACATCGGATTCCTTTTGTCCATCAGGGTTTTCAGTGTTCAAATGCTTTTCACTTTCAGGAGTCCAAATATCCATGCTAGAAAGAGGTCTAATTGTTTGGGAAACAATTCCTAAAGTGACTTTATTAAAGTCTTTTGTACCTACAGCATTTGCGCTTGAAGCATAGCGAAGACTTGCTTGCCGTGGCACTAGCTGCATCTGTTTATCATCTTCACCTCTGTCTGTTTTCATCCCAAAAGAATAAGCTTTTCTACGGATTCCAGGAGCTGGTGACATTGAACCTGTGCTCTCATCACATGGTACTTCGTCAGGTTCTACATGGTACGTATATAAGCTGTTTCCATCAGAGCTGTTGACACTGCCTTGTCGTAAGAGATACGCAGCATCGACGTCTGATGACGCACGTGAACGTACATGGATCAGTTCAGATTTATCAATTCCAGCAAGCTTCTCAAGCGCATTAACCATTCTTCCTGAAAGTTCTTCCAGTTGAGAAAGCCGAAGGTCCACAGTCTGCAGAGAGGCCTTCATGAAGTGCTCACGCTCATTGACTTCTTCTAATCGCATGGACATATTTTCAACCCTACAATAATAAATTGAAAATTCAGATAGTGACAGCTTAGGCAATATGTACTAAACCTGCTTATGCTGCATAAGGTAGTGTTTGTTGTTCTAAAATAGAAGTACCTTTCAGAAGTAACACGAATACGTTCATCATTAGAAGACTGCTGCTCATCTTCCTTCTCTTGGAAGTATTCTTCCACACATTGCTCTTCAAACTCATACAGCTTCTTCAGCTCTTCATCATTCAGAAACAGTTCTAAAGGATTACAGAATGCATTCAGTTAGTTTAATGAAGAGTTTGAACTGTATTAACCATTGGAAGGAGCAAGAAAAGGTAGGTTAAAGGGAACCTAAAGCGAGTAAAATTATTTAAAATAAACACATGACGTAGCTGTAAATGAATATTACATACTAACCTCACAGCCAGTTCCTCTCAGAAGCTCACTATTTTTTTCTTACAGTGATGCCTTCCAGTTCTGACAATATTTTGTCAGAATTGAAATATATCAGTTGCTATCAGTTATATTTCAGCACCTGTCAGTTACAACGGAATCTGCAAGGTAATGTCCATGTTTCCCTATGACTCAAGTGGGTGATAGTACAGTTAACGGGTGTGCTGACTAGGAAGCTGTTATGGGGTAATGGCCATTTTTAAAAATGGAGGATAAAGAATTCCTTTAAACACAGTGCACAAATGGGACACAGGAGAGGAGGAAGAGATTGAGGAGTAGACTACATAGGAGGTAAGTATGACCTGTGTATGGCTACTTTGACTTTTTATGTTCAGTTCAGGTTCTCTTTAATACATACCATATATTGGCTAATTGAGTATATTACAAAAGTAAGCTTATGAAAAAGCTTAAAGCTAATTGTAATCAAATGTAAAAATCAGAGCTAGTGCTGTGAGTAGAGCACTGGCCTGGCTGTCTTAACTACTTATAAAGTCCTTTCACTATAGTGTGGTGGGTGCAGCCTGCTCCCATCCACTCCCCTCCTAAACAGAGGTAGCTTATGTTTCCTGTGAAATGCAGCATGTGTCCTCCAGTAACCTACCAATCAGAAGTTCTGCAGCTCTCCTGAAGTCCAGGGACCCCTCCTACAGCTACAGTTGTTGTTCTCTATAGCGTACACTTTTAGGACTTCGCTTGGAAAGCGAAAAAAAAACAAAAAACTCTGGCACCTGAAAATGTTAAAATACAGTATAACCATATTGACATAAAAGCACTTACCAGATTGCCCCAGTGCAATGTACTTTAGTCAATAGCTGTGCACCACTGATTACTCTGGAATATACAAGTGATGCCTCAGTCAGGCACCTTGTAAGTTCCACTGATCCCAGAATAATCAATGTATTCTCTTGTAGCAGTAGCATGCAGTATTGTTTTGTATGAGCTGGCTTAAAGAGAACCCGAGGTGGGTTTGAAGAATGTAATCTGCATGCAGAGGCTGGATCTGCCTATACAGCCCAGCTTCTGTTGCTATCCCAAACCCCCCTAAGGTCCCCCTGCACTCTGCAATCCCTCATAAATCACAGCCACGCTGCTGACAAACATCTTGTCAGAGCTGGCTGTGTTTATCTCTATAGTGTCAGTCTGCTGCTCTCCCCGCCTGCTGCAGAACTCCGATCAACGCCTGCATCCCTTCCCTCCCTGCTGATTGGAGGGAAGGGATGGGGGCAGGGACCGGAGCTATGCAGGAGGCGAGGGAGCAGCCGAGACTGACACTACAGATGTAAACACAGCCTCACAGCACGGCTGTGATTTCTGGGGGATTGCAGAGTGCAGGGGGACCTTAGGGGGGTTTGGGATAGCAACAGAGGCTGGGCTGTATAGACAGATCCAGCCTCTGTATGCAGATAACATTTTTTAAACACACCTCGGGTTCTCTTTAAGGCACATGTATTGGGTACATGAGCAAAGGGAGAAATTTAAAAAGCATTTTGCTCATGTTATTCAGAGCTCTGCTCTCACCAGCTAGTCAGAAAAGGTGAAAAGGAAGAAGCTGCTCCATGTATGTATATGTCATGTCCTGCCCACCTCCCAAACCATGTGATTCATGAGCGAATGGAGGAGAAGCAGTTCCACTCCATGGCAACACTATGGACACTGAGGGGAACGGAGGACACTGCAGGGTTGTAAAGATACAATGTGATTTATATGCCTTGCCCCCATAGCTCCCAACTGTCCCTCTTTTGGAGGGACAGTCCCTCTTTGGGAACACTGTCCCTCTATCCCTCTTTCCTCCTCATTTGTAGCTCTTTCAAGACTTTGTCCCTCTTTCTTTGTAAATATATATATTTATCTACTAAAAATGTGTTTGATTGACTCTAAACTTTATTCACATCCTTTAAATTGATATATCACTAATTTTAAAATGTTAATATGAAGGAAAATGAACCAAGATAGAAAGGAACCGTGTGGTTTGAATGATAAAAAAAACATATTTTTCTCATGAAATGTTTATGGTATGCGTGACTAGGGATGTGACAGGGTCGTAATCAGGGGTGTGGCAGGGGTGTGGCTTAAGTGTCCCTCTTTCTCATCTCAAAAAGTTGGGAGGTATGCTTGCCCCTTATCTAGGTTATTCATTTATCTAGAGTCATTTGACCATGTTGTCTGTTTGTTAACCAGGAAGTGTTTAATAAAGCTTAGAGAGCAGATAACAAAAGAGAACAGTGTGTGTTCATGAGAGAAACCACAGCATGGTGTCAGTGTGCAGTTTATCCTCCATTAGAGATCCGTTGTAACTCACAACTTAGATGAGAAAGCAGCATCAGGCCAGGTATCCCATCTCTTAAATCAAAATGGCATCAAGGATACTAGAATCAGAATCAGAATCATTTTATTTCGCCAAGCATGACTGGGTCAAGCCCGGAATTTGGTTTGGCACAATGGAGCAGTACATAGAAAGAAATGCAGGGAAGAAACATTAGAATGACAGTAATACCTCATACTCAAATATAGATATACACAAATCTACAGTCAACATTAGATATACAGGATCTTCTCAAAAAATTAGCATATTGTGATAAAGTTCATTATTTTCTGTAATGTACTGATAAACATTAGACTTTCATATATTTTAGATTCAAATACACACAACTGAAGTAGTTCAAGCCTTTTATTGTTTTAATATTGATGATTTTGGCATACAGCTCATGAAAACCCAAAATTCCTATCTCAAAAAATTAGCATATTTAATCCGACCAATAAAAGAAAAGTGTTTTTAAAACGAAAAAAGTCAACCTTCAAATAATTATGTTCAGTTATGCACTCAGTACTTGGTCGGGAATCCTTTTGTAGTAATGACTGCTTCAATGCGGCGTGGCATGGAGGCAATCGGCCTGTGGCACTGCTCAGGTGTTATGGAGGCCCAGGATGCTTCGATAGCGGCCTTAAGCTCATCCAGAGTGTTGGGTCTTGCGTCTCTCAACTTTCTCTTCACAATATCCCACAGATTCTCTATGGGGTTCAGGTCAGGAGAGTTGGCAGGCCAATTGAGCACAGTAATACCATGGTCAGTAAACCATTTACCAGTGATTTTGGTACTGTGAGCAGGTGCCAGATTGTGCTGAAAAAATGAAATCTTCATCTCCATAAAGCTTTTCAGCACAATTATTTGAAGGTTGACTTTTTTTGTTTTAAAAACACTTTTCTTTTATTGGTCGGATGAAATATGCTAATTTTTGGTTTTCATGAGCTGTATGCCAAAATCATCAATATTAAAACAAAAAAAGGCTTGAACTATTTCAGTTGTGTGTATTTGAATCTAAAATATATAAAAGTCTAATGTTTATCAGTACATTACAGAAAATAATGAACTTATCACAATATGCAAATTTTTTGAGAAGATCCTGTACATATAGCTCAGTATTCATCTTACGAAAACACACACTACTAAAATCTACCACTCCTATGCAGGTGGTAGGGCCTTGATAGAGGGTGGTAGAATATTAAGGGAGTTCAGAAGGCTAACGGCCATCGGGAAGAACGAGTTCTTGTGTCTGGTGGTCTTGGTGGGGATGGCTCGAAGCTTCCGACCCAGTGGAAGTGGGGTGAAAAAACAGTGGCCTGGGTGAGAGAGGTCGCTTGCAATCCTCAGTGCCCTGGCTCGCAGTCTTGTGTTATACAGGTGGTCAAGTGGAGGCAGAGGTCTCTCAATCACCCTCTCCGCATACTAGGAGGGCTATTTGGGGGTGGTGTGTAGCTGCCTCACAATAACACTGTCAGGCTCCCTGCACACTGCAAATCCAATTTGCGATTCCGATTTGCAATTCCGATTTTCCCTGAATGCTATAAACAGAAAAAAGCAGAAAAAACGCAGCATGCAGTAATGATTGAAAATCGGAAATCGCATGTAAAAAGACGATTCAAAATCTGAATTGCATGCAGTGTGCAGGGAGCCTCATAGTGGGGGCAGTTGGAGTTGCTGCCTGGCATTAGGCAGGGTACTGGGGAAAGGTGGATGACTATATGATTCTATGGGGCCTATTTCTTGTCTTTTTGTTAGCACTTTGCAATCTCTGTCTTGGACACTGGAGGACTTTATCCTGGATGAGTATACACTATGCTTCCCCTTGACAGGTTCTGCATTATGTCCTAGCGTTCTACTTCAAACTACTAATTGTAGTGGTTAATCTGGTAACTACTTCAATGTATGTATAGTTATATTTTTAATAATATGCAAAAAATATAGAGAAGACAGGGAAAAAGTGCAAACCTACTTAGGCCTCTGTCCCGCTCATCATTGTCCCCTTCTTGTCCCTTTCTACAACGACAGCAGAGACGTTTCAAGATGATGTACATGTGGCTGAAGATGATCATAGGAGGTGGCAAGACAGGCCGATCATTGAAAGTCATGATGAGCTGGTAACGCTGGAACTTCCATACTTGGTTTGAAATAGACTTTACTTCGAAAAAGGTGTTGCTATGAAGAAGAATACATTTGAAATTGTTAATAAAATAAAAACAAACACACAGAAAATTAAAGAACAACTGAAGCGAGAGGGATACGGAGGCTGCCATATTTATTTCCTTTTCGGCAATACCAATTGCCTGCCTGCAGTGGCATAGCAATAGGGGTTGCAGAGGTTGCTACTGTATCGGGGCCCTCCCTTAACTGCAGTATTATCTCTTTATTGGTCCTGTGCTTGTTATAATCACTTCTATAAATGCTTTGAATGATAATAATCATTAACAAGCTGCTCCCCATGCCCCTCTTGCCCCTCTGTGCCCCACCCACTGTGGTTGTCCTTGGCAGGTTTTGGTGAGCCATATCAATTGTTATGTAAAGAGTGCTGGGGGGGGGGGGGGGGGCATGTAAAACTCACACCAGGGCCCCTACCTCCTAAGCTACACCACTGGTTGCCTTCCTGTCCTGCTGATCCTCTGTCTCTAAAGGTAGCCATACACTGGTCGATTTGCCATCAGATTCGACCAACAGATAGATCCCTCTCTGATCGAATCTGATCAGAGAGGGATCGTATGGCTGCATTTACTGCATACAGATTGTGAACCGATTTCAGCCTGAAACCGATTCACCATCTGCTGAGCTCCCGCTGTCGCCTGCCGTTCCCCCCCCCCCCCCCCCGCATACATTACCTGAAGCCTGGTCCCGGGCATCTTCTCCGCATCGGCTCCCGGCTGGCATCTTCTCCCATCACCTTCCGCATCACGACATCCGGCATCTGCATATTACTTTCTGTCACTCCAGTGACAGCGGAAGTTCAAATAGAGCGCCCTCTATTTGTACTTCCGCTGTCACTGCAGTGACACAGGAAGTTATACATGGATGCAGCCGGATGCCTGCCGTGATGCGGAGAAGATGCCGGGAGCCAGCTTCAGGTAGTGTATATCTGCGACATTCTTACGCCGCTAGCGACGCGCTCCCTACCCGCGGGCGATCAACGGTAATTTCCCAGACAGAGCGATCGACGGGATCGATCTATTTCGGGACAAAATAGATCGAAATTTAGCGTTTAGCATGAACGATGTGACAGCAGATTCGATCCCAGTGATCGAATCTGCTGTCGATCGGCGGGTAATCGGCTAGTGTATGGCCGGCTTAATACTTGTTGCCCTAGACCAGGGGTCGGGAACCTATGGCTCGCGAGCCATATATGGCTCTTTTCATCCCCGCATATGGCTCTCTGGCTCGCTAAAAGACGTGTGACAGAGCGGCCAGAGAGACTGTGTTTACTTTTAAAATTAGTGCGCCGCCTCCTCCTCCAGGCCCGGCCTTCATATTTACATGTCCGCCTCCTTCATCGGCACCGCCTCCCCTCACATTGCCCGTGCTGAGCGCTGCCTCCTCCAGCCACCGCAGCCAGCGTACTGTGGCTCCGCCCCCATGGTTATGCGGCGTGCAGGGACTGGAGGCCTGAGTGAGTTTTGCGGCCAGTGATTACATCAGCTGAGCCCGCACTGTGGAACTCCGCTGTGAAGCTGACTGGAAGCTGCCTGGCCTGGTGAGTGTGCACTATTAGCATTATAAAGCCTGCCCCCCAGCGCCTCACCTGTTTCCCCCCACCCAGCCACCAAGCAATATCACCTGCCTACCCAGCACCTCACCTGCTTCCCCCCCGCACCCACCAAGCAATATCAGCTGCTTATCGAGCACCTCACCTGTTTACCCCCACCCTCCCACCCACCAAGCAATATTACCTACCCATCCAGCACCTCACCTGTTTCCCCTCACCCTGCCACCAAGCAAAATATCACCTGCCTGAGCAGCACCTCACCTGCCTCCCCCCCCCCAACCAAGCAATATGACCTACCCACCCATCACCTCACCCGATTCCCCCCCACCCACCCACCAAGCAATATCACCTACCCACCCAGCACCTCACCTGTCTATCCCCACCCACCAAGCAATATCACCTACCCACCCAGCACCTCACCTGTTCCCCCACCAAGCAATATCACCTACCCACCCAGCACCCCACCTGTTTCCTCCACCACCCACCAAGCAATATCACCTACCCACCCAGCACCTTACCTGTTTCCCCCACCCACCAAGCAATATCACCTGCCCACCCAGCACCTCACCATCCTCCCCCCCCCCCAGTGGCCCCACCAAGCAATATCACCTGCCCACCCAGCACCTCACCATCCTCCCCCCCCCCACCAAGCAATATCACCTGCCCACCCAGCACCTCACCATCCTCCCCCCCCCCAACAAGCAATATCACCTGCTCACCCAGCTTCTTGACCTACCTCTTGTGAGAATCCGCTCAGCTGCCTGCGCAGGCAGGCAGCCTTTTGACCATTGTTTAGGTTTGCATGCTGCAGGACTCTGGAACAGAGACCTGTCTTTCCATTGCAAGTTCTGGTCTGTTCTCTTGCTGGGGAATTTGCATACATTCGTTATGCAAATCCCCTACCTGCCTTCTTTGATGACTGGCACTATAAGAGCTTTATGTTTCCCAGAAGGCTTTGCTGGTCATTTCCCTTCCACGGTCTGTTCCTGATGGACACTGCTGGAGTGTCAGCCATTGCTATCTAGTATAGTTAATTCCTGGGGGTTGCTTTAGGCTCCCCTTCTAGCCCAGTCAGGTTGTATTATCTGTATTGCCTGTTCTGTCTTGTCTTGCCTGTTGCCATTGTCCTGTCCCAACGGTGGTCGACAGGAAATGGTTCTGATCTCTGTTCTTGGAGTATAGCTGGTGCAGCGGTTGCTACCAGCTATCTCTTCTGTTCTGTCTTCTGGGATCGCGCTAGCTACTTTTTGCTAGCGCTGGGGATCCTTCTGTTCTGTCTTCTGGGATCGCGCTAGCTACTTTTCGCTAGCGCTGGGGATCCTTCTGTTCTGTCTTCTGGGATCGTGCTAGCTACTTTTCGCTAGCGCTGGGGATCCTTCTGTTCTGCTACTCTGTACCTGGATCGCGCTAGCCACTTTTCGTTAGTGCTGTGGATCCTATCTCTCGCTTGTCCCTGTTTTCGTGTGTCTGTCTTGTCTGCTACGCTTGCTGGAGGCTCGGTGAGGTAACCGTTAAGCAAGCGCTCGCGTCCTCTGTTTCATGTTTGTCTGTCGATGGTTAGTTAGGCGTGCTTGTCTCTATTGTGCTTATCACGTGGAGACCGCGCATAACCGCGTGCACTGTTGCGAATGAGTGCGGTGTTCGCGGTTAGCTAGCGTTTGTTATTTTCCGTATCTTCTCATTGTATTATTTGCTGTGCCTTTGCTACCCTCGTATTCTATTCTGATCTGCCTCGTGTCACGTCTGGCGATCGCACCTCTCGCGATCGCGTTCCTATTTCATATCTGCTGTTGTGTGTGCGTGGTCGCGGGGTGGCACTGGCGACTGGATTGGCGCACATACAACCTGTCCCTTTCCTCGTTCTCATTCGCAATCACCTCTCTTGCGATTGCGTTCTGCGCTTCATACAATTCCTGTCTGGCATTTGTGGAGGTACAGAGGATTGGTTCCTCTGCACTCCTCAGCGCCATCTGCCGACAGGAATTTCCCTCTACAGGTGCGTAGCACCTTTTGCTGGGTGCCTGCAAATATACGCTTGTGGAGGATTTCCGCCGTGTCAGCGCACGCGTTGTGCGCTGATCACGGAAATAGTTCCACAAACGTTACATCTCTCCACACCCTGACCTGCCGCTCCCATTATTTTCTGGTGAATGCTGCCCACTTTACGATTATTTTCTGGTGAATGCTGCCCACTTTACGATTATTTTCTGGTGAAATGCTGCCCACTTTACGATTAATTTCTGGTGAAATGCTGCCCACTTTACAATTATTTTATGGCGAAATGCTGCCCACTTTACGATTATTTTATGGTGAAATGCTGCCCACTTTACGATTATTTTATGGTGAAATGCTGCCCACTTTACGATTATTTTATGGTGAAATGCTGCCCATTTTACGATTAATTTCTGGTGAAATGCTGCCCACTTTACGATTATTTTATGGTGAAATGCTGCCCACTTTACGATTAATTTCTGGTAAAATGCTGCCCACTTTACGATTAATTTCTGGTGAAACATTGCTGCATTAGGATTATTTTATGGTGAAACGCTGCCCCATTACAATTCTTTCAACCGTTAGCAACAGCATAACAACGTTATTAAAAAGAATTCAGACACTTATTGTACTTTAAAGTGTTGGTTTTGCATAAAATGCACACATTTGCTTGTATTTAGTTATTGTATGGCTCGAACGGAATTACATTTTAAAAGATGTCGTGTTTATGACTCTCTCAGCCAAAAAGGTTCCCTACCCCTGCCCTAGACCCTGAACAAGCATATGCAGATCAGGTGTTTTTTACATTATTGGCAGATCTGACATGATTAGCTACATGCTTGTTTCTGGTGTTATTCAGACACTCCTGCAGCCAAATAAACTAGGCTGCCAGGCAACCGGTGTTGTTTAAAAGGAAACAAATATGGCAGCCTCCATAGTTTTCTCACTACAGTTGTCCTTTAAGTTTTCTACAAAGTTTTACTTCAGATTCACTTTAGATACTTACCTTACCAGGGGAAAAACTGGATGGTCCAGAAGCTCCCCCCATTGTCCTTGTCCCCACTGATCCAGCGCTGTGACCCTTTAAACAACCTGACAAAAGCTTACGGGATTTACTTTTGCTGCTGTGCCCCCTTCGTGTGTGAGCACAGCCACACTGCGCCTCTGTCAGTCCTGTCTGCACCTGTGCAGTAGCACAAAGTTGCTTGTCTACATCTTTGCCCTCTGTGCATGAGCGGTTTCATGCTACTGCACAGGCGCAGACAGGACTCATGCATTGTGACCATGCTTGTACATAGAGTGGAGTGCAGCTGCTTAGAAGAAGGAGGTTCCTGGTGAGCAGCAGAGGGGTCCAGGAGAACATGGGAAGCCTCCGGATCATCCGCATCTATTTGTTAATTTATTGTTTCTCACAAGTTTGCTTTAAAGTCCCGCTTTTGCAGGAAAGAAAAACACAATCCATTCAGGTTTGTACTTTTTACTGCATAGATTAAAAGAAAATATTATTTCTGTGTTTTATCTACATGCAGAGTGTTTCCACAGCATTTCTTACAAAAAATAGACATATGTGGACATTAGAATTTTCTGTAAAGTCATTGGATTAGTTTGGATGATGAATGCTCTGTGCATTCCTCAGGCAGCAAGGTGGGAGCTTCTACATAGTCTGTACTCCAGAGTACTGCTGCCATGGTTACAAGGAAGGGCAGTACAATTCTTAGTCGGTTGCATAATGAAATGGAAACATCATTTAAGATTCCATTACAAACAAAAAACAAAACCAAGAAACAATAATAAAAAAAAAGTATAATAAAAGTGGAATTTCCGTTTTAATAGTTGTCTTTAGGGGATGGTGTTAAAACCCTGAGTTTCACCTGCATGTTAGTTATTCATTTTATTTTGAACAATAATGCAAAAAATCTTATTGCATGGCCTTTTTTTTTAGGTAGAGACGTGTAAACTTTTGTTAACAGCAGATGGCAGCAGGCTTTCACACAATTACTGCATTTCTACTACCTTCTGAAATGGCTTCATTAGAAGTATTAAGGCTTATCCAGGCTGTACCATGTTTTCTTAATAAGATTACATTACCATCTGCTTTCTCTTAAACAGTAACTGTCAGTTTTCTGTGCACTGCCAAGTAAAGCTATAGCCACACGAACGTTTTTGTGCAGCCAGGAAAAGCAGGAATAAAGACTAAAAGACTCTTCATTTGATGAAAGTTTCATCTTACATTGCTCAGTTTTTGTTCAGACAGGTTCCTGTGCTTTTAACCCCTTCCTGCCACAGCGCCATAAATGAATGCACCACTATCGCAAAAAAATAAATAAATAAATTCACAATGTTAATTTGTTCCAGAGTAAAATGCGCTGTAAATTAAATGTTTCCTACATCGCTGTCACTTACAGTAAGCAGTAAAAATCTGACAGATTTAGAAGGTTTTGGACTTGTCCATCTACTCATGGGGGTTCTCAGGGTTTGTTTTCTTTATTCTTAAAACCACTAACTTAATGGTAGTTGTGGGTAGGTAGGGTGATCTGAGAGCAACCTGGAGTGAAAACAAAAAACACAGAGACACCGGGATCCTCAATAGTGTAGTATGTCAAACAATTGAAGCAAATGGTGGAGAAGAATGGGTACTCACATAGGGAGGTTGCAGGCAGGCAACCAACCACTGTAGACAAGTGGAGGTGCACAAACCCAACTCCACTCAGTCCAGTCCAACTACAATGTGGTCGCTCTCTTGTTACAAAATAGCTCTAGATGGTTGTAGGGGGTAGAACCAAAAAGACTACCCCTCTCGAAGGAGGATGTATGACACAAAGGGGGATAAGAGGCGCCCAGATGATGATAAAACTGCACTTGGCATGTTAAAATTCTTTGTCATTATCTGACTTTGCCGTCATTGAAGTAAACCACCTCACCCCTTCTATTTTAACTGTTTTTAACACAGTTTTATCATCATCTGGGCGCCTCTTATCCCCCTTTGTGTCAATGGTAGTTGCTCAGTCCAACTGCTAAAATAGTGTGTAAATATGAGGGGGCTGGCCTGCATGTTTGTATAGAGCCTTTCCATACAACGCTTTTCTAAAGCAAAAAGGAAATACTGAAAATCCCCCATGAGGTGTTGGACTGGTCAAAAACCTGTCAGATCTGTCAGATTTTACTGCTTGCTGTAAGCGACAGCAACATTGGAGAAAAATGATTGACAGTACAATTTCCTCTGGGAGAAATGTACTTTTTATAAATAGGTATTTAAAATTTTACATAGGTGGTGCTAGCCACATTACAGAGCAGCCGCCATGCTGAACCGCAACACACCACTGTGAACTTGGCCTAAACCTTTCTGCAAGATGTACCCCCATACTGCAGAAGTGTTAATCTACTGACCACTCTGTGTGTGCCTATGTATTGTAGAGCAGGGCCTGACTTCAGAGGCTACATGTCAGCTTGCAGTTTCATTATGATTGAGGAATAGTGATTATGATCATGTCTAGGAGAACACATGGAGAAGCATGTGATTTGTTTGATCAGCTGATAGATTTGCAAGGCTCTGATTTGCTGTGATCACATTCCGCTTTAGCACATGATCATGACTAGCAAACTGGAGATTTCCAAATCTGTCACCTGACCAAACTGATCACATCCTTCTTCATGACTTCTCCTAGATATGACCATCACTATTAAGGACCATATGCTGCTAATTTCTTCTTTTGTGTACTACAGTTGTGTCATGTCTAAAAAGCTTCACCAAAAATTTGTAGATTAAAGAGAACCCGAGGTGGGGATATGGGGGGCATATGTGACACAGAGCCATGTTCTCTTCCTAATGACATGGCTCTGTGTACCCCAACCGCCGCTCTCTGCCCCCCCCTACAGCCACGCCATAGCCCCCCGAGTTTAGTGACATGATTTGTCGCTAACTTGGAGGTAAACAGAGGGGAGAGGAATTCCCTGTTTAAAACATCTGCCAGGGGCATTCCTACAGGGTTTCCCCTGGCCGCGCCTCCTGCAGCTCCCCCGGCTCGCTGCATGCTATGAGAGACAACACAGTTTCTCAACGCAGCGCCGTGACCCAGGGGTCACGCAAGTGAAAGTGGGCTATTGCAGCCCATGGGAGCGTGGGAAACGGCGGTTTTTGTGGCTACCTGATCCGCTCAGCCCTGTGGATCAGGTAGCCTACTTTTTTTTTTTTGAGCCCACCTCGGGCTCTCTTTAAAGCATGGAATTGTTAACGAGCTTAGAATCACTGCAATTCCAATCCATGCATTATTTAAATACTTATTTTTCTACCAAAACGTTTATTTCCAACTTCACAAAAAACTAGATTCATTTTTTTTGTTTCTTGTAGGTAACATTTTCTTAGATGTGTCCTTGATATCCAATATCATATATTAAATATGGTGATGATAGCTTTTTTGTGGGGCTTTGCAATTTACTTAAAGGGAAACAGAAGTGAGTGGTAAATGGAGGTTTATTTCCTGTTAAAAAATACCAGTTGCCTGCCAGTCAGAGGCGTATCTACAGACGTGCAGGCGTGGCTAATGCCCTGGGCGCCGCCTCCTTCCAGCTACTAGGGGGGCGCAGTTCCCTCTTCCTCCTCCCTGTGCTGTGAATGCTCGATTCTGCCCTCCACTCACGCTGTGTAAATAAAGAGGGGACAGAGCACATTACAGCTTCCCTCCCCCTTCCCTTCATCTGTATCAGTGACGGTATTAGCTCAGGTCCTGCAGCCATCACCCTGCCTGAGCACGGAAGATCAGTGATGGCTGTTTATGGCTTCTCATGCTGCAGCTCCGTATTGCCTGCTCGATCTCCCTCCCTCCTCAGCTGCTGGGGACAGTAACATATCAGCAGTCATTTCCCCACCACATGGATAACACAGAAAGTCCGTGACATGCAGATCGACATCTCTCCCCCTCCACAGCTGCTCTACAATCACCTGGCTGGTCTTCCTGCTTCTCTGAACAGACCCAGCTGGATGATTACAGAGTGGCTGCAGGAAGGGGGAGAGATGCAGATCTGCTGGTCACTGACTGAACTTCTGTGCTACACGTGGTGGGGCAATGAGTGCTGAAACACTGTGAGTACCCACCCCACACTAGCCAGATTCTGCCATGCATCCATCCACCCCAGCCATATTCTGCCATCCATCCACCCCAGCCAGATTCTGCCATCCATCCACCCCAGCCAGATTATGCCATCCATCCACCCCAGCCAGATTCTGCCATCCATCCATTCACCCCAGCCAGATGCTGCCAGCAAGCAGCCAGATGCTGCCACTCACCCCAGCCAGATGCTGCCTGCAAGCAGCCAGATGCTGCCACTCACCCCAGCCAGATGCTGCCTGCAAGCAGCCAGATGCTGCCACCCACCCCAGCCAGATGCTGCCACCCGCCACAGCCAGATGCTGCCACCCACCCCAGCAAGCAGCCAGATGCTGCCACCCACCCCAGCCAGATGCTGCCTGCAAGCAGCCAGATGCTGCCACCCACCCCAGCCAGATGCTGCCTGCAAGCAGCCAGATGCTGCCACCCACCCCAGCCCAGCAAGCAGCCAGATGCTGCCCCCCACCACCTCAGCATGCAGCCAGTCTATTTAATTTTGAGGCACATGGCTACTTAAATCTAAAATATAGGGGACCATGGCTATTCAATTTATGTTACAGGGACACTTTAAACTAGTAATTGGGGGGTGGGGGGCGCGCAAATTTAGTGTTTGCCATAGGCGCCATATTACTCAGATATGCCCCTGCTGCCAGTCCTGCTGATCTCTTTGGCCTTAGCGGCCACAAGCATGCAAGTAATCTAGTCAGACTTCCAGGTCTATGGCTAAAAGTATTAGAGGCAGAGAATCAGCAGGACAGTCAGGCATCTGCAATGTTTAAAAGGAAATAACTATGTCAGCCTCCATATGCCTCTCACTTCAGGTTTCCTTCAAGGTGGAAACCAACCTAAGGGTGTCAATGCAAAAAAAAGTAACATTTTGGGTATTATGTCTGTGCAAAACCTGCAGTCACCTTGTGCAAAAACAAACTCCCAGGTGACCATTATCAGAAATGCAGTAAAATACGATCAGTTCTGTTGCACAAAATGTATGAATTTCCACAAACATTGGTGTATCAGTCACTCCAGCGACGCCTGCCATTGCAGGGGGGCCCAGAGGCTTTGGGGGCCACTCCTCCTTCCTTTCCCCAACTGCAAGTGCAGTCAATAAGCAAAAACCCCTCGCTGTTCGCTCAAAAAAAAGTCCCCTGCCACCTCCTCCCACCATGCAGAGTAGCGAATAGCTGTCATTTTTTTCTGCTACCAGATGCTGCTTCACAGCAGAATACTCCCTGCTGCCATTCGCCAACTCCCGATCACATGACTCTCATGGGGTTCGGCGACCAAGAGGGCCCCATGCTATCATTTTTGCCCCTGAAAACAAGTTAAGTTAAAAGCATTTACATTGTGGCCCCTGCACAAAAGATCCAAATGCACATACACACCTTCAGTAAAATCTGCACTGTTTAAAGAGACACCGAAGCGGAAAAAAAATATATTATGATTTGTATGTGTAGCACAGCTAAGAAATAAAACATTAAGACCAGATACATCAGTCTAATTGTTTCCAGTACAGGAAGGGTTAAGAAACTCCAGTTGTTATCTCTATGTAAAAAAGCCATTAAGCTCTACGACTTTCAAAGTCGTGGAGAGGGCTGTTTTCTGACTTTTATTATCTCAACTGATAGTGAACTATTTACTTTTTCTCTGGCAGATGAGAGGTCATTAGTTCACAGACTGCTCTGAAAGAATCATTTTGAATGCTGAGTGTTGTGTAATCTGCACACATTAGAGAATGATGCAATGTTAGAAAAAACACTATATACCTAAAAATAAAAATATGAGAATATTTTCTTTGCTGCTAATCTTCTAGTAATTATTCATAGTACACAACCAATTCATTATATCATATATTTTTTTTTCGCTTCAGTGTCTCTTTAAGTGCTAGCTGCAAAATTGTTCAAATCTGCCAAATACACTTGATCCATACAATAAAATAATGCCCACTATCCAACTCCACCACGTTAAAACTCCGTAATGGTGAAACCTGGTCAGGTTGGAGAGTGTGGCAGATTTTGTATAGATATAATCAGGGGTCTAGTCCTGGAAAAAAGGTGAGTGGACTCACCTTAAAAATCTCTGCGCCGTGCGTAGCGTGGTGTGCCAAACAATGGGCGTGGTTAAGCATAGTATGGGCGTGGTCATGGGTTGGGCCAAATATACATGGCCTTAGCAGTGGTATAAAAGGTCTGCCAGGGGAAGTTTGAGCTCTGTCGTAGTGTATCCCCAAAAAGTAGATGTAATCTGACAGCATTTCACCAAAAATACACATAATCTGGCAGGTTCCTCCAAAATACAGATAATATGGCAGTGGTTCCCCCAAAATAGACAATCTGGCAGCAGTAGTTCCCCCAACATACACATAATCTGGAAGCAGTTCCCCAAAATACGAAAAACCTGCCAGTGGGTCACCCAAAATACACATAACACCCAAACTACATGTAATCTGGCAGCAGTGGTCCCCCAACATACACAATCTGGCAGCGGTTCCCCAAAATACACATAATCTGGCATCAGCGGTTGCCCAAAAATACAGATCTGACAGCAGTTCCCCCAAAATAGGTACCCCCAGTATAGCTAGCCAGGTCTATAAGTTTCCCCAGTATAAGTAGCCATGTGTATAGTTGTCCCCAGAATAGGTGGCCAGATGTAGAGATGTCACCAGAATAGGTAGCCAGGTGTATAGATGTCCTCAGAATAGGTGGCCAGGTGTATAGATATTACCAGAATAGGTGGTCAGGTGTATAGATGTCCCCAGAATAGGTAGCCAGGTCTATACATGTCCCCAGTATATGTAACCAGGTGTTCAGGTGTCCCCAGTATAGCCAGGTGTATAGGTGTCTGTAGTATATGTAGCGAGGTGTATAGGTGTCCCCAGTATATGTAGCCAGGTGTATAGGTGCCCCCAATATAGTCAGGTGTATAGGTGTCCCCAGTATATGTAGCCAGGTGTATAGGTGTCCCCAGTATATGTAGCCAGGTGTATAGGTGCCCCCAGTATAGCCAGGTGTATATGTGCCCAGTATATGTAGCCAGGTGTATAGGTGTCCCCAGTATATGTAGCCAGGTGTATAGTGGCCCCAGTATAGCCAGGTGTATAGGTGTCCCCAGTATATGTAGCCAGGTGTATAGGTGTCCCCAGTATATGTAGCCAGGTGTATAGTGGCCCCAGTATAGCAAGGTGTATAGGTGTCCCCAGTATATGTAGCCAGGTGTATAGTGGCCCCAGTATATGTAGCCAGGTGTATAGGTGCCCCCAGTATATGTAGCCAGGTGTATAGTGGCCCCAGTATAGCCAGGTGTATATGTGTCCCCAGTATATGTAGCCAGGTGTATAGTGGCCCCAGTATATGTAGCCAGGTGTATAGGTGTCTCCAGAATAGGTAGCCAGGTGTCCCCCCAGCTGGAGGGGAGCAGCGCAGTGGAGAGGAGCATTGGGCAGAGCAGCGGGAAAGCGCGGACGTCTCCCCCCCCCCCTTCCCTCACCTTGGGGCTCCTCTTCCTGGCTCTCCCTTCCAGAACAATTACGGTGGTGGCTGGCAGCGGGCATCAGTGGGCGGGACTTACGTCCTCCTGTTCTGGCGAGTTGACGCTGTGTGTGTCACTGCTCTGGTCTTCACTAGACCAGACTAGCTGCACGCACAGCATCAGCTCACCGGAACAGGAGGAGGTAAGTCCCGCCCACTGATGCCCGCTGCCAGCCACCGCCGCAATCGTTCTGGAGGGGAGAGCCAGGAAGAGGAGCCCCAAGGTGAGGGAAGGGGGGGGGAGACGTCCGCCCTTCCCCGCTGCCCTGCCCAATGCTCCTCTCCACTGCGCTGCTCCCCTCCAGGGTGCTAGGGTGGACGACGTCCACTCTCCAATAAAAGTAAGTGGACGTCGTCCACCCGCGTTTTACGCAGGACTCGACCCCTGGATATAATCACTACACATATTAATATTACATCCGTGTCACTCCTTTGTAAAGAACAATATCCACATTTAGGCCTTCACAATCATTCATAACATTTTTCACTGAACACTTACTTGAACACTGCAATTAATAGGTTTACTAGGAGGATGTTTGCCACCAATAAGTAACAGGCCATGATAGCTGGAGTGAGCCAAGCACCAGGAATGCAGGGAGGGAGACGCTTCCCATCATCATCATACAGATTATCACCACAGGGAGCTGCAATAAAACACATTTATGTTTAACTTTATGTTCCAATATCAACATTGCAAAAGCTCTTAAAAAGACAGCTTCCTAATTAGGAGGCTATGGCCTTGTAAGTTACAACAGAATAAAAATTGCCATACTTACGATTTATCTCCATGGCGTAAACTGGTTGGGACAGCAACATAGGTGTGGGGAAAAAAGAGAAAATAAACATCAAAATGTAAACAAATGATGTATCATAATTACATTATTACTACCTGTATAAAGATTAAATAATCTGCTGTGTGTTCAACACAAGGGAATACGTTATCAGGGAGAGAATATTTGAACAACTAGGGTTTAGTAATATGATTTATCCAAATCTCTTAGGCCTCGTTCACCCTAGAAAACGCAGCTGGCCATGTGATTGGAACGCAACACACGAGATTGCATACCCTCTGCGTTGCCGTGCATTGTGCTGCTGATCCCATTCACTACAGTGGTCAGCATTGTGTTTTGCCCAAAATGCATGCAGCAGTGCTATATTGCATTGCAGCACATGTAGTCTGAATGCCAGACAGTGCAGTCTATGCACTTCTCATGTTTCCTGCCTGTTGCACACCAAAACGCGCATGGAAACATGTATAGTGTGAACGAGGCCTTAGTGCCACATTAATGTTCCAGTACATACTGGTTAATGCCATTTTGAATATTAGATACAAGACACAGAATATTTATATCATGCTTTTCTCTTGGCGGACTCAAAGTGCTTGAGCTACAGCCACTAGGACATGCTCTATAGGCAGTAGCAAGTGTTAGGGAGTCTTGCCCAAGGTCTCCTACTAAATATGTGCTGGCTTACTGAATAGGAAGAGCTGAGATTCAAACCCCGGTTACCTGTGTCAGAGGCAGAGCCCTTAATCAGTACACTATCCAGCCACTGCCTTATCTGCCTTATCTGCCTTATGTAGACCAGAGAGTATCAATGAGATGCAAATTGAGCTTGCCTGCAAATTGTTTCCATCTTCAAAATGGTGAACAAGTGGTTACAGGCAGCACCCAACCATCTAGATGCGACGTGCTATTGGTCGTTGTCCCTCTGTCTCCAGGAACAGCAAGCAGGAACTCCAAGAGAAGAGACCCAGCACCGTCTTCAAGTGTATTATAAGCTCTTTTATTTATTTAAGGCATCAAAAAGACAAAAAGGGCAAGTCTGTGCGACGTTTCGAGAGGCGACTCCTCTCTTTCTCAAGCTGACAAGCCCTCTGAATACATAAGACTCAATCAGCCTTAAATAGTCCTTGCTCCACTAGGGAGCCAATCAAAATGGTCTGGACGCCCTGTCATCAACCAATTAGGTTAAGTTCCTGCTTGCAGGCCCTCCCATCTGGTGGAGGACCTGATGGGGAACTACATCTATTTATACACTCCAATCATTTTAAAATGGCCGCTAGAGGGCCGACCAATGGGGGTAGAGCATGTTCTGAATGGAAAAAACGTCATTCAACCGTCATGCGGAAATCCGCATTGAAAATCCGCATGTGGTTGCGTTCAATGCGTATGCGTAAAAACGTACGCGTAAAACCATATTCCAATACTATGACCACGCGGAAATCCGCATTGGATATCCGCATATGGTTAAAATTAATGCGTATGCGTAAAAACGTACGCGTAAACACCCGGAAGCAAAAAATCGTCTAAACCATAGACGTTTCAATCCAATCGCCTATACTGGTTACGCATAAAATTGATCTATACCGATTGAAAAATGTACATGCTCCTAACCCTAATAGGAATGAGTGTCAACAATATATAATATATGATAAGAGAAATCTGAAAAAAATATAAAAAGGAAAAAATGACAAAACTCACGCTAGGTGTCTGGCGGCCACCCACAGCGGCGGCCAGACACCGAACGTCACAAAAAATGAATATAAACCACATCTCACCCTCCCAGACTGGCGTCCGTCTAAATCGCGGCGGCCAGTCTGGGCTAGCGAGAACAAAATTACCAATTCTGTCCCGACTGGCGTCCATCCCTGGCGGCCACTCGGGAAAGAAACAGGCAAAAAATCAAAAAATATATGCTTTGAAGGCCAGCCTGGACTGGCGGCCACATATCAGCGGCGGCCAGTCCAGGAGAGCCAACAAATCAACATAGTCAATAAATATATTTTTTCAAAACAAATAATAAGTTTTGTTATAAACTCCTCTCCCCCCCGGCCAGCGGCCACCAATTGTGGCCGCAGGTCGGGAAGGATCGGGAAAAAAAGAAAACAGAACCAACCCAAAAAGGAGACTCCAGGCGTCCAGACCAAACAATAAACAACAAGACATCTATCTATAAACACATGGACCCAACTCGCACTCCCGGTTAAGACCCCCTGGACCAAGGGCATCCAGCTTCCTAATCCAAAACAACTCCCGTCTCAATAATAATTTGACCCTATCACCCCCCCTGCGTGGTGGGGGGACAGAGTCAATCACCTGGACCCTCAACTGGCTAACACCATGGCGACAGGCAGAAAAATGGCTAGCAACCGCTTGTTCAGATGTGCCCGAGCGGATAGCTGACTTATGCGCAGAGATGCGCATTTTAAGTATCTGTGTGGTCATCCCCACATAAATCAATCCGCAAGGGCAACGAAGAAGATATACAACATATGCAGAGTCACATGTGTAATAACCATTAATTGAAAAACGTTTCCCTGTAGTAGGGTGTGTAAAAGTATCTCCTTTAACAATGCAATTACACATATGACACGACAAACAGGGAAAAGTCCCTTTTCTTGTAGTAGTTAAATTGGCAGTTCGAGAGCCAATATCTGCCCTCACCAAAGTGTCACCAACTGTAGGAGCCCGTCTATATGACATAAGTGGATATTCCTGAAATTCCTTAACCTGTGGAAAACCTTGTTTTAATAAAGGCCAATGTTTCCTAACAATTTTCTCAATTTGTTTGGAATTGGTTGAAAAAGTAGTGACCAGAGGAGTCCGATCGATCTGTCTGGAGCGTGATCTTTTAGTTGGGGAGGATCGGCTAAAGGGATTGCACAAATCTAGAGGATAATCTCTTTGAATAAATCTATTGGCCATTTCCTTCAGACGTGTATCTCTCAATGTCGCATCAGACACTATTCTATTAACACGTTCAAATTGATTTTTTGGAATGTTATTGGCAATATGGGAAGGATGGAAACTTCTATAATGGAGTAACGCATTTCTATCAGTAGATTTCCTAAATATATCGGTGGTCAATTTTCCACCAACTTTCGTGACCACCGTATCCAAGTATGATACAGAATGAATACTACAAGTATACGTTAGGGAAATGTATGGACAACATGCATGCAGATCTTTAATAAAGCATTCAAGGGTCGAACGTGGCCCCGCCCAAATCAAAAAAACATCATCAATGTATCTCCACCACCCCTTGGAGTGGCGGAGAAACAATTGATTTGTATACACAAATGAATCTTCGTAAAGACCCATGTATAAATTAGCATAAGTCGGGGCCACGTTCGACCCCATAGCTGTACCTCTACATTGTTCATAAAATGTGTCCTCAAACAAGAAGTAATTCCTCCTCAAAATCACCTCCAACAGATCGATAAGAAAACGTCTCTGATCATCAAAAACATCTGAACAGGTTTGCAAATAATGAGATACCGCCTCCACACCTCCATCATGAGGGATGGAGGTGTAGAGTGACTCTACATCAATTGTAACCAATAAATCATCATCATCTAAATTTTCAAATTTATCAATCACCTCTAGGAACACTTGAGTGTCCCTGAGGTAAGACGGTAAAGCTACTACCATAGGTCTAAGAATACAATCTAAATATTTAGCAATTGGACAAAATAATGAATTTACACCTGCAACGATTGGCCGACCAGGTGGATCGACCAATCGTTTGTGTACTTTTGGAAGGACATACATAACAGGAGTTACAGGATTGTCCTGAACCAGGAAAGTAGCTAGATCCCTGTCTATGATGTTTTTTCCAGAGCATTCTTTAACAAACGATCAATCAACTTCCTCAGATCCCAGATTGGGTCTCGATCTAAAATTCTATAAACACTTCTATCCCCCAACTGGCGTAAAATCTCTGCACGATAATTGATAGTGTCCATTACGACAACTGAGCCCCCCTTATCTGCGGGCTTAATTGTTAGGGCCTTATTGGCCTTAAGACATTTAAGAGCTTCCTGTTCGTGTTTATTGAGGTTCTTCATTGCTTGAGAACCAGATCTTTGTAGCTCCTGAATGTCCCGTTGCACATTCCCTAAGAATGTATCAATCACTTGGTTGGACGGGGGGCAGAAAGAGCTCTTATTTCGTAATGGAGTGTCCTTAAGTCTCAAGGGCCCCATGGTTGGTAAGGGAACCTGAGTAGGTTTTCGGAAGATTGCTAAAAAAACATTTCAACTTCAAAGTCCTTGCAAAAGACCAAAGATCATATTCCAATTGGAGTGAGTCCCCATCGTTGGTAATACTGAATGAGAGACCTCGATTGAGTACCCTAATCTGGATATCATCCAAGACATATGAAGAGATATTAATGACTAAGGATTCTTGCGTTCTCTGAGTGTCATTGGAGAGCCCGAGGGTTCGGCGCGTTTCTTTGTGCTTTTTGGCAAGCTGATATTTTCTCCCACCTCTCCTAATCCGTCTGGAGGGATATTGGCCGAACTGTCCGAGGGCAAAAAATCGGATTCTGATTGCTCTTCTTCTCTAGTTGTTAAAGGATCATGAATGGGTCGAGGTTGTACAGGCCGTGGACCCTTAGGTGGAGCTCCTCTGGGACGGGGTCTAGGTTTACCCGGCCCACGAGGCAAGTTAGAGGAGGGTTGTTTCTGCCATATGTATACATAACCACTCTCATAATCAAGTGAGTCCCGTTGGAACTTCTGACGTTTAACACCTTCGAGTTCTTTACGGTATTTCTCCAAGTTTCTGGATAAAAATTCCTCATAAGCTGAGATATCATCATTGTTAGGAAACATTGGCCTTTATTAAAACAAGGTTTTCCACAGGTTAAGGAATTTCAGGAATATCCACTTATGTCATATAGACGGGCTCCTACAGTTGGTGACACTTTGGTGAGGGCAGATATTGGCTCTCGAACTGCCAATTTAACTACTACAAGAAAAGGGACTTTTCCCTGTTTGTCGTGTCATATGTGTAATTCCATTGTTAAAGGAGATACTTTTACACACCCTACTACAGGGAAACGTTTTTCAATTAATGGTTATTACACATGTGACTCTGCATATGTTGTATATCTTCTTCGTTGCCCTTGCGGATTGATTTATGTGGGGATGACCACACAGATACTTAAAATGCGCATCTCTGCGCATAAGTCAGCTATCCGCTCGGGCACATCTGAACAAGCGGTTGCTAGCCATTTTTCTGCCTGTCGCCATGGTGTTAGCCAGTTGAGGGTCCAGGTGATTGACTCTGTCCCCCCACCACGCAGGGGGGGGTGATAGGGTCAAATTATTATTGAGACGGGAGTTGTTTTGGATTAGGAAGCTGGATGCCCTTGGTCCAGGGGGTCTTAACCGGGAGTGCGAGTTGGGTCCATGTGTTTATAGATAGATGTCTTGTTGTTTATTGTTTGGTCTGGACGCCTGGAGTCTCCTTTTTGGGTTGGTTCTGTTTTCTTTTTTTCCCGATCCTTCCCGACCTGCGGCCACAATTGGTGGCCGCTGGCCGGGGGGGAGAGGAGTTTATAACAAAACTTATTATTTGTTTTGAAAAAATATATTTATTGACTATGTTGATTTGTTGGCTCTCCTGGACTGGCCGCCGCTGATATGTGGCCGCCAGTCCAGGCTGGCCTTCAAAGCATATATTTTTTGATTTTTTGCCTGTTTCTTTCCCGAGTGGCCGCCAGGGATGGACGCCAGTCGGGACAGAATTGGTAATTTTGTTCTCGCTAGCCCAGACTGGCCGCCGCGATTTAGACGGACGCCAGTCTGGGAGGGTGAGATGTGGTTTATATTCATTTTTTGTGACGTTCGGTGTCTGGCCGCCGCTGTGGGTGGCCGCCAGACACCTAGCGTGAGTTTTGTCATTTTTTCCTTTTTATATTTTTTTCAGATTTCTCTTATCATATATTATATATTGTTGACACTCATTCCTATTAGGGTTAGGAGCATGTACATTTTTCAATCGGTATAGATCAATTTTATGCGTAACCGGTATAGGCGATTGGATTGAAACGTCTATGGTTTAGACGATTTTTTGCTTCCGGGTGTTTACGCGTACGTTTTTACGCATACGCATTAATTTTAACCATATGCGGATATCCAATGCGGATTTCCGCGTGGTCATAGTATTGGAATATGGTTTTACGCGTACGTTTTTACGCATACGCATTGAACGCAACCACATGCGGATTTTCAATGCGGATTTCCGCATGACGGTTGAATGACGTTTTTTCCATTCAGAACATGCTCTACCCCCATTGGTCGGCCCTCTAGCGGCCATTTTAAAATGATTGGAGTGTATAAATAGATGTAGTTCCCCATCAGGTCCTCCACCAGATGGGAGGGCCTGCAAGCAGGAACTTAACCTAATTGGTTGATGACAGGGCGTCCAGACCATTTTGATTGGCTCCCTAGTGGAGCAAGGACTATTTAAGGCTGATTGAGTCTTATGTATTCAGAGGGCTTGTCAGCTTGAGAAAGAGAGGAGTCGCCTCTCGAAACGTCGCACAGACTTGCCCTTTTTGTCTTTTTGATGCCTTAAATAAATAAAAGAGCTTATAATACACTTGAAGACGGTGCTGGGTATCTTCAAAATGGGAAATACAAATGAACCATTTAAAGATGGGTGGTGACCATGTCGGCCATTTTGACATCGGCCATTTTGAATCCAACTTTTGTTTTTTCAATAGGAAGAGTGTCATGTGACACATCAAACTTATTGGGAATTTCACAAGAAAAACAATGGTGTGCTTGGTTTTAATGTAAATTTATTCTTTCATGAGTTATTTACAAGTTTCTCTTTGTTTACAGCCATTGACATATTGCAGCGATTAACACGTGAGGAGCGGATAGAAATTGTGTTGATGTCTGGTGAACGCAGTAACCGGGTCACTGCAGCAGATTTCAATGCAAGACATCCTACGAGGCCACCCATCTCCCATGCTACAGTTAGCAAACTGCTTGTTAAGTTTTGTGAAACTGGTTCAGTGTTGGATATGCCAAAATGTAGACGCATGAAATCTGTCACTAATGAAGAAACATCAGTGGCTGTCCTAGCTTCATTCAGCAAAAGCCCACAGCGTAGCACTTGCCGCATGTCACTGGAGAGTGGCATTAGTCGAACATCCCTTCGGCGGATATTAGCTACTCACAAATGGCACTCTTACAAACTTCAGCTACTTATACACTTTCCGAATGCGTACCAGGGAAATACAAATCATGCACTGTTGTCTTAATCAAGATGGGCCCTATTAGTACATATAGGTAGATTTTATTATTATTATTATTTATTGTATTTATAAAGCGCCAACATATTACGTAGCGGGAATTTAATGTACTTAAACTGCCAGCAGACAAGGTTTTTCTTTTTCCTGGGCCACAAACCCTCTTACGTTAAAACTAAGCACACCATTGTTTTTCTTGTTAAATTCCCAATGAGTTTTATGTGTCACATGACCCTCTTCCTATTGAAAAAACAAAAGTTGGATTCAAAATGGCTGACTTCAAAATGGCCGCCATGGTCAACAACCCATCTTGAAAAGTTTCCCCCCTCACATATACTAACGTGCCACAAACAGGAAGTTAATATCACCAACCACTCCCATTTTATCTGTATCTAAAATTATTACAATAAAAAGCATACCATTCTATTCCTTATGTTCTCCTGGGCCCCTCTTTGCTGTTTCTGCCACTCCCTGCTGCAATCTTGGCTTCTAATTGCCAGTTTTAGGCAGTGTTTACAAACAAAAGACATGGCTGCTAACCAGCATGTGATAGGCTGAGAGAAGCTCAGTCTGTGACTCAAACAAAGCCTGGAGGGGGCTTGGAGAGGGTGCGTATAACTTCTACCTATCACAGCAGAGCAGCACATTCCTGCCTGAGCCGACAAAGCTGGCAAAGGAAAGAAGATTAGATTATATAACAGAGATAATACAGCCACTGTGCAACTAGGAAAGGCTGCAGTAAGACAGACCACATTACAACAGGTATAGGAACTTATAGGATAGAAGAAATAAGGCTGAAAATTTTGTTACAGAGTTTCTTTAAGGTGTATCCATATAAATGGCCCACCCTGTACTTCTGTAGTTAGAATATGGGCCAATTCACATGAATGGGTAGGTGCTCGTTGTTCCAGAGGTTTTCCCATTAAGAAACTTGCCTTCCCACTGGGAAAATGGGCACCATAGAAATTTAAAGAAGCATTGGGTACAGCACAATGTGTGGTGGATTTCAAAAGTGAAGTGATCTAGCAAACCAAGCAGGATTGACTGAAAACTACATGTTAAGTAGTTAGAATCCAAAAAATCCAGCATCATCACTGAGTCATATCAGATCCTACAGCACAGTGTGTAGGCGACCCCCACCATCATGAAAGGGGGTCTATGGGGCACACTCCTGTGGTGACATGTGTCATACTTCATCTGCTTCTGTTCTGGCTGCAGTACAGGTCCACCTCATTCACGTCTTCATTGCTTGTCACACGGCATGCAGAGATGGGAGCTGCAAGCTGGTAGGCTGCACAGCCTACAGCTGCACTGAAGATAAGGAGGACCAGACCTGAGGTTTGTGATTTGGTGAATTTGCTACAGGAAGCAGGGGCATATCAATAAACCCCATGACCCCTGACATTGTGTGTGTGTGGGGGGAGGGGGGAGGCTTAGGGGTCCCAGATGCAGAGCATGGCAGTAGAAACTGCATACATTACCTGTTGTCAGCAGAGCTAGCGACATGTCCTCTTCACTCCTCTCTCAGCCACGCTGTGTAGTGTAACTCCTTGCGGACACCTGATGCATGTCACATGACATGGAGGAATGGGAGCTGAAAGGAGTTCCACTGTACGTGAGTGACGTGGATGTGTCGCTAGCTCCTCAGGGGGGGGACCACCGTGTCCTTATTATGCCCTGACAGATACATTTTATTTATTTTTTAAACGTAGGGCTGCTTGGGTTTATTAAAAACCCAGTGATTGGCCAATCATAATTGAAAGTGTGTACGGGGCATTAGTCTTAGGACAAAATAAAGTGCAAACCTCACACTACATGGCTGAATCAGTTGCATCTGTTCCAAGTGCAAATTTATAAAAAAAAAACTGTATACAGAAATAAGGTTTTAAGAGATCAACACAGGATTGACACATATTTATAAGTTTTCTTTAAAGGAAACCTATCCCCAAGAAGGAACATTTTGAAATGCAATAGTTAAAAAACAGTTAAAATACATTGTTCTTTCTTTATGCATATTTTTATTTCTTCATCCGTAAGGCAGGGGTCACACTTGCAGGATCGCAAATGTTTTGTAATGTGTTTGCATTTTTTATGCAATTTTAGTGCATTTTGTCTCATTTAAACGCATAATTAGCAATTTGCATGTGATTCGAGAACGCACACTGAAAAGACCACGTAGTCAGTTTTTCTACCCACACCAAAATTACATCCCCAAATCGCAGAATCGCTGTAGGCCCATAGGAAAACATTATGTACATTGCGGCAAAACATAAGTGATTTTGCCTAGTGTGACTCCTGCCTGACTATTCTTATGTCATCTGTATTTTCCTGTTCTCCTATCTTACTTAAAGAATGCCACCCTACAGTCCGTACTCAGAACATTCTGCTGCAATATTGACCTCAGGGAAAGGGATGCTCTGTATGAAATTCAGTTAAGTTCCACTGGATCAAAACTGAATTTCCCAGCAAGGAGTCATTTGATTTTCCCTCCAACAATTTCCATTGGTCCAGAGACTCGGTGGGCTATTCAAACATCCCAAAGCTGAGGATTACAGTCCTCAGTGTTGTGATGGGAAGCAGTGAGTATGAACAGTGTAGAAGTGCTTCTCAAGCAAGACAGAAAAGAAGAGAACAACACAGTTACAGACAAGACCATGCCAGACATAGACAAAAATACAGATGAAGAAAGAAAAAAAATATGAAGATAGAAGGACAGATAAAAACAGACATAAACAGAAGAATACAGGTGAAAAGATTCTTTAAGTATTCTCAAACTTAGCTTTCAATAACTTTCAATAATAATTTGTTTTGTCTTTCCCACCTTCCCAAATGCTGGTGTCAAATTAGAGAAATAAAATACTAATTTGGAGAACATCACTTCATATATTTTAGCTCAGTCAACTAGACCCTAGGTTCTCAACGTGTGGTACGCGTACCCCGGGGGTACTTCTGATGGTTCTGGGTTACTCAGGCTTGATAAACTTAACCAAGAATAACAAATTTAGAGTTTTAGAAAATGATAAATCTTTTTTAACCAACACCAAGTTAGTGTTTAACCACCCTGGCGTTCTGATTAAATCGCCAGGGTGGCTGCGGGAGGGTTTTTTTTAAATAAAAAAAAAACTATTTCATGCAGCCAACTGAAAGTTGGCTGCATGAAAGCCCACTAGAGGGCGCTCCGGAGGCGTTCTTCCGATCGCCTCTGGCGCCCAGAATAAACAAGGAAGGCCGCAATGAGCGGCCTTCCTTGTTTTCCGTAGATCGTCGCCATAGCGACGAGCGGAGTGACGTCATCGATGTCAGCCGACGTCCTGACGTCAGCCGCCTCCGATCCAGCCCTTAGCGCTGGCCGGAACTTTTTGTTCCGGCTACGCTGGGCTCAGGCTGCTGGGGGGACCCTCTTTCGCCGCTGCTCGCGGCGAATCGCCGCAGAGCGGCGGCGATCAGGCAGCACACGCGGCTGGCAAAGTGCCGGCTGCGTGTGCTGCTTTTTATTTCACAAAAATCGGCCCAGCAGGGCCTGAGCGGCAGCCTCTGGCGGTGTTGGACGAGCTGAGCTCGTCCAGACCGCTCAGCAGGTTAAGCTAATTAAAAACAGTAGTAAACGTTTGGAAATTGTTTAGTACCAATTATCATGTACTACAATTAAATATATATTTTTCAAGGGGTACTTGTGATAATGTTTACTATGCTAGTGGGTACTTGGTGAGTACAGGGCTTTAAAGGGGGTACATACCAATAAAATGTTGAGAAACACTGAACTAGACCATCATTTTTATTCATAGAGCACTGCATACAGTGGCACATGCTGACTAGTGAGAACTAATATACTCATACACATGTACCTGATTTACCAAAATATTAGCTTGCACAAAAGTCATGTAAGGTTACACTATTGATATTTGAAATCTGGTTACATTTATATCTGCAAATAAGTATAAAAGTACTGGATTTATATTAAAAAAACATTTACTAAATTATTTGTTTTCCAAATGGAAACAGATGTAGTGTTAATTAGGACTGATCATCTGCCTGGGTAACAGGAAGCAGAGTCTTACTATGAACTTTAGTCTTACGGTCTATCTGGTCTGCAAACACCTCTCCGTAGATCATCCAGTAAGGCATGTAGAAGATATTGCGGGCAAGTCTCCATGACGGCTCCTCATCTGGGTGCAAAATTGCCTGCCTTGCAACTCCAAAACTCATCAACACCACCAGCATGATGATCACAAAATACAGCATGTCAATCATCTAAAAGAAGCAACATCTAATGTAATCTATTGTAATCGAACCAAAACATAATGTAAACAATGACTCATTTTGATGTTTCACATTAAATACTCAATAACCCTGTTATTAAAGTCAAATCATAGTAAAAATCGTCCCCTCTGCTTTAAGGGATTGACCACAATATTATGCTATTTTTTTAAAGCGCCACAAATGTGTATTACAAATTACTTTCATTATCTAATGGTGCCTTATATATATACACAAAAAGCTCTCCATATTTAAAGCAAGAAATGTGACTGGTTGCTCAGAAGCATGGCCGAGTGACAGCTACACTGATTGTAAGCAGCAAAATTAGCATTGCACTTCATTGTAATAAGTTATTGAAACAAAGGAAAGTTTATTAGACACGCAGTATATTGGACATTTCCTTCATTTCATTGTTGTATAATATCTTATCATTTTAACATGAGCAGTGGACAGATTTACAGAAGTCTGCCTTTCTGTCTGTTACAATGGACACCAAAAGAGACCAGTATTGCAGTTTTAGAGCAGGTGCAGAGATGGGAAACAAAATTGATTAGTGGGATGGAAGGTCTCACCAGGAAAGGTTAGATTTGGAGAAAAGATGCCTTAGATGAGATCTAATAATTGACATGTATAAATACAAAAGCTTGGCAGATAAGCTTTTTGTCCCTAGGCTTGTGCAATGAACAGGAGACATGATCTGCACATGGAGGAAAAAAAGTTTTAGTCATTTATTTTGGAAAGGGTTCTTTATAGTAAGACTGATTAAAATGTGGAATGTATTATCTCAGGAAGAAGTAATAGCAAATTTAAAATCTGCGTTGAAGGGGGGCTTAGATGCTTTTCTTGCGTTGAAAGACATCCATTGCTACAAATACTAGGCAATTCCCGGTGGTGTTGATCCAGGGATTTTTTCTGATTGCCATCTGGAGTCAGGAAGGAATTTTTTCCCTTTTGGGGATAATTGGGCCATGACTTGTAAGGGTTTTTTTGCATTGCCCTGGATCAACAGGGATAAGTGAGGATGTAGGCTAGTTTTGTACCTTATTTTCTGGTTGAACTCAATGGATGTAGGTCTTTTTTCAACCTAAATAAATATGTAATTATGTAAGGTATATTTATGTAAGGCGTAAGGTCCTTGGGGCTCGCTCTGCAGGAGAGCCCGCGCGTATCTCCGCTAAGGAGGCAGAGCTCTGCTCCGCCTTCAGCCTCCCAGCGCCGATTGCCGCTCAGAGACTGTTAGACGGCAAACTTGCCTTGTACAATGTTACGATCCACAGCAGTGCTGTACTGGGGACAGCCGTGTGACACGGGTGTCCCCCTGGGAGACCTGATGGTGATCGGCTGTCATAGGCTGAAGCCTATGACAGCCGATCACGCTGATTGGCTGGTGGAGAAATACATAGACACAAAAAAACACAAGGAAATTTATTTAAAAAAAATAAAGACATAAATATTTACAAACAAACAAACATCCAGGGGGCGAGCTGAGGATCCCCAAGCTGAGGATCTCAGTCCTCAGTGTTGTGGTGGGAAGCAGTGAGTATGAACAGTGTAGAAGTGCTTCTCAAGCAAGACAGAAAAGAAGAGAAAAACACAGATACAGACAAGACCATGCCAGACATAGACAAAAATATGAAGATAGAAGGACAGAGTAGTTATACATCAGAGGACAGAAGTATAAAGGTGAAAACAGACATTTACAAAAGAGTACAGGTGAAAAGATCTGATGGAGAAAATGTGTGTGTGTGTGTGTGTGTGTGTGAAGGGGGGGGGGGGGGGGGGGGGGAATCACTTGTGTGCTGAGTTGAGCAGCCCTGCAGCGAGACCTTGAAGCTGCAGTGGCCTATTTATAAAAAAATGGCCTGGTCTTTAGGGGGGCTTACCACTGTGGTTATCAAGAGGTTAAGCATAAATGTAAATGGTTTACATTAAAATAAGGAGTTTTATGAAGATTTGTGTTTCAAATAATGAACTAGTGCAAAACCTGCCAATACAAAAGAAAAATGCGCAGACAGAACAATACATCCAAACTGCACTTTATTAATAATCTAATTTTAAATGTACCATTATATTTAACCACTTCACCTTTCACCTTAAAGGAACACTAATGCGGAAATTGTAAAATACATGTAAACACATTCAAATAAGAAGTACATTTCTTCCAGAGTAAAATGAGCCATAAATTACTTTCCTCCTATGTTGCTATCACTTATAGTAGGCAGTAGGAATCTGACAGAACCAACAGGTTTTGGAGTAGCTCATCATCTCATGGGGGGTTCTCAGGGTTTTCTTTATTTTCAAAATCACTTGCTCCGTCCAACTGCCAAAAAAGAGTGAAGCAAGCAGGAAGGCTGGCCAGCA